>NC_133163.1:22587500-23212500 GCF_040802235.1 Manis javanica | reverse complement strand
CATGCACAAAAATCAGGTGTGAGCCTGAAAAAAAAATTACATATTGCAAAGCACATCCTTAACCCATCTATCTCCCACTCCCCATAAAAGCCAGAAAAAAATTTTCCATGTCCTTTATCAAAGTTTCTAGAAAAAAAAAAAACTCTATGGTACACCAACCTGTATTTTTTCATGAAAATCTTTCTTTATCTATCTATCTGTCATCTGTCTGTCATCTATCTATCTATCTATCTATCTATCTATCTATCTATCTATCTATCTATCTATCTATCTTATCTATTTATCTCAAATGTGTTGAAAAGCCACATATTTTTCTTTTTTCTCTGCTAAAAGAAAAGCAAAACCCTGCCAGATGTTGGGAGGAATAGTAACCAAGTGATTCAATCAGAATTCTCCTGTGGGGATGTGGACTCTCTCGGTCAATGTCACAGAATGAAATAGTCTCATATTCACCCAGCAGTGAGTTATTCCATCTGGTTGAGGCAATTAGAAGCTGGAGATGATGGAAAGTTAAATGACTATCTTTATGAAACAAAGCAAAACAGAAAAGGGAACAGCTGGAGGACTGAATGGCTTGGGGACTCAGAATTGGATCTAGAATAAAGAATACGTTGCCTGCAGTTGCTCGTTATAATGCCAGTGCAGGTTAATATGAATTGAAGGTTGCTGCCGTGTGATTGCCGTTAGCTGTCACTTACCTGAAATGTGACTATGGCATATCTAGTACAGTCTGGATATGGGTTTTTTTTATTGTAATGTCCTCTTTAGTTAAGGGTCAAGTCACTTGTGTATCTATGTAGCCAAGGGGTCAGGCATGAGAATCTCAGGGTCAAGAACTTCAGCTTTGGAAAGGATGCTGTTATCATGTCCAGAGCCTGTGAACTCCCTGAAGTTGTAAGTGTCATTTCTTTGCACGTGCTGTATTCTAGGGAAAGGCGTATATAACTTTATCAAATCCATTCGCCTCCTCCAAATGTTAAGAACTTGATTTAGACCTGTCTTTGGAGTTGGGTATATTTAAATAAATTTTCCTTACCACTTATTAGCTGTGATCTTGGGCAAGTCACTTAACTTATGTAAGATTTATTTTTCTAACTTATGCAATGGAGATGATAATATTATCTACCTCATAGAGTTGTTTTGAAGACAATTTGAGATAATATATGAAAGTTTTGCCATAACATTTAAAGTATCCAATAAATGCTAGCCATTATTATTTATTGATGAAAATACTGAGTCCCAGGAATGTTGAGATATACCCAATATTAACAGCAGAAACAGGACCAGAATCCAGATATCCAGTTCACTACTTTAGCTGTTGGAAAGCATGAGGACCCCATCTCTCTCCTTGTTTATTGTTCCCTTCATGTTTAGGCACCAACAGACAGGTGGATAAGACACTGAAATCAAAAGGTTAGTTCTACCATTGTGTAGTCAAACAGTCCACTTCTTCATTTTAGAGCTCTCCTTCAATATTCCTTAAACCTCTTCTCCAAACCAGGTCTGACCTCACAAAGAGCAGGGAGGTCACACTTGGGCTTTGAGCACCCGCCACCCACCTTGGCCAAGAACAAACTGCGAGAAGGGTTAGAAGTCTGACTCCTCATTAGCAAGGGGGGGTCTTTCTGAGCAGGCCCTCTGCTGACTAGATACAATGGATCTAACAAAAGGGATGACAGATTGGGAACTGTCTGGTGGCTAATGTACTGTTTACTGCAGTATAAATGACCGGTGTTTGGGAAATGACAGATGAGAGAATACAAGTACATACTTAAATGATTTCCAGGTTTCTACAGTGGAGGAGAGTCATGGGTGGCTGAGGTGTTGACTGGCAGTGGGTGGGAGGGAGGGTGGTGGTCACTGGTGGGAGTTTCAGGGGGATGAAAAGTACATGGAGAGGAGTTTTCAATTAGTCCATTGAGGCAGAAACTGCAAAAGCTTTTGTGCCATGTATAGAAGGCACTGTGGAGGGCCTCAACTCTCTCGGTCTTTTCTCACAGCCTCATCCGCTTCGAACGTAACTAGTTCCAGCCCATGGGCAACAGCCTCCCCAGAGAGAAAGCACAAGGCTCAGGCATGGAGCTCTGCTCAGCCAAGCTGGGAGACCCCTGGGGAGAGATGATATAGGAAGCAAAAAGAATAGTAGATGTGTTGAAAGAAGGCAAGAAAGCAAAAAGCAAGAAAGAAAGTGAAAGTAGGAAGGGGAAGGAAGGAGGAAATGAGGGAAGCAGGGATGGAGGGAATCCAGCATATCCATGAATCTACAACTAATGTATTTGAGTTGAGTACATTTGTGATGGTCCACCTTGCCCCAGGGGATCATAAGAAACCTCCAGTTAATTTGTAGCTGTTGTAACCATCTAACATCCATTTGCTTAGTTTCAATAATAATAATTATGATAATGATAATATAAGGCAGGCTGTCAGAGAATGTTGGCAAACATATCACCACTGTAATTTGCATTTGCCTTCTGCTTTGTCAGAGGTTTTGTGTTCATGCATTCATTCATTTTTCCAACAAATTTAATGGAGTATCTATTTTGTGCCAGTGCTAGGTGTTTAGGACACATAAGTGAACAAACAAAAATACCTGTCCTTGTGGAACTTGCAGATTAATTGGAGAAAACCAGCCATCTGTCTACCAGATAATATGAAATAATAATAGATGATATGAAGGCAAATAAATTGGTGAAACATGGATAGAGAGTGGCAGGCTAGGGGGAAGCATATCTGCTGTTAGATGAGATGTTTAGGAAGGCATTTCTGAGGAGGGAACTTTTGAGCAGAGTCCAAAGTAAAAGTATGGCCAACTTTTGTAGATCTCTGGAGAGGAACATTCCATCTGAAGGGAACAGCAAGTGCAAAGGGCCTGAGGTGAGAGTGGTATGTTAGAGGGATGCTGGGGAGACTGACAGTGTGTCTAGGGAGAAGGAAGCAAATGGGAGAATAGGAAATGAGGATGGAGAGGTGGACAGGAGCCAGTCAATATTGGGCCTTTTAAGATAGTAAGTTATTAGAGTGTTTTGAAAAAGAGAGTAACAGAACATGATAATTATTTTAAAGTATGACTCTGGCTGGAGAATGGATGGTAGGGATGGTAGTGAAGTTTGGGAAAACAATTTGAAGGTCAAAAGTAGCCAGGTCAGAGATGTTGGTGACTTGGACTAAGATAGTATTCTTGGATTTGGGTTATATTTTGGAGATAGGTTGATAGAATTTGATTATGGATTAAATGTGAGGGATGAGAGAAGTTGAGTTTACTATAATTCTTGGATTTTAAAAATATTTGTCCTTCAAGTTCAATGCTTGGTCTTAGTTGTTTCATGGGTTTTTTTCTCATTAGAGTTTGAGGCGATTATATGAAATTATAAAATTATAATTATCCAGAGGGCACAAAATGACACTTTTGTGGACCAAATTCAGTCTACAGGCAAGCATTAAAAAATCCAGGTATCTCAATTCTTTTGATAGATGATAAGAACTTGTATAAAGAACAGGTATCCACATAAAGGTTAACCTTTGCTGGAACTGAGTGGCACTTGCTGTCTTTTAAGGCAACGATTCTTCAGTTCCTTGATGTTACCTCCTGAGCTTATTTCCTCACTTCTGTTACCTGAATGGCCTGAAGGTATTTCCATTCCTCACCTGCGCCCTACACCCCCACCTGTAGTCCACTTAGAAGGAGAGATTAGAGATAATCATAAATGTAGTTCCATTTGAATCAAGGGGGCAGCAAACTCAGGATAATTTTAAGCAATCTATAAATCCATATGCAATCCAAGTATTATCTGCAAATCCAATTAATAAATAGCTCCTTCTGCATAAGTATGTATGTATATAATTTTGGAAAGTGAAAATAATTCTAAATTATAATGAATAAAATGCATGTTGGAATCTTCTAGATTTTAATAGTCTGTATTGTTTCCACAGGTATGAAAGTACTAAAAGTATGGTTGTATCTTTTTTTTTAACCCTTAAACTTAGGAGGTGTTGTAAACAGCTGTTAATAGTCTGAACATATAGTACACTGATGATGAAAGGAAATCCATACGGGCAGTTATGTGAACAAAACTGCTGTGCTCATGAGTGGTAGCAGGACCCAGTTCTCCTAGGGGGCTGCCTGATGTCTCTTGCAGTCCTTGCCCCTTCCAGAAAGTCAAGAAGAAGGAAAGGGACATTTTAAGAGACTTGGACATATAAATTCTTGATTCTGTTTCAAGGATGACAAATTCCAGTTCAGAGATACATGGAAAGGATTTTCTCCTTGTCAGAATACACTGTAGGCCAGGGTTCCTCAATAGCCACAGTGCTGACATTTGGGGCTGCATCGTTCTTTGTTTCAGAGGACTGTGTTGTACGATATGTAGGATATTTAGCTGATCCCTGGCCTCTATCACTAGATGCCCGTAGTAACCACTGGCCCATACCCACACACATACACCAATTGTCACAATAAAAGCAGTATCTCCAGACATTGCCCCCGAAGAAGGGCAAAATCATCTCTAGTTCACGATCATTGCTTTAGGACAGACTGCTGCTGTTTCACCCACTGATTCAGAGTCCCAAGGAAAGGCCCTAAACGTACAGCAGTTGGCATCCTCCTGCGGACCCCAAAGCCCTGCCCAGACATCTCACAGATCTCTTCTCCCCACCTGCAAGGGCGCGATAATAACCTACAGCCTCTTCCCAGACACTTACGTCGTTCGCAGTTCAATGCTTTACGAACATCTTTGCATTTTTTTCACTTTCAAAAGGCACTTAACTGATTTCCAGTACCTCAGACACTGCACAGGTACATGGCTTTTTGGTCAGTTTCTCTATTTTACGCCTGTTAGATCCTTTTTTTTTTTTTACTTTCCATTGTAGAGTTTCTCACATTTTATTTTTTCATTTTTTAAAAAATATTTTTGTTGCCTTTTGTGTCTCTCAGTATATCTTATTGATGTGGAACCTTTCTCAACATATATCAATATTTGTCTTTCTACTTAGATCTTTATTTCATTTTAGAGTCTTGCCTTTTGGTGCTCAGCTCTCCAATCTCTATCATTATCTTAATGATGGTATTTCTGGGTTCTTCCTTGAACTGTGTGTGTGTGTGTGTGTGTGTGTGTGTGTGTGTGTGTGTGTGTGTGTGTGTGTAGCCGCTTATCTTTCAGTCTGCCTTTTTGTGTTTGTATTGCTTCAGCTCTTTTTCGTGATCCTTCCCACTTTTTGGATGATGTTGGTATGTTTACGTGATGTTTCTATTTGTAATTATCTTTTTCTCTATCCATTGACCGCTCTTCCCAGTTCTGTCTTTCTTTTGGAAAGGGCCCCTCTGTGCCAAGTTCCTATCAGGAGCTCTTCTCTCTGAGTAGGAAGTTACTCAGGCATGTGTAAGAGAATGCTTTTCCTTCTGTTGAGTGCTAAGACTAAAGAGTACAATTCACTGCTCAGAGGCAATTCTTTTTTTTTAATAGAATCGAATTTTTATAAAATGTACCTTTAGAATATTAAATCCAGGTAATGTTTAACCTTTCATAGAACTGATATGATAAAAATATATTATAAATGCTTCTGTATTGTAACCAATTATCTTAGAAAATGAATAGGTAATTCATTCTTGAAATAAACTATTTTTCTAATGCTAGGTGAAATGAAATCAATGATTTGTAGAGATGGATAAGAAAGTTTAAGTGAAGTTTGGAATAAGAACTATATGATTTGGCTATTTGCCAAGTACCTTCTTTTTCCTTGGTTCCTAAAAAAATGCCCAACCCAAGAATGGAAGCTCTGCAAAGTTCACAAGATGCGGAAACTATTCCATCTCCTCATTTTTGTAAGAAAATGAGAATTGTGATAAGCTTGCAAAACAGATTGGAATCCATCTGGTATAGCCAAATTAATTGTCCTTTAATGATTGTTTATATTGTGTATCCAAAATCAAAACGAATATAAAAGTTAATCAATTACAATGTATTCATTGTGGTGTACCAAATAAAGAGGGAATTGTAAACAGAGTAAAATTTATTTTATAGTATAAACATGTTAAAAACATGCATCTTAATTGGATCATATGTCATTAATCAAGGTATATCTCTAAGTTTTGTTGTGTGTTTAATTGTTGTACAAGGAAAATAATAGCTGCTGAGACTGTAGGGCTGTGTGAAGCGGGTTGTGAAGGTTTCTGAAACCAAACAATCAAAACAAAACCCAAAACACAGGAAAGCCAGGATAGAGTTTGAATGTGACACAGAAAACAAAAACAACTCAACAAGGGAAGGATATGTTTCTCCACCTTCTAGTTTAGGGTAAATTTCTTCAGTATCCTCTCTGAGCCTCATTAACCTTAATATTACAATAATGAATCATTAAGAAGTCAGTTCTAGGCAATTGATAATTTAGAGGGTGCTTAATATTTTATTTGGGACATTTGTTTTCTCTGAAAAATCACACATAGCTCAAAGACCCTGAAGCTTCTTAAAGTTTCTAGTACTTAAATTCAGTTCATTTCAGTTCAATCAAATTTTGAGTCTTAGGCAGTTACTGAGCATTTACTTCCATTGTCAGGGGGTTAAGGTTAGGATCACCACTCCTTCTGAGCTCTCAGCTGATTATTGTCCAATATCACTGCTTTGGCTCATAATATTTCTACCATAAGCAGAACTAACCCCAAATGGCAAAAAGTGTGTAAACATGCAATACAAGACCATCCTCTTTATGGTCTATGCAGTAGAACCTGAGGATGCCTTAGAGAGAAAGGTGACATCTGCCAACCTCCTTGGTCTGTTAACACCACTTGACATCTCTTAGATCCACCTCCTCATTGAGCAAAACAGAAACTGTTTCCCAGGCCTTCACTCTTCCTTCACTTAAGTGCCTTCTCCACAGTGCAGCCAACTCTTTCTGATAGTTTTAGTTGCAATGTATTGGTTAAAACTAGTCAGCGACCCTGCATTTCTTTCCTTGCTCTGATTCGTAACGTTTGAGATATTTTTTTGTTGTTTGATACTTTTGAGAGGCAGTATAGTATAATGTAGTGGTTGGGCACCAAGCACTAGGGTTTGGGTTCCAGTCCTGGCTTCCTTTCTTATCTTTCCCTGTGCCCCTGAGCAAGTTATTACCTCTCTGTGGCTCAGTTACTTCATCTGTGAAATGGGCATAGTATATTTCCTACTTTATATGGTTGCTGTTAATGAAAACTAGTCAGTTCCAGTAAAGGGATATTTAGAGAAATAATAACTTTCAATAAATGGTGAGCATTTATTTATTTACTTATATTGTATTATTATTGACATACAATATTAGTTTCAGGTGTATAACATAGTGATTCAGTATTTTCATTCATTGTGAAATGATTATCTCAACAAGTCTAGTAACCCTCTGTCTCTATAAAGTTATTATAATATGATGACTATATTCCCCCCATGCTATACATAGCTCATGACTTACTTATTTTATAACTGGAAGTTTGTAATATTAAATGTTATTGTTTTTACCACTTCTGTGGGCACTCCCTTCTCACTGCCCTTCTCCAGTTCTCCACTGGTTGCTTTGACATCCCAGAACCTGCTCGTGTTATTCCCTTCATCCCCTTCACTCAGCTAATCCATACTTGGTCTTCAGGATTCAGACTTTTGACTCTGCCAGGAACCACTTGGACTACATTCCTGCATACCAGGATAGGTGCCTCACTTGTGTGCAGAGTTCACCTCTATCCAGACATTTTGCACCTTGTATGTACCTGTCCAGTTCTGTTCTTCCTTCCACCATGAGCGCACTGTGAAGGCAGAGCTCTGCCTTGTTTGTCTCTGCAGCTCTAGCCCCTGGCATGGTGCTTGGCTCATAGGCTGTGCCTGGGAAACCTCTGTCTCCGCCCTATGAACAAACCTAGAGTGAGAATCCACTGAAAGGAATAACTTAGTATAGGTTATATTACCAGATATCTGGTGCTAAGGGCGTATGTGTTTAAGAGTAGCCAGGTGTCTCCATGGAACTCTGGCATCATCCAGATATTTGTAGGTACCTCTGGAATGATGCATATGTGGTCAGGTAAGATAGGGAACTGGGGATAGATATGTCTCTCCTGAAGAGATGCACTTTTGATTAGCACAGGTCTAACTGCAATGAAGAAGCACGCACAACCCAGAGTTTCCCAGATGGTTCAGATTATGAACCCACCTTTATTGATATATTTGAATACCCAAGTGTAGTGCCCTAAGGTACACGGATTGGGAAATACAAGCCAAAGGGAGTAAGACCTGCTATAACCAAGACTTCCCTTTCCTTCATGGGCCCAGGACTGTTTCAGGAGGTTGTAAGAGACCCAGTGAGGTCTTCAGTTCTGGGTAGAGCCCAGTTTCAGCTGGAACCTTGAATAGACACTGTATATAGTAAGCTGAAGCCATTCAGAGATACAGAATTGCGTAAGCTATTACAACCTGGCTTCATATAATATTTCTACTTTCTCCCCAAGAGGTATTCTCTGAGAAAAGGAGATGATGGATAGTGGCTTAGAAAGGCAAGAACCAGAATATCAGTGGGTTTATGGAGACAATATGAGTTTTAAGGATTTTTCTCATCAGTGGCATCAAAATCACTTATTAAAAATTCCTGGGGCTTCAACTTGGACCTGATTATGAGACATTCTGAGTGGGACACTAATAATAGCCTACATTTTCACCGAAGTCCTCTGTTGTACTTATGCTCCCTAAGTTTAAGAACTATGGTTCTGGTTTGACTCTGAGCAGAAGTCACTTCAGAAATGGAAATATTGCATAGGCTATGGTTTACAGAATCACTTCTGTTAAGTTGTAAACCTTTACACGTGGGATTTTCATTATCTTCATGTTTTATATATATGTATGTACATGTATATCTATGTATACATTTTAAAAATGCACATGTTAAAAGTCATAAGGACTTAGATGTTTTGTAGGAAGAATTGTTGGACGAGTCACTTAAATAAGCTCTCTGATCTTCACTATACCATCTATGAAAGAGAAAAGGTGCTATTTGACCTTCTCTGCATATGAGGTTTGAGATAATCAGTCATTAAAGAAAGAAAAGCCAGTGTGAAGTATAAAGTGCTATGAAAAATAAGATATACTATATGCCTACATGCAAATTTGGTGAGATGGTAGTCTTGTTAAACAGCATAATATTTTTCTAGTAACCCAGTTTGTAGTTCTGTGGGGTTTAAAAGTACATTTTGATAACTGAGTTTAGAAAAAACAATAGTTTTAAATTTATTTAAAATTGAACATGATTTTTAGAAGGAAAGGAAACCTCTGGGATTGTATAGAATAGGATTGGTATAAAGCATTCATTTTGAATTTAACAATAGTTAATTATTAGGAATAATTATTCTGAACTCTTCTAAGTGATTTCATGTCATAAGAAAATGTTATAGAAAATAAATAGAAAATTCATTTATGAAATTAACCCTTTTTGTTGATACCAGGGGAATAACTTATCAATCATGCCATGTCTAAGAATTCTACATCAGTTTTACACAGATTACATTAAAATAAATGGAAGAAATTCCCAAAACTAAACATCAAGTTTAACTTTAACAGTTTTATACTTTTAAGAAAAGTCCCTTTTCCTGCCATAAATGTAAACTTTTTTTAATGGAAGCAAATTTGTTAAGTTCACTCTATCAAAGGTACATTGAAAAAAGGTTAGCAGGCAAAATAAATTAGACAGAAAATAGGTAAAATCACAGTTTTATTCATGTACAGTGGTTAAGAATGAAGATATTGACATAAATTATTTTTAAGTGAGAACTGTCCTTTTAATAGGCCTTGCTCTCCAGTCTTGTCTCATTTTTCATTTTCACGAGGATTTTAATGTATTCTTTTCATTATATAAAACATGCCATATTTGGCCTTTTCATGAAAATGGAACTGATATTCTCCTTTGACAGCCATTCATGTGAAAAGAACAGGTCCTATTTCTGTCCATCGCCTACATGTACGTATTCATAGAAGTTATAGGTTTTTTTTTTTAGTAAAATATATTTTATGCTTATAGAGCATCTTAATCTCAGAAATTCAAAGCATTTCGGTCAATAGTTATATCCCCTTTTCCTATGTCAAGGGACACGTGGTCAAGTGTTCTAATCTCAAATCTGACTCAATCTAAGTTATATGATTTCTATTTTCTACACAGAGGAATAGGAGGACAGGAAATAAAATCACCAGCCGAGGGGCCTTAACCCTAAATTATTCTTGAAGATTTTCTGTACTTCTTTACCTCTCTAGTTATATGTCTAGATATTGGTATTTAGTACCAATCATAAGAAAATGCTATAGAAAATAAATAGAATATATAAAACATATAGAAAATAAATGGAAAATATTGGTACATAGTACCAATTCAACGTAAAATTTGTCCTTCTAGACTTTTTTTGGTGGTGGGTGGGTAGGTGGAGCTAATCATTCCCCTATATTTATTTTATTAAGTAAATGTAAAGTATTGTGACAGTGGAATTTTAGTATCTGACTGATAGCCTTATTGGCCTGAATTTAAATCTTTCTGGGAGGAAAAATTAATCATCTCTGATGTTGTTCATCTTGATGTTATCATTTCCATTTTCTTAAAATATGAAAAGTGTTGCCAAGTTTTTACATGGTAGTGTTTCCATGTGAAGGACAGTTACAGTTTACTAAGCACTGCTGGCTGCTTTCAGAAAAGCAAGAGAAACATAATTACATCACTACCAAATTCAGAAATTAGTAGGTTTTTACATAATATCAACAATATACTTTTCCCACCTGTAACTTCTTATAACAGAATTGCAAAGCACCAAACCAGTTTTCCTTGTTTAAAGTAACACCATGACTAATTGATTGTTATATATGTAACATGTTCTAGTTCCTGTGTATTTTCTGAAAAAAAAAAAAAGAAAAAATATGCAAGGAAAATGAGGTTATGCCAGGTACCTCTCAGTAGTGGCGGTGTTGGGCATGTGGGTGGGAAAGAACATGGTACGTGGATGAACATACATACAATGGCAAAAACAAAGCGACAGAAACGGAAAAGGGGCAGGACTGAATGGAAACCAGGGCTTAGCCTGCTTTGCTATTATTTGTTATCGTTGCTTTGGGTTTTTTGTTTTGTTTTTAAAGGAAGTTACAAAGAGAAGCTGCTAAGGACATACAAATTGGCAGCAGATTGTGGTTTATGATAATGACGGTCCCAAAGGGACTTAGCTTCCTTGGTGACATTGAAGTAAATTTAAATGGCGCTACTCAAGATGTATACTAAGAAAGATAATGAGACGTATGTAGAAGGCACGGTTACTGTTTTTATGGTATTGTTGACTATCAAAACAAATGGAAAGGAAAAGGGTGCCAGGTGGAGTTACTTGGGTTAATTTTAATACATACTATGAATGACAAAATTTCCACTTCTCTTAGAGGTGCAAAAACATATAAAAGTGTCTCAAACCATTGCTGGCCAGTATTTCAGTCCTTTTTCCTAATTTCTGGTACCTTTGAGTTACTCTAAATTACTAATTTTTTGTTAGGTAAGACCCCATATACCTGTTTGTATTTACATGGGTTACAAATAACAGTTTTTAGGTGAGGGAAGAAGGGAGTGCCAAGCCTCCTCTGACACACACAGCTCTTAGGTGGAACACTGTTGTCAGAAGATTTCATATGATATCAGGAAAGTGTTGCCTGAAGAGTGGGACCTTTTGGGCTTGACAAATCTCCCACTCTGAACGTTTGGCTTTTAACCAAAACTGTGATTAAAAGTACACGTCTATGTGTGTGTGGCTGAAGCCTGTCATTTCCACAGGACCAATTTCCGCTAGTCGTGATGCGGTTAAGATGCCCATTTCCCCTGAGTCCCTCAGGCAAATCTCTGTTATTGTGCCATATGATAGCCACATATTATCTAAGTACCACTTCCTACCCTCTTAATTCTATACCACTGACACCAATTAGAAGGCTAAATGAAATTAATGATTTCTGGTCATTTTAGAATTTGGATGAAGTGAGAGTGAGGATTATCTCATAAAGGTAGTTTAAATCTGAAGAGAAAGGGGGTTAGTGGCCTCTGTCGCTGTCATAGAGTAAAGTGACATCTCCCCTTCCTTCCTTCTCTTCTGTGATTTCCTTTTCCCTGGTCCTACACAGAGAGGAGATTCACTCCTGAAAGAGTGTGTCGTTTTAAGTTGACTTCCTCAGAGCTGAGCTCAGAGCCATTGCCAAGACCAGTGGGCGTAAATTCAGTCCACCTGACGGGAGATGACGGGCTGTGGGATTTATGACTTATTTGAGTTCTCATACATCACCCTCTGTGTCGCTTGCTTATGATGGCCCTGCCAAAAGATAAAGAAGTGTAGGACGCTTGGTACAGGCTGTGGTGACAGGCCAGGGACAAATGTCTCTGTTGGGTAAATTGATTCGAATGGCTCTAGTGAAATACCAGGTTAGGCTGAAAATATGATTGGGTTTAATGGTCCTGCTGACTTCGAAGACTGTTGGGATTCCAAATCCTAGACAGGTTAATTAAGGCACTCTGTGAAGGGGGTGTGTATGGATATTTGTAAATCCATATAATTATTAATGTCAGTAAACACCACCATGTAAAAATCCAGACCTGTTCTTCTGTCTAATATATTGAGTCTTCACTGAATGCAAGAAACATTATTTACAATTATAGAGTATTTATCTGGGAAAAACCATTGAGAATATTATTTCTTCCTCCACCCCCCAGAGTCAACAAACAGAGACTGAAAGGCACAAAAATATGTAATGAAAAGACAGAGAACAGATAAACAGTTCATTCTCTGCTGGTATAATTTAGTAGACTTACACTTAATAACACAGTGGAGAGAGGATTTTTGCTTTGTGTGAAAGTGGAGTTATGTTAGGCCACTGAACTGAAGACTAAAATAAATGGATTGTTTTTCCAATTATGAAGAAAAATGTTGTGTACCTTATTGTTTTGAGAGTGGCTATTCAGTTAAGAGTAATAGATTTAGATTCTCTTTGTAGGACCAACATTTCTGGCAGATTCCTGTTTTTTCACTGAAAGTCACCTCTGAATTTCTGAGTCAGCTCCCAACAATGGGCAGGCTTTCTTTTACTGTTCTTATCTCCAAGTAGTCAATGATGATGGCTTTTAGTTTCATTTTATTTTTGAGCAAGATTGACTGGTTTCATCTTGCAAAAGATCTGCAACATTCCAGTTCCTTTTCAGCACTTTCCACTTTTCCTTTGCAGCTAGGAACCCTCCTTACATCAAAATGAATTCCAAGGAGAAGTTTCCCCTGATGCTCATTGTTCAACAGAACCACAGGATAGCAGGAGTCCTGGCTACCTGGCCTTCTGTTTCCTAGGTCTGTCTTGATATCTGGTTAAATTCTCCATCTTTATTTGGCATAAGTTCTGATTTTTTTTTTTTTTCATTTCAGTGAATGACTGATGGCCCTGGGATGCCATCTGTAATGGGTCTGAGGAGGATGGTAAATTGGGTTTGAGGAAGAATGAAGCCTATTGTCACATTTGTTCTACTTTTAGAACTTAAAAAACAGAGTCAGCATTTTAGTGTTGTGGTCATTTGTCAATGTGGTTTGGAATGACAGTGCCAACACCCAGCTCCCCATTCTGAGTAGAGGCCCAGTGTAACTGTGAACTTAAAACCATCTCCATGGAATATAGAGGTGCCTCTGGCTCAGAACTGGTCCTTAGATAAAGCATGCCTTGTATTCTTCTCTTTTTATCAGCTTCAACTTACTGCAAGTGACATACTTACTTAGAAAGATCATTTGCTCAAGTCTAATTTTAGGTAATTTCTTTTTATCTATGTTAATGGAACCCACAGCTGCTTTATAGGCCTCATAGTTCCACGGTTTCCAATTCAGGATTATACAACACTCCATTCAGGACTTTCATTGTTTTTTTTTTTTCTTTATCTCCTTTATAGGAGGATATTGAAAATCAGATTGAGAAATTTGCCTAAGGCCAAACAGCTTGTAAGGGACAAGGCAGTTTTTGGACCCAGTTCTGCCTAACTTCAAAACACCTATGTTGTACCACCGATTCACCCTTTGCTACATGCAGGAAAGAACCATTTGTCTGTCTTGTCCTCCCCCAAGCTCAGGTCTTGGTCCTCCCGCCCTTAGTTCTCCAGTCTCTCTGACCTCCTTGACCATTCAGGCTCCTGCCTGTAATACCTTTTTCATGATCTTTGCATAGCTTTTTCTTTCTCCTTCTTCAGGCCTCAGATCATTTGTCACTCCCTAGAAGTGTCTATTAATCTCAAGTGGCCTTCCCCAGTTATCCTTCGTCTTGTTACCCTGGTAATGTCCTTTATCAATGATCACATTTTATAATTATTTTGCCAGCTTTCCCCACTGCCCACCCCATGTAAATTCCTTGAGAGCAGGAATCTGCCTAACTGGTTCACCCCCATACCTCTCAGGGCCATGCACATGGTGAACCCCAGTAACTGTTTCATAAGTGAGTAAATATTCCTAGAAAGACATAAATGGGAAAAACCATCAAGAATATTATTTCTTCCTTCATATATTCCTAGAAAGACATAAATATAAACAAATACATAATTCTAATCCTAGGAAAAGTTTGTTAAATACTCTAACAAAGATTTGAGCAAATGCTGTGACTACACAGGTAACAATGGATGAAAGATGAATGAACACTAAGGAATATTAGAGGGGGCATACGTGAACTGAGTCTGGCAGATTCAATATACAAAGGTAGGATCTCAATTTACGAAGATAGTGGGGAAAGCCTTCCTGGAAGAGGGAACAACATGAACAAACACAAAAAAAATAGAAGTGTGTAGAGTAAATGTTTATGTAACTTTAAGAATACCTGGGTTCAAATCCTGCCTTTGTCTCTTAATAGCTATTGATTGGAACCATGTGTTTGATAAATACTTTATGAGAAACTTCTAAATTCCAGGCATATCACTATCACCCTTTTTCCTTGAATCTCAGTTTCCTTAGTTGTTAAGTAAGGATAATGATCTATATAATTCAGGTACTTTTATGAAATAATGTACGTCAGAGAACCTGGTTTTTAGCCAGTCACTCCATCCATGGAGATTGCATTTGAGTTTAGATGACCTGCTAAATTCAGAAAAGGGTTATTTAAAGTCAAAGAGCAGGTCTATTGCCATGCCATAATTAGAATGGATAATCACATGGCAGAAAAAGGACTGCTGTATATATTATGAGTAAATATAGTTTGTAAAGTGTGGGACCTAAGGTTAGGGGCTAGTTCTAGTTTTCAGAATAAGTTCTAGTTTCAATATAACCTTGAGTTTTCAGGGACTCTAAAAAAATCATTCAATCCATCAATGTCTCAGTATCCTTGTCCTGAAAATTTTTATTACAAAGATACCTGAATGTGACCTTATCCTCTTCTTGAGGGTTTCTCTCTAGAACATCAGCTTATGCAGAAAGGAGCCAGGTGAAGTGTTAAAATGGAAGGAATGTGAGGAGAGTAACAAGCCCCTTCATCATTTTCACACTGCATGGGTGCCATGGCAAGTCATAATTCTAATACGAAGACATATAAATTAAATCATGATTCTGGGCTTAGCCAGATCTTCTAGTGTTCTAAAGTTTGTCAGGGTAAATCATGGTATCACGTAGCAAATGCATGTGTAAAGAGAAGAATGGGAAGGGAGGGAAGGTTGGAAGAGTAGCAAGCGGCTAGGAAAATGTTAACAACAGCCTGGAGGGGAAAACAAAGGGGAAAGGAGACTGAGGGAGAAATTCCTGGTGGAGAAACAGATCAGTTTCGCAAGAGGAAACCCAAGAGGGAGACATTTTACAGAAGGGACTAGAACCTTCTCATTTACCCAAGATAACATTCCATTCCTCTTCATGGTGTGACTGTCTCTTTGAAAAGAAAGCTGTTGGGTTGGGGCTGTCAATCCTCCTTACATGAGGACAGTTCTCTGAATATTATTCCATGGGATCCCTGCTATTTTCTGTAAGAATACATGAAACATTGTAAGGCTTGGCTGATCGATAGTTTTTCCATGAAGTGGTAAACAAAGTAAGTGGGCTTGAGCCAGGTTCTTGGAGAGGTCACCTTGCAGGGGAGAGAAACCCTGAAATTCAGGAGTCTTAGCCCACTCACAGTAACACTTACAGGGTGAATACTTAATACATGGTCTTCCTACTTATCCTCATTTTAGAGATGAGAAAACTGAGCCAAAGACCAGCTAAATAATTTACCCAGGTTCAAATGGTTTATAAGTGGTGGATCCCATTTTGAATTTCATTCTTTCTGATTCCAACCCTCATACTATATTTTCAACTTTTTAAAATAAAAAAAAATCGTATGATTAATAAGAAAGGGGATTATGTTTTGTGAAGGGCTAATTTTGAAATGCAAGATTATCTTTGGAGCAAGTAACCTTCTCTTTCTCAATTTTGTTTGAAAATTAGACTAGGAAAGCTCTGGCAAGTGTGCCTTTGTGCAGGGAGTAACTAAAATTGCTCACTTTAACAATAAAGTTTGCCATCTGGGTTATTGCAAATTCTCTTAAATTGGCATGGTCCGTCCTGCTGTCTTGGAAAGGGAGTGACTAGTGCAGGGGAAAAGATTCAAAATGCAGCAAAGGGATTTTTTTTTTTTTGCTAAGATTTTACTTAATTATCACTGTGGTAGAATGGCTGGCCAAAGTCAGAAATCTTTTATTTCTGCTCAGTGAGCAGCCCAATAAAGCTTCCAAATGTACAGCACCAACAAATGCCATTTCATATTTTTTTTGCCTTTTCAGAAAAGTTAATCAAGAATTCATTTTTTTTTAGAATAATCCTGTGTTAAATCAAGTGGCCAAAGTAGGAATGAAAGAAAATGAAATGGAATTATAAAAATGCTAAATTCTGTCAGGATCCCTTCCAAAGGAATTGGTTAATAAGCACTTACAGTGTGCTGCCCTCTGGGTCCTCTCTTCATTGGCATCTATATGGTCTTTCCGTTTGCTCCCATCAAATGCCCATTTAAAATAAGTAAATAAATCAAAATAGAAGGGAGATGAACAGTCTAGAACATGTGTAAGAGGCATAGGTAGTGGAAGGAAATACAGTAGGAGAGTAACTAGGAGAGAAACGATGTAGGTTCTCATAGGCTATGGTAAGGATGTTGTTCAAGTGATACGGCTTTTGGAAAGTTTTTAGTAGAATTGACTTATGTTTCTTAAAAGTCACTCTAGCTTCTGAGTTGAGAGTAGACAACCAAGAGCTAACAGCTGGAACCAGAAGACAGTTAAAGAACACTTAAAACAAAAGATAGCTGCAATTATCCAGGCAAGAAATACTGGTTGGGGTTTGGATGGAGAAAGCAGACAATGGAAGCAACAGTATTTGTTGATCTGGAGTGTGAAAGAAAGAGAAGTCAAAATGATTTCTAGGTTTTTAGACTAAGCAACTGGAAGAATGCGTTGCCATTTACTGATGAGGAAGGCTAAAAGAGAATCAGGTTGGGAATTTCATTTTTTAGACATCTTTGTTTAAGATAACTACTTAATACCAAATGGAAGTGTTGAATGGGCAGGTAGCTGATACGTAAAGTTCCAAGGTGAAGTCATGTCAGGACAAAGGCCCATTTTAGATACTGGGAGTGACCAGTAGATTAGAGAGCAAAGTAAGACTGTGCCAAGAACCAGGAAGATGGCGAAGATGTGGGTCAGTGTGGATTAGGATCAAGGAAATTAGTAGGTGACTGTTTGAGTGAAGCCAGTTTGTTCGATGACCCTCCATCCAATTAGGCCTGGCAAGGATTCCTGCTGGAAAAGTAACTGAAGGATTTGGAACGATACCCTGTACTTAGTTTTCCCTAATCCTGTGTTTCTGATGACTACTGTGTCGTAGAAATATGGCAGTGAAGTTCATTTGGTTCCTAGCATCTTGGACCCTGAGATCTGGAACTGCCCCTGCTCTGTCTGTGCAGTCTGATCGCCTATGAGGCTATAGCAAACTGTGGATCGTCCCTGTCCTACAGAGGTAGCTGCGCACCTTGCAGTTCTTTGTGAATATGTGCTGGCTGCCTCGCTTGTCGGATTCCGGTTCTGTAAAGCGCTGGTGAAAAGATGTTCTTTGTCTCTGATAGCACGACAGTGTGCGGTTGAGAGACGTTCATTTTCACAGAGAGATGCTTAAAGCTGCCAGGTGAAGACTCTTCCCTGAATGCGGCATGGTCGTGGGACTTCTCCACCTCAGTGCCATGACGTTTTGGCCTGGGTGATTGTTGGGGTGTCCTGTGCTTTGTAGGGGCTTAGCAGCATCCCTGGTCTCTACACACTGGATGCCCCCAGCACTCTCCCCAAGTTGGGACAAGAAAAAATGTCTCTAGACATTACCAAATGTCTAGAGGCAAAATTGCTCTTGGCTGAAAACCACTGCCTTAGATTTTATGCTCTTCAAATAAGACCACTGATTTTTTAATTCCTCCTAATTATGCTCAGTGACTGAGGCCTTCTTTTAAGACAGATTTCTAACATAAATCTCTGATTCTTTTTGAGAAAACATATTGCATTTTAACCTTTTAGTGGCTGATTGTCCCTCCTGTGATGTGAAATAGGAAGTCAGATGAAGGCAGTTGTTATATGCATATGTTTTTGAACCAGAGTCTTCTGAATGTGAACTAGGACTTGCTACCAATTAGCTGTGTGACCTTGGACAAGTGACTTTACAGTTCTAAGTCCCCCTTTCTGTGCCTCTGAGATGAGGGGGATGATAGTTGTACCTTTTCATCCTATGGTGGTGATGAGTAACTGGGGTAAAATAGTGAAAGCATGTAGCTCAAGGCCTGGTACATGTTGAGTATCTGATATTTGCTATAATTGTTTGATTGCTGATAATATTTTTGAAAATTTAGATGGCTTGTTATTATTAGGGCAGTGTTTGTGATTTTCTTTACCAAATCCATTTCACATTTTTTATCTCAGAAAGTACACTCTCAAGTATGTACTTACACTTCCACAGTCTGGTTAGCTCTCTGGGTCTACACACTATCTTCGGACAAATCCCTGACATTCTGATTACCCCTTCTAGTTTTTTCTGCTTTTACACTCACTGTTCCCAGGTTTTTTCCCCCCTCTTCTTTCCTTCTGGAGCCATCAGATACAGCACAAGTCATCTCCTTGATTTGCAGCCCATGCACGAATGAGAAAATTCCTACAGCGGCTTTTGATTTTATGCTTCATTGCTTGGGCCTCCTTGCAAATGCTGTGACATCTTAAAAAAAGAAGCCCCCAAACAAAAGCAACAGTTCTATTTTGGCCAGAATTGGGTTGGCCAGAATCAAATCTTTATCAAATCTGTGTCTCTAATGGCACAGAAATATAAGAAATGAGAAAATCCATTTTTTGTGAGTTTTCTTTGCCGCAGAAGCAGAGTGACCTTGAGGGAGCACCAGCTCCCTACCTGCTTTTCATGGCACTGCGCACAGCCCTCCTCCTTCGCCTCTTCCTGCTCCCCAACAACCACAACCACTCTGCCCACCTGCTCCAAATTTATGACCAAGAACAAGCCATAAGCAGAGAAGGCCAGTCCTAATCCCAGGCACTCCACTTGCTTGGAGTGGGATAGCTTGATGGGACTGTAAAGAGTAAGCCTGCACCCCCACTCAGTGCCCCGAATCATGTCCTTCGAAATGACTAGCAAAAGGTGCTTCAGGGACTGTGGGTGACTCAGAGCTCCCAGGCAGGGCTTCCCCTGAACCATGCAGAGCAAAGGGTCCTGGTGGGTGTCCTCTTCATGGGGTGGCCTGACAGTCCAAGTTGGCTTCACCACTAAGAAGACCTCGCTAACTTGCAGGCCCATAGGAAGCAGGCTTTTAGTGGTCCGTGTGACATGGCAGAGGCCACTCCACCTTGCTGCTGCTGAAGGAGTACTAAGGCACCTCCTGGAATGATGCCTGTAGGGAATGCTGGTGAATGAGACCACACTGTTTCCAGATACCGTCTTCGTCTCCCCACTCCAGTTGCCTGTTAGTGTTATGTCATTGGCCGGTGCTTCTCCAGCTTGATAGTGTGTGGGAATCTTGGGGTGATCTTGTTCAGTTTCTGATTCAGCTGGTCTGGGTGAGGCCTGAGAATCTGCTTTTTTTTTTTTTTAAACTCTCAGTGCTTCTGCTGCCAGTCTTTCCAGCACATTTTGCATAGTGAGATCCTGGACTATTTCAGAGCTTTCTTTTCCTTCTCCTTCCTTCTCCCCAACACTGCCCGAATTTCTTTTTGAGTGGTACTTGCCAGCTTTTCCAGGAAACAATAGCAATCTCTCTAGCTGGTTTTAGACAAAACTAACTTCCTCTGTATTCATAAAATACCAGAAATTGAGATCTAGTGACATAATTGTTACTGAATGTAGTCTCCTCTCCCAGTATGATTTTTTAGAAAATGAACTCCTGACAAATGGCCTTCCCAGTTCTTCTCAGATTACATTACAGTTGAAGGTGTCAACCCAGCAGTGCAGAGATCAGCCAGTTCTTTTGTTGTTTAGGTCCAAGGATAAAAGAATGCTTGTGGCCTGCTGAAATCCACTTCCACCCAATGATTTAGGCTTAGGCAACAGAAAAACACAAAACCTGTGTAGCACCTTTCTACATTTCTATAAATGTTCCTTTCCTTTGCTTTCTAGGTCTGACAGCAGCAGTTGTAGTCCATACTTCGAGTATGAGATATGCAATTGGGGTTTGCCCGGATCCTTGTGAAAGGACAATGGGTAGAAGAAGCAAGAAGCAGAGAGGGTCTAACTTGTACATGTATATGAGGCTTGGAAGGGGTAATTTTCTTCTGTGAGCAAGAGTCACTCAGCTGTGGTTCAAGGATTTGACCGTAAGACATCTCCCAGATGGGAAACATGCCCTTGATCTGTTTGCCTGAATGAAATGTGCTGTAGACCTAACTCAACTTTAGTTCTTCTGTCAAACTCCCTACATGCTTCTTCCAATGACATGTGACTTAAATCTGTGGGAACGCAGAGTCTTGTAGTGGAACAAGTATAGCTTTGAACCAGACAACCTAGGCTTATCTGTCAACAGGTTGATTGTATGATCTGGCTCTAGCTACTTAACTTTCTGAGCCTCTCAATTTCTTCCTCTGAAAAACCTGGTAATTTGTACTTTTGAGTAGGTATTTTTGTAGGTTATGGGAGGTAAAAAGAAAGGCTTGGCATAATGTCTGATACAAATGTCATGCAAAAAACTAATTCCATTTGACCTTGTAGTGGTTCTTTATGTTAAATTTGACAGAACTCAACAATCTATGGTAGTGAGATTGCTACCTCTCTGGCACTGGAGTCAGTCTGTCTGGGTTTGAACCCCAGCTCAGCTACTTTACTGCATGACTACTGATGTTTACTTTAATACCTAGGCCTCAAATTTTTGGGTTTTGAGGATTAAGTGAAATACTTAGAATAGTCCCTGACACATAAGTGTTCCTTGCATTGTGATATGAATTTTATTTCAAGTATTTGTATTTACAGAGTAGCAAGCAAAACAAGCAACTCCCCCAAAATAAAAGCAAAAGCAAATAACAAAAGACACACCACTACCACATCTACTTTAGTTTTGTTACAGTGTCTAAGAAGGTATCTTCCTAGCCACTTCAAAGTATTTCAGATCTGGCAAGAGTTAAAGTTGTGAGTTACAGCCTTGACAAAAATTAATTTGGAATGGGTCATAAACCTGAATGCAACAGCTAAAATTATAAAGCCTCTAGACGAAAATTACAAGGAAATATCTTTGGAATTTTGAGGTAGGCAATAATTTCTTGGAAAGAATACAAAAGCACTAAGCATAAAAGAAAATATCAGTAGATAGGACTTGATCAAAATTGAAATTTTTTGTTCTTCAAATGAAGATATCCTTAGGAAAACTAAAGGGTAACTCACAGGATGGGAGAAAATATTTTCAAGATTTATATCTAAAAATTATCTGTATTTAGAATATATGAAGATCTCCTACAAATCATTAATAAAGACACTCAGTAAAAAATGGGCAAATAATTGGATACTCCATAAGAGAAGATATACAAATGGCCAATATGTCTATGAAAAGATGCTCCACATCATTAGTAAGTAGGGAAATATATTTTAAAATCACAGTGAGATATCATTTCATACTCATGAAAATGTTGAAAGTTAAAAAGACTGGTAGCATCAAATGTTGGTGAACATTGGAACTACTGGAATTCTCATACACTGTAGTTGGGAATGTAAAACAGCCACTTTGGAAAATTGATCAGCAGTTTCTGATCCGGTTAAACATAGATCTAAAGTAAGACCCAGCAAGTTTACATGTAGGTGTTCATGCAAGAACAATGAAGACACATATCCACAAAAAATACTTACATAAATCATAGTAACTTGATAATTGCCTCAAAATGGAAACAGGACAGATGCTCATCAACAAGGGAGTAATCATACTGATGGACTGCTAATAACAATAAGAAAAATGAACCATGGACAAATGCAACAAAACGTATTTATCTGGAAAGACATTATATGGGAGAAAAAAGACACAAAAGAGTATATATTGCATAATTCCATTTTCATAAAGTTCAAGAACAGGCAAAACTAGTCTGTATTAGAAATCAGAACATTGTTTGCCTATGAGGGCTGGCTATTGACAAGAAGGAACACGAGAGCTTTCTGGGGTGGTAGAAATATTTCACATCCTGATGGGAGTGTTGGTTTGATGAATGTATTGATTTGTTAAAACTCATCCATTGTATACTTATGGTTATGTGTTTTATTATATGTAATTGTACCATAGTTATATATATACACACACCACACACACATAGATACATACATATATATGGTATGCTACATACTATGTGTATTTATATGTGTATATATGAATTTTGAATTATTCTTGATTCTGGGAGAGATTCTAGGAGAGTCTGTCTAGCCTGGATTATTTGTTACACTCGTTTCCTCCATCAGAATTTTTACTATGCAGCTGGCCATCACCTAGAGAATGGAGAAATAGGAAGCCTGTTAATTAAATGTGTGTATCTCTGTAAAACTTTTACCTTCCCCTACAGATAAATGATTGCATTATGAAGCATCCCCAAGGAGAATCTCTTAACAACTCCCCTTTGTTTCTGGGCTTCTGTTCTTTGGCTTCTCTGTCCCTATCTTGCCCTGGATTATCTCCTCAGAGATAGAATTGATGGCCATTTCCACTTGAGCTGGACTCTTCATTCATATTTTTCCAAACACATTATAAATTCTAACTCATTAACATCATCATAAATGGTAATGTCCTGTGAAAAAGAGAGGTGATGGTACCAGTTAAAATAATCTTCTTGTAGTCACACAATAAATCAATGTCTGTGCAAACACTTGAACCAAGAATTGATTCATCCCTGTTCCTCTGCCAGGTTGATAGCAGCACATTGGTTGAAACAAAGGCAAAACCCCAGTCTACACTTACAGAATGTATCATGCTGCATTTGGCACATGGATCTGCTAAGAGCAGAGTCAAGGAAGGAGAAGAAATGTACCTGGTTTAGACATGGATCTGATAGGCAATGTATACCACTTGTCTTGAAATACCCACAGGGACATCTGTAGGGGAATATTCATGTATCCATTTATAGAATTTCAGGGCTGAGTTGTAGCTCAATCATTTTGTTGTTGACTTCATTGATACCCAGATCCAGGAAGCTGCATACCCAAGGTCTCATAGCTTATTTTCTCCCAGATTCGCTTACTGCCGGCCCTGGGCCATTGCCACTACAGTCTTTATGTGTTCCAGATCACAGGAGAGAGTTCATTATTCCTTAGACTCTCCTGTGCTTATATAATAGGAGCATTTAAATACATTGTTTCACTTGAATGTGGGATAGTGAATAAATAATATAAAAATTCTGTTACACTGCAAGGACTCTGATAAAACTGACAGTTGTGGAATAAGCTCTCTTTGCCCTATACTATTTTGTGTGTTTTACATGCATTCATTCATTGAATTCTCACAGTATCCTACTACAATACTTTCCTGTTGGTGATACTATTGTTACCCCCCTTGTTGCAGTTGGGGAAGCTAAAGCAAAGGGAGGTTAAAAAATCTGTCCCAAATGCAGTTTGCAAGTGGTGGGGCCAGAAGGAAAATGCAGAATGTTGAATTTTGCAGCCACACCACTCTGACCTGCTTCCTCTTTGCAGGAGAGGAGGTGGAAGACATTCTCCTCTGGAGAAAGAAGTGAAATCTCAATGAAGCAGAGCAGAGTGGCTAATGAATGCATACAGTAATAGCCCATATTAAATGGCAGGTTGTCACTGTGTAAAGTAGTTTAACTGAATTTTCACAACTCAGTGGCAAAGTGTTATTATTATCATCTCTGTTATACATAAAAAAACTGAGGAGGCTAGTGTTAAAGGAGTGTGTCCATGGCCACATAGTTGTGAAATGTGAACCCTGATCACCTGGTTTCCCCTGGAGGATTATAGGAATGTTGTCATAAAAAGGCATTTGTTAAATCCAGCCTTAATTGATAAGATACTAAACAGAGTCTGCACTAAATAAAATTTCATCAGAGAGACATTTATGCTTAGCTATTTCTGAGCTGGGAAGTCTCTCTGATTTGATAGAGACCACTTGCATTTTTATGGAGCTGGCATCAGACCAATTTTGAAAGAACTGGCTTTTCGCCAAGGTCTCCCTGTTAGTGTGAGTGATCTGACACATTTCTTAGTTCAAACCAGTAATTCATGAGGAAAGCCAGGAACAGGAGGGATGGCGTGTCCTCCTCCTGTGGGAGGTGTTAACATCTGGAAGAGGGGAGGGGGAATGCATGTTCTAAAAACAACGCAGTGCTTAGAGGATCGTGAACTTGACCTAGGACTTGCTCTTCCACCTCTCCTAGCTAGGATGGGAAAGTTAGCATCAGGCAGTCAGCCTCATATTGGTTCCTTGTGATTACAGTAAAAAAGAAAAAAAAAAGGTCTCTTTTCCCAAAATTGTTTTGGTTTTGATTTGTGTTTAATCACAACCTTGAAATTGTTTAATTTTTAATGCTCTATAAGAGAGTATGGAGATTTGTTTTTGAGGAAAACACTTTCTAAGTTTAAAGAAAACTGGTTTAAATAGAGATAGGAGTAGCTAGCTGCCATATATCTATCCCTCGAGTGGAGATGCTGAAAATAATCTCCAAGGCATTTGGAAGAACGTGAATTCTACTCATCCAAAGCAAATTCTATACATTTATTGGAAGTTCAAAATCACAGGAAGTGCTTCTAGGGAATTTAGGTCCTAGGTAGGGGGACAAAATGATTTCTAGGATAAACTCAAATAAGATAAGCCTTAGGCCAGGAAGCTCATATGTAATGTTGTTAAAAAGAACTAAGGGCTGATTTTTTCAGGTTTCCAGCTTCCCAGAAGACCTGTGAATCCTTATTTATAAACTCTGTACCCTCTTGTTCTTACCCGGGACTGATTTTTGGCATACAGAGCAGTGGGCTCCATTCTGCACCGATCTCTGTCCTGATGAGCTGAGAACCTCTGTGTGCACAGGGTCAGGGTTGCGCTCTGTTTCTCCCAGGGTGGGGGTGCAGGGGGAGCTTTCTCACCGCCAGGTGGTAAAGGGCTTTCCTAGCTTTGAAATACAAACAGGACTCTTCTCCCACAGTCTTGTCTCATCAACTATCATCTTGTGAGTAATTATCCCAAGTAAATGCCATTCCTCCAATCAACATGCAAAATCCTCTGGACAAGATAGGAGTCACCTCTTGCCCACTAGGGCTCAGAGGTTACCTGTTTGGAGCCCACATCTTCAGGGTTTCCTGGCTTGCTTTCCTGCACTGGCTCCCACACCCCAGTGTCATTTCTTGAGTATGTGTGGATACGCATACCTGACGGGTATGCAGAAGCCATCAACCTATGGGTACCAGGCAGTAAAAGAAAGGGAGGGGACATAATGAATCTTACCCTTTCAGATGATGTTAAGATACTATTTCCTTTCTTTTATGTTTCACTCATCAACTATGTAACTAAACTCATCCATTCATTCAAAACTGGTTGTGCTATTACCATGTGCCTGTTCCTGTGCTGGCACTGGAAATTCCTGGATGAAGAAAATGCAGAAGGATGCTCCTTTCATGTGCACTGCATCCAGTTGTGGATATGAAATTGAAGCAGCTAAACTCACTGAGAGTAAGAGCTAACATCCACCCAGTGCTCATACACGCCAGCAGTGGTTTTAAGGCTCTCTGTGTGTTGTTTAACCCTTCCAACAAGCCTATAAAGTACATGCTATTCTGGTCTCCTTCTAAAGATAAGAAGAATGAAGAACAGCACCTTTAGGTAACTAGACCAAAGTCACACAGGGGAGCAGTGACAGAGCTGGGATTTGAACCTGGGCTGTCTGGCTCAAGAGCTCATGATTTTAGCCATGATATTATAAATGCATTGAATAATGGGAGTTCTCTACTTTATATTTGATGGTCAGTAAGTGACTCTAAAGTCACTTTAATTAATGTGAAACCTACAAGATGAGGATAAATCTTCCAGGTGAAATGAGCGTGTGTAGGTATGGTTTGCATGTGAGTGTTGTGTACATTTGTGTGTGTGTATGTGTGTGTTGTATATATGTACTGTGTTTGGAGTAAAGCAGGAACCTAACAGAGTTCCTAGCAGAGGAGTAGCATGCATGATGGTCTTAACGAAAAAGAGTGGGAATGAGGAGAGAGAGGCTTGGCAGTTCAAACAACAGAAAGGCCAGATGCATGTGAGGCTGAAATGGTATTGGGGCAGGGGCAGAACTGTGGGGTTCTAAATGCCAAGTTTGGAATGTAAAGTCATTGAAATCATTTATGCAAAATAATTTATCTAATTCAACTGGTATTTTAAAAAGGTCACTCTTGCCGTCAGGATGCAAGAGTTGGTGGCTCTTGCAGGTATCCGGGCAAAAGATGTAAAGAGGCTTGGCCTTGGGTGAGTGACGAGGCTCTGAGTGCGATCTGAGGTTGCAGAGCTTCCCTGATGGCCCCTCCCATTTCACTGTACTTACAACTTCCATTCCCTACAAGAGGATTGTGGATTTAGGCAAAAACTTCACGCAGATTCTTCCCATGGGAATCCACTCACCGGGCAAGGGGTCCTGCTCCCTCAGGCCTCCTGGTCCAAGTATTCCGTTGCACGTGCAGAGAACCCAGGGCCCTGGCTCAGCAAACCCCAGCAGGTTTCCACCACTGTGTGCGCAGGCTTCTGTGTGCGCAGCGTGGAAAATGTATGCTGAAAACTCTGAAGTAGGGCCCGTGTCATGCACGAATTTTCTTTTGGGCATTCTGTGCCTTTTTATTAATAGGTTTTTCTCTTTTACTTGCCTTATCCATATATATCTGACAGCAGTGGTTTGGGCTGGTGTGAAAACACTAATGGTCCTTTTCTGATGGAGTTGCCTATCTGCTGCAAGCTATTGATATGGGGGACAAAATATAGTTTTTGCTGGAAATATGAACAGATGTTATTTGATGACTTTTTGTGAGCTACAGGCTTCAGTTGAAGTGGATGTTGTATGTGAATAGAGTGGTGGCCTGTGAGCTGCAGATGTTTCTAACCACAAACCCCCCACACACCATGTCACAGTAGTATGTGGAATTCCACTACCCTCTACCTACTACTGGGACTTCTCTGGGCTCTTCTGTTTCTATCTCTTCAAGATACATAGAGACAGCTTAGGCATGAACTGCCCCTGTGTTTCCCTTCTACCAAAACGACTTTCAATCCTTTTACCTTGTCTTCTATGCATAAGAAGACTACTTTTCATAGGATTCTCTGACAGGTGGATCATGTTAATGCTGTACTCCATCATAATAACACTTGCTACTCATTGAGCACCTCCTATTTGCCAGGACTGGGCCAGTTGGTATATATGTCATCTTATTTAGTCCTCAGAGCAGCTGTAAAGGAAGGTAATAGTATTCTTACTGTACAGATGAAGAAATTGAGGCTAAAGCAGTCTTGGCTTGGTAGTGACTGATGTTATTTCTTCAGTGTACATTGCAGAGATCTAACAACATGGGAGGATTGTGTTGAGATCTGAATAATGTGTTTTAAGAGAAGCGTTGATAAATGAAGAAAGGTCAGAAGAAAATATCCAATGTGATTTCAGTTATTTCTCACACAAAATATGACAGGCCAGAAAAATCACACAGATCATTGAGGGAGATAGAACAGTGTATATGTGTTAACATCCTTACCTCAATAGGAGAAAATAAAGGATGCTCTGGGAATATGTTGAAGGACCATCATACTTAGCCCAGGAAGTGATAACAGGGTCCTGAATAAATACATTTCAGTTAGGGAAAGGAAGCTGGCATTGGGAACATTCTAGGCTAAGTGAGTAACATGTATAAGAACTCAGAGACACAACAAGCAAGTTTAGGGACTTGCAGGCCATTGAGAGCAACTGGAACATAGTTCACAAGTTAGCAAGTACTGACCACAGTGCTGGAGAGGCGAGCAGGGAGCAGATCATGAAGGGCTTCGAAATGTTAGGGAGTTTGTACCTTATCTTAAAGGCTCCAGAGAAGCAAAGCATATTAAGCATTGGTATAATGTGATTTATTTGACTTCACTGTGGAGAATGAGTGTGGACTTGGGGGGAGAGGTTGGAGGACTTTACAGTAATCCAGGTGAGAAATGATAGTGGTCTTAACCTACTGTCATGACAGCAGAAATCATAAAAGAGCATAGATAGGAACAATTTTAATCAGTTGGTCACCAGGAAACAAGGATATACAGGGGTATCTGACAGTTAAAAAAGCATTTGGAGGGCTGTCATGTGAGAGGGAGATGATTTATTCTGCTTATTTACAGAGGGCATAGTAAGGACTAATAGAAGAAAGTCATTGGGAAACAAATTTTAACTTCAGTGCAAGAGGGTGGTCCAAAAATTGAAAGCCTAAATTTACCATCCATCACTGAATGTGTTCAGTTTATTTTAATTCAAAATGTAGTTTTAATGCTTTGTATGCACAATAGACTGAGTAACAATGCACAGGCACTGAACCCACCTGTAGGAGACTGAGATCCTGAAGATAATGAACAATGAAGTCTGTGAAATACATATTATTGATACGGACAAAGAGCTATGGAAATTAATTCTGCCTAGGGTTGAGGGGAATTTTTAAGTGAGATGGTGGGAATTAGCAGAAGAGTTGGTTAGAGGCAAACTTGGTATGGCATATGGAAGATGCCTTTATGGAGTTGCCCAGGGAATATTTGGACATATGGATCTAAAGCTTGGAAAATTGTCAGGGCTGGAATATATATTGGGGAGTTTTCAGTATGAGCAAAGATCATCAAAGCAAATGTCCATAGACAATAAGCAGGCCATGTAAATAAGTGAAGTGGACAAGGCATAAGACAGTAAGGAGTAGTGGAGACTATGGAAAAATTGGAAGGCCAATGAGTTTTCCAAAAAAGCACTACAGCTGATCAGCTCTAATAGGTGATTACCATGTTAGCCCTGTGTTCCCAGATTTCCATACTTTCTAAATGAAAACAAAAACTTGGATATTTACATTATGTTTCCATTTAATTTTTTTCCCACATAGTATACGTTTGATCTAACTATGATCCGAAGACTATAAGATTGTCAGGTATGTTATAAAGTGATTGTTGCTGTGAATATGAATGATTTTTTTCCTGGTAAGTAGAATACTGGTATGTGTACGCTGATAATCCTTCTCAAGTGGAAACCAAATCTATTTGATATACAACCTTAGCCTTCTTCTTCTGCCACAGCGATCTCTGAGGAGGTCATGCTGTACTTTATCAAGCAATGTATAAAATACGAGAGATTTAAAAAACAAAACAAAACAAAACACATTATGTTAATCTGGAGCCCAGTGAAGATTTGGTTGTTTAGGAAGAATAAACTACATAAGGTGTGATGACTGTGGGTGAGTTTTTGGACATCAGAGAACATTGCTTTCCTGCCATAGTGCTTATGTTGTAATTAATGTGGGTTTAACCCCTGTAAATGTGCCACTTCATTTCCTAGCATCCAAAATGGAACTGAAAACAAAAGGGTCTAAGAACCTTTATAGAGAACAGAGACCAAAGATGGAATGCTGAGTAACAACCTTAGGGATGCGTGAGGAGGGTATGACTGAAAATGCAGGCTTTCAGATGAGCCAGGAGTAGTGTTTCCAAAACCGAGAGGAGGCTTCAAGAAGAAAGACCAATTGTAACACATTATGCAGATAAAGAATGGTGAGGCTATTTGGTTTAAAAGATAGAGGGTTCCGATGACCTCTGAGAAGCACTCCAAGGAGAAGAGTTGTCCAGATCCCAGGTTCTGTGCTCCGGGCACTGCATCTATGAGTAGAGTGATTGTTGACTACACTTTTGATAAGTTTGGCCATTCTGGGAAGGAGAGAGGCAGTCATGTTCCAGGGATACAGCAAGGCTGAAGGAAGATTTTGCTTTTGTTTTTTCCTAATGATGATGCAAGGTATGGGATGAGGCATAAAATGGAGAGATCAGAATTAGAGCAATTGAGAATTTTCTTTCTTGCATACAGGTAAAAAAAAGAATCTTTGGAGGTAGCAGAGAGGAAAATTGAGGGAGCCTGTGCCTGGTGACTCCCCATTTTCTTTGAAATAGGAGCTGAAGGAAGGGATCAGTAGAGGGGTGTGGGCTGGAAAAAAATAGAAACAAGTTTGGAACAGCTGCTGCAGGGAATTTAACAGGGGCAAATGAAAGGATTGCTGAGGCCTAAACTGAGGTGGGAAACCAGAAGCAGTGATGTTCAGTACAGCTGTGAGCGCATCTCCTCCAGGCATCAGGAGGGGAGAGAGGAGGGTCTGTGCCTACTACAGCATTGGGTAATGGCCAGCCAGATTCAGCAGACAGCCAAAGGGATGAAGTTAAGCAATAGAGAAGTGGGCAGGTGAATAAATGGCCAATGGAACACAGGCTTGGCAGGGCAGTAAACAGAGTCAGGAGAGGACAGATTTGCTGAGAGAAAAGGGGGACTTCCCACAATAACTATCTTCCTTGGATGTGATGAGGGATTCTTCTACTAGGTGATCTTTTGATCTGCGTGACCTCTGAGGTTCCTTCTAACTCCAAGATTCTTTCATGCTAGATGTGGGAAACACAGCCAGTGTCCATGCTGTCTCCATAATTGTCAGGGCACGTAAACAAAGTTGTGGATATACCAAGGCACCTCCGGACTGGCCTCAAGGACAATTAAAAAGAAGATGCTATTTCTCATGGTACTTCTCACCTCCTCCTGTACCATTCTTCCATTCCTTCATCTCATCCCTAGTGGATCAAGCCCATGAGGGCATTGCTGTATGGTAGGAAGGCTGGCTTTAGGCCCTATTCAAACCAAAACCTCTAGGTAGATACCTGTTCTGCTTCTGTGTGGACCTCAGTAAGGTGTCTAGTTATTTGTTTTCATTTTGTTGCAGCTTCAAGGAGCTTCATTCTCAAGTCAGCTTTCTGGTCTTTCTGACTCTAGTCATAAGACAGCCATCCTTTTGCTTCATGCTGGTCAATTCTTATAACTTCTTCTGGACAGTAGGTAATAGGAGGAGGAGGGGAAAAGAATGGAACAATTAGCTTAGTGTTCTTGAGATAAAGAGAGGAGAGATTCAATGCTAGGTGCTTCCCTATTCTGAATCCCTCTCGAATTGGACTCCCATGTACTTTCCGATTTTCATACAAGTGCCAGTAAAAGTACTGCACTTGCACATGGCCTTGGCTTGCAGGTTTTGGGAAACACAGAGGTCAAATGGGTTACTTCTTCAATGAATGCACAGATTTCACTCTGGGGACAGGACCCCTTGCTGTTGAGACAGCCAAATGCACTAATCAACGAATCTGAAATGCACTTCAGACTCTGTGGAACCAGGGGGTTGGAATCTGTGCCAGGGCTTTAGTGCCTCGTGATATTCTGAGGTAGATGAAAGTCCCAGACAAGTTCCACTGGAGGAGGGACTCTTCAGTGGGGTCTCAAGAGCTGAATAACCTTGAAATGCAAACAAAAGATTCAATAGCATGAGCTGTCTGGAGAAGCTCTGATTTCATTGTATTTAAGCTGCTTTCTCTCATGCGCTGTCTCTGCCTGAACACTTCTCCAGGATAAGTGCCGTGTCTTCTGTGTCTGCACGGCCAGCTCAGCATGGGTGCCACCCCATGGCAATGCTTATTGAACGTCTGTGAAAAGTATCCACGTGTCAAGATGCATTTTTCCTTCTCCATCTCTATTCCAGTGATTTGTGAGTAGAGAAGTGATTTCTCCTACTTTGCATGTGTAGGCCAAAACTTTAGGTTCTTTGCAGTGTCAAATGCTAGGGAAATCCTACCACCAACAGGTAATATGATGGAAAAAATTCAGTTTTGGGAATTTGAAAAACCCATTTTTGAGCTGTGGCTCAACAACATACTAATTTCATGAGGGTGACTTTCCTAACCTCTCTGTACCTCAGTTTCCTCTAATACTAGGATTATGAGATCTCTTAGGTTTGTAATAGGATGAGATTTCCGTTTTTGCTCCCTAAACTCCCGCAGGACCTTCCCCATACCTCAGTGTGTGTGTAGTGTTATAGTTACTGATACAACTCCTAAGAGATTATGGGCAGAGATCACAGCTGTGCCATCTCACAAAGGACTGGGGGTAAAGTTAGTGTGTGACTGTACATTGGTGATTACATGAGATACTGCATGACATGCTTGACCCTTTTTGGTCTCTCTGTATCAGTGTCCACCACAGGGTAGTAATAATTCATGATGCACTATCAAACATCTCGCGGCCCACACATACAGCTGAGTCTCCTTTCAGAAACCAGAAAATTAGGAATGATCTGCACCAGCAGGAGCTCCCTAATACTTTCTTTCAATAAGAACTTATTACGCACCTCCCATGGGCTAAGTACTGGGGACATGACCCTGTGTAAAGAAAGATACCATCTTTGTTCATGTGGAGCATATATTCTATGGAGAGAGATGCACATTAATCAAATACTGTCACATTCAAAAGTACATGTGCGGCAGTGATGAGGGCCACAAAGTGATTGAACTGGAAACTGCTCAGTTCAGAGATTTAACAGAAACAGGAATGGAAGGAAGCCCTGGTGTGAGGACATGACCAATGGTGGGCAGAGATCTGAAGGCCAAGTAGAGTTAGGGAGGAAAGAGCCTCACGGTCCTAGAGATCAGAGGGTGCAAAGCACGTGTGGTAGAGGGAGTAGAAGAGAGTGTGGGATGAATAAAGCCAGTGCAGCTGGAGCCCAGAGAGAAAGGCTCACGGTAAGACCATTGGGGGGTGGGTGGGGGGCACCATGTATTTTCCTCAGTTCTTGTCCTCACTGCAACAAAGAATTGGAGGGCAGAGACACAGTAGTGAAACAGAGTAGAAGTTTTATTTAAATTTACGTACTTAGAGACAAAATGCAGCCGACCTCAGGGAGGAGATGTTAGTGGGGAGTCAATTCAGAGACTCAGGGAAGTCAGGGTGCCAGGTGAGGAAGGAATTTTTTTAAAGTGGGCGTGTCAGGGAATGACATTAGAATAGTAAAGGACATTCATTGAACTGCTACTCAGCATGGGGCACATCCCCTGCTAACTCCTGAAGCCAGTGTCACCTGGCATCCAGTGTCCACTTGGATCTGCACGGCATGGGAACTGGGTCCCTACCACTCTGGGATTTGGGGGAGCTGCAGAGCACTGGGTGGAGTGAGATTATGTTCTGTGAACTTCCTAGAGACAAAGAAAGGACACATTTAGGCAGGCTGCTAAAGAGCATGACTGTAAACTGCAGTTCCCTCTGGGGTACCCAGGTGATGGTAATTTGCAAGCCCAGATCTGAGCTCTAAGCAGCCCCTCCTTACTTATCTGAAATAGGATAGAGGGAGTGAAGGTTTGAGCTTAAATTTGGAGAATCAGAATGACAAAGAAGAGTAACAAAGACACCACTGGAAAAGCACAGAGACAAAATGTTATAAGTTGAGTAGTGAGGAGTTTATTTAAGGCAAAATGTGCACACTTGGGTGACCTCAGAGAGAGGGGCACACTGAAATAGTGGGAAAGAGTTTTATTAAAGGTATGCACTTAGAAAGTGTGCAGGTGACCTCAGTGAGGTGCACACCTAAGGGTTTAGGGTCTGGTGTTTTACAGGCGGTTGAGGATTTTCAGGAAAGCGACAAAGGACCAAGTTCAGACCTGCAAAATGGTCCCCTAATGTTCATCTTTGATATGACATTAAGTTTCTTCTTTTAACTTAACCCAAGAAATTTACTGCTTTGATTCCTTTCCAGGATATCAGTTTCTGTCTGGAAGCATATCAATCAAGACTGTCTGCCCTGCCTTCAAAGTGGGCTGAGCCACTGTCTGTTTGATTAAAATGTAATCTTGGCTTTAAGATAGAATTCTTCCTGAAATAAGCTGGGCCTTAGAGCAGGCTGAAGTAAATCTTACAGTGGTATGTTCTAATTGACACAGAAAACATAGGCTGTGCTGAGATACTTTTCTTCATCTTGGGAGTGTTCAGCATTCCAGGCCAAGTTGCTCCTAGCCTCTGAGCTTTCTCTTTTTAACTGATTAACTTTTTGAATCCCTTCTAGTGGGCTTTACTGGCCCTGTTCTCTTTCCTCCCTGCTCATATCTGTTTCCTGCCTAACAAGACTGGCAAGGGAGGGGCCATGCTCACGAGTTTGTTACTTTATTTTATTGAAGAGACCTGTGTCATCTTTGCTCATCAGACAACATGAGTTGTCGGTGTCCTTGTTCCAACTCACCTCATCACGTTAAGAGAAGGAAAAGGAATGCCGTCCCCTCGTGGCCCTATCCCCCATGTCCGTGTACCAGCCCAGCATGCCTGGTGCCAGAATGGGCAGAAAGAGTAATAGCTGTTGTTTCAGTTTACTAGAGCTGATCTATCATACCTCACCGGGGACCCCAGCTCTACTTGCTGAGCAGTCTCTGTCCTGAGGTGAAATACACAAGCATGTAAGTAAGTAGGGAGCTGTTTGGAAATCCTCTTTGTCATTACTGAAGCATGCTCATTTATTTAGCAAAACGCCTGTAATTTTTAAATTGCTTGATGTAGCCACTGGCTATTTGGTATCTTCAAGGGATCCCTGTCAGGAGCAGTACTTCCCCATTACCTGGAAAAACAAGGTAGGCTTTTGATCGCTGGAATTAATTACATGCAAAGATTTTCATTGCTTGGAGCAGCAAGCAGCTGTTTCTTGCAGGGCCAAGCCAAAATCTCCTGCCAGTTCCCCTTCCATGCTTGTCCCTCCCTTCACACCTACCTTTTTTCTTCCTTTCATTGTGCTCAATGGGTTCAATTCAATGATGGAAATTGTAATTAAAACATTTACGAAGTTCCAGTTTTCTCTGAAACTGCCCTTCAAAGTATGAACATTCATAATTCACTCTTTTCCAAGTACAGCACAATGACAGAGTTGCCAGGAATTTCTTCCTTACTGACTCAGGCCCCCCAGAATGTTTTTAATGCATTTGAAAACAATTCCACAATGGATTATAAGACCAGGGGTGAAAGGAAAGGGGGTTGCTCTTCAGGGGTGGGGGAGAAATTGCAGTAAGGACTAACTTTTTTCAGGGCACAAATGCTTCTCTGGTGCCCCTGCAGATCAGTTGACAATGGTTTATAGCTTTTCTATCTTCCTTCCTTTCCTCTTAATTATTCATACCTCTGGTACCAAGAAAGGGGTCTTGTTTTCCTTTTAGGTGTAATTAGAGTAATCAAAGGGTTTGTAGTACTCTTGTGTTTTATTTCTCTGTCTCTATTCAATTTTTTTTTCTGTGCAAGAAAACAATATAAAACACAAAACAAAAGCCTTGAGTCTGTGGGTTTTGTGAATTCTTGCAGGGAAAATTGGTTGTACCATAATAGCAATTGGCAGCAATAATTCTGAGGTGAACAACCTGAAATTACTCCCTTAAAGGCAATAATTTGTATAGTACGGATTTGGAGAAAGGGGGGAGGACAAGGTGATAATTTAGGTGAATTTTACCAGAGTTTATATTTTGTGAGAAGTGAGGAAGCAAACTGTTGGTGTATTCAACTAAGGATGTGCATTTGCATTTGGTTTTGTTTCTATTGAATAGATTGTGGTTTGAATGACAAATGAAACTCCCAGCTTCCAAACACTGAATTCTTTTGTTGAGAATTTACACAGTCTTGAAAGGAAAGGTACCCAAATGCAGTTATCCTTTAAAAGTAAGGAGGTTAAGCAAAGAATGAATTGACAATTATATTCCATCTTTTACATTAGCTGAACCTTCTACTTGCAGTTCAGAGCCCATAGGAAATATTGTTTGAAAGATATTTTGCCACATCATCACAGGCATTTCCATGGTGATAAACTGATGTGGCACAAACAAGGTTGTGCCGTCTTTGAATACAAACTATTGGGAAGAGGAAAAATTAAGAGCAAGACACCGTTTTAGGGTTTCACAACCTATGTTCACTCAAGACAGAGGTTCTCCTAAAATCTTACCATTAAAAGAGACATATAAAACAGTTTAACATCTTGAAATAGTAGGTCCTTTTCATATATTGACTTAAAAATAATGAGGCTGTGGATACAGGAGTGATATTACCAAAATTCCTTTCACTTAAACCTATTCCTCAGGATATATATGTTCCCATTGTTATCATGGCCTATATACATGTTTCCTAGTTTTTGTGTATCCATTTATTAATTTAAAAACCTGTATCTATAAAGAGGTCTATGTCACTTTGTATTCTGATCATTCACATAAAACTAAAGGAAGATCATATGAATTCCTAATGAAATCGAAAGGTAAATTGCTTGTGTTTATATAAACTTATGAGACATCTTAATCTACTTAATTTCCCATGATCACTGGTGGTTTTCATCTGGGAGAGAATTACAGGGTCCAACAGGGGGATCGTGGCACAGCCATGGGTAGAACGCAGGTCTCCTCTTTTCCTGTTGATGGCTTTTTCCATAGCAACACCACAATGCCAACAGGTGAATAAAAAGTAAAGTCCTAGTAAAAACCAGAGTTAAAAGCACAAAGTTTCTTTTCAGTGTTGTTATTGAACTGCAGGAGATGCTGGAATTCAGAGACATGGAAGTCTTCCTAGGCATGAAATAGGTTCCGTTTATCCTTCTAAGCAGAGTCCTAAGGGGATGCTCACGAGGAGTGCAGAGGGGAAAGGCAGCGTTCAGCTGATCAAATCCTTAAAATTATTTCTTGGTCTCCAGATGGCTTCTTCACATTAAAAGATAAACTGAGGCATAGTGAAGATTTTAAGAGTTTATTTGAGCAAAAATCGATTTGAATTGGTCAGCGCCCAATCTAGAAGACAGAAAGGAGCTGTGAGGAGCTATATAGAATGAGAGTTTTGTAGGCATAAGGGAGGAGGGAGGAGGAAGTCATACTGGCAAACAGCCGAATGGTTATTGCAAGGTACGTCCCTTTAGGGAATGGCAGGGGTCAGGCAGGCAGATGACCGAGGTAGTGCTAATCAGGTGATTCCTGGCTGACTGCCTAAGATTCCGGCTGTGGGAGAGATGAAACTAATTTAAATAAGTCTAGGTTTGGTGATGTGGGACTTAGCATAAGGGACTCCATTTGGGACCTGCTGTCTTATTTTTTAAACATGAAACATTGTTTCTTCTCTTACCCCAGCTTCAGAAACTGGACTCATGATTCCACTTTGTTCTTTTTTATTTTTTGGAAAAATGAAAAATACAATTCACAAAAGTATAAAGAGAATAATAGTTTATATACATTTTCCATTAACCAGAATCAACTACTGTTAATAATTTGTTATCCTTTGCTTTATAAAAGTATAAATTTTATAACTTGTACAAGACTGTATCTATATCTGGAGATTTATTGTAAGGAGGCTTACCTAATCATGGGGCTGATAAATCTGCAAATCTTCTGTATGAAGACTGAAGAACCAAGAGAATCAATGGTGCAAGTCCTCTATGCATCTTACTTACCCTTAAAGAACCCCAAAGTGAACAGGGATCAGGACAGATCTTTGGATTCTTGGAAGTAAAGTATGAGAGGTTATCTTTCATCTGTGCCTAGTTCTTTTATTTTACTCTCAGAGGCAGGTTTTTCACTGTATAATATATACTTACTTCAGAATGTAAATTTCACTTAATCACATAGAGAATTATTTTATCATGAAAAACAACTTCAAACTTGTTGGACAAATGGTTTATAATTTCCACAATTACTTAGGTAAATATCTCCCTGGAAAAAAAAAAGTTGGAGGAGAGGGAAGGCCTGACACTCTCAGTGTTGATAACATTTGAGCATGGTCACATGTGCAGTGAAAGGTGACACTGACTTCCAACCATCCTACCTAATTCTCTAGACTGTGCCTGCTACCTTATATTTATGTCTTAATAACATGTGCATATGCAGCCTAGCTGTTATGGGGACAGTGGGAAGCATAAATTTGATTTTTCTTGACTTCTCCACATTTAAAGTCTCTATTGTTGGTTGAATTAACATAGTGTTTTAGCATTTAATTTCCTGGGGGTACCAGATGTTTTATTTTGTGTGTGTGTTTTATTTGTGTTATAGTCATTGGGTCATTTAAAATGAAACTCAAAGAGGAAAGAATAGCACAATGCAATAAATATGTAGTTTAATAATATTCAGTGAATACATATACACAGTGAATGTAAGTTCAAATAAGACTTACATGAATGAAGACTTATTAGATATTGCCTATGTTCATCTGGATTTTCAGTTATGCTATTCTAGTTGGTAAGAGTTTTCAAGGAAAGGACAGGGCAGAAGACAGAGGAGGAACAGCCTTATCCCATGTAGGTTCTCAATATCTTTCAATTGATTGATTAACATGTTAATACTAGCCAGAGAGTTAGTGTGTTACATTTTAGAGATACTGACATGGCATAATTTTATGTGATGTGGTTCCCACGGAAAAGGGGAGGATGAACACAGGCATACAGTGGATTTCCTTGCAGGGCACAAGTTCCTTTTACTAGGACTGTTGTCTAATAAGGAAAGTGTTCAGGCTGTGAGGAGAAAACACATCAAGAAGACAGTTGAGGGAAATGTAAGGCCAGGATAGGAAACCCATGAGCAGGATGTGTGCCAAACCCACTCTTTGCTATTATTGTCTTGTGTCTGCCTATATCTTCACTGGCCCTCTCCCTGGCTTCTCCCTCTGTTCAAATTAGCTTTGCATTATGATTTCAATACTAAACCCACATCCAGTTGTGTGGTGAATACAGCCATGCATTTGTTAATTCATTCAGTAACTATTTGCTGAACTTAATAGGTAAAATTCCCTATCTTTGTGGAATTTTTTTTTCCTGGGGGGAGATTGGTAAGGGTTAACAAAATAGGTAAGTAAGTTGTGTAATTAATTAGATTGTGCTGTCCTACAATGAGAACTAAAGCAGGGATAAGGGACCGGGACCTGGGAGTTGGGAATGTTATAAAGGGTGGTCAGAGAATATACTGCTTCTCTGATGAATTAGAAAGCTGCGACCTTGCTACTTTTTAAGTATTTATTCTGTGGCCGTTAAAACATCTAGGAACTTTCTCTGAAAGTGACAGTTGGGTCCCAGGATCTGGGCCCTGGTGATCAAATTGTGACACATCATAATCATTTAATTTTTTAGATCATAATAACTAGAAGGGCATTTTACTTTCAGCCCGGAGAATGGGATGGATTCATACTAGTCTCATAAGTTACGACAGTGATACCAGAACATGTGTCCTCAGGACCTCTTTTGGATGTGTGTTTGGAATTTTCATAGAGAGAAGCCATATGGTAAGAGAAAAGTGATAGGATAATTTATGAGAGCTGTTCAGGGCTAGGGGTATATGACAGTCAACTTCTTTCTTCTGTACGTTGGCTTCCATCTCTACCTCTTTTTCTTTGCTCCTAGACTTAGTGGTTCTGTGTAGAGTGGATTTCATTCATTTGGCAAACCAGTGTTACACCAAATTAGGGAGAATGCCATGACCCTCTAATTGGCCATTGCACTGTATACAAACCTCCTGTGTTTGCTCTGGATAACACCAGGAGTCCCATAAATTGGTAATTTCACTGTCAGTTTCTATAATGCCCTGGAGAGTAAAACAAACACTTTATTCTATTCTGAAACATCGATCTTCAGATTATGTGGTAAAAGGAAGTGTTGGGGTTTCTCTCCACTCCCCAAAAGGAAGAGACAGTGAAAAGGAAGTGAAAAATCTAGGAGCACTGTCAACAGTGTATCGCATAAGTCACCACTGTTCATGGCAGCCACCCTCCGTCAGCGGCATGGGTGAAAGAAACAACCAGGGCTCCAGGACATGTGGCAGCCTTGAGCAATTAAAGATCCTGTAATGCTGTTCGGAAAACTTTGGGCAATACTCCAGCCAGAGTTAATGCTTCCTTAAAAGCCTATTTCTGCATTTTTCTGCCCTTGTGAGTTTATTGTTTTTCCTTTTAGAAATATTTGCGTGTAATCGAGATAGTTGAATTCTAAACTTTGCCTTGTCTGGGCTACTAGTCCATGCTCAAATATCCTTCACCTTGTTTTTTTGTGGATATTCCTACTTTCTGACAGGAAATTAGTTAACCAAACCTCTAATTTAAAAAAAGAAAGAAAGAAAAAGAAAACAACCATCACTTAGGCACCATGCAGCATAGTAGGGGAAACATGTTTCACCTAAACATTTCATGAATGTCTGTGAAGCTGGTGAGCATCCCTAGCATAGCCTCCAATATATACTTCTAGAGCCACTCTGACAGATGTCAGGTCTGAAGATCCTATTGGGAAGTAACCTACGCAGCTTGTGTTTATACTCCTGTGAAGGTGATTATCAGTGGTGTCCTGATCTTCTTCAAGACCTTCCAGATTTTGGCTGCTGAATAGATAGATGGTTTGGCTATAGATACTGTTTTTGTTTGTTTGTTTGTTTTACTCATTGGGCAGGTTGCAGATCTCTGATCCCCAACTAAAAATTGAGTGGTTTTGGCTATAATAAAGTAATACTATAGTGTAATATCATGGAAGGAATACAATTGTTGTGGTTTGAAAATATAGAAGTAAATCTCTCTTCTAACATAAAATCTGTTGTAACTTTGAACATGCCAACCAGTCTAACCCTAGCTGATAATTAGGCTTATTTTGCAGGGCCGTTGTAAGAACCAAGCGAGTGCTATATATGCAAATACATAGTAGTTCTAAAGCTGTCACACACATGTATTGTCATTGCTGTACTGAAGAGTTCATTCTGGTCATACTCCTTAATGACAGTGGGGCTAAGATGAAAGACGGTCCTTCTTTACCCTCTGCTCACCCAGCCAACCCCCTCTCCCCTGGTTGTCCAGTGTGGTCAGTATGTCTTGGTCTCCCACTGTGAGCCTATGTGCTGTTGTCTAAACTAGGAGCCATCTACCTTCAAAACAATCCGCCCCTCTTCGGGAGACAGTCTGGCTGATAGAAACAATTTCAGGGATCACAAATATTAAACTACACAGATAGGTTTCACAATGCAAAGAGAATATTGATTTGCCTTTAGCTGTTTCCCAGAGAGACCTGCTCAAGATGTATATCTTAGAGACAAATTGGCATTTATGCTCACAGACATCTCTTTGGACTATATAGGAAAACTGCAGATTAAATCAGCATTTTCCTCCTGCTGGGTGTGAATTAAATCAATGCTGAAATGGAAGCCCTAGTTAATCTATGTGACAGAGGTTACCAGAACCAGTGTTTGGTGGTTTAGGTCGTTAAACTGGAAAACTCTTCGAAATACAGAGAGCATTAACTGAAGCCTGTTCTTCTATATAAAATTTTGTTATATAAAATAAGGCTTAGTGGATTACCTGAATTGCTCATATTATCTGGCACATTACCATCCATGTGGTAGGTATGCAATACATACTTAGTGACTAAGTATATCAAAAATTGGAGTGGGACAAAGAACACATGGGTTCATTACAATTATTTACTAAATAGCTATAGACAAAGAACACATGGGTTCATCACAATTTTATACTAAATAGCTATGGACAAAGAACACATGGGTTCATTACAATTTTTTGCTAAATAGCTATGCAATCTTAAACATTCAATTTACACTTCTTTGGCACTGTTTTTTCATGTGTAACATAGAAATAATATTTATCTAACATTTTAAAGGGTAATTATCCAAGTGGTAATGTATTTTCAATGAGTTTAACATGTATTTATCAAGTATAATAATGTTTGTATTTTCCAATTTACTAAATTAATTTCAGGGGGAAATATGCTGAGCTAAATCATTAAGGTTTAACAGACATACCAAGTCCAGAGGTTGGCAGTCATTGTGAACACCAAACCTAGAAGCTGGCAGCCTGGATCAATCCTTGGGGAATATAGAGAGTGTTTCAAGGTTTCCCATCTCAACCAAGAAGGAGGCCCACTTGGCTGTATTTGGCTACTTCTTGTCAGGGAAGGGAACCTGAGCAAACTTGGGAGTTTTAGTTTTTCTCTGTTACATGCACACTGTTAGGTGGGGCTCCAGGGACAGTGGTTTGGAGCTGTTTGTTCTTATGCTGATGCAAGTTGCAGTCTGTAATCCATGACCCGAAAGCAAGGCTTCTCTCCCATTGCTACTGGCATATCTTGTGTTTATGAATCTGACAGGCAAACATATACGAGGGCTATCTCATCTGCTGATCTGTGAGAGAGATAAACCCCTTGTTTAGCTTGACTGGAAACAAAATAAGCAGGTGGCAGAAAACTCTGCATTGATTTTTACTTAGTTTGAAGCAGCCAGGATAAAAGTGAGTCCTCCTTGGGAACCCTGCAGCCTCTGCCATTTGATCCTTGGACTCAAGTCTGTCAACCCACTGAAGGGAGGGGCAAGTTTGTTCCTGACTCAAAAAAACCTGCTTTCATTTTTATTTTTTATTTTTAATATTCTTAAGCTTCTCCCACTATATTATAATGGGTTTTGTGGCAGATAAAATTAAAAGTCCAATAGTATAAGAGCTTAAAATCTCTGATTTGTGATCTTTAGGCATTATATTTTTTACCCTTTGATATAGGTTCCTCACCTATAAGTGCATCCATTTCGGATGACTACCAGATTTTGACAGAATAAAATTATTTCTTAAAACTCTCAACAAAATGGGTATAGATGACAACTACCTCTACATAATAAAGGCCATATGTGACAAATCCATAGCCAACATCATACTTAACAGTGAGAAGCTGAAAACTTTTCCTTTAAGATCAGTAACAAGACAGGGATGCCCACTCTCCCCACTTTTATTCAACATAGTACTGGAGGTCCTATCCACAGCAATCAGACAACACAAAGAAATAAAAGGCACCCACATTGGCAAGGAAGAAGTTAAATTGTCTCTGTTTGCAGATGACATGATATTGTACGTAAAAAACCCCAAAGAATCCACTCCAAAACTACTAGATCTAATATTTGAATTCAGCAAAGTTTCAGGATACAAAATTAATATATAGAAATCTGTTACATTCCTATACACTAATGATGAACTAGCAGAAAGAGAAATCAGGAAAATAATTCCATTCACAATTACATCAAAAAGAATAAAATATCTAGGAACAAACCTACCCAAGTAAGTGAAAGACCTATACTCTGAAAACTACAAGACATTCATGAGATAAAGAAGATACCAATGAATCGAAACACATTCCATGCTCATGGATAGGAAGAATTAATGTTATCAAAATGGCCATCCTGCATAAAGCAATCTACAGATTCAATTGCAATCCCTATCAAAATACCAACAGCATTCTTCAATGAACTAGAGCAAATAGTTCTAAAATTCATATGGAACCACAAAAGACTCTGAATAGCCAAAACAATCCTGAGAAGGAAGAACAAAGTGGGAGGGATTATGCTCCCTGACTTCAAGCTGTACTACAAAGCCACAGTAATCAAGACAATTTGGTCCTGGGACAAGAACCAACCCATAGACCAACAGACTAGAGAGTCCAGATATAAACCCAAGCATATATGGTCAATTAATATATGATGAAGGAGCCATGGATATACAATGGTGAAATGACAGCCTCTTCAACAACTGGTGTTGGCAAAACTGGACAGCTACATGCAAGAGGATGAAACTGGATTATTGTTTAGCCCCATACACAAGAGTAAACTTAAAATGGATCAAAGACCTGAATGTAAGTCATGAAACCATAAAACTCTTAAAAGAAAACATAGGCAAAAATCTTTTGAATATAAATATGAGCAACTTTTTCCTGAACACATCTCCTCGGGCAAGGGAAACAAATTAAAAATGAACAAATGGGACTACATCATGCTTAAAAGCTTCTGTACAGCAAAGGACACTTTCAGCAGAACAACAAGGCATCCTACAGTATGGGAGAATATATTCATAAATGACAAATCTGACACGGAGTTAACATCCAAAATATATAAAGAACTCACATGCCTCAACACCCAAAAAGCAAATAATCCAATTAAAAAATGGGTGGAGGATATGGATAGACACTTCTCCAAAGATGAAATTCAGATGGCCAACAGACACATGAAAAGATGCTCCACATCACTAATTATCAGGGAAATGCAAATAAAAACCATAATGAGGTATCACCTCACATCAGCTGGAATGACCAGCATAGAAAAGACTAGGAACAACAAATGCTGGTGATGATGCAGAGAAAGGGGAACCCTCCTACACTGCTTGTGGGAATGTAAACTAGTTCAACCATTGTGGAAAGCAATATGGAGGTTTCTTAAAAAACTTAAAATAGAAATACCATTTGACCCAAGAATTCCACTCCTAGGAATTTACCCAAAGAAAACAACTTGTCAGATTCAGAAAGACACATGCACCACTATGTTTATTGCAGCACTGTTTACAATAGCCAAGAAATGGAAGGAACCTAAGTGTCCATCAGTAGATGAATGGATAAAGAAGAGGTGGTACATATACACAATGAAATACTATTCAGCTATAAGAAAGAAACAAATCCATTTGCAACAACATGGATGGAGCTAGAGGGTGTTATGCTCAGTGAAATAAGTCAAGCAGGGAAAAACAAATACCAAGTGATTTTCCTCATTTGTGGAGTGTAACAACAAAGCAAAACTGAAGGAACAAAATAGCAGCAAACTCACAGACTCCAGGAAGGGACTAGTGGTTACCAAAGGGGAGGGGTGAGGGAGGGTGGGTGGGGAGGGAGGGAGATGGGATTGTGGGGCATCATGATTGGTGCACATGGTGTGTGGGGTCATGGGGAAGACAGTATAGCTCAGAGAAGACAAATAGTGACTGTGGTATCTTACTACACTGATGAACAGTAACTGCAGTGGGGTACGGGGCAGACTCTATAATAAGGGTGAATATAATAACCACATTGTTTTTCTTGTGAAACCTTCATAAGAGTGTACATCAATGATACCTTAATAAAAAGCAATTATTTCTTATTGAAGAGACATTATTTAGAGGCCACATCTGCTCGTAGGTGGTTGTTGAGGAACTCCAAACTCCTGGCTAGAGTTTGCATTTTGATGCACATGTGATTATTGCATTTTTAGCATATTTATAGTTATGGTTCAGATGTCATGATTTCCCAGTCTGACCATAGACTTCTTGAGGGCAGTAAGCCACTGATAATGAGTAAATATTAATTAGAAGGATATAAAATCATTGCTTTTTACCAATTTACTGGTTCAAAAGAATGTGGATGGGATTCCTCTGTCACCTAAAATTTTGACTTTGCAGATTATTTTTAGTAGTCTTTTCTGATCCCTTGATGATTATTAATTGATCCCAGTGGTGTATGTTTCAGATATTTAATTAAGTCCTCCTTTCTGTCTAACTCTCTGCCAAAATACTTTCATTTTTCTTCCTGTAATGCTCCAAAGTAAGTTGATGCCAAATGTATGCCGTTTGATTCTATTCCTTCCAGATTTACTTGCAAAGAGGACTTGCGGCAATTACATTTGTTTCAGGTAGTTTTTGAAATCGCTTTTCAGCCTTTTGGCTAAGATCAAGTGTATTTCAGGTAGTTTTATGAAGAGTCATTCTGGGCTTCCAATGTGTATGGCAGGAGGGGAGGCAGGAGAGGAAAATAAGGTAAACATACTTCCCAGGCATTAACTAATTTACGATGGAAATGGAAAACAGCAGATCAGATGCCACTGGCCCTTTGCCAAAAGGAGCCATAATAGTGTTAGCTGAGACCTGATCAATATGTAATCCTTGGTCTGCCACCTTCTTACCTGTGTTCCTGCCCTGGCCAAGCACCTCCTGCAGCCTTGTCCTGACAGCCACCTTCACGGCTTAATCTTGTGTTATGGAAAGAGAGTTGGCTTCTGGAGAAGCAAAGTGCTTGCAGTTGTGATTGCCTAATTCGTCACTCAACTCTTGATTCCTCCTCCTGCATGAGGTTGCTTCTTAGTTCTGGTGACTACAGAGGAGGAAATGGAGTTGTGTTCATTATCTATTGCTGCAAAGCAAATCACCCTAAAACTTAGCATCTTGAAGCAACCAGAAAGCATTATCTCACAGTTTCTGTGGTTCAGGAATCCAGCTGTGGCATAGCTGGGTGCCTCTGTCTCTGGGTCCCTTATAAGGTTGCCATCAAGGTGACAGCACCAGGGCTTCAGTCATCTCAAGGATCAACTTGGTGGTGGCCTTTTCATCCAAGCTTATTCCTGTGGCTGTTGGTAGGCCTTAGGTCCTTGCAGACTAATAGCCAGAGAGTCCAGTTCTTTGACACATGGGCCTCTCTATAGGACAACTTACAACATGGTAGCTGTCTTCTGTCAGAATAAATGAGAAAGAGAGAGAGAGAGAGAGAGGAGAGAGAGATTAGGTAACCAAGACAGAAGCCACTGGTCTTTTTCATTCTGATTTCCAAAGTGATATGCCATCACTCTGGCTATGTTCTGCCCATCTTTTAGAAGAGAGTCAACAAGCCCAGTGCACATTTAAGGGGAGGAGGTGACATGCATAAGGACATGAATACCAGGAGTCAGGGAACATTGTGGGCCCTCTTGTAGACTGCCTTCTACAGGCATACATAGCGTGCAATGGTGTTAGAGGGCCTACACTGCAGGGGTTTTTGAGGTGGATATGTATGTAGCCTGCCACAGAGTAAAGCGCATCACCTGCTCCTCCCCGTCACTCCTGGCATGTTGTCTGGTGCATAGTGGGCACTCAGGCACCTACAGGTCTGTGGAATTCTTTCTATTGTATTAAAAAGATGAGAGCCTACCTATTACAAAGAGATTAATGTTTCATGTTCTCCTTTCTGGACACTTTCCTTCCCGGGTTTCATTTCTCCAGCTAACATCAAAGGAATGGATTGAAATCTGAAATTAATCATTCAAAAATAAGGAATAACTGAAGCAGGTCTACAGTGACCTTGCTTGAGTTATCTTTCTAAGCATCATTAGGCGTTTCTTCTTCAGGTCAGAGCTGCTGTTGCTAATCTTCCAGGGCAGGTAAGAATAAATTCCTTCATGATCTAGATAACATTCCTCTGCTAATCTGGTCTCACCTGGAAGGCCAGTAAATAGTGGGCAAGGCACACAGTTTGCATCCTCTTAAGCACATAACCGAGGCACTGGGTAGACACACATGGTCCCCTTGCTGAACTTGGGAGACAGTGTTTTCCAACTAATTCTTCTGTAGTCATACCTTTGATCTCCCAGACAGAGGATGATAAATTATTATCCTTGTCAATCCCATTCAAATATATTTATTATGTTTCTACTTCCATACAGGTAAGTATTAAAAGCATTTCACATCTCCTGAAGTCCCTGACCTTTTGGGTAATTATAAGGAGAGATAATGACGACCCAGGTGCAAAACTGAAAATGAGCTGAAATGAGACATCCTGCAGAACCAGACCTGTCAGTTGTAACGCAGATCAGCCCCTTATAATAGGTGATGTGTGGGGCAGATTACAAGTAACTAGTACACGGCACATAAAATATGGCAACCGTTTTGTCCAATCTGTGATATAATGTGATACTGTGTGGTAAAGTTTTGCTCCATTTACATTGTATTCAGTGAAGGGATGAAAAAACCTGTTGGGAAGCTTCTAGCCTATTGATCAGGGGTATCTAGGTAGCACTCATTTGAGTGGTTATATAGACAAGGATACTAACCAGAGATATTCTAAAAAAGCATGAAAGATCGAGATAAAAGTTGTTGTCCCTTTTGTTCTTTGGAAGAAGTGCCAGTAGGCAGATGAAGAGATCAAAAGTACGTGTAAGACAGGTGAAGTCAGACAGGCTCATCATTCATTAACTGAGAGGTGTTAGTATATTAAGATCTCTATGCTATTCAATTTTATGAAACCATCTGAGGGAAAAGTGGAAACTCTTCTTAGTCCCACATGAAACTTCCTGGGATGCACAGCTGGGGGAATCTTGAAGTAGTGGGGGCTTGTGGCTTGGTTTGTAAGGAATTCTGCAACTGGACAGTTTAAAGCCCCTGGATTCCACTGAGATTAATTAAACTCCTCAAATGTCCTTGACTCACTCACCTTAGAAGCAAAGTCAGTTGTGCTCTCTTGCCGGAGGATGAACATAAGGAAGAAGCAGATATATAAAGAATTTGGAAGGCATTTCTCTTAAGAAATGTAAGAGGTGTAGATATTCTATTTTGTTTGAATTAAAGTCACCAAGTGGAATGCACTGTTTTGAGATGGATGTATACTTATTAAGTATACAGGTGTATACTTACCTTCAAACTCATCTTCAGCTTTTTCTTTGTAAAAGAGAAAGAGGGAGTCTCTTTGAGGAGTTTTAATTTGGGAGAGATTTCCAAAATAACAGTTTACATAATGAGGCTCAAGTCTGATAGGATCAATGGCTAAAGGGAATCAGTTTGTAGCCACATTCTAGCAGTTTCTGATTCTGATACCACAGTTTGTCTCTGGAGCATCTACAGTGTGTGTAGGGGCATATGCCCCTTTCTTCTCTCTTTACCTGGATCTCATTCTTTCAAGACCCCCAGATAACTCACATGGATACTTTCTCCTTTGTCTTCTTGCCTTTCAGATACATGACCAGCCTCCTCTGCTTTCTTTTACCATATTGTGGTGGTGATTTCCTTTAGACCCTTATCCAACAAGACTTTTATGAATAAAAAGGAGGAAGTCTATGAAATTTGGGTTTCAGATCCCCCAAAACAGAGCCCTGACAAACCCTGTCCTGCTCCCCCTGCTGTGTGCTCCTCGTGGTCGTTGTCTTACCTCCCCACTACTGCAGCCGGGACTTCCTGATTGGTTAAGTTTTATAGTCTTTTAGCCAAAAAGAAATACTATCCCATAATCTAGTGGTTTATTTACTATCCCTCCATCACCAATTTTTGTGTTGCTTTGTTTTTGTTTGTTTTTAATCCTTGCTTCCTTTCTCCATCTCCTAAGCTACAGATGAGTCAACAGTTCTTTTGACATTTCATGAGTACAAGCCTAGCACTGTGCTAAGTACTTTGCATTTATTATCCCATTAACTCTTCAGACAATCAGTGAAGTTGGCTCCATCATCACTCCCATTTTGTAGATGGTAATACTGAGGCTTAGAGCTCTTATTAAGTGCAAGTGCATGTATTAAGACCAAATCTGCTGAGTTCTGATCACAAATGGCTAATGTTTAGAAGACTTGCTTATTCTGTACCAGACATCGTATTACCTAATGAAAACATAGAAAAATATAAGATATGTTCTGTCTAAGCTTTCCACCTAATGATGAGACAGATGTGCAAAACATAAATTTCTATATGGTGCAAAAGTGCTTTTTGAGAGGCATGACAACATTCTGAGGCAGAAAAAAAAGTAGAAAAAAGACATCCATTTTCCTCATTGCAAACTGAAGTGTTTTAAAATAGTCTGGGTTATCATACAAGCAGAATTTTCATGGTTACTGTCAGGCCTATAGTTTGTTCCCATGGTTTATTGATATGGATGCTATATTAATAGGAAAAATAGTTTGAAAAGATGTGGGGACAGAACAGTCTCCCACCTCTGCTGATGGATCAAAATAATTCCCTGGATTTGGATTTAATGCTCAAGAGGGAAAATATAAAAATTTTACTATATATGTATTCACACATACACACAAACACACACATAAATATATATATGCATACATGCATAAACATATCCACATATCCATATAAAACATACATATAAATGTCTATACATATATAGATATGTATACCCATGGGTATAAAATACACACACACATCACACATTTCAAGAAGCTGTCTTCTGTGAGTTTCTTAAGGCACATTAAAATTGAGATGTTTAATGAAATGGATTTAACAGAGCACCCCAAATCTTTTCTGTATACCTCATCATATCCAAGTAATGTATTGTGTGGGGCAAAGACTTTATTCTTCTACCTTACAAGAAGACTTAAAATTGCCACAATAATCAGAGTCATGGTGAAGACATCACTGAAATTAGGACTAGATGAGGCCTTTTGCAGATTATCTCTAGTCTGAGTCTCCACTTGTACACCTAAAACACTAAAGCCAAGAGAAATTAGGTGGCTTGACAAAAGAACCGTAGGTGGAATCATACTTAAAATTCAGAGCTTCTGTCTTCCAAGTGAGTCATCTTTCTACCTCTCCATGCTTTGTGCATAGGAATAAATACTGGAAATCTGTCTAATGCAGACTAATTGGAGAGAAGTTCCAAGCTGAACAAGTACAATAGGTAGGCCATACAACACTTAAAGGAAATTTATCCTTGCTTCTGGCAAACTCATTTATGAATTTAAATTCAGGTAAATAATTTCCTAATTTTACAGAAGGGCCAAATAAAGGCCACATACACTTTGGCATGGACATTTTTATAGACTTAAAGTCCAAATAAAGAAGATTTTCTTCTAGGGGGGTACCAAGGGTTTTTATACTACTTGGTTGCCATTTGTATTCATAACACGGGAGGGCAGGAAGGCATTCATAGAGCATTTTTTCTGCCTCCCTCATTTTTAAATGGACAATGACATGCTTCACAGCAGCGTCTCCAGACAAAAGATGACAAATTCCCATTTATTTTCCATCAGTGATCCTATGTGAGAAGTTGTACTGAGTCTAAGCCTGGTGCTCCTGAGGCACAGAAGTTTTATTTCTACAGCAACATGGAACTCCCATAAAAATAACAATTCCATTGCCAGTCACTCTGTCAGGAGTATTGGCAGATTGAAGACGACTTATCTGATTTCACTAAAGCTATTAGTCTGAAACTCTGATCTGTAAATCTGGATGGGAACCACACAAGGGGAAGTGATGTCTGCCTGAAGTGATGGCTTTGGACATTCTCAAAAAAAAAAAAAAGTCCTGTAAAAACAGAGGATTGAAAATAGAGCCCTAGAAATATGAAGCAAGGGATGAAGGGAACTTTTATTGAGCTGTTGGAATGTTGCAGGCATTCTGCTAGGCTGTTTACATTACTTATTTGAATCAGTGAACTGGCTTTTTTTATTTTTCTTGTTTCCATCAACTGGTGTGTGTGTGTGTGTGTGTGCGCGCGTGTGTGTGTGTGTGCGCGCGTGTGTGTGACTGTAACATAAAAAATGTGATTGTTGTTTTTATCTAGAAAAATAGGATAATATGACATCTGCTATCAAGCAATGCTTTTTCAAAATCCCACTAGAATACTAGAATATTTTATGACTGGAAACTTTCTAGAATCTTGAAGGCAAACCTAAGTAAAAGTATAGGAAGGTATAAGAAGAGTCATTAGGGATTTTACATAAAACAGTTAAAAAAATCCTTAGAATAGGGAATTATAACTATGAGAGCTAAGTTTCATTTGATATAAAGTATGAGGGAGTTTTAGAGAGGGATGGAAATGTTTTTTTTTTATCCTACTGTAGTGGTGGTTAGATGAACCAATACATGTGTTAAAATTCATAGGACTGTACACCAAAAAAAAAAACCTTGACTTTACTGCATGATGGTTTTAAAAATAAAGTTTTAAACATTCCAATAAAAGTTTGTCAACTTAAAGCCAATGATATGTTGGCAGATGCCTAACAAAAATGGTATCATTTGATAACATTGTCAACTGACTATGAAAGTCTAATTAATGACAAAAAGAAGTATCATTCTTCACACAAGATGAAATTACCAACTTCACACCTTTTTCTTAACTGTTTTTCTTTCCTGGCATCTATAATAATCCATGGCTCTTTCATTGCATGTGCCTCCATGCTGTCTGGAAAATCAGAAAAAAGAAGGCCATTAAGAATTCAGGGTGAAAGGTAAATGTCCTTATTACATCTTCCACTGAGTCAAATGGAGTGACTTCGGTTGGTTCTTATCTTTGTCTTTCTCCATTCATCAGTCATCAAGTCTCCTATTGATTTTTTTTTTTAAACGAAGGTCAAGAATGTGTTTGTAGGTGACACCAATGGCTTCAGAGAGTTTGTCCCATCTCCTTACTGTTCTGCTTTAAACCCCTGTGGCATTTTCTACTGCATGAATAGTGTGATAAATGAGGTTGAGAGTGACACAGAAATGAACTCAGAAGTAAGTTTATAGCACTGTCGGGAACCATCTGTTAATGTAAATGTTTAAGGTAAAATGCATTAAGGCTTAAGAGCTGACAAGACATTTTATTTGCATCCTGCCTTTGGGATTATGCCTGGGTTCCTGCCTGGTTTTATCCTTTCATCTGCTACTATTCATTGGCAGGGATGGAATCCTTAAACATATTTGAATTGCATTAGCTGAAAAATCTGGATTAAACAAAATTTACAACAGTTTTTGTTGGGAGTCTCAAAGTGTTTAAATTAAAACATGTATGACTACTTATCATTTATGATTACCTACTGATAAGTGGTTGATGAAATTTGTTGTCTTCAAAATTGAAGCATTAAGCACTATCTTTTAGGGCTATCAAAGTCAATGAGGATAAAAATATTTTATGAAATGAATGACCTGGCATTAAAATCACCATTAAAGCTGTTTGAATTATATTGCAATTTGCTGGTGATCTCATAATAAAATATAGAAATTTGAATGTACTCACTTTATTTTTAACCCTTTAATGTATATTATCAGAGAAGAAATTCAAGTAACACATCTTTAGGAAAATGATCTTCTTCAAAAGGGAAAGTGAAATCCAGCTACTAGATAGAAATCAAAATATCCCTTTCTAGCTTCTACCTAGTATTGTCATGACTCAGACTTATAGAATGGGTTTTATGTGCCATAGCAGTCCTACTAAAGTGCAAAAAAAACACAGAAAAAGAGAGAACAATGTTAGGAAGTTACAGGGAGATAAATAATCTGAATACATAATTACTGAAATAAATGAGTAAGACAATTTCTGGATAGGATTCATATTGGAATATTCTTTTCTAGGAACCTAGACAATGATTGGAGATTTTTAATGGTTTCTCTCTGTGTAGATAAAACTACCTGTTCAGCTGTAAAGATTCTGGTGATCTTGCCTCTTAAGCTTGTCCTTTTAGATCAGCAAAAATGTCCCATTTTCTCTTCTCTCATTTGAGCTGGGGTTGATTGATACATAATTAAGATCACTATGGAGAGATGATAAGAGCTGCAGAGTCTCTAAATTCTTCCATGATTCATTTCTCTCTCCTTCTTCTCTTGTTAAAAGACCTTTCTTATTGTTCTTACACTATAAACTCTTGGTAGTTTGGTACAGGGGTGGGGGTGGGGGGTGTGGAGGGCAGGGGTTTTGTATTAGGATGATAGGAAACAGGACGTAGGTTTGCAGGATTTTGAGTTGCAAGGAAAAGACCCAGAGGGAATCCAGATGAAATCACAACCTCTGATGCATTGCAACTGGATGAAATCCTAGAGGTCTCTTAGCCCATCTCCTTTATTATGCAGGATAGGGATCTGAGCACTCCTGATGCAGGAAGGAAATCCAAATCTTCCCATTCCCAGTCCACTGTCCTCTCCACTAGTACACAATTCCTTTCTGTAAGTGGGATATTAATGCTTTCTTTGCAATTGATTGAGAATAGGGTGTTAACTTTCTGTGGGGAAATTGGAAGTACCTATGGCCAGGATCCTCACCTGACCCTAAACTACTTGATGATGTAATTGGCCTGCTGCTAGGCTACTGCTCCCACACCCCTTAGCAATGAGCTAGTATTGACTGAGTCACTACATAAAGAGATCTGCCCAGTGCTCTGGGTGGAGACAGAGGTGGATTATGGACCTGCAGACATCTGGATGCAGACATGATTCTAGTGTTCCACCTACCACTGGGAGAATAAAGCCAGGTATAAACCTTTTTACCCCAAGAACATTCCATTGTCATTTCTCAGTCTCACTAAATCCATAGTGAACTTGCCTGGGGCTGAAGCCCTCAGGCAAGACACGGTCCCTCTGTGTATGCTAGGAACTATATGCCTGGGAAAGTTAAAAGTTTAACACAGAGTAGTGTCCACCCTTGAATCATTTTCTACCATTTTAAATTGAGGGTGCATGCTGCAGAGATCAAAGTTTCTATAAGAAACATGGAGATGCTGTTACTCTGTGGACCAGCTTGTACTTGGACCTGATGGACACTGCAGAATCATCACATATTCTCAAGTAATAATGTCAGTATTTAATAAAAGTTATGTAAGTTGAAGGCTTTTCCTCAGCTTTCAAAGACTAGAGGTAATTTATTTTCAATACTTTTTATTTGTTTTTCTAATAAAATTAGTTACATTTTAACTGTAAAATGAAAAAATATATTGAAACAAGTTAGACTCCTGTATGAAAAGTTCAATATTCTATCTATAACTCTACAAAGTATTAAGAGTTCTTTCTGAAGATGAATAGGTATTAGGTCTGTCTTGCCAATGGGTTTCAGCCCCGAGGCAAGTTTGCTATGGATTCAATGTGACCAGAGAAATTGACAGCAAAATGTTCCTGGGGTGAAAGAGTTTATTACCCAGCTTCTTTATCCGGTGGTAGATCGAGCAACTAGCGTCTCTGCCTCCACCCAGAGCACTGGGCAGAGCTCTCTGTATAGTGCAATAATAGCTTATTGCCTAAAGGTGTGGAAGCGGTAGCCTAGCAACAGGTCATTTACATCATCAGGTGGTTTAAGTTGAGTGAGGATCCTGGCCATAGGAACCCCAACTTCCCCACAAGGTCTTTTTTTACAGTTCTATGGCTGCAAAAAGCATTGTGTAAATTTGAATGGAAATTGGGAAAATAAATGAATCTTAATTATATAAATTAGATATAAGAATTGGTATGAGAAAGAGCTGACACACCTTCCCTGAAAAAAAAATGTAATACTCTAGAGGGAGAAATACATAATTATAACAACACCTCGACCAGTCTTATGTCTATGAACAGAGCACTGTGGGAACACAGAACCAATCATGCCAGCTTGTCTCGCCAATGGGTTTCAGCCTGGGGCAAGTCTGCTATGGATTTAATGTGACCAAAGAAATTGACAGCAAGACATTCTTGGGGTGAAAGGGTTAGACCCAACTTTATTTCCAGTTGGCAGGTCAGTCACTAGAATCCCATTTACTCAGAGCGAGTCTGCATGCAGCAAGCCAGTCTCTGTCTCTGGGCCCCTCTGTCTGCACAGCCATCCTCTGGGCCTCTCTGCCTGCATAGCCGTTCCGCACAGCCATCCTCTGAGCCTCTGTCCTTGGCACTGCCACCACTTCAGCCTCTGCTCTGCTTTCCTGCAACCTTGCAGCCCTGGAAGTGTTGTGCCCAGAGCACTGGGCGGAGCTCTTTATATTGGGTCAACAGCCATGTATTGCCCAGAGGTGTGCAGTGAGCTAGTCAGCCAGGGCCAGGTGAGAATTCTGGCCACAGGAACTCTCATTTTATCCACACAGCTACAGGGAGGGAAGGCTTCACAGTGAGGTGAACATTTAAGTAGAGACTAAAGAATGCAGATTTCCTGGTAAAGAATAGGGGGAAGGGCATTCAGGGTAGAAGAGTTAAGGGGAAATGTTTAGCTCCACATGTTTTTGTAGGATGCCTAACCAAATGCAGTCCCATTTGACCCAATCAAAACTCATGTTCACATCTTTATCACATACTTTTAAGGAAACATGCACAAATCCTTGAACAAGACTATCAGGACAATATTGCCATCTTAACTGTAAAAAACAAACAAACAAACTCTGTTTTTGAGAACTTTCCTGAAGAGTCCCTCTGGAGACAGGGAGATGTTTCCAGCTTGTGGATAAAATGAGAGTTCCTGTGGCCAGGATTCTCACCTGGCCATGGTTGACTAGCTCACTGCACACCTGTGGGCAATACATGTATATAAAGAGCTCTGCCCAGTGCTCTGGGTAACATGGTGGTAGGGCTGCTAGTCTGCAGAAGAACAGAACAGAGGCTGGAGTGGTGGCAGCACCAAGAACAGAGACCTGGAGGATGGCTGTGTGGGACAATTGTGCAGAGAGGCCCAGAGGACGGCTGTGTGGGACAGCTGTGCGGACAGAGGGGCCCAGAGGCAGAGACTGGCTTGCTGCATGCAGACTTGCTCTGAGTGAATGGGATTCTAGTGACTGACCTGCCACCTGGAAATAAAGTTGGGTATAACTCTTGCACTCCAAGAACGTTTTGCTGTCAATTTCTTTGGTCACATTGAATCCATAGTGAACTTGCCTGGCGCTGAAACCCATTGGCAAGACAGGGCTGCATGTGGGAAGAACATGAGGTGTAGGTCACTGTGTGAGAAATAGCGGCAGGCTGCTCTCCGGTCAGAGAATACAAGCACTCAGGTGAGCTGGAGCGAGCTCAGATTCACTGGAAGTTGCCACGGCTAAGCCAAGTTGTCTTTTGTTACACAGAAGGAAATAGCATCTGATAGGTCAGACAGAAGAGGATCACATAGAACCTTACACATCTCTTCAAAGTCTATTGCAGTATCCCACATTAATCGCTTTAACCATCTGAACTTTGAGTGTCTCAGCTTCCACTTTATAAGAAAAATTGCTTGTGCCTCTCTCATTCTGCTCACCATCTTCACCTTTTCCCTGAAGATCAGCATAAAGTAAGGAGAATTGAAAGCCCAGGTGAAATGGGGGCCCTTTACTTCCCTTTACTTTCAAGCTAAGGCTGTGCCTGCGTTAGCCTTCTCCAGTTAGCACTGTTATTCCAGATTGCATTAAGGTGACAATGATGAGACCAGTGGTTTGAACACTAAGACCCTCCCTCTTACCTGGGTTCTGTGTGTGAACAACATATGCTAAATGAGTAAAACACAAACCAAAACTGCTTTTAGTTTGCAAGAAAGTTAGTTGACAGGAAACATGGAAGTTGCCTCAGTAAAAAGGTTGTTTCTTTGAGCTTCCATAAAAGAGAGAAAAAATTAAGTAATCAGAACAGAGGAATTAATGCCGTCTGTGAGCACAGCATTGTGAATGAAAGCATGGGAGCACAATCGCTATATAAAAGGGATTTTATCTTTCTTCTCTACTTGACAGTTCTTTCATATGTAAATGGAGCCAAAGGTAGTCATAAGGCTAAACATTGTCTTTTGTTTTCAGCCTCTTCAGTTTTTCAAGAAACACTAACCTTGCTCTTAGGAATATGTTGACAACTTAGAAACCTTTTAAAAAAATAACTCAGGTGCATGGCAAGACATTACTAAAATCAGATTCCCCACCCCCCCAGAGATGATGACTGCAGAACTTTTCATTCACACCCTCAAACTCGTTCAGAGAGCAGCCAAGAACTTTCCTTCTGTATGTTTCAGCCCCATTTCAGGCATTCAAAAGGAGAATAGAAGACTCCCTGGAGGGTTCTCCTAACCTCATCAAGCACCTATTGGCTTGTGGTGAGAACATTTATTTGAACTGAATTAAGATACTGACTTTTCATTTTTCAATTAGAGGCATAAGTCAAGTGGGGATTTTGCACTTTTTTTTTTTTTAATAATCACAAGAAATGTAACCTATGAGCCAAGCCTCTGAATTTAACACATTTTGGATTGCTGTAGTGATGAAGCCACCTTCCCTTGGATATGTCAAAGAATGTCAATTAATTACCAAGTTACCAAATTTATAGAGGCCTGACCATACTATAACTTCAGAAATAATTTCTCTTTCAAATAATAAAAAATTTTGACTAAGGAATGAAGTCTCCCTGGTTCTAGATTAGATAGAATAATACTCATCTCCCTATGCAGAAAAGCTACTCTTAGACTTCCAACTAATTGCTTCCCAGCTAATATAGTAGAGTGACTATTAAGGTCTCTGAATATGCATCTCTAGGTGCGTAGCATCAAATCAAGGTGCCCAGGAGTTTGGAGATTCTCATCTGCCCTTTCAGAGAAAAAATGCAGAAGCTCTTATGTTAGGCATGCTCCTTTACCCCTTATGGAATCACAGTCTTCCAATTATACAAATTCTGGGTTTTTGTTTTTGTTGTCCCTATTTTTTTCTCCTTGCTTTCCACTCTCTTTAGCTGTCCTATGAAGTTGCCAGAACAGCATACATCTTCTGTCATCTTATCCTACATGCCTGTCCTAATTGTTTCATTCTCCCTGCCAGCTACTCATACTGCATGATCTCATTTTTGACAATCCCCCAGCTCCAGTGTCCCTTTGCTCCCCATTGCTTCTTCTTATAATTCCATGCACTTTTCAAAAATTTTCATTCCCTGCCCTCCATAATATCAACAGAGGAAAGTCCAAACTCTTTAGCCTCTTTAGGAAGTAGGCTTTATTCACTGTGCTGAATAACATATAGCATGATTCACAGAATATGCAGGTACAGAATCAGCCTATAGCACTGCCCAGACATACATAGTAGTAGAGGGAAACAAAGCCTTTTGTAGGAAATGACTGGTAATTTCCTAGTTCTAAAGCCTGAAATGTGTAGCAGGACCATAAAGCCCAAGATTTGGAGATAGAGGACCTGAAAGAAAAAAAAACAGAAATCCCAGAGCACACAGCCATGTCACCAAGGACCCATTAGGCGGTCCCTGTATTACTGAAGTTTGTCCCCAGTTTCCTTTTCAGTAGAAAACATCTCGGCCTCCCATCTCAGTATAGAACTGACTCTAAAGAATAAGCATTCTCCCTCCTTTACCCGCCAAAATTCTGTCTTGATTGATGTCATTCTTGTGTGTGGTTGTGCTACGTGTTATATGAGCATCTAGCTTATTGCCTGGTACATAGTGACTTGTGATTTGAAAAACTTTGACCATGAAGAAGGCTGAGGAAAGTACACATTGCACAAGGCTTTGGATGTCAGGACAAGAAGTTTCCCTTAATATAATAGGTAGTGGGAGTCTCTGCATCTCTATTGCTTCACATACCTTATTCTTTTTCACCGGTATGTAAAAAGCAAAGAGGATTAATAATTATAGCATTTTATAACAGAAATATAAGTTGCATCTGGCTCCTGTTCAGCCTCAGATTCCTCAGGAGGTTTTTCACACTCCCTCCCTTATTCTTGCTTTCCAGCTGATTTGACAGAAGGACAGAAAGATTAAGAAACACCAAGTGGCTTATCTGAGAGGTTCCCCACAGGGCACTTTGTTCCAGGTGTTCCTGCCTGTAGCTTGTATAATCAGGAGAATTCTGCATGCTGAGGGTATTGCTGTAAAGGTGATTGTTTGAGTCAGTGGGTGATGGTGTCAAGGCAATTACAGCCAGGTGATGTGTGATCTTAAAGACCTAGTTAGTGCCCCAGGAGGCCGGGAGACCGGACTTCCTCCTATACCTTCACAGTCTCTCGTTCTGAAGTGACGTGGCACCACTTACCAAACAGGAGCAAAAGGGAATGATTAAGGGGGTCAGCGTGTTCCTCTAGTGCTTTGGGGGGAAAAAAAATCACTTCCAGGTTAATTTTTTTAATGCTATGTTTGTTTATGATTTTTTTGTTATGTTTATATTTTTGTTAAGCTTCTTTGCTTACTTAAAATGAAAGTAAACCAAAACTATGAGACTCAAACATGGTTTCCTCTGATAATCAAAAAGTAATATTAAAGTATTTTTAAAAAGGAAATGAAAAGGTGATAAATTAACCGTATTTCTTACCATTTAAATGTTTTTTTTTATCTTAAGGTTATTTTTAATAGTGAGAGAACCAGGCGAGACTTGACCAAAGTGACTCCATCTTAGGAAGTTAAACTTACTTACTCCATTTCTGTACCAAGAGTCAGTTACTAAGAAAAACTACAAACTTCCCGTAAATCACCCCATGTCCTGCTTCAGCCAATCAGACTCGGGTGGGAAAGAACCCTAAGGGCGTTACACAAACAGAAAAGGGGAATTAACAGTGGTGACCCTCAAATGACCCAATCAGCTTGAAACAAGTCAGCCCTAGTTAAAGGTCAACCTATCCCACTCCTGCCTGGAAGGAAATTCCCTAACTACCCCTCTTGAGTGTATAAAATCCTGCTGAAACATTCACAGGGGCTCCAGAACCAAGTTCCGCCAAGTCCGACTGGTTGGGTGCCCAAGCTCGAGCTTGTCCTGCTTTAATAAAGGCTCTTTGTTTTTACATGCCATCTGAGTCCTCCAGTGGTTCTTGGGACTCGCCGTGATTCGGACATAACAAATAGATAATTCTACATCAAACCTGAGATGAAATTAAAGTTGTAGAAGGCTTATGGTTTGTGTTCCAATGGCGGTCATTAATCCTAATGTGTAGGGGGTCCATTCTTAATATATAGAGAATTCTACTAACATGGATCTCACTCAGTTGAATATCAGGACAAAAACTAGTCATACAGAGGAAATCAGAGACCCTATTTTATTCTCTGCCTTTATTTTGTAATTACACAATTAATGCATGCTATTGAAAAGATTTCAAATATCCTGAAGAATATCACGAAAAAATAAAAGTCCCTGCCTTCAACCCTGTTCTTTTCTCAAGTGAGAATCCCTGTGAACATGTCCATGTACAGACATACATGCAAACTGCTTGCTCTCCCTTCACAAACATGAACATGGACACACACGCATACCCCACATTTGCCCAAAAAGATTATTCAGCTTTTGGACAGAGTCACACTGAATATATGTCCTGGACATCTTTCCCTGTCAGTACTTGTAGAAACATAGGTTCTATTTAAATTTGAAGTGAAATAAAATGTGCATGTTTGCTGAAACTGCCTCCTGAATACATGTTTGCAGGTTGGAGTGGACAAGAAGTGATGGAAATCAGCTAACTTCTGCCCTAGCATGTGGACTTGGTTCTGTGGTTAATGAGTCCCATGAAGGAGTGAGTGTGGCAAACTCCCACCCTGCTCCATGGTTGGCAGAGAACTTGCATAGTGACAAACTCTTAAGGCTTCCTCCTTTTCAGTTTTAAAAAGACAAAATGATCATTTTCACCAGAGGTCCTGCCCAACTGGGTGCCTACCCTGCTTTTTTTCTGAGGGGTCTAACTGTGCTTGCCCTTGATTTTGCAGGGCTTGGGGTTGAAGATTAGGATATGCCAGGGAATTAGAGTGTGTCATCAGGATTCACTCACTTATTCACACATTCATTTATTCACACTCAACATTTACCACACGGCAGGCACTGAGCGGCGTTACAGACCAGTGAGGGACAGAGACAAGGAAGCAGACAATTTTAAGAAAGTATGTATGAGTCGAGCATTGACCAGTGCGGTAGAGAAGCTCTAGGCAAACTTGAGGACTTGAGGAGAAGCTTCCTGGACAAGACATCTAATCTGAGTACCAAAGGATGATTAGAATTTAGCTGGGTGTACCGAGGTGTGGAGAAAAGCAGGGCTAGAGAAAGAGGAGGTCACATGCCAACAGTTCGAGTGTGCCAGCCAGAGGCTGGCAGGTTGGGGCAAGTGATGCCTATGAGAGATAAGCAGTGCAGATCTCTTTGGCCTTAAATACCACCTAAAAGTTTGAACTTTATTCTGAGAGTCATGGGGAACCATTGAAGGATTTTGAGAGGTATGAGGGTGTGATTTATGAAGTTTATAAGGTGGAGACCAGATGCAAAGCGTCAGGGAGACCATTGGGATGCTGCTACAGATGCTGGTGTAAGAGATGATGGTAGCTGTAACTAGCAAAGCAGTTGTGGGCTGGAGAAATGTGCAGGGTTTGAGAAGACATTTTTGCATCATGTGAGCAAGTCTTGCAATTGCTTCAGTGTCATCTGAGTTTGGCAACTTTGAGAAATGGCATAAACCACAAGTGAAACAGTTGATCTGGCTTTGCAAAGCTGAATGTGTGTGGTGCAGAGGTTAGATAAATATCTGTCTCAGTGGATGTATATGGGTGCATTTTGTATTTTGTTTTTTTTTTCCAGGAGATAATTGCACCCAACGCTGGAGCTTGCTCGCCCTGTCTTTTGGACTCAGAGTACAGTGCCTGGTCTATTTTCTACATGACTGGGCTTTACTTCAGAACTGACGAGTCATATATCATTCTGATTGATTTTTTTCTCTTTTTTTTTCTCATCTCTGAAATAAGGCGGGAGGGGTGAAATAGAGATTGTGATGAGACAACATCAGGACAACTCAACCCAAATGTGCAATTATCAGCAGTCCCCCAAGCCTGGCTCTGTTATCCTCTCGCTCTGTCACTCAGAGCTGAGATAGAGAAGTGCAAGATGGGCTGAGATTAGGCAGGCAGTGGGCAAGGGAAAATAGATAAGCAGCCCAGCTTGGAGGGGCCTGGTCTCTGCCAGAGGGGAATGATATGCACCGGCATAGCGAAGATATGGAATGCCTAGCCAAGGTTCTGAGCAGTGGGGTTCAGCTAAGCTCTAAATTGCCTACCAAAGCTTTCATTATTCCCACATCCTTGGATTGGCTTTCATCTGTTTCTTCCCTTTAGCTTCCTTTCTTCTTAGTGCCAATCTCTCCAGAAGCAAATACTCCAAAGCTTAAGCACCCATTTATATTAAAGGAAAACAATGTAGACTGAAATTGTGTGTGTGTGTGCGTGCACATGCTTGCACATCTTAAAAGTTCTTTGTAAGGATTAGTTGATTTCAGACAGTGGATGGGATTGTATCACAATGAAATAATTATCACTTCTTCAGAAGTCAGTCCCTCAATTCTGCAAAATTTTTATTCCCTTCAAATTTATATAATCCGAGCTGATGCAATTCACTGATAGAGTTCTAAGGACAAAACAATACTTATAGTATTTGTGTGTTCTCCACCCTTGAAGGAACATGGGCCTGTTAATGTTTTAAGATAATTTAGAGATTTTTTTCAGAAAATGACAGTTAATACCCATTAGAAAGTTGTAGAAATGCATGGCTGGATGCGTACCTTCTGATGGGGTCCAGCAAACCTCAGTGAATTCCCTCTGGCCATGAAATATCGAGGGGGAAAGTACTGGGCTGGAGTCTAAGGCAACAGAGAGGATCATAAACATAGAGACAGTAAGGAGACTTAAAAAAAAACTCTGACCCATACATTTTGGCTTCAAAAAGGTGGTGTGTATATGTGATGAGTGTATGAAATGGGAAAAAATACCAATGAATCAAAGTGGACAGGCCATTTAGTTGAATGTAACCAAACTCCTGAGCATTTGGAGATTAGGAGCGGTCATAATTTCTGGCTGCCATGCTTTATGCTAATGTCGCCATCCTCTGCTGTATGCTTCTGCTGAGACAGCCACTTTACTCCTACTTAATTTTCCCTCTAATGGTAGTGGTAGAGACCTGGGTATCTGTATCAGCTTTTCCCACTTTAACTGGCTGCCACCACAGGCCATTATAAATTATTATTCTTATTTAGCACTTGAATCTGCAATTTATTTCTTTCCTTCATGTTCTGTAAAATATAGTTATAGACTTAGGGCTAAGTTAGCTATGCTTCTTTGTTCTTATAAATCTAAATCTGCCATTAGCAATAAGCTAAACATTTTTGGATGCTGAACATTTGTATCCCCTGCAAGACAGACTGCCGATTTATCAGGGAGCTTCATTCATTTATGTATGCATGCAATATTTACTAAGGATTTACTTTATGTGAGGCAATGTTTTAGGCATTGGGAGTAAAACAGTGAACCAACCATATGAATTACAGGGGAGGCATGTTACCAAGCATGTCTGAAAAATGCTAGTCGGATTTTAGGAAAACACGTCTTCAGCCTTACTTCTCACCAGTGCTTCTCTGTGAACCAGTGCCGCCTCGATCCTTCCTGCCTGTTCAGAGTCCTGAGGCCACTCTCCCATTGCTTCTACTCACATCTCCTCCTCCTATAGATTAAATGGCCTTTTCTGCTTGACCCTGTTCTCCAAGTGTTTTGTTCAACTTTCCTAGCTGGCATGACTAAATCTCTTGCAGATAAGTCTTGATCTCTTAGGATGATCCCCTTCTGCCACAGACAAATCCAGTTCTGAAAGGACGTCAGTATGTTTCTGAGGAATCAGCTTTCGAGATGGTGTTGACGTGTAGTAATGTGGAGCTCAGCCCTAAGGCAGCCTGCCAAGGTGGCTCCTTGGTCAAATGTCCTTTCCCACCCTTCGTCATGGAACTTGGACTTCCTTGATGCAGACTCATTCCTTGGCTCTTTAAAGGTTTCTGAGTTTCTGAAACCACCATCCTGGTTACCATCTGAAACCATCTTCAGTTGGCACCTGAGGTGGGCCAACTTGCGAGTGAGGTCTTGGCTAAAGCCCAGCCTGAGCTTGGAGAGCAGAGGAGCAGCAGGACAGAGAGTCAGCCACATGTTTATTCTCACGTCACAGTTCTGGGAAGGGCTGGCCTGTTGTAACCCTACGAGTTTTTCTGCTGACAGTATCTAAAAAAGCCCTGGCTCTGTGTAGCTCAGTGAGTGTAAGAGGAATAGTCTTTCTTGGCCTGCTTTCTGGGGTACGTGTGCCAACTCAGTGCCTGGGGTGCATGATGAAGCATTATCAGGTGAAAGTTGGGGACTGGATTTACTTGGAGGTTTAGGAAAGGATTTCTCACTCTGTAGACTGGATTGACCAGACCAAAGGGAAGAGGGAAAACCACCACTGAATGAGTTATTTGTAGCTCAAGTGGGTGACCCGTAACACCACTTCCTGGCTAGAATCTGTGGCTCTGGCCATCTAGCCTTTCTCTTATTTTCTACATGGCATTCAATGAGTGTGCCTTGTCAATTATTTCAGCACGTCCCTCATCACTTTAGAAGGGGACGCTTATGTATATGTTTCATGTAAATGTAATGTCCCCTTGCTACTAAAGGCAATAAAATACCACAGTGCCTACACAGTGCCTTCTTAGTTTGTGCTCCATGTCAGCAATCCCAATGGCAGCAAAGCCTGCTCTGAAGATCAAATAATGGAGACACACACATTCTTAACAAGTGAGCAGGTTGTTCTGGGGTTATTACTCTCCTGTGGCTGCCTCTAAGAAAGGGAACCCTCTGCAAAGTGCTTGTTAATGGCACATACCTTTGGAGAACTCTTCTGGGCCACTACTTAAGCCCACATTGCAGAGCGAACTGGAATATGAGTGGCCCATGCTGCACACTTTATGGAACATAAGATGCTTCATTATCGCTGAATGGAAGCATTCCAGCCATCCTGCTCTGAATGCACCCTGTCTTCAACTGATTTCGGATTTACAAAACAAGAAACAATCTTAACTAAGCTGATTTGTTTAATGAAAATGAATCCCCGTATTTTAAATGCTCCTAGAAAAGTACATGTGTTATTGCATATGCTATAAAAAAGCGTCTAGTTTGCAGTTCCTTTTGTTTGCAGCCTTACTGCATTTTCTCCTCTAATTAGCAGATATATGCATCAACCCTTGCCGATAAGGCGCATATTATTTTTTCCTTATGGTGGTTTCCTAGGGAAGGAGTTCATGGTTTCATTGGCTCTGGGTAGGCTAACTGCCTTCCCACACATTCTCACCCCACCACGCTTTTCCTGTGATATTGCTGAGTCTGGCTAATTCGGCCCCTTTCTCTAAATTACTTTCATTTAACTCTCACTGAGGATGTCTGATACTTAATCCTCACAGTGCTATGGAGATTAAGAGCTCAGAGACATGCTCCCTACCAAGCTTTCTGATGACCCATGATGCCTGACATAGGAAGCACATTAGAGCACTTTCAGCAGCAGATAATTGAGATTCCCGGCCACTTGTATGACTCTGAATATCTTCACAGTTTTGGTATGCAGAGGCTAAAAGGGAAACTGGATATTTCCTCATGTATCTCACTTTTTATCAGGGAGGAAAACTTTTTCTAGAAGCTGCCTCCTCATCCCCAAACTCTGAACCAAGTTCCCCTGATGTTTGACTTGTCAAAATCGGGCATACGATTACCCCTAAATCAATCACTGGCAAAGGAGAATGGGATATTTGTGATTAGTAGAGTCCAGTCATGATGTATCCTGTGGGACTGGGATCATCTTGCTGAGCAGTGTTACCCAGTTCCTGAGCAAAATCAAAATTCAGTTTGTTAACAGGTCGAGAAGAACAGCTGTGCAGTAGGCAGTGGTGTTTACCACAGGAGGATGCCTGAATGCATTTCTAGATACTTTTATGCTATTTGCAAGGGACTCAGTAGAGTTTTCTCTTTAGTCTGATATATTTTCAAGTAACTATGTTATTTCTTCGTGAGATTCCATCCTGGACCATGATTCCCTCACTGTGTGCAGAAGAAAAGGCATCAGAGAAGGTGGGGGAGTCTAGGGATAAACAAAAGCAGAGGGGTATCCAAAGAGGTGCTTGTAAGTAAGGGGACCATATAACCTATAATTTAAATCAGGGCACTTTTGAGAATCAAAGAGTGCTATGAATGATTCTGCCAAGCCAATGGGTATAAATCATCTGGGCATACTAAAATGTGTATTAAAATCAGATTTGTACAAGGAAATCTATTTTTTAAATGTTACAGAAAAGCTAATTTTTAAACTTTCTTAGGTGGGGAAAAAATGCTACATTTGTTTGAAATCATTGAAAATTCCAAATTATATGAAAATATTTTTATGCTTAATTTTGTTTAAATCCTAAGTCTAATGGGACATTATAAAGTAAGGCTATTGTGAAAGGTAAAATTGCATTTTCTTCCTTACCCTTTAGTCCTTGTAGATCTTTTAGGATGAATTTGAAAAAGAAAAAAATATATATATTAGCATATATAAAAACAAAATATTGCATGTTGGTTTCTGTTTGCTGAAAAATGATAAATGTTTATCTTTTATTCTACCCCATGTCTGTGCCAAGTCTTCCCCCAATTTATCCTAACCTGCCAAGACTTAGCTATCACTGATATTTTTGTTCTAAGAATCGTTTTGGTCTTGGCTGCTGATGGAAGCCTGAAAACAGCTTTGTGTGAGGGAATAAGCAAAACAGAAGAAGAATAATCTTCTTCAGACCAAATGTGTTCAAGCATGAAAGAAACACATGGATGGGCATGCTAGGGGAAGGGGAAAAGCAGTGGTTTTGCCCTCAAAGACAATATTCTAAGGTACTTTCTTTCCCACATGTACTTTAGTTTTGCATTTTGCTTGTAGGCTCACAGAATGTTCTCTGTCAGTCAAAATAAAGGAAAGCATTTTTCCCTGAAACAGACCACTGAATCTGTTTTAGTGACTGCAGCTGACAGTCTGGATGTATCTGAAAGAGTGAGAGGCACAAGAAGAAGCCTAAACATACTCACATCTCGGGGAGGTATTTTCAAAATTGAATGTTGATACTGAGACAGTAAGAGGAGTTATTTTGAAAGCCCTAAGTAGTCCCTCTCTTCCACTCAATTTGAGTTAAACACTAATGTGAAACTTTGATGAATGCTAAAGAGACTTGTGTTTCCCTATGTTTGTAATCTTTAGTCTCTCTTTCAGACTTCTTAAGAGTAGGATCCAGTTTCTTGCTTTTTCTTATTGGTCCCGTGTGCTATTTATTAAATGATCTAAGAAATTGCAATGGATACTAGGATGTTGCTTTGATTTCTGGTTTATATGATTGAGTCTTGGATCTTAGAAGAGAGTAGTTTAATAGAAATCATCTTTCTATCAAGAGTTTAACAGAAATCTCATATTTCTGAGCAGACTTCTATTGGCTCACAAAGGGGCTGCTTCTTAGTCTTCAAAGCCGCTAATCTATGGGTTATATTCAGTCTAGGCTATCAGGAAGGCTAGGTCACCCCCTGGGCCCTGAAGAGAGTATTGTCATTCAGATGGCAAACAAGGCTTAAAATACTCTGTCACAGAACTTAACGCCCCAAAATGGGGACAAGAAACCCCTCACCTCTGGGTATAGTCAAAGGTTGCTGCGTTAAATCATGTCATGTTCTGGTGTCTAGGCTCATAGCTGACAGGCTGTTCATGACTCCCAGGGAGCATTTATTTTGTTGGGTCCAAAATTTATAGAGAAAGATGTGGATCTGGTGGGGAATGTTGAAACAGCAGCTCTACTGTTCAAACATTTAATTATCTCCATGATCTCTACATTTGTTTCCTAAGGGGCTGATAAGAAAGTGGGTGCAAAGCAAACTTAATACCCAGGGAGAATATAACAGGTGCAGCACCCTAAAACCTATATGCCGGAAAAACTGACTATTTTCTCTACCTTACTACTGACATACAGACAACAGCCCAGCCGTTACCATCTGACCAAGCAGGGGAGGAATTTAGTGGTAGTGTTTTCAATGGCCTCAGTACATATAGTAAATGCCTCTCTATCGTATATGAGTAATGAAGTTTAGCCATACCGTTTATATGAAAGACTTATTGCTTCTCTTTATTTATCCAGTCCAACCATAAGTCATCCCCGAGTTCCCCATCTTCTTGACTAGCAGAAAACTCAAAGATTTGCTTTTCTTATAATGGGGTCATACACGATTCTCTAGTTAGTGATGGCAGGAAAGCTTGAGGGAAAGAGTAGTTTTTAGATCATGGTGGAGTCACTGTCTTTCCTCTGTCTCTGCCCTCTGTCTCAAGCACTGTCATTACAGATGTGTTCGGGGATCTGCAGCCCGTAGTGCTTCCTCTAGCTACTGGCCAGCTTCTGATAAACATCTCCTCTCTCCTGGATGCTGCCCGAAAGCAGAATGCTGGTCTCTGCTACCTTGATCCCTGTTGTGGGTTGACTCGAGTCCCCCAAAAATGGTATGTTGAAGTCCTAACCCATGATACCTGTGAATGTGACCTTATTTAGAAATACGAATTTTGCAAATGTGATTAAGATGTAAGTTAAGATGGGATAATCCTAGAGTAGGTTGAGTCCCTAATCCAGTACGGCTGATGTGTCATTATAAGAGAGGAAGTGACACAGACACACACCTAGAGAAGAGACTGCCATGAGAAGACTCCACACACACAGGGAAACCACCATGTGACAACTGAAGCAGAGACTGTAGTGATGAGTCTGGAAGCCAAGGAACACCAAGGATTGCCAGCAACACCAGGAACTAGAGAAAGGCCTTGAGCAGATTCTGCCCCAGAGCAGAAGAGAGTATGAAACCTGCTGATGCCTTGATTTCAGACAGCTAGTCTCCAGAACTGTCAAAAAAATAAGTTTCTATTGTTTCATAAGCCATGCAGTTAGTTACGATAACTTGGGAAAAATACTAACAGTCCCCTTCTTTCCCTTCCCTGGTGTAGATACTTATGTTTTCCACCAAAAGGCTCTCCTTTGTATTCCCCCTCACTGAGATGACTGAGCATAATCCCTCTTTAGTTTGGAGATACAATGTTTTGGCCATTCTTCCTGGAGTTGGAGAGAATAAAGAAAATTCGAGTGTAATTTAGTTTTGTCTTGACATTGTTCCCTGTTTACACTTTTATTTTCAGGAGGCAAAATTTTTTTTGGAAAAGATAGAAGAAGCAAGAGGGAGTTAACAGCTCGTAAATTCAAACCTCCTGGTCTCCTAACTGTTCATTCTGCATTGCTCTTCACATAGAATGTCTCTTACAACTTAGACTTGCCAATTTTTTTCAGGAAATGTTTACTGAGAACCTACCATGTACAGGGCAATGAAAAAAGAGTGTTAGTCTTCAATGTGTCAACAATCCAGAGGAAAATGAAGAGTTCCATAGACATATTTATAAGGTGTTATAGGAGCTCAGAGATGGTGTCAGTGATCTTTGTAAGAATAGATGGTGGTCATAAAGGTCTTTATTTAAAGATAATTTTTGAGCTGCATCTTTGAGGATGAGCAGGATTTTGTCAGGCAGATGAGGAAAGAACATTCTAGAACATGGGAATATTATGAGAAATTACATGGTAAGTTTGAAAAAGAGGGAATTGGTTTGCATGAGTAGATCGTAGGGTAGGTGAAGAGAATAGAGCAGATGAGGAAAGGTAGATTGAGGCCAGATTGAAAAAGTCCTTACTAGAGGCCAGGTCCTGTTCTAGTTCTTTTTCATACATTGCCTCATCAAATGTGACTGCTACTACCTGCATTACTAATGGGTGAACCTGAAAATTAATAGATGCAGGTAACCTGTTCAACAAATTCAAATGGAAAGTGGTTGAAGCCAGAGTTCAGGCCAGGTCTGAATCCCACGTCCCTGTTCTTTCTGTCACAGTGTGTTGCAAAGAGAAATGGGCTGTGCGTGGGGGTTCTTGTGAAAGAGAGTGGCGACTCCATAGACTGGGAGGAGGATTCACTGGCCTTTAGAGACTGGACGTAGCTTGGTTATTGCAGTACAGGGAGGAGTTGATGTGAGACCAAAGGAGAAGAATCCTAGTGGATAGAAGGGGACTTACTTGTCCAAATTTGAGGATCAGTTTAACAATCGATGGTTGCAAGGAGTAAAAAAGAACCTTAACTCTAGGGTTCCTGGTTTGAATAATGATTTGAGGATGGTGCCATTCCCCAAGGCAGATTAGAGAGAGGAATACGTAGAGAGAAGATGATGAGTTTGCTTTTGGTTGCTTTGACTTGTAAGTGCCTGGTGGAAGCTGTCCAGCACACAATTGTCAATTTTGGTCTGGACTTCAGGAGGGAAGTTGGAGCCAGAGACCTGTTTATGATTTGCCAACAAGGTAGTACAGCCAGAGTGACATTTCTTGTAACATAAATCTCCTTTCTGTCATTCCACTGCATAAGTCACTTAATTATATGGATCTCTTAGGCGAAAAAGATCTACATCCTTAACATGACTGGCAAGGCACAGTGATCTGGCTCTGCCTATACCTCCAGCCTCACCCTGAGGCACATTCTCCTCAGGCTCAGGCTCTGTATTTAAGTTCTCAAAGATGTATGTGAGGCTCCTTTCCCATTCAGTTACCTCTGCTCAGAATATACACCCCCCCAAAACTCACACATCTGTGCATGAATACATACATGTACCAGCACACACATGCAAATATGCATCACAAACAGGTGAACATATGCACATACATGCATAGATTCATGTGTGCACACTGTGAACACACATATGCACCCTGAGTGCACGTGCACAGCATATGCATGTGCACACTCACACACACATGCATGTACCTCTCACCTGGTTAATTCCAGCTCACTCCACAAATGCTCAACTCTTTTTATCAGGGAAGTTGCCCATGACCTCACAGTAGAACAAGTTTCCTTTTTCCTTTATGCCATAAAACTTACTGAATTGTGTTGAGTAATTTGTGCTTCCCTATTAGAATGGAAGTTCCATGTCAGAAGTTGCTATCTACATGTTTCTGTAGCCTCTAAGCATACTCTCTGGTGTGAGTGGGCAATATAATTTATAGACTATGGGCATACATGGATGGATGGATAGATGAGGTTTGGTGTATAGATGAGATGCCCCAAGTGAATATATAGGGAAAAAATAGGCAGGGCTCAGGAGTGTCCTCCCCACTCCACAGTTAACTTCCAACCCACTTACTCTCTTCTCTAATAAGGACTACTGCTTTGGTAAACTTTGAAGTATTGTGTTTCAAACTTCTTGACCTCCAAGAAGATACAATTTTCCATTTATGCCCTGGTCACATTGTATAGAAAATGCAAAAGGGAAACAAAGCAACCTTTTCTGTGAGTATCTGAACTATCTCATTAGTTTACAATAGTGTTAGAATAATCGACTTCTCATTAGATTGTGTTTTTCCCATTTACCTGCTGGCATAGAGTTCAGAACATTTATTGTTGCTTTCCTATATTTCACTTGAAGGTAAAATGAGTTCATCTCCTCTGTAGTTACCACATCCTAATTTCTCTGAGTTTTATAAAATCATTAATCTTATGATTTTTTTTTTCTTGGATAAGCCTTTAGCAAGTGCTCCATCCTGAATTTCAAAGCCATGTTTTAGTGAAATGAGGTACCCTTTCATCAAGATTTTATTTTTCCAGCATTCATTTATGTGTGGAACTTCTTAGTTTTTAATGGTATTTATGGCTAGGCCCAGATGGTCATTTGGTCAGAATACATTGAGACTTAATGTATTACTTACTTTTTATTTAAGTAATAGGGTTTTGCCTGAGACTGTAGGATCTTTTTATTTAGTTCCAGGTGGCCATGTCTCAGGTATGTGCTTTCAATTTTAAGGAAAACTAGATAAAAAGAGTGATCTAATCATAACACAGATATGACAAAAAGTAATCCAGATGCTCCACATCACTAATCATCAGGGAAATGCTAATTAAAACCACAATGAGATATCACCTCACACCAGTAAGGATGGTCAGCATCAAAAAGACTAAGAAGAACAAATGCTGGCAAGGTTGCGCAGAAAGGGAAACCCTACTACACTCTTCATGGAAATGTAAACTAGTTCAACTGTTGTGGAAAGCAATATGGAGGTTCCTCAAAAAACTAGAAATAGAAATACCTTTGACCTGGGAATCCCACTCCTTGGAATTTACCCAAAGAATACAAGTTTTCAGATTCAAGAAGACATATGCACCCCTATGTTTATCACAGCACTATTTACAATAGCCAAGATATGGAAGCAACCTGTGTCCATCAGTAGATGAATGGATTAAGATGTGGTACGTATACACAATGGAATACTATTCAGCCATAAGAAAGAAACAAAATCTACCATTTGCAACAACACAATGGAGCTAGAGGATATTATGCTCAGTGAAATAAGCCAGGCAGAGAAAGACAAGTGCCAAATTATTTCCCTCATTTGTGGAGTATAACAATGAAATAGAACTGAAGGAACAAAACAGCAGCAGATTCACAGACTCCAAGAAGGGACTAGCTGTTACCAAAGGGGAGGGGTATAGGAGGGCAGGTGGGGAGGGAGGGAGAAGGTAATTGGGGGGTATTATTAATTGAGGGGTATTGTGTTTAGTACACATGGTGTAAGGGGTCATGGGGAAGACAGTGTGGCACAGAGAAGGCAAATAGTGAATCTGTGGCATCTTACTACACGGATGGGCAGTGCCTGCAATGGGGTATGGGTGGGGACTCGATAATATGGGTAAATGTAGTAACCATATTGGTTTTCTATGTGAAACCTTCGTAAGAGTGTATATCAATAATACCTTAATAAAAAATCAATCAATCATCTGAACAGAAAAAAAAGTAATCAAGTCAGATCAGCATCATTTTCATTTATGAACAACACTATTTTACTGTCTTATGCACAAGTATTATCTATACAAAAACCATTTCCAGCCAAAGAAAGAACCACAGATAAGTTGTCTGTCTTTCTATAAAAATATCCTCTAGGAAGCTTTCTAAACAGGAGGAATTTTCAATGACTACCTGTGATTTTTTTTTCTTTATTTTACGTATGCCATCTGTGTTAAGGTGCATTAAAGCTGTATACATTGCTGAAATGAGAATGGCCATCTATTCATACTTCAGAAGTCTCCAAATACACATGAAACATTAATTGTGTAGTTTTAGAGTGATCATTCATTCCATTCTCCTGGCTCTTCTGAATTCCATACAGTTGATAAAATTGTATGAGAATGGGCTTCTTTAATTTCCGTCCTCTTTTCCAAGCACTTCCCCATGCCTCCCTTCACGCCCAAATTCTTACCCAGTTCCAGGTAAAGCCTGGAAAACATAGTCTTCTCTCAAATATGGGGAGAAAGAGCAGATTGCTGAAGGGCTTAAAGAACTTAAGAAATTAACAGAAAAAGGCTGCATCAGAGAAACAATGGAGGAACCTAAGTTTCCCCTGATAACTGACACCCGAGAAAATACCAAATGCCAGGAGGCAGACCCCTAAAGGGGAGGATAAGGGCTTTAAAAGAAATCCTCTCCTCCTAGTGATAGCATGTGTGCTCATTTCTTTACTCTGGCTTTTCTTTCTTCTCTTCTTCAGCCATCATCATCTTCATTTTTCTTTCCTTCCTTTTCTCTCTCTAGCCTGCTAGATTCTAAAGCCCCTGAAGCTAGGGGTCAGTTCTGTTGATTGCCACTATGAGCCCAATAATTAGCATGTAAAAGACACTGAATATATATTTGGAAATAGAATACTCTTTCTATAGTTTTGATCATTTTGAATTAGGGAGATTGGTAAAGATTGGATGTGTTGGAAGTATATTTTGGGGGTTGAACTAACAATGTGTGCTGATGGTTCATGAGTAGGGAGGTAGGGGAGGTAAATAATGGAAAGGGAGAATTGGGAATGTCTACAGTTTTTGGGTTGAGAGGCTGAGTGAACTACAATATTGTTTATTATGTTGGAGAAGATTTGGTTGAAATAGTAATATGTTCTATTAGACTAGAATTTATATTTTATATGACTTGGATTGTCTAATACAAATAAAAAAAGATGAAATCTCACCTGGAGCCAAATATATTTTATTTTACTCAGGACCAATATGAATCTGCCAAAGGAAATCATGAAATATGGATATCTTCCCCCTGTATCTCAAACAAAATGATAATTTAATTTTTCTGGTGGTTGAAGGCCACTGTATGTAAGGTAGTAGAATTTGTGAATATGGCAGTGATAGCAGACACGAATCACTGTATTGTGAGACATGTATGTGTATGCACATGTGTGGTGATGTGAATGAGGACAGGATGTCCCTATAAGCTTATTAAAGTGCCCTTGGTTTAGGTGGAGGTGATAAGTGATAAGTGTAAGATAGACGTATATTTCAAGGTTGATCTTTAGAAAGCTAATCGTTTTTTTCAAACCATTCTGAACAAAAGTACTTTGTGGGAATCCTCATGGAATTACAGACAGATTCTCCTTTGCCTAGAATGAAAATAATCTTGTTGTGTAGTCATCATTAGTAAATATTTTGGGAACTTCAAGAGTATATCCGTTCATACTGTTCTCAGACTTTGCTACGTGACAGATACAGGAAAGCACTCAAATAAAGAGCCATACATTGGCCAGGTATGTAGGACATCAAAATGAGTGGTTACATAACAGCCATAATGTGTGCACTTGTTCTTATAGTTCTAAATGTTAAGGACGCCTGTCTGAAACTTGAAACTGGGAATCAAAAATAATAAATGATAATCTTGAATGTGCACATCCATCATAATCAAATTGCAATGCAATGTATTTTTTGAGTGGCACCAAGTGAGATAAAATGGTCCCTAAAATGAATCCGTTCTCTATTTCTAACTTAACACAGCGCAGCAATGCACACATACTCCATAATCACTTAAAAGGAAAAAAAAAAATCACTGCAACAACTTTATTTCTTACTTTTGGGAAGGGGAGATAATTTTTGGTGGACAGAGAGAGAAGAAATGGGATCATTAAATTCTTCACCCCCTGCTTTGAAAGAACTAAAGTGGAGGCACCATTATTAGAGTAAATGATCATGCAGACTAACTCTCTTAAGTTTTGGAGATTGCCACTATTGAAGCACCTTATTTCCCATGTAATCACTCTCAAAAATAAGCTACTGGCTAGGATGGATGACATGACAGTTTATCTTCAGGTAGAGTATACTATTTTTACTCCCGCAGATGTTATTCTTTTACAAAATAAATACTCAATGAATGTTGCATTGATTTTAATTGACCTTTCCCTGTTGTTGCTTATTTTCCAGTCTCGTCTCTTTCTGCTGTGTGTTAACAAGAGTGTGGACTGGCTGGTTGGCTTCAGCAGAGCCTCACAAGAGTGTCTGTCCTCTGGCATTTAACTGGATTTAGGGTTGCCATGAGTTTTGTAGATTAAGAAAATTAACTTTATCAATTTACTCAGAGATGATGATTTACTAACCAAACTTACAATAACTAGATCATTGTGTTTCCTTCTGAAGTATTTCTTTCTTTACATGCATTCTATGAGAAAAGGTTTGGGAATGATTTTCTCTAAAATCCTGGGGGAAAAAGGAAATGTCTTCAGCAGAAGCAGAAAGGTTTAGAAACTTGGCAAGGAACAAGTCAGGATCAGAATGTTGGCAGAGCCTCCTTTTAATGTCATTCATGAAAGAAATGACAATTTAAACAGATTTTCCTCAAGCTTGTGGGGATTTGGCAATTCCTTGTTCCATCTGTGATAAGATCTCACTGGCTTTAGAGCCCTGCCTAGATTTGTTAAGAATTTTTTTTCTCTGTCTGTCTCTCACACATGATCTAATTTTCAGGTGACCATTTTAGCAAACATACTCAATACTGTTAATATTAAGCCACATAGCCTCATTTTATCATAAGGAGGGCTTAAAGAGCTTATTAGCTGTGTTTGCAAGTATCACCTGGTCATACAAGTGTTAACTTGGCCTTCAAAATAAGCGTTGGTGCACCTTCCCAGTGCCTACAAAAAAAAAAGTCACACTAGGCCAAATCTCTGTGAGTCTATAGTTTTCTATATATATGTATAACAGTATTAAAGGCTACTGAAAATCAGAGAGCATAACTAATAATATGTATGGAACAAAAATCTATCCTTCTTTCATTTCAACATTTTGTTTGTGGGTAGATTCAAAGAGTGTACTTTTTGTAGTAGACAATTGTCTGTATAATGTTACATTTTCTAATGTACTCAGCTTCATGGCCTTTGAATGAGAAATTCAGAAACAATAACAATAAATATTACAAAAACATCCATTTCCATAATGCAAACACAGACAAGAGAGAGAGATACTTTGAAAGTTCCAAGAGGTTTGAAAGAAGGCAAGTATGGAACTGCAAAGGAAACATGGGGGATGCCTCACATGAAGTCGTGTGGGCCATCTTTCAGCCAGGACTGTCCTGTGTACCCGCTAGATCCATTCTTGTACCATCTGCAATGATGGTCAGTAGTAAGGCTGCCTTCTGAATAAACTAAACTGTCTTCTTCTGCCAGCTGGAATGTTAAGTTTTGTGAAGGCACCAGTTTGTTTTTACCTTCTTTATTGACTGATTTTTTTCTAATGCTGCTTTTACCTTCTTTATTGACTGATCTTCAAATGCTTAGAAGGGTGCCTAGCCTATAGTAGAAACTTAATAAATATTTGCTAGGTAGATGAATAGATTGGGCATTGTTGCTTTGATGACGAGAGGTGTGGTCTGTAGTTTAGTTAATAGCATTGCATCCAGGTCAACTTCCAGGTTTTGATCTCTGTTCCATGTTTTGTAAGATGTTAAAGTAAGGAGGAGATGAATGAATGATGTTTTTATACCATTCTGTGCTGTTTTTACAATTCTGTAAGTTGGAAATTATCTCAACAAAAATAAGATGATGTAGGAAATTGAGAAGGAGGAGAAATCAGTGAGTAAGGATATGAAAGGATGGGAATCAACTCTGGAGCATAGCAAGAGGCAGGCATGGGTAAAGGGGCAAGAAAGAACTGATGTGAATGCAAGCTGGTTGCTTCTAAAGGACTAAATTGAATTTGGCTACAGTCTAACTTTTCTTGAAGCCATCAGAAAGTCTTGAGCTAAAACCTCAAATACTCACTGTCTACCATGAAATGTCATCAGTTGTTATCTTTTTCCTGTGCCACTTTCACCTGCCCCCGATTCTTGCTGGTACCAATTGCACACAGCCCTCAGTTCCAGATTTTTCTCCCTGCTGAAAATTAAATTAACAAGTTGAATTAGAATTAAGATGGATAATTTCTTATGTAATCAGAATGTCAAAAGAAAATTGGAGAAAAGGAGAGCTTTGGAGAGAAAAAAATGGGCATCCATCAGAATCACTCTGTGAAGATAACAAAGATAGGTTAATCTGTCCTCAGTGATAATGGCAACATGTTCCCCATAAATGGAGGAGTCTGGGGTGTGCATGACTAAGTTCTCTACTCAAAACTTTCAAAACCAGAATCCCAAAGAAGTTATAGTCCATTTTAAGTCATATCCACCAAACCTAATATAGTCCACTTCTGAGTAATCATTTAATTATGGTATTTTATCATTTTATTTTTAAAAAATACGCTGAGTACATAAAAGTGACTAAAATATCAACAGATTCTTTCTTCCTACGCATAACCATTAATCTTAAATGTTCCAAGAGAAGATGTTCAAAAAGTAACCCTTTGCAGAATAGTGTTTCTTTCTGGAGCTGTAGGCCCCTCTTCTTCCCAGCCCCCTATTTTCTTCCTTTTATTTTATCTTACCCATCACCTTGCAGCCGTGAGTACTCCCACATGTAGGAGTGGACTGGTAGGAGCAGGAGAAAAGGACACATTTGCATTCCACTGTATGTCAGTCTTGAAGCCTGGCTGGCAGCAGTATTGTGGACAATGGATCTTTCAAACAAGTAGACTGTTGTCTGTTCCTTCCTTCTGTAATTTTTGGCAGGGTTTTCTGTTAGGTGTCTGAATTCTTGGAACTTTGAATGACTAAACTGGGTATTAATGTAAAGAACTGGCATCTTTATTGACTTATTCAACAGACTGTGTACATAGAAAAGCAAAATAAGCACTTTCAAAAATGTTGTCTGCATGTGTCTGGGTTTTTAGTTTAAACAATGTAAAACACAGTACCTTAAAAAAGGCTTGGTTAGTCTCTGGACTCAGTAAAGTTTACTTTCTGAATAAATAGATCCTATTGTCCACGAGTGAAGAAAATATGAGCAGCTGCATATAATTGGCATATGGACCAGATACAGATCCAGATACCTGGTGATAGTGTTAAAAGTGAATTTCTGGAGCTGAAATGTCATAGGATTTACAGCCAAATGAGGAGAGCCCCTCCTTATAGTAGACTGCCAGGGATGAAAAAAATGAGGCAGAAGTTAGAATTGCGATGCAAATTTCCTGCTTGAAGAGGATAGACATTGTTACACAAAATTCACATAGTACAGCTGAGCAGGGAAGTGAGCTGTCCTCACTGTACCCGGGTTCCTCGACCTCAGCACTCTGCCCCCTTTCGGGTCCAACAGTTCTCAGCTGTGGAGGGGGGCTGTTCTGTGCATTGCAGTACCTCCAAAAGCATCCTTGACCCTATGCCCACAAGATGCCAGAAACACTCCCTCCACTTGTGAACATTTAAAATAAAATAAAAAATACCTCCTAACATTGTTAAATGTCCCCTAAGGGAGTGGGGAAAAGCAAAAATCATCCTTCATTGGGAGTCATTGCAGTAGACCATGCGGTGGCCCGTGTGGACCAGAAGGAAGTTCTGTAATCTTAAAAAAAATAATAATTTGAATCAAATCCATAAGTAGTATGCCAGGGCAGTTAAGTTGTGGGGGAAGGGGCTTATTTTTCTTTGGACCTTTTGAATGTCTCAGCCACGTGAGCAAAGTTTAAATAACAGAGTGACCAGTGGCCCAGCACAACATTCTCCCATCAGTTATTGGCCTTTGCATCTCCTGTCTCCAACTTTTCACTGACTTCTTTCCCCTGACCATGGAATCGATTGTCTGTGCTTTATCCTAGAGCATTCTAAATGACTCTTGACAGTGCAAAGGTTTAAAATTACTGTTATTTTCTCTATTCACGCCATCATGACTAACTTCTTATAAAAGTAGTCTCAGTGCCTGCCTCCTCCTCCTCACTGCCCACTTTCTGGAACACATCCCAATTTGCCCTTTTCTCTATTTTGCTACTAAAAGTGGTCCCCCAAATGCTATGATCCAATATCCCACTTATCACATTAGCTGAACTTTACCTAAATTAATCTTTGCCACTTTTGGTGCTCTTGATCAATGGTCCTTAAACTTGGTTGTGTGTCAGAATCCCTGGAGGGCCTGTTAGAGCACAGACTTCTGGGCTGCACCTCCCGAGTTCCTGAGTCAGTCGGCCTGGAATGTGACCTGGGAAACAGCCCTTCTCACAGGTGCCCAGGCGAGGCCCATGCTGCTGGTCTGGGGATCACAATTCAAAAGCCATGTCTCGATCATTTTCTTCTTGAGTGCTTCAGTCTGGCTGTTGTGAGAGCATGGTTTCCTGCTATTGACCCCCATTTTTCTAGTTCCTTTTACTCAGTGCTCTTAACAAGCATGATTTTGCCCTCCGGAGGACATTTGGCAATGTCTGGAATTAGTTTTGATTATCACAGATAACTGGGAGTTGAGGGGTGGGGAGGTGGAAAGAGACCAACTGCTCCTAGTATCTCGCAGATAGAGGCCAGGGATGCTGATAAACATGCCACCATGCGCAGCATAGCTCCCTGCACCCCCACCCCCCACCGCCAAACCCCCACACAAAGATATCCATTCAAAATGTGAATAGTAACGAGCTTGAGAAACATTGTTCTGAGTGCAGGGTTTCTCCAAACACAACCACCCTCATATCTTCTCTTCTGGCTGTATCTTTCTTGCCAGTCTTGGACATTTTCAGAGCTTTACCCAAACTTCTTTGGAAATGACTCCCAAAGATATATCTTTAAGTCTGGCATAAACTCTTGAGGCCTAGCTTAGATTTCCAACTATCTGGTAAATATCAACAGGGTGAGCCACCAGTATTTTAAGTTTAATGCTCAAACTAAACTGATCCTTACATGAAGAGACTTCCTTATTTCCATCAGTGCTAATCATCATTTGACAGTTCACTATGGGGAGAAAATATTTGGCATCATCTTTCCCTAATCTTTCTCTGTTCTCTTTATAACCAACCAAGTGTACATTATTGGTGTGTCTGTACCCCTTTAGACATTCATAACTTGTACAAATGATAAAAGATGATTATTTTAAGAAGAAAAATATAAAATCAGTTGTCGGTTTCAGAAATATTACTCTGGAAGCAATAAGAAGAATTCACAGACATGCAGAAAAATCAAAAGAGAAACTCACCACCCGTATGATATTATCTAGCATTTTGATGAGCCAGAGAGAACTATGTCCCATTACTTGCAGGAAAAACAAAGTTATCTTCCTGCCTAGAACTCAGAGCAGTATTACCTGGAGAACATACCAATCTGATGTGTTACACTTTAGACAAGGAAATTGCATAAGGATCTTATTTTCTCATAAGTGAGTCTTTTACATTAGATTTACTTTACAAGAAACCAACATATATTTTAGTCCTTGATAGAATTTCATGTGTATTTTCCTTATTACTAATACTAGTAGTATTACTAAGTATAGTTGACATTTTTTTGTGTGCTAAGTGCCAGAACAAGTACTCTGTCTGCAGTCCTATGTATAGTAAGCCTATATGGTGGATTCTGTTATTGTACCCATTTTGTGCACCTATGGAAGCTAAAAGTTAGGAAGGATGAAAAATATACTCAAGGTCACCTAGATTGTAATTGTTAATTAGGATTTGAAGACAGGCTGTCCAGCAGCAAACTGATGCCTCGCCAATTGTACACAATTTGGTCCTCGGAACCTAGTCTTCCTGAATAACCAGGCAGATCATCCTTAGAACCTAAGCCCTGGGTGGAGAAGGAAAGGCCATCTTAGCTCAGCCCTTATGCCTCCAGGGAGTGGGGTGGCGGTCCTCTGTTAGTGAGAGAAGCAGTACAGCTGGCTAGTGGAAGGAGACACAAGAATTTTTCTTTATGGGGTTCATTACAGAAACACATACAGACCTCTGCCTCTCTCCTGCACACCCTTTTTCTTTCATAGCCTCTATTTCTAGGGTGTAATGGATGCAAAATGACTGCAACATTTTGTTCTGCCAGGCTGACCCCATTACGCACCACCACAGTCATAAAGTTTTGGCTTAGTTGCTGTTATCATGTCCAAGATGCCCATGATACAGGGAGGTATGAGGTTTGGCCATAGTTCCAGAAGGAAGGGCTACTTCATTTTAAACACTAGGAAACCTGCCTCCTTTCTGGAGTGAATATTGTTTTAATTGCTGATGCTGATGGAGCAGCCCCTGCTTATTCCCCTTATTGAAGTTTCTCTAGTGTGTGAAGGGTCTTTAAGTGAATGTCGGGTCAGAGATACCAGGAAATCATCGTTGCATATATCATAGTTACAGAAGTTTGGGGAGACTTCATTTTCACTCCAACATCCCTTTGTCTTCATAATATTTTGCGAAGGTGCAGCAAAAAATATACCAGGATGGAAGTTTAATGGTTACTAAGAAGATAAGAGTTCTGGACAGTAGAGATTCTCAAACTTTGTTATCTTCAGTCTTCCTTCCTTTCTTCTCCATGCCTTTCCAGAGATCTCTGCAACCCCTATTCCACCATACCTGACAATGATCCTTGTTGGAGAACATGAACAGATTGATTTTGGTAATAATTTGCACACCTTTATCTATTGGAAGATTCTGATATCCAGTCTGTCAGAAAGCGTGTGTTTATTCTGTTCTAGCACCTTTCTACATACTGGAAATATATTAGGGACTAAGACAAATGTGAACACTGTCCTAGAGTTTACTTTCTAGTAATATTTGTCAGAAAGTAGCAACATGTTTCAAAAAGTTTGCCCTTTTTCATATATATATATATATATACACACACACACATATGTATATATATATTCTTTTTATATACTATATATCATATATATTATATTTCTTATATATTCTCTCTACCATATATCTGTCAATGCTATTTCCCACTTTCATAGAAGATTTCAATACAGGAATATATTGTTGCCTGTGACAGTCCACATGGAAGGATGGAGAAAAAGTAACCACAAATGGGTACATATGGAATGTCTTTTTTTAAATGTAATTTTAAAAATAGGAGTGATATTTAGTCATTAGTACATATTTATGTTTTACTAAGCTGGTGGGAAGAACTATGAACAAAAAAAAGAAAAATGAAATAAAACATTAGAAAGTTATGGACACATGGACATATTTTGGATCCTAGATACCTGAGAAGAAACAGTCATTAGTTGTCCTTAAAGGTTTTTATTGCATTTCCTAAAATCATAGATTTTCTTTTCTGAGGTGTGTCTTCAAAAAGTGCGTGTAGCAATAAATATGTAAGACCACTTTGAAAGCTACACAGACAAATGTGAGGGGTAGAGGGAGGTGGTGAGTGGGGGCAGGGAATGGTTAGTGACAAGAATAAAAAAGGTGTTTCGGGCCTTTGGAGCAGGTCTCTTCCAGTATTTGTCATATTCCTGTTATTAACCTGTCAGCATCAGACAGATTGAAGGAGATGCTTCCTCTCAAGGTGAGCCCTTAAGAAAAGGAAAATAAGGAAAAGTCATTGTTGAGGTTGACAGAGAAATGATCCCACCAGTCTAGGCTATGCCTGAAGAGGAAATGATCCTAATGCCTGGGTGTGTGCTTAGAGGGCAGAAGCTTTGATATGGTGGTGCAGGGATGTAGAGGTGGTGATGGCAGTGGATAAAGGAATCTCTCTTTGCATTTGCTTGAGCAAAGAAGCAAAATCATTTAAAAAAATGCAGGGTCCCATTTTAGTGAAAGAAGTGGCAGGGTGACTGGTGCTGAGACAGCGACATTTTAGTAGAGAAATGGTGAATCCCATCCCAGTGGGGAGCACAAATCATCCTCAGACATCAGCAAAAGAAAATGTAGGTAATGACTCTTTTCTTCACAGAGCCATGTCCTTATCTCTGAACTTGGTGTCATTTTTTTCAGAGACATAAGTTGGTTTATAGCCTTATTTTGCTCATGAAAGTTCCAGCAAAACAAACAAACAAACGAAAAAATGGAGTTCATCAAATATTTCTGGAGTCCATGTTCTGGGCACACAGGAGGCTGCATTTCCTAAAACAGCCTGAATTGAATGGGGCCCATGAGCTGTGAAGGAGAGTGATATGTGTCCCTTCCGGGCCAAGTGTTTAAGTGTTGATATGAGACCCTCTGGAGCTCCCTCTTTCTTCTTCTCCATGGCTACCAGAAATCTTCAGAGACTGGACATTCCATTAGCCTGGCCCCTGCAGTGAGGATCATGGGAACACACAGCAAAGCCTACAGTCCACCCGTAGTAGACAAAAATAGACCTTTGTTGTTTTAAGCCCTTGAAAGTTTGTACTTCTTTGTTATAGCAGCAGAACCTGTTCTGTTATAATGGACCCATGTGGCTAGATAACAGTGTAAGATGTTTTGTTTTCCTTAATGAAGAGAGGCAAAGAGTTTGTATAATGTTATAGACCTCTTCTCACAACCCAAACTACCCCATTGTACCCATACCCCTATCCATGGGGTGCAGTTACCTCAAAGACATTGGGTTTATTTTAGTCCTAGAAGACTTAAGACCCCCTTAAAAACTGCTGTGCTATTAGGGATATGACAAAATGAATACATGATGTTAGTGGGTGCCTTAGTGTCTAAGGGGTTTTTGTATGTGAAGAACAATCATTACCACCTATACTTTCTTTAATGCTTCATTTACTTAATCATGTATCTGAAAAGCCAAACTTTAAAAACTGAATTTTCTTTATAGTATGATTAATTCCTCTTAAAATTTTGAACTTCAATTCCATATTTTATATGGCTGAATTTTTTATATGTTTCAAATGCTTTAAAATGCACACCTTTACACTTAAACTTCTACTCTTAAACTTCAGTCTGTAGTTAATCATGAGTTTGATTTATTTTATCATTTTTGTATTCATTTTTATATTTTTTAGAATTATATTTTAATGCTTAGCTCATCTATTAAATAGTAGTTGCTTCTCCAGTTGAATCAAATCTGAACTGCTGGTCAGCAGGCTAAGGTTTTCTTAATCATTAAATTTATTGCTTCAAGACATAACTGCCTTCACAGAAGTCTAAATTTTTTTCTTGCAACTTCCTGTCTCTCTCCAAAATTAATATAATTTTAAAAGTTAGGCTTGGTGACATTATATGAACCATGAAAATTTCTTTTATTTAGTGTTATTAAAAACATACATTCTTATAAACAACTTATTAAAAGATGAGGGCCATCTGGTAGTTTTATCTCCCAAGAGATGGGGGAGAATCAGAGTAGTTATTTCTACTTGGCACATTAGATCAGTGCGTCATCCAGAACGCATTTATGGTTCCTCTTTTACTGCCTTACTAGGTGTGTGGCCCAGAGCTGACCAGCCTCACTTGCTCTTGGTAGGCATCTATTTTTTTTTTTTCCCCTCGAGACTGTTTGATGAATTTACTTTAATTCTCCATTCTCTAGTATGTCTCCATTCTCCATCCAATAGTAACATAACCACACCAATACTTTATAAACAGGCAGCTAAGTAAGAGCTGAAAGAAAATCTGTGCGCCTCCATTTTAGCACTCCCATACTTATTAAAATCAATAATTATTAAATATACTCTATTATGTTCATATTTTTTATAGTACAACTACGTGTAATATAGTTTATATTAACTTTTTTTTAGCACCACGGTGAACTTTCATAGAGTTAGCTTGTTTTCATCAACAAAAGTGAGTAATTTTGTTATCAATCATGTTTAATGTTCAGATTATCACCAATTGTTCAGTAGGATCTCCTTTATCTTAGTTCTTTGTCCTTTGAGCACTTGCTTTTATATTTTTTAGCACATTCTTGTGTTCTGACAACAACAGAAATTCTGGCCTCCTGGAAATTATTGAAATCAACAGAAATCAAACAGAATCTTAGATGCATGAGTGTTGATTGTGGGTGTGAGTGCCCCTGTTCTTGGCACTTTCAGAAATAACAAAGCTTTGAAAAATGTATTTCTTTTTAAGGTCATGAGTTCACGCTGACTTTTTTCCATGATAAGGGCATAGTTTTAGGTAAGTTTTCTTCAACTGTTTGCTGATTCCTACTTATGATTTTCATCCAGATGCTATAAATATCGGGGGATGCTCATAACAGGCTGATGTAAAAATCCGACTACAGAAAAGCAGATAAAGTGTGAGACTGTATTCAAAAAAATAAAAGCCTGAAAGGACCTACTGCACAATTGATTTGTCTTCCTCACTCTGCTTTTTAAATGTTTTATAATATCCAACTTTTCTTTGAGTGTATTTCTTTTTTGGAATGAGATGCAAAAATGTTAATTGTTTAAAAATAACAAAGGAAAAATTTCCAGCAGAAAATAGTTCTACATATTGTTCAACAAATACTGAATCTTGCATATACCGCATTTCATAAAATCTCAAAAACTGCTTACTCTTTATAGCTAGGTGATATTTTGTTTTCTGTGTCCATGCTTTCCCTTTAGAATAAGGAGGATTCTAGATAATCTTATTGTATCATATTTCTACCTCATTGCATTGCTCTCTGGGGAAGAAATTAACAGCAAAAAACTTGTCACTTGAGTTCTATTCATGACCTCTCTACTGTGAGCATTATCGGTGGAATGCAGCAAAGAGGAAATGCAATTTGAGGTGAATATGGGCTCATAGATCTTTCAGAACAATGTTAGAAGAAAAGCTTTCTCATCATTGCCGTAGCAAGCGATGCTTTTAAGTGTTTTAGAGCCTTCATTGTAAGAGCATTAGATCTAGAAGTGAGGAACAGGACTAAATCCCAAGTAGCTTTTGAGGACAACTGAGAGAGTCTGTTCTCAGGCCTCTTTCAGCCATGTTGATATGTGTGTCATAAAAGTCAAGGGATCATGAGCCTGTTGGTGTGATATAAATCAAGAAAGAAACATGCTTCTTTGCTTCTATAGAGAATAGAGGTGTGAGTGTTTACTTATCATGAGGAATCAAACTTGGATTTTCAGAAGAGCTTTCTAGTTACCTGCATACCTTGAAACCTCTCTTGTATGGTGACAGACTTGATATTTTCACGGTCAGCTATTCTATAATTCCATTTACGTCCAACTTACATTTAACTACGAGCATTTTCATTTTCTGTTTCTTTGTTGGCCAGTTCTCTATTTTGAGTATCTGGTTTTGTAAATGGTCACATGGGAAGCAAAATACGACACCTTGCGTATTTTCCTGTCTGTGCATGAACTGAGTAATAGTTGCTTATTGATCATTCACTGACAGGCTGTGAAAGAACTGATGTAATTGGTCATGGATCATGATGTACAGCTTTAATTTATGTAGTGATTGTGGACTGAAGAACTAAGAGCAAAGTTTACACTTTGTCCAAATATACAGAGTTAATATACCATAGTAACTGAAATTTAAACCCCATTATTAGGATACTGGGGTTATTAACTACATCATGGTACCTGAAATTTGTGCATATTGGAACCATGCAAAATGTGGAATTGCCTGTGTGTAAGAGCATGCACTTAGTAGTTTTCACCTTGTAGTCTCAGCTCACCACACCACAAACTTAGTGCCTTGTAGTGCATACGTTGGTGTGTTCTAAAACAAGTGTCATTCATTTTCATCTTTGCTGGCCAGTTTATTCTATTCTGCCTTTTTGTCTGGCAGAGCATTTTGTATGTTGGTGACAAATTTTGACTCAGGATGACAGGCATATATGTGAAGGTAGTCACACACAGAAGGAAAAAAAATTTTACTCTGGTTATTAGCACAAAGGCTGTTGCTCAGGGGCTTGGGGCACTGGCAGAGAAAACAGAATAATGAGTAGCAGAGATTGTCAGTGTTCTGACATTTTGAGGAGTATCTGTGCGCATCACTGCAGCCTGAGGGAAGCTTGGTGAATAACAACTGGCCAGAGGCATGTTCTGACTTTGGGTGACTTGGAAAGAATGGTAGTAATACTAGCAATGGACAAATATTGGGAGACTTGCCCCCCGTTGAAACTATGCTGTAATGGTCCCCCCACATAGAAGGGTGCTTCAGTCAGTATTACTGTTTTCAGACACTGAATGGGATGTGTAAGTAAAAGGATTGAGAAGAGCTTTTTAAAGAGAGATTTTAATACTCTTTGGAAATAAGTATTTTTGTTAAGATAGTTAGACCCAGTATTAGTATACATATGTACAATGGAAATAGCCTTTTACGTGGAATACGCAGTTCTTAGGTTAAACTCACAGCCCTGCCGGTTATTAGCTGTATTTGATCGTTCGTTTGCTCATTCATTTATAATATTTACAACAATGTTTACCAAGTGTCTATTATATACTGGACACCACACCTTTGTACATTAAGTATTCAGGGTCAAATCACTTCACCTTTTTAAGTTTCTCTGTGTGAGATTCTTAGACTTCCGAAACTTATATAAACACACACACATATAGACACATACCTGCTTCCAAAGGCAGACCTGTAGTATGAAAATAGTATTTTTCTCCTGCTTTTCTCTGAAAGCCAGGGGTGGCTACAACAGTTTCATTGAAGAAATGAAAATACAATTTTCAGTGATAAAGTTCACAACTAAGAAGAGAGTAAAGTATTTTCCAATTTAGCTTTATGCCATTATACCACCAAGTACAGAAACAATGAGTACAATAATTTATCTAAATTTAGGATACCAGTTAGGGGTAGACTCCTCATGGAAAAAACACTCTGGTCTACCCCTCTCCCTTCAGATGGGGCTATGACTAAATGATTTTGCATGGCATTGTGTGTGTGTGTGTGTGTGTGTGTGTGTGTGTGTGTGTTTGTGTGTGTACCCACACACCTAGGGAAGAAAAGCCCATACTCCTTGTCCATTATTCATCTCAGTGTTTACTGTCAAGATGGGTTTTCCGATTTTCCATTGTTTCCCCTAAATTGTGTCTCTCGTGTAGAGTTTAGAGCTGGTCTGTCTGCTAGGAAATAGCGATATCATAAAACAGCCTTATAATAGTGCTATAATTTACCCAGTTATTCATTCCTTTTCTCAACAATAGGACCTAAAATGCATCAGTATGTGTGGGTTTCAATTAAATCAGAGGACAGTTATTGAGTGATTCTTGCATGCAAGCTGCTAGACTGAGACTTCTGAGATGAATAAGAAACCTTCCCCTTTCAAGGAGCTTGAAATCTAGAGAGAGACAGATGTATAAACCTACAATTGAAGATGTTTAGTGTAATTTCTAATGGAAGTCCTTGATGCTGTGGAAGTGAACATGAGGATTTAGTTCTCAGAGGCTGGGATATAAGTCATGGAAGGTGTTTCAGTAAAGACTGGGTTCTAAGTGGGTGTATAAAGAATGAATAAGCAGAAGAGACCAGGTAAGCAAAGTTGTGGATGAAAAAAGTGCCTTCCAGGTCAGCAATTTTTTTTCCATCTTTGAAAGGTTTATTTTTCTCATTCTTATCACTCCTTGCTAATTCTTCTCTTGGTTTTTAACTGTTTCTAAATTGTGTCCTAAGGAGCTAATCAGTGTAATGGGATGGCTGGGTATGCCCCCACCCCGGGCTGATATCATACCACCATATAAATATCACATCTGACTCCTGAAAAAGACAGTGTCTGGCTCCAGTCAGAAGCCCTGCTTACAGCTCTGATGTAGGTCTGGGGGCTTTTCCATGTTACTTGAAACTCATATTGATTGTTTCAGCTCTAAACACAATGCCCAAAGGGTCATGCTGGTTGCTTTAGGTTGAGGAATAAAAAGTAAAACTGAGCTAAGTGAAATGAAAAGGTAAATGTAGAATCAAAAAAGCCGGGAGTCTTCAGTGCCTGCTGTCGGGCATCATCAAATCAAAAAGCTCTCTTTGCTGGTAAGGTCAACGAGGGAGGCAGGGGAGGATGGGCATCCTCAGAGACAGTATGTTGCCCTGCATGAGAGCAAGTTGTTTTGCTTAGTATAAATCACACCCTTTGCTTACAGTCTTCATTATTCATCTTTAATCTCCAGCAGATGGGAACTGGCTGAGACCATACAACGGTATAAAATGCCCCTGTGTGTGCTTGCTGGTCAGAGAGATCTACTAGGGGAATTAACCTCTGTCCTCCCAGTGTAATCAGTGGGGTACCATTTAGAGTGGCCATATAGTTTATCTTCAAACCAGGACACCTGGGAGGGTGAAAGAGGATACCATAGATAATCACGCTTGCATAATGCCACAGTGGGACATCCGTAAGCTTACAGGGACTCCTAGGGAATATATGATCATCTAACCATTTGTTCTGTCTGGAGGGGAATTTCCAAGGAAAAATACAATTACTACATGGAGCATGACCCTGGAAATAGGTGAAGACTCCACGGAATTAGTCACTCTATCAGTCCATAAGTCTATAAATTCGGGAAAATTTTAAATTTGAGCAATAGTTCCCTAGATTTTTTGTCGAGACACGTAAGGTAGCTGTCCTTTTCATGAACAGCACACTTTATTGGGAATATCAGAAATATGTGCAGGTCCTAGAAAGCAAGCTGTAATGACCTTACTCAAGGAGACATTGCAATTCAGGCTAAAACACTTATGTACAAGGACAACTTTACATTTGGTTATTGGGTGTGTAAATTACAAAAGTGCTTAAACTATTACTAATACTTGACACACTCTTCCTCCAGATCTTCATCTGGCTGCCCTTTTCATCTTCTAGATCTCAAATCAGAGCACCCTACCAAGAAAGGCCTTTCTTGGCCACCATAGATAAGTGACTCACATACTCCCATCATGCTCTATCATATTGTCCTTATGTCATTGTCTAAGCATTATTATCCTATAAAATTATCTTGTTTATTCACCAGTGAATTCACCACATGCTTTCTCCACTAGTATGTAAGAATATGAAGGACAGTGGCTCCATCTGCCTTGTTCCATAGTAAACCTGTAGAAATTTGGTAGATACTCAGTAAAATACTGCTTGTTGGATGAACTGATGGAAAACAGACCGATTTTTGTCCATATTGAGCATGTTTTGCAGCACGCATTCCTCTCCCTTCACAATTGTTGTGAATAAGTAGGTACCTTCATAGCAGCTCTGGCTCCTGACCTCACCACTTCACTACTAGATGGATGCTCTGCAACCTCAAACAGCCCTTGACTATGAGCTTAACAACCAGATTTTTATCAGCATCCTTTTCACTATGTTTGGTCTTTATGTTCCTTACTCTTAGCCTTCCCCTGAATTAATCTCAGCCTAGCAGCATGCCATGCTGATGTTAACCTTCTGGTCATATGAGTAAATATATTTTCCATTTCCTTTTCCCTGTCTTGTTAGATCATGGAATAAATTATGTTTTTCCTTGCTCCTCTCTCCCTTTTGACCCATCTCTGTCTTAGCTATTGTTTCATTACCTTCCTGATTCCTCTACACTTTGTGTTTGGTTTGTAAGCCCAGAACAGAATGCCTTGAGCCCAAGCATGACTGACTTGAGGTGACTGTGTTTAATGCCCTCTGTTGGTGGCAGATGACATTGGTCTGGTTTTATCTCCATCAAAGTTTACAAGAAAAGGAAGGAACTTTTGTTACTTCTTTAGTATTCATTGTTGCTTGTTAATTATCTCATTGAATACAGGGACTATATATATGTGTATACAATCTCCTTAAATCCCTGTTCAAAGATTGGTTTACATTAGAGGCTTAACAAATACTACGTTATTTACTGAAAGAATAAATGTGTGACGACCGATAGTGTCCTTATTCTGTATCTGCATCCTCAGTGAATGTTTATGTGCCTTCGTATCCATGGTGTTTTCCCCTCATCTTTCAGCAGTAACAAAACTAAAAATGGAAGTCTCCATTAACCCTTTGCTGGAAGCAGGTATAAAATTCAAAGTTCTGTTGCATATTTTTGACATGGAAAAAAATTTAATGAATTGAGTGTAAGCATTAACAGTAGTCAATTTGAAAGAGAATATGTGGATGGAATGGGGGTCAGCAAGCAGAAAAGGTCAGCAGTGTATTTGTTGTAGAGAGAAAGTATGGAAAACGTCAGAAAGATTAAGGCTTTTTTTCCCCCCGTATAGCCTTCCTGCCTGTTTCCCCAATTCTTTAAACCGCTATGTAATTTTATGCAATATGATTCTCAATTAGGAAACTTTTAAGAGGACAAAAAAATGGGAAGAGTCTGTCTTCTAAATATATCCTTAGTTCGTCAGGCAGCAGTTTAATTTCAGTTAAAAGGAAGAACAGAGGCTTGCCAGTGTTTTTGAAGGAGGCTAGTTGGGTGCTGGCGTGGGGCTCTTTTTAGAGATGGACCATCAGGGCGGTTGCAGGGTTACATAATGCTGCCCTCCATCTTCCCGCAGGGAAACTGCAGCTGCTTTGAGGCTTCCGGCTTTAGAGAAGCAGCAGGGACTGCAATTCTGTGTTGCCTATGTCTAGAAAATTCCAGGCACTATATCGTATTTCCCCCCATTTTTATATTATGCTTTTGAGGAAGATACAAAGGAATAATCTCATCATCTCCATTTTAGAGAAAATTCAGCTGAGTTTCAGTGACGTTCATTGTCTTACTTCAAGTTATCCATAGCAGAAATGAAAACAGAATCTTGCAATTTCTGTTTCCCCAGACTCATTCTCTATTCTACCTTCTCATTGGCTGCAAATAAAATGTCAGGTATTTTTTGTGTATGTGAGAAATATGAAATTTCATTTAGTTCTCTAGCATTTATTGAATCCCTGCCTTGCAGTGCTAACCAAGGTTAGAACTGGTATAAACATGTTTCCTTCAAAATGTCTAGTGGATATTCTCTGCCATTCAGGCTAAAATGCCACTGATAATTTTCACTCCATCTTGCCTATGGGTGAGCAATTGAGATGCATAAAAGTAATATGGTAGATACATAATACAGAATGAGACACATCTTGGGGAAAATGTTTCAGCCGAGAGAGAGTTTAGAACAAATTTGCCCCTTATCATCATTATCCAAAGATCTTTTTATTTGTATGTGGCATGAAAAATATGTAGCCCTGTGAAAACATACACAACCTGGAAAAAAGAGATCTGATTTTCAGTTTCATCTTCAATACTTTTTGACTTTAGCAAAGTCACAAGACTTCTCCTTTCCACAATTTCTCTGTCACTATATGTAATGTGATAAGAGTGATAATTGCTCAAATAAATCCTATTGATCTCCCCCAGGGAGATTTAGAAGATAAAATAAAGTCATAGGTATTAAGAAAGATGGTACAATATAAATGAAAAGTGGTATTATTATCCTTGTCCCCTAGGAGCTTGGTAAAATGATCTCCTAAGGTAACTTTCAGGCTGACTTTGATGAGAATGACCAGGTCTTTGAAATATAAGAGTAACGCAGAGGACTAAGAAGGGCTTTCTGACAGTATTTCCCTCCCTCTATTAAAAATATATAAAAACTTTTAATATCAAGAATACATTTGGTGATTCTGTGTTTGAATTATTAAATCAAATAGGTGGTGGTTAAATTCAAGGAGCAAAGATCTAGATAAACACCGTCCCTAGATACATATGTTCTTACTCTCTGGAACAAGCCACACTTTCCCAGAAACCTTCACCCAAATAGGACCAGGCTCTCATTTGCAGAGATACTTCAATTGTGCAGGTGCCTACATATATTATTTCATTTAATTCCTATGAGGTGTTTTTATGTATGAGGAAACAGAATTTCAGAGAAGTCAGGTCATTCCCCAAGATCACATAGTTCATTGTTGACTGAGCCTTCACCTGAAAACAGGAGCTATATTCAAAGTTTGAGCTGTTTCCATTTTGCTGCAATATCCTGCCTCCTTGTAATTATCCAGCACCCCTCCCCCACCTCCTTCTTCACTCTCTTATCATGTAACATATGATTGTCTTCGCCTTTCTTTTCCTCCAAGGGTACATTCACCAACTGCTGTCTAGAGATGAATTTATAGCCACAAAGTGGGATAAAAGTCTTTGTTTCCAAGCCAGTGGGCTGGGTTTGCAGAGGCATAAATTCTAGGAATTTGTAAGATCCCATACAAAATCACTGAAGGATGATGTCTGTGGTTATTTCAGTGGCCTTTGTGGTACCCCCTAAAAGTGGAATTTATCCCTCTATCCCTAGACACACGAGTTCCTGGCTCTCTGAAACAAGCCGTGCTTTCCCAGAAACCTTCAACCAAATAGGACCAGGACATAGATCAGGCCTGTCAGACCATACCTAAAGTGTCCTCAGACCAGGCTGCTGCTAAGCTAAAAATAATCTACAGTGTCTCTAGTTTCCTTTTTCTTTCTCTTTAATGACCAACTTTATAAGCACTCAAAATGAATAAGTGATAGGGTTTGTTCTTCTCCCAGACTCCTCAGCTTCCTGTGGTAATTTGCAAGTAAGAAGGGGAAATCCATTAGGAGAAGCAGAATGGATTAAAAGATAATAGGATTTGGAGAACAGGACTCGGTGACTCCCAAATAAATTCATGACTTTCACAAGTCCTCACAATTGTCAGGCCAGGCAGGGACTGTTCCTTTCACAGTGGGGCTGAGTGTGGCAGTATCCCAGATATTGATATTAATAAGAGTCCACAAAGGATAAAATGGGCTTCATAAATATGAACTTTAGGGTCAGTTGTATGTTTCCTAGGGAACTCCAGTGCTTCACTTAGATTAGAAAAGGTATTCTTTCTCCAGCTTTACTAAAGTATAGTTGACAGAAGTATAAGATATTAAAGTGTACAATGCGATGATTTGATAAAGGAATTCTGAAGAATATAAAGGTGACAATGAAGATGGTAAGACAGAAACCATAACCATTATAAACAGCAGAGGGTCCTTCTCCAAAGCTTGGTCACTAACACTGTTGTGAAATGCCAGGAATGGGGATGTGCAAAAGACCTCAGAGGTAGCAGTCCAAGGAGCACAGAAGAATTCTGGTGCTGGCAACTTGGCTATGTTCTCATCCCTGCCCCTTAACATGCATTTATCCTTCATGGCCATTTGGGGATCATGAAATCCCAGAGGTGGGTGGAAAACATTCCTCCACCCCAGTAAGAAATAAGCCTCTTTTGTTTCTATGTAACATGGATTTTGTATGCTGCCTGGTTAAAGAGGAAGGGCTAACCCTGAAGTTCTCAGGGATTTGCTACTATCTCAATAGATGGATCTTCAATTAGGTCCTGGCTTCTCTTCATCTGTTATTTCTGAATTATTTTGGCCTTCATCTGGGGGAAGGTGATAGGAAAGCATTCTGTTCCTGCAGAAAATTTGCTTGTCATCAGAGTAACTGTACTGTTGAAACAGCTACTCCTACATTGCTCTGCCTCTTGAACGCTAGCATTTTGGTGTGAATCAATTATGAAAAGTGATGCACACCACCCCTACACACTCACACACACACACATGCTGTCCACCTGAAAATCTGAGATAAAACACAGATGTCTAGAATCGTGAACACTCATATAGAGCACTTCAAATAATATTAAAACTCAGCCACTTGTGAAGAGTGAGTAATAACAGAAATTTAGGCTTATATAAGCTGGTTCTAATAAAATAATGCAGATTTCTCTGGTACTTTACAGTTATATAGTAGTGCTTACGTATTTATTTTTTCCTATCCTTCTACAAGCCTTATAGGATATTTACTTACTATGCATTCCTTAGACAAAGTCAGGCTCAGTGATTTTACTCAGGTTTTCATAGCCTGAGAAATGGCAGATTTATTAAATTCATATTTTAATTTGTATTTTTTCCTGTTTTCCCTATTTTGATATAAATAGTTGTAGCTCTGATACTACCAGGGTATAAGACAGGAGAAGGGAGGCCTAAAGTCTCTTAAAAGATTAGGAAAACCATGTGAGTTTTTCCCTCAGGAGAAGTTAACTTTGGCATTTCCTTGTCGTTGAAGAAGACTAGTCTATCTCCATGGCATGTTTTGTGCCAGGAAAATACCCCCTGGCTCATTCTGTAGATGCACTTGAGGTAGCAGTTCTCAGGAGCAAAATGCTTTGCTAAGCAGCTACTTTGAAAAATCTAGAAAATATTCATAAATAGATTTTTAGATGCTATTCTTTTAAATAGAAAATATTCTCTGAATAAAACATGAGGATAAGAATAAGCCTTGGATATATTGCATTTCTAAGTATCATGACTCTATTCCAGAAAGTACCAGGGTCATTGAAAATGAGGTACTGTCAAGTAGAGTGATTCTTGAAGGATTGGTTATGGCAGAAGTGTGAGACTTTGTAGGCTAAATCATAAGGTCATTGCCTAATTGGGATTTATAGGAATAAGACCCAACAAAAGTTGTGAATTATTAGTGTTGGACAGAAAGTGAATGATCACATATCCTGTTAAAATCACTAGGGAACTTAAGGAGGCAAGATGTAATGACTGATAGAGCTTGTCTGAAATCACAGGACAAAAACACTTCTAGATGTATGAAAATGGTCTGAAAAATAAAGCCCAGTTGTATTACAAAAGATGAAACCAGGCTTAACACACTGCCTATTTCTTTCCTTCAGAAAACAGTATACAAAAGGTGGTAAGAATGAGCAGAGCCATTGAGCTGCCCCAAAAGCAGAAGAAATTAGACAAAGCCATGAAGGGAATGAATCTCCATAGGAGAGTAGAGAGGGGTGAATTAATGGAATATTCGTAAGCAAAGCAGCTTTCTTAAAGTTTCTTCTAACCCTGTAATTTCATAATTCTTTCTCACTTTCAGGGTCAGTGACTTTGCTAACACTGACTGAACAGTGTCTTTGAATGAGTAATGACAGAATTAAAATGCAAACTTTAAAGCATTTTAAAATAACTGTCCAATAACCTTTGCTTGTGGATCTAGTTTAAGGTGAATGTGTGACCACTGATCTCCATGCATGGGGCCATTTCTTGACTTTCAAAAATGAAAGACATAGTTCATTTGGCCTTTGTAGAATGAGTACTATCTTACCACAGAACCCTTTGGGGGGTTTCCTTGGTCAGCAGGGCAACAGAGACCTGTATATCTAGGCCTGCCTGTGTGCATGTATCCTGTCATTGACATCATTTATGTATTCTAGTCAAGGAAAGGAATAGAGTCCTAATAACTGTTCATATTCCAGATATGGGTTTTATAGGTTTCACTTGTATCAGTTACATTTATAAGTAAATGCTGAATTAAAAAAAAAAAAGGTTACAGTGCTCTGCTTTTTCCATAACTTCACAAATATCAAATGAGTTCTAGAAAATCTCTGGTTTGCTACCAGTGCGTATCTAATCCATTTGTTAGCTACAAACATCTTTACCTCTATTTTAGATTGAAGGAAACTTCACATTATTTGTGAAAGCTTTTAATTGATAATTAATTTTCTAAGAATTTCCAGTAAAAGATACCAAATGCCCTGACATTTTTTGATAAAAATCTGATGTCTTCAAAATAAAAATTTAAAAATATCAATATTATCATGATTTCAAGTCATAATCTGAATTTAAGTACAGCTTTTGACTTAGATACTTCCCTGATGGCACACTCAGAGGCCTTCTGGGAAATATGGCTCATGTAAATACCATATGCATATAGATATAGTTAGCAATAGAAATATAGGAAATGGTGTGAAAAAACTCCTTTGTCATATTTGAAAGTAAAATTGTTTGTCATTCAAACCAAATCCATTTGTTGCATTATCTATTTGTTTCTGTCTCTTCTCACTGGATTGGAAATGGGAAACAGGCCGTGGAAATGCCATGGGAAAATAATTCTTGCACAGTCTTCATCTAACATAATTGAGAAAGGTAGATGTTTGGGTTGGATATACAGTGCTTACGTGAACTAGAAATCTTTATTTCAGCTACTTTGAGTTTTAGCACGCTGTCCTTACACTTTAGAGACACATATATGAGGTTTGAGAGATTTATAAAACATGGCCACTTCCTTGACTTTTATGAGCAAATGGAGATTTGCCTCTATACCCAAAAGAATGTCCTCTAATGAAGTGAGATTAGTTGAAGCTAGTAGAGACATTCTCAATGTTGGGTCACTCCCATTATAAATCCTGAGTATAGCAAGTTCTTAATAATTCTTTTTAGCCTCGAGAGTGTCATGTTGCAAGTGTTATTATCACATCCTGTGTGTGTGGGGTGTGTGTGTGTGGGGGGGGTGTGTGTGTGAGAGGTTAAATATCTTGAGTACCAGTTCATTGCCTAAAAAGCATTGTAATCACACATCACCTAAATAAAGAAAACTGCCACACAAGAAGGAGTCACATCAATAGAAAGTATACAGGAATACAATAAAAGTTGATGTTCGACCCTTTCTCTCCTTTAACTCTATCTTGGACAGGCTAGTTTCAGTAAATAAAACCTGTTGTCATCATTACCCTTTCTGCAGTGCCCAGACTTATCTTCAGTGTTTAGCATTTCAACAGGTATGTTCTTGGATGTCCATAATGAAAATACAAACCTACAGACACAAAGATTTACATATTTTATATAATATGTGTATATGTGTGTGTGTATGTACGAACACACACATACTTAAACAATAAACAAATTAAACTAAGAGAATCATTGAGGTGTTAGAAGAAAAGCTAATAAACTTGCATATGCCGTATGCAACAATTATGCCTGTTTTTCCTAAAAACCTTTGGTTTTATATCCTCCTCTTTTGTCTATAATTGTCCCCTTGTTCCTATTGGGCTGATGCCTCTGCCTTCTGTAATATCACTATTAAATGAGAGTATTTATGGAATGCACTTAGCACTGGGTCTGGCTCTTTGCGAATGCTCAAGTAAGCTGCTATTGTTACTATACTTTGATCCTTTCCACATCCCCTTGATGTTTTAAAGGCAAATAATCTAACCCCCATTTTATTAAAAGAAAACTGAGACTAATGGAGCTTAGGAGGTTACCTGACTTGTATTAGATCTCAGGATTAGTAAACAGTATTATAGATACTTAAACTAAGAACTCCAATCTTTTAGGCCATTGCTGTTGTCTGTACCAAACTTTTAGAAAAGGGTTCCCCACTGAAGTTCTCATAAGAAAATTAGTTTTTATGAACACCAGTTCTCTCTTGTGTCTTCTCCCTGATTTTAAACCCATACCTTGTTTTAAAGTCCATTGATTTATTTAATAATTTTAAATGCATTTTATCTGAAGTGACAGCCAAAGTATAGTTCTAAATAACTTTTATCAGTGGCCTCAAACTGCTGTATATATTCAGTATGTTCCATAAAGTGCAATCTTATGAAAAATTCATAAACATATCAATCACTATTGACTTAATTTTCAGTCAACATCTATTGAGGATCTTAGCAATTAAAATGTTCATAGCATTGTGTGATAAAGTACATATAAAGTACTATGAGAGCATATATGAAGAAGCAAAGAAATTCTCCCTGGGAGTTAAGGGAATTGCCTTCAAAGGGGATGTCATTTGAATTAGGTATTAAGTGGTAGATAGACATGTGTCCAGTGGAGAAGGACAAGACATTATGTCCAGCTGTGAAGTACCTTGCATGCTAGGCTGAGGAGTCTGAAGATTGCTTAGTGGCATGTGAGCTGCAGTTGATGTCTTCAGGAAGAACTGTACCACCACCAGATTTGTGATTTAGAAAGATAGAACCTGTGAAGAAAGGAAATCCAGACTGCAGTCCAACTAGTGCATGATTTCAGGAGAGAAATGATTAGGCTTGAGTCTAAGGAAGTGGCCATGGAGTTAGGAAGCGGGCATGAATGTCAGAAAAATGTTGTGGATAATCTCAACAGTGTCTAGCACCTGATGAAATAGGTAGAATAAATGAAACAGAGGAGACAAAAAACTAACTTTGATAGATGAGTGGATAACTGTCACCATAACCAAGATAGAGAAGTATATTAAGTTCCTTTTCTCAATAAAGGTTAGATTTGATCATAAGAATACCATTCATTTGTCATCTTTGTTACAGTAATACATCTTGTATTTTCATATAAAAGTAATTATAAAAGTCCTTCACACCATGTTTTAGCAGTTTATCTTACCAGACTTCAATCACCTTGAGGGCAAACACAGTCAAGTCCATGTCATTCATCTGTCAAACACAGAGGACCTTGGTGCCTGACACAGAGTAGAACTCAACACATATTTGATGAATTGGATTGAGTTTAAGTATACTTATGACAATAGGAAAAATGTTTAAAGGATTTTCTTGTCTCTGTTCCAGTGCTTTGTTATATCTCAGCCTTTTCATTTTGGCTTCTATGAGCTTTTTCCAGTGCTGCAAACAATTCAAGTTTACAAGAAAGGAAAAAAGGGAGTGAGTGAGTGAGTGAGAAAGAGAAGGGGGCTTCGCAGCATCTAGATTGGACCCTGAAGGTTTGCCTCTCATAATTTTCACGTTTGATGGGGAGCAGTCCCAGATTTCATCCACCACGCTAAGGTTCTGTTATGGTACCTTCTTAAATCAAGCTTGAAGGGAAATTGATTGAAAACACCATTATGGGAAAACAATTCATTCTCTTCCCCTTGACAGAAGGTAGACTTTTGTCTATATTGTAGAATAAATATTAGCTGGCCGATTGCTTTAAGATCTAGAAGCCTAGAGGAGTCATGAGGATTTTACCCACTTTTTACAGGAAGATTTCCTTCAATTTTAGAGATACCTGATTAAAAAAGGTTTTTGTTGCCTTTCAAAGAATGGTATTTTTTCTCCTTATGTGATTATTTGTATTAACTAGATATAGATACAGGAAAACTCATGCAGATATTCTGTATGCAGTTTTGTATTTCTATTGAAGTGATTATTCCTCTAGACAGGGAATAAGCAGATATTTTTCATTTTTCCAGTAAGTTCTTAAACATCATAGTTTTTTTTTCTGGTGTTTTCTATGTTGAAAGAAAATGAATTTGAACTCTTAAAGGTGGAGTGAAGGATAAAAGGTAGAATAATAGCTGCCTGACGCTTCTGGTGGTAGGAAACATTTCCTGATCAGTTAGGAAGAGCCCGTAAGATGCCTACACTGTGAAAAATCCACCCTTTCAGTTGACAAAAGTTAGATTTATTTCTTTTTGCAGAAATGGCAGAGTAGCATCTCCTGGGGCAAAATCTAGCCCTGAAACCATATACTTGGATGATATTTAAATGATATTAGGTTGGGCATTCCCTTTCCATTTCAAGATAGACCCCACCACCACTATTGTATAATGTCTGTCCTAATCACATATTTGTCAACTTCCCAGGTCTCACGAGAGTTAAATCTGACAGTCTTGCTAAAGGATTTTAGTGCAACTCTGTGCTCTGTTTGAAGGTGGACTCCTGCTTAACAGTGGAGTCAGACATGTGGCTCCTGAGGACAGAGTGAGCAAGTGACAAGTGTTCGTGTTTAAGTTCAAGGACTCCTAGACTGGCCCCCAAGTCATCTTAGAAGTTTCAGAAGTCTTATTAAACATAAGATCCTTGCCAGTATATTCCCTATCTCCCATCCCACTGTAAATCATCACCCCTGCTGTCCAGGCAGCTCTTGCTCTACAAGATGACTTGTGGTACAAAGGTATTTGAGCCCTGGCTAGTAAAGATGCTGTTAAAGGACAAATCCAGTGATGTATTTTCTGAAATGGTCTCCATTTGAGCCAGTCTTAGAAGCATAGCATTTTCTTCAGTCCTTTGGTTCTAATGACCTCACTTTTTCTCTGAGCTAGAAATATGTTATCCCCTTGTTTGTTTCCATTCTTTCCTTCCTCTTTTTCTCCATTACCCTTTCTCCCTCCCTTCCTTCCACTTTCCTTTTCTTTTTCTCACCTTTTTTTTTCAAAATCTTAGCAAGCACTAATGGACTTATGATCTAAAAATTAGGTTATTAGAAATTTCTGTCATACAGCCTGGAGGATTGATGTTTGAATTCTCCTTGGCTTGAGTCAATCCTTTATTCCTTTTTAGGTAAATGAATTAAGTCTCATGTAATTTCCTGTGTGGGAGACTCTTTTTAGATGAATCATTTAAATTAAAAGCCCTTTCTGCTCATCAAGGGGCACGATTTTAGAGTTCTCCTGAGTATTGTGTGCACACTTAGTACAGTCATTGGGATACATAAGGCAACCATGTGCCTTAATCTATATGAAGTGTTGATTCACATGTGATTATTTGGGTAAAGGGCAAAATTGCAGTTTTGTATCTTTTTATCTCTTTCCGGTATTTCCCTTGGGCCATTTAAAAATAACCTCTCTTTGCTCCTTTTTCTCTTGAAACTTTTCATTGGAAGACCTCAGGCCTAACTTGAGAACATCAGAGACCAAAAATTGTATCCCATTCAGTTCTACAATCCCTAGTCCATTGTTGATGCCCAGAATAGATGAAATAGGAAAGGTGCTATGAATGCTCAGATTCCTACTAGTAACTGTGAAGTTTTTAATGGGCCATTGTAGGACCTACAGGGACACATTTACCTGCTAAATTGTTTTTAGACCCCCACCTAGAATGATTCTAGAAAAAGCCAGGCTTGTCTTCCTCACGAGAAAAATCTAGTATCTTTACCTTTGTGGTTGTTCTCTGGTACTTGTTAAATCTGCTCACAATTCTTTTCTCTTGTAAAGGGCAACTCTCAATTAATTCCTTGGTGTTTCTTGCAATAAGAAGAAATTAAAAAGAGACTCTTGATATTAGTCAAAATCACCTTTGCACTTGCATATTCATTGTATTGTAATTAAGCATTAATGAGTGTCATTCTGTTTTGTAGTCCCAAATTTTCTCTTGAAATCATGTGGCAGGAGGGTGAGGGAAGCCAGCCAAGAATTATTTAGATCTTCATGGTGTTAATTACCTCAACAAACCAGCGAGGCCTTTTCCAAGGGTTACAGATTAGGAAATTAAGGCACAGAGCAGTTACTTAGCTGGTATAAATTCACACAGCCAATACGTGATAGAGACACAATTCCAATCTGGTGCTTCATGAAAAACCTGTGTTCTTTCCACCACAGACTGTCTCGCCCCACATAAACCTTACAACTCTGTGGGGCAGGACTCACCAGGTACAACAAATGCGTGGTTCTCACATGTACAGGTCTCATGTGTCTAGAAGGCTTTAATATTTTCACAATATTTTCACTTATGTTACCTGTTCAAAGCTAAGCAGCAATTCTTTGTGGCATATTCCCACTTTACAGAAAAGTTCATTTGGATCAAATAGTTAGAAATTAATCAGGTTATTTCCAATTCCTTGCCTCTGTGTGTGTGTGTGTCATTAAGCTGGGCACTGTGAGTGATACAAAGTAACAACGACAACCTTTACTGACTTTTGGTGGCAGCACTTATCTCACATGCATTCCTTTAATCCTTATAGCCTTGTAATGTAGGTACTATCCCAGCTTTATTTGATGAAGATGCTGTGACCCAGGGAAATCAAGTAACTCAGCTATTGTCTCAAGGTTATAAGTCGTAGATGCAAGATTCAGATTCAGGCAGTCAAACTTCAGGGCTTGTGCTCTTAGCCACTACAGAAAATTACAAAATTACAAAGTATGGCCTTGTACGGCTAGAGTCTAGATGGCCAGGCAACACCAATACAGGAGGAGAGATGGACATGGATCTGGAAGAATAATTTGGGCTTTGATGTATGAGTGTATACTGATCATGGGGAACAAAATCGTGAATCTAGAGACATGGGAATGGCATGGGCATTCGGTTGTATTGCAGTTTCATTGTACATCTAGTCATAATATCTGATATGATGATATGAGAAGGAAAAGGCTTTGCTTCCTGGGAGAGTGCTTTCTGGGGTCAGCAAAAGGTGGCAACCCTGGGATCTGACAGACTTTGGGGCCAAAGGAGGGAGCATGCATTGCAAATTCTGGACAGAAAGCTGAATTATCAGCCCGAGGAAACTGAGGTTGCAGTCTAATCCCAAAAGGAGAGAGAGATTCAGAAGAGCAAAGTAGGAACTTTATCCTTGGGCAAAGCCTGAGGAAAGAAAAGCCCTTCTGAACCCAGAGAGATCATCTGCATACCAGGAAAGAGAGCAGACAGACATTGGCAGAGGAAGGAAGAGAGATGCCCCTGCCCTTGGGAACTCTGGGGGAGTTTCCTCTCAGCACACTTCAGTGAGCACTGCGGTGAGTTGAACACAGTGAGCACCAGCAGCTCTGAGCTGAGGGAGCAGAGACAACTGAGCAATTAACCTTTGGTGATGGGTGTGAAACTAATTAAGAGCAGAGTCCCATCCATCATGTGGGAGGGGGGAGCCGCAGAAAAATGTATGAGGGAGTGAAAGCGGGGAAGAGGAGCCACATATTAGCAAGCCAGATTTAAAATGCGTCCACAGGGATGTAAGAGCGTGGAGCATGATGCGGGGCACTGACTGATTTTCCTGTTTGCCACTTGCAGTCCCTGCTCCTTCTCCAGTTGGCCCTGCTGACTGCAGTACTCAGAAGCCAGCAGCTCCAGGGGAGCTGCAGTTAGATGCTGGTGCTGCTTTGTGTTGTAATTCCCTTTCTGTTTGTGGAATCTCCTTGGGGAGTCCTATATACATTTGCTTAGAATAGCAATTTAGCTGCTTTTCTGTTGACAAATGAGGAGCCTCCTAACAGTCAAGTGACTGCATTCCATCACTGGGTGGAGGCTGTGGCAGCTTCCAGCAGGCTGCAGAGACCAACACTGGGAAGCAGGACATCTTGGGAAAGCCTCCTTTCCACAGCACCCTGTTTATTTTGTCCAACTTTAGCCAGGAGGAAATAAACCGTGCCTTCTCAACCTGGTTTCTTGTACAGACTTTTTATTCTGAATATTCTCCGCTTTTCTCACTTTGTTAGTGAATGTCTCTCAAGAGGGAAGACCCATCCAAAGTTGCCCAGACATCTTCAGAAGGAGAGGCATACATTGTTTTGTGTCAAATATTTCTCACTCTGCATCTTTGGGAGACAGGCATCAATGGCATCCTTTTTCTGTGACAAGTGATGGGCACAGAAAGGAATGCACCTTTTCCATCCAGATGTCATCTTTGCTTTATTATAAGACATGCAGAAGTTACTACCTCAGAAGTAAAATATGGCAATCCTAAAATCCTTCTTTTTCAACCTCCACCTCCTGCTTGGTATTTTACCTACCGTTACTGCACTAGCAGCTGAAACCTCACATGTCTATTTTATGATTATGTACTACAATTTTACAAATGTTTCTGTAACTATTGCTTTATGTGATTCTCATAAAAATCTTGGGAGATCAGCAGTGGAACCTCTGGCAGGACAATGTGTGTGGGGACCAGCTGGGGCTCAGAGACGTCAGGGTTCTTCTAACATCCCAAAGTTCGAGTCCAGTCTATTCCCACCTGCAGTCTGGTATCACCATTCCATACTTATTTGTTGATGTCAATATCCTGGATAGGAAATTTTTTGGGGGGATTAAAAAAAATATATCTTAGCACAATGGCTAATGGAATGGGAAGAAAGAGTAGATCTAAGAATGCACCAGTTTTCTTAGGATCCTGACTTCTTTTGGGGAAGAGAATGAATTAGAGCATAGATGACCATTTATTTCTGGAATTCCTCTTCCAGAAGAATTCAGGTGCCCTAAAATAATGCAAACCCCCTGTTAGAGCAGAAATATTCTCTCATGAGACATGGACAGGCAGGCCTCCACAGCCCACTCTAAATCTTGCTCTCGTGGTTGAAGTGACTGTGGGGCATCCACGTCACAAGCCACGGGTTTTGGTGTGTTCGTGGAGACTCCGATGGTAACTCCTTCATTTTCTTCCTGGGCCCTGCTGCCTGGTGGTGGAGTTCAGTTCCAATATTAAGCAAGATCAGGTCCAATTCTTGAAATGGAATGGAGAATGAAAATTGTGTATTTTTCCCTCTGGTGCGTGTCAACAGCGTCCCCCCGCCCCACCTCTATCAGCTGTGTTAAGGGGTGTTATGTGCGGGAGATGCAGATAGAGAAGGTGGGCAGAAACATTCAAAACTTCTCTTACACCTCTTTTCTCACTGGATAATTAAGGGAGAGAGAATATGTATCTGTCACCCCCAGTTCCTGGACATGTCCCCAAACTGAGTGACAGGCAGAGAAAGGAGTGAGGGCTCCTTGCACTCTAACCAAAGCCACCACTTCAGATTTCCAGCTTTAGTCCAATTCTCCACTCTCCATGTGTGCTGCCCTCTGACCTGGCTGCTGAGATGCAGCCACCTCCTAGGACATCCACCACATGAGCTAAAAATAAAGACTGTTGTTGCTCTGCAGATTCCATTAACCCAATTAGAGCAAAAAAATTAAAGGAAAAAATTATAGCCTCATTACACATAAGCAGAATAAACTCCAAAAAGGCAAACTAGGTATGTTAGACAATTTAAAACTTTACTCAAAAATCAAAATAATTTGGAGCCACCTATCATTGAAATGAAGGTGGCAGCCATACAGCAGCTGCTGTTATGAGCCAGTAAATCAAAGGAAATTCCCAGTTGCAGTGCAGTGAACTCATGCAAATGCAGAATGAAATGGGGCTAGTTTTGGGGGAGCTGCCTGTCTCCATGAAAAGGGGAAATGTTATTCTGAAGGTCATTTAGTTTAAAAATATGGTCAGGCTTTGAAAGGATTAAGTCTTTGATATTAACAGAGATATGTATTTATTAAAATATTTAATCAAATAGAGGTGACCTGGAGACTGATGTCAGTATGTGATTTATCTTTAACCAAAGGTGCCTATGAAGCCTGTATCATTATATGAGTGAAAAATTTTGCCCCTGGTGGATGAGATAAATCTCCAGGTTAGGATTTATAGAATCTCAAGACTCTCAAAAACTCACTCCATTGTATACCTACTTAAGTTCCTGCCACGCTCTATCCACACTTGTCTGTAAGGAACATTCTTGGTGATAAGTCCCAGGACAGACAAGTCTGCAGCTCCAGTTCCAGGATCCACACAAGCCCTGACCTTGGTCTAGTTCTGGAAATCAGGTACATTGATTAAAGAGATGAGGTAAAAGAAAGCAGCCTAACCACTGGCCAACTCAAATTAGGGGCTCAAATGTGTGGGGCCTCTTGGAAGGCAGAAGAGGTGAGACTCTCACGTATTTGTGAGGCCCTTCGGGATGGATCCAGGCACCAAAAGCACGTCAAGAGCTTCATGGTTGGTCGAAAAAACTGGCCCAGAGCACATAAACTCAACCTACGTCCTTTCCCTGTGTTTTCAATAAATTTATGCCACATGGCTTTTCAGATTTGCAACTTTGAGAAGCCAGTATACATTAAAGATATTGTTTTATGTTTTCATACTATAAAAGTAACATGTTCTCATTACATTTTTAAAAATGGGAAATAAAGGAGGGGAATAAAAGTAATTACCCCCATCCTCCCAAAACCACTGTGCTAATAATTAGGCATATTTTAACTCTGGCTTTTTTTTCCTCTAGCCACATTTATTTTTCCATCTTATGTAGTTGGGTCTATTTTCAACTGTAAGCCACTTACTATTTTGAACAGGGAATTTCTGCAGACACTGTACTCTTCCTTCTTTCACTCAACATCATTTACCGCTCTAATCACTGGGAGGACAGAGGTAGAATGTTTTTGGATTTTATTTGTAGTCAGCTAGCTGGAGAACAGTAATAACTGTCTTGGATCTCATTATTTTGTTATTTGGGCTATTGAAATCCCTTCTCTGAATCTCAGATTCTATTTGGTAACAGTGGACTTCATCAAAAGGTATTGGTTTTGAATCAGCTTGGAGTTCCTAGCACTCTGTGATAACGTACATTAGTCTACACACATGCACACTCAAATACCAACGCATGCACAATTTTATGTGTATGTGGAAAACAAGCAATTGTGGGGAGAAGTTTCATACAGAAAGCGTAATGAGATTGTCACAGTGAGAGAGAGGTAGAAAACCCCGAAGGGAGACCTGTGGGCTTACATTTTACTCTTGACGTCTTCTAGGTCATTTTTCACTGTCCTTTGTCATCCCAGAGCTAAAAATCTAGGGTTCACAAAGCAATGAGATTGAGGAAGCCAACTGATTACCACTGTGATGTCAAACCTTTCCTGGTTTGGAAGGATGGATGGAGAGGCAGAGAATGAGTTCCTAGATTATAGTTTGATTTTTCCAGAAAAACTTACCTTCTTACAAACTGATTCTCTGACATGCAGCCTAACAATTGGCTTGTCATACCCTGACCTCAATGTATCTAAAGCCATTTCAGTACACCCATTTTCAAAGCATTTCTCCATTTTTATGAAATGATTTTGAACACAACCTAGATTGTCTGTCTTTATTTGAAGAAAGGAATATGACAAATTTAGAAATATGATTATATATGCATCTAAGGAAAAGAGGCTACTTCCAAGCAAGCTTAAAATGTAAGCTTCTATTATTATTATCATTATTATTCTTATTAAATATAGAGATAAATGGTTTCCAGGTAGTCAGAGCAGAAAATTCCTAACCTTGCATTTACTCTCATTGAGCGACTGTAAATGCTTGGTATGTCAGTGAGATCCCTGATTTGGGAACTTTCAACTGCAGTATACCTCAGTTGCCTTTACTGAAACATTTTGTGATCAAAAGCTAAACGCAGGTCATCCCACCACTGATTCTTGGGTTGTGCAGGTATCTCAGAGGACACACGGCTGAAGGTGTCTAATGCATTTCCGTGGAGGACTTCTTCCTTTTTTGTCCTTTTTGAGGATATCATAATACTGCTCATTGGTAATCTTTTAGAGATCTACCTCCCGCCATTGCCTTTCTTCTCAATGCCTCTTTTACTTTATCTTGTATTTGAAATACGGACTCCAAAGCCTGGTGGAAACCATGAAGAGAAAAAGATGCAAGGCTGAATCATTGGGAAGCTGAAAATCCAGATTTGGAAGGAATAGCAGCCTCACAGAGGGAGTCTGATGTCACTGGTATATCACCTGGGGTTCTCTGAATGGGACTGTGGTCAGGCAGGGTTAGCCATCCCAAAAGGGCATGGGGCTTCCCAGGAACATGGAAAATCTTTCCTGTCAGACTCCTCTGGCACTCAGTACTCTCCTGTGCCTCTAACCTCCCTTGATCATTCTGTAGTTTCTTATATATCTGTAAACGGGATGGTGTAGATTCGTGCAGCACAACAGAACTCAGTTCATTTAATTGGGAATGTGAATGATGGAAGCATAACCATACCTGATAGCCTCGCTGTCGGTGTCCAACTAGCATGTAAAGCTTAGAGGACAGAGATTATGGAATAGAAAAACTTTTCAGTAAGTATTCAGTTGAACTGGCAAAGTCAGGAGACTAGCTCCAGCTCCACTGAGGAGGAGTAACTTGGTTTGACAGGAATGGCATCTGCCCCACAAACATGTTTGCTTGGCAACATGTTGTTTTTAAACATTTGGAATTATATGCTGTTTTCTGGTGGGTCATATGTGCTCAAATTTTGCCTCAGGCCCCATCACTCTGTGTTTTATTATGGCAAGCTTATTCACACATTTATGGTTCCTGCCAGGCTGCTGTAAGAATTTTGATATGTGGCTTGGCCTTTCTGGACCTCATTTAACCTCTCTAGCCTCCAGTTTTCTCATCTGTAAAATTTCCATCATACCTGCCCTGACTACACCATGGGAACTTCTGGTAATCCAAGGAGGTATATTATAGGCAAAGGACTGTAAAGATTACAGGACACATCATAGCATATATCATCATTAAGTTAACTAATAGCATTATGATTTTTGTTTTGATGGTTTTGAAATGTGATCAAGCCCAATGTAATAAATGCAAGTAAAATTTCGTGACTTTCATCTAACAAAACTGAATCTTCATCCTTTGAGTGACTGACTGACCAGCCTGAAACCTGCAGAATGTCAAATTTCTAGACACGTTTTCATTCTCTCTTTATATTCCCCTGTGGATTTCTTGTGAGTGTAGAAAGCTCAAGAGGCCACATCACAGGTTACCTTTCATTCAAGAGGTTGTGGCATCCTATTCATTGTCAAGTTCTGGGCTTTTTCCTCCTCATCACAGAAAATTGGTGTCACATGGAGCATCCTTTCTTCACTCTTGACCCTTGCTTCTTCTAAGGTGAGCATCCACCTTAAAACAGGAGAATAGAAATCTAAAACTATGTGTTTTAAAATAGAAGGACCCCTCACATGACACTTCCAAACCTTACAGTGCATTTAGCTTTTGAATATTATCAATCTTTCCTGTATTCTTAGCTGAAATATTAAGCAAAATGATACACAAAATTGGATTATATAAAAACCCATACAATTGACATGATGTAAATACTCATTTAAAGGTAAGCGATGAGAAAGGGTCATGCAATATTTCCTATTCCTGTGCCATTTGAATACCGTCTTCGACATTTGGATCATATTCACTTATCACCTTGCTATTATTTATTTAATGGTGTTCTTTAAGTTGATTTATTTTACTTAAAAATATATTTATTTTAAAAGTGATATAACTAAAGTAAATGGAAAGTCACTGTCACATCTCATAAATAAAATAAAATGGTTGAAAGAAGAGCAATAAGAAAAAAATGTTATTATGTGTTAGCTACGTATTGTGGCCTGCCAGAAGTGAAGACTTACTCTCTGCTTATTAAAAAAAGAAAAGAAAGAAAAATAAAAGAAAGAAAGGAAATTGACAAGTCTTGAAAAGCTCTTTAAAGACCTGTAAGCACCAGTTTTCTCGATGAGGAGATAAGGATTGAAAGAAAACTTAAAAGTTGATAAGGTTGAGTATGTGTGGTTTGGTATGATTTAGTATTTAGTGTTTTCTTCATTATGACTTCAACTCATTTAACATAGCCAAACACAACAGTCACAGACATTAGGGTATTCATCTTGTCCAACGGAATGTGGAGATTTTATCTCTATGTATGGATGTTTTCAATAATGTGACCTAGATTATTGGGAAGTTACATCTTTTATATTTTATTTAAAACAGAATCTCCTCCCTTCATTCCTTCATTAAAGAAGTAAAGGACTCTATTTCTTTCAGCATTCCAGAGTATTCACTATAGATAAAAAAACAACCACTACAACACAAAACTGCTAAATGATCATTTATTCAGATACCAGTTAAGTGCTCTATATGGATATTCTACTTCAGTCCTCATAACAGCTTTATAAAATAAATGCTATTAAAGTACCCATTCTATGGATGTGGAAAATCAGGCTTACATGGAATTTATTAGCTTGTCATGACACATAGCTAGTAAATCAATTTGATTCTGTGGCCTAGCAGTCCTAAATCTTTAACCTTCCTGAAATAATCTTACAGCCAAAAAAAAAAAAAAAAAGAGAGAGAGAGAGAGAGAGAGAGAGAGAGAGTGATACTAAGTAAGTCTGGTAAGAGTCATATTTCATTCATTGTTTTTTTGGAAAGTATGTTAATAGTCTACATCGCTAAAATTAATATTGCCATTCTGAAATTGCTGTACTACTGAAAGATCAAATTTTACAATTTGGATTTTGGTTAAGGAATCAAGGTAAGCAAACAAACAAAAACAATACAGCAACAAGAAGAAATCTTTTGCTGGCCAGTCTGGTTTTTTTTCTTCAAATGCCTTCTTTCCTCTAGTGTACTGCTAATTTACTTAACTTTCTTAACATGATGCTATTTTACTAATAAGACTGTGAAGATAAATTTGGGAGTAAGGTGTTGAGGGAATTCATAGAGCCAGGGAAAAGCAAAAAAATCCAGGTGGAGACAACTTTGTTTAAAATTGTCAGCAATGACACCCACCAGTACTTCACACCATGCCCTTTTTTCATTACCTCATTCCTATTTACACTTCCTCTATGGCAGGGTTTCTCAACTTCAGTACCATTGACATTGTGAGCCCGAAAATTCTGCCCTGTAAATGGTTATCTTGTGCCCTGCAGGATGCCAGTAGCTTTCCTGGGCTTTTCCCACTAGATGCCAGTAGCATCCCTCAAGGTGTGACAATCAAAAATATTAGCAGACTTGGCAGAATTGCTCCTGGTTAGGGACCATCGCTAGGGGTTACCTCAGTTTGAGGTACTCTTCTGCGTATTTTACTATTAGTTTGTATCTGCTGTTGTTTCTAGTATTCTTGTTGTTTTTCCTTTAGCAAAGTTTCTTTATCTGCTTAGAGAGGACATGTTTAGAACCCTGCAGTTCTTAATAAAATCTCTCTTGCTTTTCAAGGTATTGTAGGGAGGTAGAAAAATACTGGCATGGTTAGCATACATGTTTTTACTTGTATTTAAAAAAATTAATGTTTTTACTTTGACTTCAGCTGTGAATCTAAGTTTCTATCCGATTTCATTCTCCACAAAGGATATTTTATGAAGGTGCTGATCAAGCACAGTGGTTTCCAGAAGTGGATAGATGCCTTACCAGTTGAGCTGGCCTGGGATCATTATGGAAACCAGAAAAGAGAGGGACAATGCTGGAATTGGTTTTTGTCTAATCTGAGGTTTCCAGAATTATAGGGCCCTTTTGTCTACCAGCATAAGCTAGTCTTGTGCCTCACTTCTGTGTTTGTACAATTGGAAAAATCAGCAAATCCTCATCTTGGCATGTGGTGTAGTGCCATGAGCCAGAAGATACCATACTCGTAGCCCCATCTAGATTATAATGGTTGCCCTATCACCACTTGGGGAAATAATCTTGAAACCCCTGGAGATAGGCGCCATCATTTGTTGGATAAGGGACTCAAAATTCACATCAACATCACCACTTCAAATTCTTACCTGTTAGCCTGGTCAAAGAACTCAGGGTACTTATTTGGGAAGAATGGTGGAGAAGAGGGACTTGGAAATGCATAGGAGGACTTAGAATAAAATTCTTGAGAAATATCTTGAGGAAAATTTTATAAGAAAATGGTGTTTGGGACACACTACTTTTCACCTTCTGCCACTTGGAAATTGCCTGTTTGCATGATGTTTTTCCTGAAATGCTGCTCTGCTAAAGCTAAGATGAGAAGGGGGTTGCAGCTGAGTAAAGAGCTCTTCTTTGGAAGTGGGCCCATTTTTGTAAATCATGGTTTTGGTCATTGAAAAGATAGTAATTTTTGTCCTGTTTCCATCATGTGCTCCTATGTTCAGTCCTTGCTCTACTCTTAGTCAGACGCATGGTTGGTTTATTCCCAGCCTTTATGCCTGGGGACCTTCCCTTGGACTCACCCTCTCTAGGAAGTTTTCTTTTCTTTTTTTTTTTCCAGTTCCCATTAACAAAACCAATATTTAATTCAAGTTGTATAGGAAAGGCTCTGATAAGGTGCCCTGTAATTTTCTAAAGCCTTTAAGTTATTACTAATTGATATTTTGGTATATTTGCTTTAAGGCACTATTGATGCACACTTAACAATAAGATTAATGAACTGGTTAATGTGGGATAAATTCAGGGTAGACATCCTTTTAAGAACCTCACTAATACCTATTTTTAGGATGAATGAAGCTTATCTAGGTTTTTACTGCTACAACCCAAACAAGGAAATAGCTATTGGAACATACAGTTTAATATTATTTATTAAAATGTGCTTGTTTTACCTATTTACTTCAAAAGCATCCCTCCTTACTACCATCTCTTGTATCTGCATCTTAGATATGTAGCTTTCTTAAATCATTGGCCCAATTTTGAGGATGGCAGCATAATTAAGTAGGTATCTTCATCTACATATATGTTCTGTGCTATGTTTTCAAATTTATAGTGGGAATTGAGGATACAGGTTCACTTCAGTGAGGAATTATCCATGGGTAATTTCAAGTGGTTTGGAGAATTCAAGGCTGCAGAAACTTTCAAATGTCATCTACTGGGAATTTCAAAATAAAATCCCTTAAAAAGAGGTGGATTATAGGATGTAACACTACTGGGAATCATAAGTTTTATCAACTCAGACTTCTTTAGATCCAATTGAGACTCAGTGGAGTGAAATGACTTCGAGGAAATACCCACAGCTGGTTAAAGAAAGTAGCCTCTTCTTTCTTGGGCTCCAGTATTACCCAAAACTTTTCCTTGTCAGCCTTTAACCTCTGCTGCAATATTACTGTTTTGAGGATGCTTACAAATGGTCTCAATGCAAACAATGAAAGGTATTTCAGGGGCTTCTTAAACTGCAACAGTTACATTGAAAGCTGGAATTTTTAAGCCCAGAACATTGAAATAAACATATAAGAAGAAAAATAAAAACCCTTTACACAAATTTGTAATCTTAATTTGATCCGTGAGTGACATTTTCATTGTTCTCATGATTTAGCCCTTTCTCTGACCTGGATCTCTCCCTCCCCAACTTTTTCTGATGAGTCCATTCTCTGTAGTGCCTAATATTATTTGCCACAGTGTAGGTAATCCATCAAATTTGTGGCTTTTTTTTCACCTGCATCTTCACATATCATTTCTGCTTGTGCACATTGAACTACATGAATTCTCTCACTCCCAAATCTGTCACCTTAAAGCAAAGCAAAATCTTTCCCTCCTTTGCTGAATGGATGGTTGGGTGGATGGCTGTTCTTTGCACATATTCATGTTGAGTAGGTGCTGTATAACATCACTTGTTCTTTTTTTAATGTGACTCACGACAAAATTACCCCAGCTTTTAGTAATCTCAAAGAAAAAAACTTGCTGTCTGCAATTTACTGCTTTTAACCTGAAAAACAGAATTTAAAATGATACCCAGATACTTAAGAGACTTCACGTGTCATAGACAGAAGCTAGCAGGTGGCATGTAGTGGTAGGCTGATACAGTGCAAGAAGGGAAGGCCAGGTCAAGTAGACAATGGTGTGGAAGAGCTGTATGAAAGGTCATGAACATTCTTTAACCAAATATAATTAATTATTCCCTGTATTGTTCAAATAGTTTATGGATGTATTAAGTAACACACTGCAGTAGGTCTTTAGGGAGGGAACCTCTAAATAATGATGTAAAGGAGTTTCTCTTATGTGTGTTGGCAAGGAGACTATCTTAATATTTAATTTTAAGCCATACAATTTGGAATGCTTACTCTATGTAACATTCTTCTTCCTACTCTTCGTGTAATGTGTATACTTGGATTTCTATAGCTAGAGATTAATTTTCCTCTTTTAAGTAGCACCATAATTTACCTTGGGTATGGGGGAGCAAAGAGGGCTAATTGGAGCATTTCTCAAAACTCTGTTTTCTGAGACATATTCCTGTTCATCTGTGACATGTAACATAATAGTTTTTAAGAAAATATTTATAAAATTGATACTGGGAAGAGTTTATAAATCCTCCTTAATTGACTCTAGAAATTTCTGCATTCTAGGATTTCAGAGTATTTGGCACTGTCAGCTTTATGCTGAAGTCAAGAGACATCTGACATCTGATTGCTTCAATCAGCATCTCCCAGTGTAGATCACTGGGTGGAAGTATCCTGACAAGGCATATCTTTGACACATAGTGATTATTTGAATTGATTTTAAGAATGTTTATTTAGAAAGATTGATAGGACAAATGTGGCTGTATGTGTGTGGTAATGCGCAGTATGTGTTTTGAAATATCTTTAAACTCCAAGGATATGGGTGATATCATTTATTTATTCCCGAAAATCTCTCAGTTGGACAAAGAGAAGTGTTTGCTTGCTTTATTATGCATTCTAGCCATGATCAAAATGGTGGAGCTGACCCTCAGGTTTGCAGAGCTTTCCTTAGGAAACAGGGAGCTGTCCGTGGTTCTGAAGGCCAGAAGCTTGAATGAGTTATTGACACAAGGTGCAGCGCCAAGGAAAGTGACCTGCACTGAATAATAAACACAAGTGCTGGAATAATGGCAGCCCGTGGAATTTAGCAAAAGAATTGTAGAGGCAAGTGGTAAAGGGTAGCCCAGACTACAGTTCAAAGTCCACCAACATTTAAACAGCTATAAAATTAGAGCCCTGTGGTTTATCCCAAGGCAGTGATTTTAAAAGGGGGTTTTGAACAATCTTTCCAACCACTAATTACTCGAGGCAGTGAGTTTGCCTATTTTTTTAAGGCAACCAGGGTTGGGCCTGATCATTACTCAAATTACCAAATGTAATGACAAAGACAGGTTCTGCAGTCCTGAAGCTTTGACTTCTTTCCCTTCCTCTTCTCTCCCCTTCTCGCCTCACTTCACCTCACCTTGCCTCCCTTCTCTTTTCCTCTCTTCTCCCTTCCCCTTCTTCTTCCTCCACCTTACTGCCCCTCATTATCTCCCCCTATCTTCCTTCTCTTATTTTCCCTTCTTTTTCTCTATTTTACTCTCTTACCTCTGAGTCAACATTCAAGTTTGATAATTCAGGGATCTGAGTCTGTGGGTTTCATCTTTCAGAGGACATTTCAAACAGAGGTCCTGCCTGACCAATGATGGAACTTAAATCTTTTGATACTTCTTGCAGAAACAAACTTAACAGGATTTTCAGAAACTGCCATTTGAACAGTTACAGTCTACCTCCACAGAGGCTTGATAGGCTTTCCACAGTGTCCTTGACTTCCATCCTCACCCGTCATTGTTTCCCTGCTCTGTGAGACAGGTACTATGATCTTCTTCAAGTTTGGAAGAGTAGACACTTCCAGGGAATTCTTTGGGATAATAATAAGAATAATTTCTTTTATGAGAAAACCTGATAACTTTTGGTTTCAAGTAGATTACTTACCTTTTTTTCTCAAAAGAGGTGAGCCAGAGTTCTTGGGAACCATAGTCTAATGAAGTCACTGGCCATAGTGTCTTCTAACCCAGGGGATGCAAATAGCTGACTTCCTTACCTGGCACCAGTCTAAGAAATGCAGCAATGATCTGCCATGTCTAAATTCCTTCTTGCCCCTGGTATGCTCTGTTCACCCCCTGTTTTGAATGGCCTCTTCCTCATTCCCACATAATGTTTAATTTAATAAGCATATGTCCCCTGGTGTGAGCTATGTAAATATTGTAACTGAATGACTGTTTGTTTACTTAACTCATTACAGAAAACCATGATAAGCTTTTTAATTACAAAATTAGCTCTGCCAAATCAATTTCTTTCATTTAATGAACTGATGAAAATGGCACAATGAGGATAAAATTGAGCCCCTTTCCCATCTTTTTAAAAAGAGTACTGTTTGTCTAAAAATAATTATTATAAAATAACATAATAATAACAACAGCAACAGAATAGTGTTATCTTTGTCCAGTCTAGTGAGGCTGCTTTAACTGATAAGCCACCCTGGACCCTGTTCAGCCAGCACTACATAAAATACTCCTCTTGAACCTACACATTCTTCTCAGCCTTTCCCTGAGCAACTTACCTGGACCTGTCTAACTCTCTACTTAGCAATTTGTTTCTGATTGTTCTGGTTACTAATCTTATAACTAAATTTGCTGTACAAGACTTAACTGTTAAATATGTGTTACTTTTGAGATCTGTCACTTATCACTTCTTTTTATGATACATCTCTCAGATATAATTTGTATGTCTGCTCTGGACCCACAGTCTTGGACCCTTTAGTGTAGATATGCATCTATGATAAAACAAGACCAGATTGAAGGATTCTGTACACAGCCTGCAGCCAAGAGGCTGAGATCATTCTAGACTCTCAAGCAGGAGCTGAACAAATACTAGCAATAAAAATAAGCAACACCTGTACTTATATGTGTCCTTCTTTGTTTCCTCCATCTTCATTGTACAGATAAATATTTAATCAGTTTGGATTATGTGTCTGGTTAAATCATTTTAATTCTACTTTATTTAATTAATCACTTTGGGAAATGTTATAGGGTATGGTTACTTATGGAATCACCATAATTTCCATGGGGAAATTCCTGGGACATTTTACCAAAACCTTTCTGAATGCTACATTCATGGTCAAATCTAGAGAGGAATATTTGGAGAAAAGAGCCTCTCCCTACAGAAATAAGAATGAGTTCATATGTAGGAAATTCTCATTCTTTCCCTTTATTCATGCCTATTCCCTACAAATGAGATTATTTGTGTTATGTGTCTGATTAAATTTATTTCAGAATCTCAAACTAAATGAAATTAATATATCATTGCTCAGAAAAATGCATAAAAATCATGGGTTTTCTAAGTCTGTTGCAGTGCTTGACCAACAGTGTCCCTTACTGAAATTTTTATGGCTTCTTTCTCTGGATAAGGCCAGATGCATATGAAAACAGACTTACAATACTGTTGCCGATGGCTAGAAAATCAATTTAAAAAAATGAAAACTACATATTATTTACACTGTAGCGTATAATTTGGGAACTATCAATTCAGGAGACCATTTTTCCTAAAGGTGTATTAAAACAGAATTATCCTGACGCGCTTACAAATTCCATGCTTACAAGTGTGCTTACAAATACTTTGCCATTAATTGCATAATTTCTTTCTTTGCATGTTCCTCATATTTGGCCAAACTTTTGGTGGTTGAGTTGAGGATGGTTATTGTGTAGTAAGAAGTGATTTACGAAGGATAACATATTTCACTAGATAACTCAGGAACTCAGCATGCTTTTGCCCAGCCCTTCTTTTGGTGACCACAGACTGTTGGCTCTTGTTCCTGTCTAAAGTGGCATAATAATTAATTCAGAAGTTTGCCGTTTCCCCCTGGGATGCTTTAGGGCAGCGTAAAACAATTAAGTCTATAGAGGAATGGGAAGGAATCTTTGATCTACTGTGGGTCTAAAGATGTGAATCACAAAGTTGTCGCCCTTTGCACTGTACTCACCTCGAAAATCATCTTCATGGAATTACAGTTGTATTTTCTCTCAAAGAAAGATTCCACTCTTGTGCACTTTGTTGTCATTAAAGCAAGAATCCAACTTCCTGATCTAGTTTATGGGAATTAAAAAAAAAATTCCAACCTTTGGGGCCAATTTTGCAAATAAAATTTAGTCATGATTCAGAACATTGCATGAGAAATTTGTCCTTGAAAAGAGATCACTGCTTTTGGCAGTTGGCTTCCCATGGTGCAGCCATCACACTGCACATGGCTGATGTGTGTGCATGTGTGGGGAGGGATCTCCATTCCCTAGAATCATAACATCAGGTTTCATATTGTCCAAGATCACATCCTTTCAAAAGCAACCATGTACCACTTTCTTTCCAAGTTGCCTTCCCTGCTGACCATAACTGGTTGTGTAATCCTGCATCTTCTATTATCCTGACTGTTGATCCATGCCTGATGGCTATGCCAAGTCTTCCAACGCCACAAGCTTTTGATCGCTGCACTCTAAGCTGCTTAATAAGACAATTAAAAATGATTTACAAATGGCCATCACAGTGCAACTGGGGATCAGGGAGTGAATGTTCTACATGCTGCAGTATTAAAATGCATGCCCTGCTACAGTTTCTTTTGCAGCTGCCTTTAATTCCCTTATTGGTTTATTTCCTTCTCTCTTTTTTTGTCAAATATTATTTTATATTTCCTTCTAAATCATGTATATCTGGGAAGAACTTAAAGTATGTGTTACTAATGCTCCGTTGTTCTGAAAGTTTCTTTTTAGTGGGGTGGAAAAATCTGCCTAAAAATGTGGACCGGTGAAGAAGGTAATAGAAATGGTCTTTGATCAGCTGCCTCATTCTCAGTCTGAGGGTCAAACCCAATTTAATCGCTAACACATCCATCCTGATCCATTTCATCTTTTTCTCTTCGCTCTTCTTGCTGTGTTGATAAAAATGGGCAAATTTCCCGAAGATTCTGTTGTGAGCCAAAAAAAGTTCATCTACAGAAAATGCAAATTTACCAGAATTGATGGCCTTGGCATTTTGAATAAGATAACTGAGAAATTAAGGTAGAATCTCATCTCATCTTGTGTCTGTTGAAAATGCTCATTTTTTGGTTTTATTTAGTTAAGAATATTTTTTTTTTGGTCCCGAGGAGTGAAAATTGATATTGGCACTGTGACATTTGTCTAAACTACATTTGGGGGGATAAATGTGTCTGCTCCGCAGTGACATCAGTGCTTGGCTCCTTGACTTTTGACATTCCATCCCGGCAAGCATTCACGTGAGTGGTATTTCTAAAGCATCAGGGTTCCTCCACCTCCTCCAGGCCAGCGCCCTCCCTCAAGCCTTCCCTGGTCCTCGCCTCATCACTTCTACCTGCCTTCACTTTCTTTGTCTCACAGCCAGGCTCCTACTCACTGGGACAGTAGGTTCTCAAGTGCACTGCACATTATCACAGATCTTTAAATCTTCTTGCTCCTCCTTGACCATAGGCTGGAATACATACCTTCATCAATTGAGAAAGTCACACAAGATCTTACCTGAGCCTGACTCTTTATTCTTCCTAGGCCTTATTTACTTCAACAATTGTTTAATTAGTGCTTCCATAGGCTTAATATCTCATTTCCCATAGTAATTTTCCTAAAGATTTTCCATTCCCTTTGGTGTTGGTGTACCCTGCCAATCCCCGTCACTTAAGACTTCTTGTCAAAATTATCTAATGGTTCATATGATCTTCTTCACCCTCCCTCTCCTTCCCTCAGAATTGATCATCCTTATGCTTCCATCTCACCTGGGTCCAGGGAAAAGTGTGGCCCTGCCTCTTTTCAGGTTAGCTTATCATTATAGGCTTCAGATCTCCTTTTATCTCTTGGAATTTTTGTTCTCTAAATTTGATCCTGATGCTCATTACCCACTGAGCAGGTTCCTATTATTTGCAAGCCTGTTTCAAAGTGGTAGAGATTGAAAAATAACTTTTCAGGGCTTCATCTAACAATTGTGGGTTCCATGGAAGGTTTCCTAGAAAGAAACCTGAAGTGCAGGTAAGGAGACACAGATAGGAAAGATACATTAGTGGGAGGTTGCCAACATGTTCCAAAATAAAGTAATTGTAGGCCCATCAGTCAGTGAGACTGGGATTTAAACATATACCTTTCTTTGGTTAAAACTGGCTTAACAGCCAATAAAGACCAGCCCTAAATGTATATAAGATACCCATGACTCTAGCTGGGGTTGGCACGAGCTGGCATGCCATAGCTGTTATGCAAGACTGCAAGCTCCCTGAGAACAGCAGTCTTCCTCACTGAGCACAAAACTTTCTAAACTGCATGTTTAAAAGATGTTTTTTAGAGCGCTGGGTTAAATTAATTAACTTTAAGCACATCTAGAATTGCCCTCCTTTTTCCCACTCTAGATTTTCTTTACTGCTGCACATTTGTTTTTACACCTTCAGAATCTAGCTGCTTTAGTCACACCAGAAATCTCAAGAAGACTTGTGCTCAATGGGATACAGTCCCATTCAAGTGAAGAGTATGCTTTCTTGATGCCTGGATGGACACAATGTTTCGAGTGTGGGTTACTAATCAGTGGCTCCCTGGATCAGTTGTCTGGCCCTGTCACAAATCAGGACTGTCATATCTCACAATAATACTTCCTCAAGGGAAGGATTATTTCTCCTTTCCAGTATGTTTCTGAGGAGAAGGGGAATGCAAATAACCCTTTCAGGAGAAGTTTAAACACACACATTCCTCACTTAGGGCCCAATTAGTAGGAAAAACCCACTCTACAAAGTTCTACTCTGCCCTTGAAATTAGACTTCCGAAAACAGGCACTGACTTCCCCCAGGCACAGAAGCAGGATCCTTGTTTTAATTCTGACCTTTACACAAACTCTTTCTTTTGCTTTCCATTGAAGAAAGGGTGGGTAGACGAAAGGACGTGAAGTCCCCGTGCTCTTCCTCTCTCTTCCTTGAGAGTGGTGTACCCCCAATTTTCTCTCTTCCTTTTGGAACAGAGGGGAACTGGATTTTGAAGCAAAGTCACAGGGAGTTATTAGAGCAGTACTTGTATGAAGGAGTTGCAGTGACTGCCCAGAAATTAGTCTAACTTCTTTTCTACCTCTCAGGGGAGTCTCTTTCCATTTTCTTGCACTTGACAAAACCAGAGCCCCTGGAAGGTACCTGGGCAGCAGTAGTTCTGTAACTATTTCACTATCACGCAGAAGGATGTTCTGTAGAATACAGGGGGAGGCTCCAGATGTTAGCTCTTCTTACCTTTAAATGTAGACAATGCTTTTAAACACAAGTCCGATCCAAAGGGTGGCTGTGGTGTCGATGTGTGTGCACATCTGTCAGGGTTGTTTTGCTTTCGTACCTTCCTTTTTTGACTGTTGTTGAAAACAGGTGGAAACAAAATTATAGCCAAGAGAGTTACTCTGGCATCTGAATTTTAACTTATGTTTCTCAGAGGAAGGGTTTTTTTTTTGTTGTTGTTTCATTTAGTTGAGTTTAGTTGTTTGTTTGTTTCCCCCTGTCTCACTGAGAAAATTATCCCAATGTGGGTAAAATTCACCAGGCTCTGCTGTGTGCAGCTGCATCTATCGGGAGTAACAGGAAGACAGATGTAATATATCACTACATCTAAAACTAGGAAAAGTTTAACTTTATCTTGCATCAGTCCTAAGAAATACATGGACACTTTCTAGGTGTGCTGTCCTAGGCATAGGAAATACCTCTCTTATTTATGGGAGCAGATTTCAAGATACTTTCTTACCTCTAGCATTTGGGTTAATAACTCTAAATGCTGCTGTGTAGGAACCAAGTATTAAATGAATAACTGTTTGGGGAAAATTGCCATAGAAAAGCAATAACTTGGTAGGAAAGGCAACAGTTCTGGAGTCTCGCAGCCCTGAGTTTGAATTTTGGCTACAATTCTGACCAGACCCTAACTTTGAGCTTCAGTTGTCTTTATCTATAGAATGAAGAGAGAAACAATAGCTCTCAAGGCATCAGTAAAACAAGATGAATTTACTTTTCTCGTATTCATTCTGATCAGTTTACCTTTTTGCCCATCTTATTACATTTACTTTTTAACAATGTTGAATATTTCCAAAAGAAAAAGAGGAAGGGCAAAAGGAAGGAAAAAAAGGAAGAGAGGTAAGAATAAAAGAAAGAAAGGCATTTGTTATCCTTAACTGGGACAACTGTTGTACACAATTCCTAATACATAACACAAGTGTAAAATGCCTAAGGGTATATTTAACAAGGTGTAAAAATTCATACACATTTTTTCATTTTATAATAAAAATAAACAATATCTGGTCAAATGAAAGACAGACTCTGGCTTTAGGTGGGATGATTTCATACCAGAGTGATACCGCACTGCAATTCCAAGTAAAATTGCCTGCTGGTGACCTTTTTTTTAATGGCCCAGAGTAATTTTAAGTTCATATGAAAAAAAATGAATGTCTGACAATAGCCAAAAGAAACATAAGAAAGAAGTTTTGAGGAAGGACTATCTCATTCTAACATAAAACCATTGTAATAAAAAAAAAAAAACGTATGTCCTGGCGTTGGTGTAGAAATGGGCGAACAGATTAAAGGAAGCCACGAGGAACCCAGAAACAACATACATGGAGATTTAATTGTTTACAAAGCTGTTTTCAGAATTTAGCGGGGAGATGGGAAGTGTTTAGCTGACAAATAGTAGAAGGACAAGCTATCATCCATATGGAAGAAAATAATGTTGGGTGTCTATCTCACTTTATAAACAAAAATGAATTCCAAATGAATTAAAGACTTAAAAATAAAATTAAAGTACCAAAAATATTGGAAGAAAATTTGGACTATATGTACAATCTAGTGATTCATTGGAACATTTCCAAATGAAACTGGAATCCCAGATGCTATAATATAAAGAGAAAAAGTCAACATATAAAAAATTTCAAGAGTAATTTATAGTAAGAGATAACATTAGCATATTCAGTGTATAAATGACTATTTGGGAAATGTACTTAAATATGTCTATTAGAATTTTAAGCACTTGTGACTGAGAACTCAGTTAATTGTGCCTTGAGCGAGTTAAGTGTCTCAAGTTTTTTCATGTAACAAAAAGTAAGAAGGTAAGTGATCCAGAGCTCATGCAGGACTCCATGCAGGAACCCCAAATGGGCATCCTGACTACAGCCCTTCATCCTCACGTTCCACACTTCATGTGCACTAAATACTGTTCTACCATCAGTATTAGATTCAAACTCAAAAAGGAAATGTACAGAAGGTGAAAACAGAAAAGTACACACCAGCTATGTGTCTGCACCTTTTAAAATAAATTTCTTGGAATTATGGAATTGCCATAATTGTGTCTATCCCAGCTGAAAGGAGACTGGGTAATGCAATTTGTTTTGCTGTTAGTTTTGTTTCCTTCATCTGGACATATTTTCAACCTTAACATTAGAATTATTTTATGAGAAGAAGGGAAATATTAATTCTGGATAGGTGGCTAGCGATGCCTCCCGCAAACAAATGAAGGTATAGATCATACAGAGAACTTCGGCAAATTCGTGATTAAGGGAAACAATCCAGTGAAAGAATGAGTAATAAATATGAACAAATAACTCAAAGAAAAAACATTCTGATGCCTTTAAACCTATGAAAAGATGTTGGATCTCCTATGTGCACAAATAATTGCAAATTTAAGCAGCAGTACGGTTTCACTTCATATTCATCTGATTGGCACAAACTTCAAAGTGTGCTAACTCCTGCTGCTGTTTAAGATGCAGAAAAAAAATTGAATTGTTACAACTTTAAATTGAGATCAACTTTTGCTTGTCAATCTTTATTGAAGTTAAAATATATATACCCTTTGACTCAGAAATCCTAATAATAAGAATCTGTCTCATAGAAATAAAAATACCAGTGTCTGAGTATATATAATATATGCAAGGATTTTATTGCAATACTTTTTATAGTGGTTAAAAAAAGAGGAAAATGCTAAGTAAATGTTCATAAATAGGGAAATGGAATTATTGAGTAAATTATAATAAATCCCTATCAGGGTCTGGTATGTAGTCATTTAGAATGAATTTGGTCTCCCTTGATCCAAACTACATGACTTAGAGGAATTTCCACAAGCCATTGTTAACTGAGGAAACAAGCTAATAATAGAGACAAATAAGAACAATACAAATCATTAATCGGAGTTGCCAAGAGTTGGAGAGAGAAAGAGATGCAGTAGGGAAATGTGGAATGGGGAAGGGAAAGTAAATAAGATTTTAGATATGTGCATAAGTAAAATAACTTAGAATTCAGCTTAAAAAAATATTTGCAGTAAGGAAGAGAAATTACAGTATATGATCTGAGCACAACAAAGCTAGAATAGGATAAAGAACGGAAGATTGAAAATTCTCTTGGAGATGTTCTTAATTAGATATTATCCCCATTTCTTTTAAAAAGTTAATTTATAAACTTGTAAAGGATCCACTATATATCTTTTATATTCTGTTGAATAAAAATATAAATAGTGAGTTGCACAGATCTCTCCCTTTAATAAATAAATTTTTAAATCTTATTTTTAAATTTATGTTTTTTAACGGGTAGATTTACTTTCTCACTTAAGGAAATAAAACAATGTACCTCCAACAGAGGAATACTGAGAGGATTATGCGATACTGCATCACTCCAAATGACTTGAATCCTTGAAAAATGTAAGCTATTTCAGAGTAGGAAAGAATCAGCACTCGTTATAATTGAGTCCCAGGATTTTCCCAGCCATCTGATTCCCAAGCCCAGAGTTTTGGCTTCTGGGCTGTATTGCTGGCAGTGAGGAAGTGGGATGGCATGTTGTTTACATCAGCACTTCTCTGTTTCCTGGCTAAGTTACAAAGCAATGCTGTAGTTGAGACACCGAATGTCATCAGCACACATTTGTAGCATGCATGGAGCATGTGCAGAGCTCACACAACACTGTAGTAGCTCTAGGGCAAGCATCTGATGGCGTAGCAAAGAGATGTTGCTGCCTTTAAGAAGTTTACCCACCAAAGGAAGACAAAAACAAACACAACCAAACAGAAAGTACTGAGCATATTTTAAGTACTTAGCATATCAGTTGAATGAAAGAACGAACAAACATACTAACAGGAACTGGCCTGTTGTAGCAGCTCTTAACTGTTACTTTTGCCTTCTGCCTCACTCTACAAGAATCTTGGCTTCCGTCCAACCAAGTGCATACCTTTTTTTCCCTGCCATGGTTCCAAATAGTTTTAGGAATTGCTTATTCTGCCCCATAAACCTAGTGAACCCCATCCTATCCTTTCACATTCAATTAAAATGCCACTGCCTTCATGATGCCTTTTTTTTTTCTTTACAAATCTAGAAAAAGTAGTTATTTGCTTCTTTATAATTCTACCTGTTTATCAATTGTGGCACTTTTCATATTGATATAATAACTTGCTTACTTATCTAACTCCTACCTGAGAAAAAATGGGGTATTCCCTTTGTATCTCTTTGGTCTATCATTGGCTTCATTATACCTGTAATGGTGCTTGTTGAGTGACTGTTGGATGCAGTGTTGGGTGGGTAGATACATGGATGGACTGGTTGATGAATGAGTGAATGAATCAGTAAGTGAAATAGGGAATATTATAGACCTTGAAAAAAGAAACGTACTCTTGAAATAGCTCTAGAGAAAAATATTTTTTATTTAGACTTTTGTATGATAAGATGAAGATGAGGATGACTTCTATATTATTTTATCTTTGGAAATTGTGAGTTATAATTTGTAAACAGGGTGGGTATTTTGGAGAGAAAGTGCTGCATAACTGCAGCACACTTATTTATTATCCTTCTCTAAAATAGTCCCTTCCTTTGGCATGTTTAAAACCTGAAGTCTGGTTGGTGTTATAAATATGCATGAGCTGTTGGGGGAAGAGAGCATAAAGTGTGAATCACACTTCAAACAGACCCACTAGCTCACTCCTGACTTCAAGTTTTTCAGAAGTGTGAAATGAAAATGGTTTTAAAATTAGAAAATGTGCCATCAGAACTTTTATCAACCCTCAGAGAAAATAAATAATCTCTATAAATGTGGGGAGTGCTGGGGATATTTATTTAGTTAGTTTCACAGTTAAGATGCTTTGATAAATTTTTGTGTCATAAAATGTACAAATTAATTTTAATGAATGTGGGGGGAAAAATACCTTCTAAAACAGCCTGAGTACCCAGTGCTGCAATCTAGGGTTTCTGAGGGATTCTTTAAACCTAATCTGTGAGGAAATTGTTTCACAAGAGAAAAGAAGCTCTCACAGGTGTCTTTTCCTTGTGATATATTTACATTTGAAAATGATCTTGTAGCCTTTGAGGAGTAGGTGCATTCTGGGAAGAGACAAGTATTTGGATCTTAAACTGTTACATTATAACAACAGAAATGAGAAGTAGGATAGTTAGCTGTTTACTTTCAGGTTTGTGGTAAGTGAGCTTTTTATCATTGTTATTCTTGGTTTTTTTAAGCATATCAAGACTGAATTGAGTGTGAAAATAGAGGAAGATCATAATAAAAGATAAGTTAAAGAGTGACAGGTACATCAGGATTATCTTGTGGGCTTGATTAAACCCAGATACAACCCATGGGCTCCACTCCCAACGTTCCTGATGAGGTGGGTCTGAAGCAGGGCAGAGAATCTGTGTTTCTAACAAGTCTCCAGGTGAAAGTGCTGCTGCCTGCTCAACACTGAGAAACACTGTTCTGTTGCAATTTTATATAAGAACAAGAAAAAAAAGTCTGTAATGAACATCTGTGGTTAAATGCTTGTCTCATTTTGTAAATCTTGTCTTAGTGTTTTTAGTTTTTAATGGGTATTTCAAAATACCATTTTATTAACCTATTATTGTGAACATTGAAATTTTACTATATTCATGGTTATTGTTAACTACCGTACACTTTCTGAGGCAGCATGGGACAGACATTGTTTTAAAGGAACGGAATTTCTTTCATAGAATTGTTGTCTAGCCTCCTGACTAAGTTGTACTTTTTGTCACTGATTCATTGCAATTATTTGAAACACACCCATGCTTTTTCTCCTTGTGTTAGACTGGAAGTAAATCTTAATAGATGAAAGGTGATTTAAACAGACACTGTCAGATTCCACCCTTAAGGGGGCATTAAAAATGCAGGCAAACCGTAAGACAGCATGCTCTCTACTGGGTGTGAGTACATTCCAGTGCTTGTCTTTTGTCAATATCTCTCCAAAATGTGCAGGTTTTGACCAAGCCACACACTGGAAGCCAAGAGATAACATGACTTTATCCTGTGCCATGAATGTTGTTAAGTCAGTAGCTTTCTGACAATCATTAATCTCTGTCCAGGCCCAAACCGCTTCAGAGATTTCCTGCCACTCAGCATTTTCCTCAGCGTGGGACCCTCCCAACACCTGTCTTGTGGCCTCTTATCCTTCCTCTCTACTAAGAGGAAGGCTTTCTTTTTAGCAGCTACTTCCAAAATAAGGCCACCGGGAGGAGCTGGCATGGACCCCTACTTCTGGAGTTTTTTGTCTTTTTTCACCTGCCAGTTGTGCTTCTTGCTTCTCAGACCTGTCTTCATACCTAAAGGGTATATTTCTCTATGATTTCAATAAATTTTATTCTGGTAGACCTGATGCTGTTCATTCTTTATGTGTCTTTATCATCTTTGTATGATAAAGGTGCTTATATTATGTCAGACTCCTGAAAAAGACATATACAGAGGTCCAGGGAAAGAATCCTCCCTGGTCTTTCCTGGGAGTAAGGATATAATAATGCTCTACCACGATCACAGGCTCTCTCAGTGTTAATGCAACTATTTCGCTGACTTTTCCTGCTCTCTTCCAAAACATACAGATTTGAGTTATACTGTAACTCTACTTGTAGAGAGATTATTATTTGTATAAGATACTAATAGTTGCTAAGATTAGTTTCAGGCAGCAGTTTTGAAAGCATTGTCCTGGGACCAATAATTGTGAGCAAATTCTCATGTGTCACCTCAGACCTACTGAGTCAGAAACTCTGAGGGAGAGGCCTAGCGGTTTGTATTTTAACAAGCCCTCATGGTGGTTCTCACGTACCCTAAACGTGAGAACCACTGGTTTAGGAATTTAGAAAGAAGGGCAGGACTGGGTGGAAAAACTTGGGGGAGTCTGATCCTCCCTATGTTTGCTACTCAAGTATCCTGAGTGAAATTGGTGTCTGCATCTGGGACACTTTAATTTTGGTTGCTGCAAATAACTGGCACCTTGGCAGTGGTGAAGAAGATAACCAGAGAACATCAAGCATACATACTCTATCTGCTCAACCCCACAGTCCAGTAGACTTCATTCTAAGCTCTTCCATGGCTGATGCCCCTCAGGAGGAGAGCTGGTGGTCCCAAGCCCCCAGACACATCCATCATTGTGTTCTATGTGGTTCCATGTCCAGTCAGTGCCCCGGACTATTTCAGGCTTATCCTTCCTAATTGTGTGAACTATGTAGTCCAGGTAATGCAATACAGGTTTGTGTCTCTACCCTGGTAGTAAAATTTATAGATTGTTACAGTAGCCTGTGTCTGTCCCAGAACACAATTATAAAAATAATAAATTACCTTTCCTTCTCTAGGTTTTCTTTTAGGCTCGAAATGTGGTTTGCCCCTATGAGGTATTGATAGCATATTATCAGTGTAGCTCACACACTGACGATGGCAGGTAGTGCCGAGGTAGCCATGACGGTGCGGTCCAGTTACCATAGCAATGAAAGAAGGCCCATCGCTGCTCCCCACAGCCTGCTCTGTAGTGATAATCGTGCTGCTCATTTCATTTTAATTGAATTTGAAGTGATAGTCTCTAGGAAGAAATAAATAGACTCTTCCGAAGTTCTCTGACCACATACACACACATACACAAATAAGTACAAATGGGACATATCTGAGCATTTTCTTAAAAGTAGATATCAAGGTTTTAGAGAATATGTTTTCCAGCATTTTCATGGATACTGGAAACAGGTAGGGGTGATATATTGCTGAATAAAATTTGGATTAGCTCTTATGTTTTGGCATTATTACTTAATTGCCATTTAAAATTTTTTTCAAGTCCTTTATCTTAACAGACTGCCCTGTAACACAGAATGCCCTGTGTGTCCTTTATATAACACAATCTTTAATGAATTTACTTGCTGAGTTTAGTTTATACTTAAAAACTCACAGCAGGTATTATATTTTAAAATGAGCATCATAGGGTACTGGAAACTTCTATGTAATTTTAAAAAATGACAATAAATATTTAGCCACATATGACCCCAATTCTATGCCAGTGCCTCTTCTACGGTGCCTTAAATCCAGTAATTATGTGGTAGCACAATTACATAGTACACTCATACATAGCCGAGTCTGTAATGCTACATGCAGCAGAAAGAGGGAGGCATGGTGAAGTGTAGTCAGAAATGACGAGCTTCTAGGTCAGCACACATTCCAGAACATGATAGAAATTTAATATGAAAAACAGAGCAAACAGCTACCAAAGTGAAGGAGAATATGGTAATTTTTTAAATTAAAAGGAATACATTAAAAAATTACATGCAGTCCTAAACTATAAATATATATCATATATTCATAGTTATATATTACATATTTTAAATATTTATTTTTATATATTTATATATAAAATATTTATTTTTATTTCTATATATGTTTATTTTATATGTATAGATGTATTTATATATGCATGCATATATTTGTATGCATGTATATAAACTTGTCCTTAAACTAATGGAGGCCTGGGTCAATCCTAGATTCTACTTGGATCTTTTGATCTTTATCTAGCATTTCTTTCCCTAATATGATACCTTAAAAAAAAATATTCTCTTCTAATTTCCCTCTGGTTTCTTCTTGAAAACTTAAATTAATAGCTGGATGGCTCCTAACTCCTTTTCTCCACTCAATCATTTTCTGAATGAAGCCAAATGATTTCCCTTTCCCAGTACAAAGTTTGTTTTCCTGAATCATGTGGAAGGTATATAATAGGTCATTAGGATAGGGAGACATGTGCAGCAGTGGGCTAAGATTTAACCAAAGGAATAAGAAATATGTAGGTTCTCACCTTAAAGAACTCACTATGAAATGAAGACTTATTTTTTATGAGGCACCCATAGAAAATGTGCATTTACGTCACTGGGGGATACACAGCATAGGGGTATCTTATGTGGAAAACATCTCAGTTACGGATTACTAAGTTCATCTTTTAGTAGGAGTAACATGATTTAGAAATTAGATGGCCCTCTCTTCAGTGAATATGGACACATGTCTTGGTTTGTTTGATTATGATACAGAGAAGACCCTTTCACTGATATTTTCAGTCTTTGCTCTTATCTCTATAAACACAGTCTTCCCAATAATTATGGCATTGGCAAAATTATTGATGGAATGCTTTTTAACTTTGTTCTGTTTATTCACTTATTAGTAATCATTGAATACCAATAATGTGTGAAGGCAAAACTTTGCTAAGTGCTAAGGCAAAGCTTAAATAAGATGAACACTGGCTACTTCCTCCACAGAACCTATATTCTAGTAGGCTTAAGGCACATTAGCCAAGTGATTGCACAGGAAATTATTTTAGTTCAATTATGATAAGGATAAATTCTATTTTCTACAAGAGAACACCCTAAAAATTCTTTACTGTTATCGAATAATCAATGTATCATTGAAATCGAGTCTCATTGATTAAATCAGTTAAGTGGGAAGTGACTTTGAGAACTCACTACAAACAGAAGCATAAAGAAAATCTGAGACATACTAAATAGAAATGTTTATAGAGAAATATTGCTATGTAATCAGACTAAATACTATAAAAGCTTTGCTTTTGAATTCTACCATGTGTTAAGTTTGTTAAGCATATATTTCTAAGGTCTGATTATTGTTTGTGCTGAACACACATTTCTTCATATCCTTAATTCTAATGCTTTTGGATTTTGTTAAATTTTAAAAATCCATATGTTTGATTCATTTGGGATTGAATAATTGAAATTATAAGAAAAAATTGATTAATTTGCTTAAAATAGTCATCCTATTCTCCTATACTTTGGCTTTTTCTCATGTGTTATATAGCAAGATTTGTACTAGAATTTGCCAGTTCAACGCAATCAAATCTTCCTCTGTTCCATCCTTACCTTGATCCTCACATACACCAGTGGATCTCTGTATCATGTATATACTTACTTTCCAATATCTTCATTCACATGTAAGATCATTGACATAAAGATCCAAATCCTATGTGAACCCTATAGTGACAAGTAAATGTCACACATCCCATGGATGCTCAGTAAACAATTTACAATGGGAATCTTGATTATGTTTTCTTTAAACAATATTTGTTTATTGCAATTAGTAAGTCAGAAATCCAAAAAGCTAAAAATTTTCAGAATTCCATCAGAGTTCTCAGTTGAATCAATCTAGTCTACAATCACAGCCCTGGCAAATGTCCCCTTTTTTGCTTTATGCTCCAGTAATGATTATGTCTCTCATCATCGAAGCTCAATCTATTGCCTGTAATGACATCCTGTTTATTAACTTGTTTTTCCTTTCCTATCTCTCAGGCCCTTCCCATTCAATGTCATGAGATATAAGGGGATTCCAGCTTAGAGTTTCGAATCCTCAAAGTTGAATTCCATAGTCTATCCTGGCACATTTGTCTGTGAATAAATCTGGAACCTTCAAGTGGTTTTGCAACCATTACTACCAGTGGGTCCTAGATAATAGTAACCAAGGAGAAAATTGAGGTTTGAGCTATAGAGAGAGTCTCTCCATAAGTTCAAAGTAATGTCAATGCAGCCAAAAGAGTCAGAGGGAGTGAGAGATGTGGGCTTCTGTTTGTCCTGCCCTCCTCACAGAAGTCGCTCCCGGTGTCAGTCTCCAGATCCTCAAAGACAAGCAAAGTCCTTAATTAAGTGTCAAAGAATTTATTAGGAGAGCTCCTGCAATGCAAGCTCATTGATGAAACCATTTTGGCAGGCTGGATGATATAATTAGCTGGAACAAGATATGAAATCTGGAGCATTTTGGGATATTGTCCAATAATTTTTAATTTTGTAATAAAAAAGAGATAAGGAAAGGAAACAGCAAGAGATGATTTATGCTTGTCTGTTAAAGAAAAGATAGGAAAAAATATTCCAAGGTAATCTTTTTCAGGTATGGAGAGTGGCTTTAGGTTTCCATTATTTTTAGAGAATATAATTTAGGAAACTTGTATCATTTCTACCTTTATACAATTTGGCATTACACCAATACTGTCTTCGTTGGAAACACAGGTATTCCTCAAACCAATGTATTCACCGATTCCAGGACCATAATAGATATTCATGTAAGGAACATGCTTCCACACAGGCTAACTTGAATTTTTTGGAAGACAATAAAAGAGAAGGTCTGAACTATACAGGACCTAAGTCTTACTAATGGTTAGAGCTAGGAGTAAAGGGTATAGGAATGAGTAACTAAAGCTAACTAGCCAAGAAAAATGTCATACTTAGGACTTCACTGTTAATACCATCACATGTTTATTGTTTCAATCAAGGATGCTGCTCCCCATTTCGCCCCAGTCTTCTTATTTTCACTGTGGAAATGATGTGTGAAAAGATTATATGGATAGTTAAAAATGCTTAACAAATATTTTGGCTTAGCTTTGCATACTCTCAAGTTTTTGCGGTACTTGTCAATTTAGTGGCACTGTATTTTTGTCAACAATCTTGTCCTCAGTATATTTTACAGAAGTGCAGGTTCACACAGTCAACTTGTTTGCAACGTGTTTCGTCTTCATAAGAGGTGACTGAATTATTATTTTTTGCACATATCAAGCCTAATATTTTTATCATGGTTTTAGTAGGCTCATTTCTCAGATAGAAATGTTAATACCTAGGAAATTTGCTGTGGGTTGGCTCAAATGAAAGTCACTCACTAGGTGTCATCTACCAACTTCTTCATGTTCAATCCTGAGCATTTGCAGGTTCTTAAGAATTTAAGGATTATTAATCCAATTCACTTTGATAAACACTATTTGAAGAGGTATATATGGCAAAATATTCTTATTTTAACAAAGTCATAGAGATAATAATTCTGCAACCTCTATTTCAGCAATTTTATTCTTGGGGATTTTTCTACAGTTCATTTTTTTATTTGAGTCCTCTTTTCTATATGAGGATCTTATTCCTTCCATTCTGTTTCCTAGATGACAAAAAGCACTTTTTACTTTCTCCCCAGGATTTTATAAAAACACTTCCTGGCACTTCTCTGAAATCACCTCAGGTGTTCTACCTGTATTCTTGTTGGCGATGACCTGGAGCCGAACCTCTAGGGTGAAGCCTGGCCCCATCTTTTCCTACCTGCCTGACCTTGAGGAGCTATTTAACCTCTTAGTGCCCTTGTAGAGCAGGGTAGTAACAGTACATACCTCATAGAGTTTTCTGGGAGGATAAAATATGCTAATAATACATACAAAGTATTTATAATAATATTTGGCTGCCATATATTAAGCACTCAGTAAATGTTAGTTATTCCATATTATTCTATTTTATGTTAGTGGTTTAATGCAATTCTTGGACTTGCCAATACACAGTTCCACCAGGATGTCAAAAGGTATTACCTGGGAAAAATTAAGTGTTTCTTACTTAAATACATTTGATAAACATAGAGGAGTATACAAATGTTAAAATTTTGCTTTATTGTGGGACTCCTCAAACCTTTTAATGTAAAAATATATATTGTGCCTATGCACTATAGCTAATATGACATGTTTTTTCCATATTATTTTAGCAGGGCATCTTTATTCTTCATGGGGATATCACCTACTAACATCCCCAGCAAATCCAGTTTGGAAAACAATGGCCCAATCATACATAATAAGACATATTTCTGAAGGCTCCAAAGTTGCGGCTAAATCTTTTCATGCTTTCGACAGTTATTTATTGCAATTGTTCTAAAGGCAGAGAACAGGAAATGGAATTTACTTATCCACTGAAACTTATCCACTCTTTAAAGAGAACCTCCACTTTGATTAATCAGTGAGCAGTGAAAGCTCTCCCTTTGATGGTAGCTGCATTTTGTGATGTGAGGGCATTAGGTTTTTTATTAATAATTACCTCCCAAGAATGGAAGGGTCACTCAAAGCTAGTCATGTCTGTTGGCATTGTGGATTCCTTTCTTTGTGACTTTATAGGGAATCCATGATCTGGATTTTTCTGTATTGGAGCTGGCAAAAGATATGGATCAAACGTTTAAGTCCATTAACAAGAAGTTAAATCAGGAACACTGATGCAGAAGCATTAATTCAGGGTAAGCGCAAAATGTGTTGTACATTGATTCTGGCTATTTTTCTCTGCTCCTAATAGCTTTGAGTATTTGATCTATATGTTTTATGGACCTAAATAAAGGGAAGTAAACATCTGGACACATTCCCTCCTATCAAGTTGCCTTCTCACCACTTCTTTCTGCTTTGGTAGTAAAGTGAGGCTATGAGCTTCATTCACCTATAAACATTCTGAAATTGAGGAGGCTGGCCAGAGCATCAGAGTGTGATACAGTTTTCAAGCATGTAAATAATTTCTTCTTGACCAATTCCAAACCAGCGTACCATGAGCATGAACAGAGTTGGATTACCTTTTTAAAACAGGTAGGTAAATTTCCAGAACTACTTAGCAATTTTCATAGGTGTCAGGACACTATATTATTATTTCTTTTTATTATTGTTAAGAGCTAGCTTTATTTCCAGGAAGTGGGATAAGTCATTCAAATTCATTGTCTCCTTTAATCCTCACGATAAACCTATAAGGTAGAGGGTATTACTATTTCCATGTTACAGAAGAAGCACCTGGAGCAATGATTCTTCCCCTTGGGTTCTGAGTAAGTGTCATACCATCCCCTAGAATAATTCAGTGCTCACCATAAAGATTTACCCTATCAGCAGTGTACTTTTCAAGGATTAATTAGTGTGCAGGGTGTAGGCTGGGGAAAAATACATGTATTGCTCTCCAGGATTTCCCTTGATTTTTAAAGGTGATATATGGTTACAAGATGCTCCTGAGATTTTCAACATTGAGCCCTTAGTGGATGGGACTGAAGATCATCTCAGCTGGTGTTACTAAACAGTTTACTTCTTGAGGTCATGGATCATGCCCATGTATGAAACTCCCCATATCTCTTAGCATGGTGCTTTGCATAAAGCAGGGACTAAGCATGTGTTGAACATATGGGTGGATACCCAATTGTGTAATTCAGCAGGTTGTATCCTGATGAAAGAGTAGTAGACTTTGTTTCCTTTTTGTGTGCATAAGGATTTTCACCATAAGAGGTTAGCTAGAGTTTCTAGATAGTTACACAGAGGTAATTATACTTTCTTTGGTTCTGTCATTCAACACTGTGATGAAAACAGCATACTTGTAATATGCTTTGAGGCACTATTCAGAGGCATTGTATAAAGTGAAAAAGTAGGGTGAATTTATTAAATCCAGTAATTTTGGTCATGAACTGAAGGCAAATCTTTATTGTAAAATTAGTGGTAGTGGAGGTGGTAGTTGTGGTGGTGAGTTTCTTTCCAAACTTTATGGACAAGTATTAAGAAGTCTTTCCAAGTCCCCTATTTCAGACACCTCAACATTATTTGAATATTTTCATTAGGGATATGTGAAAGAAGATAGGGGTTTTTTGAAGCACATTTACATTGCTGCTTGCTAGCCATTTAGCTTAGATAACACATGATTCTTTTCCTCAGACTACCCAAAAATGAAATCTCTAGTAGATATCATTAAGAGGAATAGCCTTCATAGAAATGTTTTCTCTTCATAGGACATCCATGGACATATGGTCAATGGAGCTACTTTAAGAGACAATTTCTTCCCTAAAGCAAAGCCATAAAGGAAATTGAGTCAAATAACTTCAAACTCCCCAGGGGTTGCACCAGCCACACTTACATCTTCCACACGAATAGCTGCAGTTGGTCATTACGTTCCAAGTGGCCTAGGTAAATATTGAGGTCTTGTTCCTTTGGTCCTTGTTGAGGGGTCATGTGATCTTTTTTCCTGGGTGGCATAGTAAAGGGAGGGAAAGGGGGCAGAGAAAGAAGAGATAAAGGAGCAATGAACTAAGCAGCAGTCAGTTTCAAGAACCTGAGAAACAGAATTTCCAAGCGAAGTTCAAGTCTTATGGAGAGGGCTATGCTTTTGCTTTTGTAGAGAAAGCTTTTTCCTCTGGAGGTCCTTCCTTACTAGACATACACAATGTAGCCATGTGAATATAACTTTCTGCAGCACACGGAACAGTGAAAACTGTCAGTCAGTCCATGTTGAGTGCAATCCCACATTATTTCATGAACAAAAAGAGTCGTATAACTATATACATATATAAACTATTTCACAATAACAATAAAAACATATTTATTGATTCATCAAAAGGGAGACAGGTTCGTTGTGTCTATCCAAATGTATTATACTGTGATTTTTCTCTTCTTTGAGAACTCTTTCCCTGAAGATATTATTTATAGCAGGGACAGGAACTTACATTACACTGGGGTATATGTTCTGACTAGGACGCACATTGCAGTTTGGGGTTGGGTTATATTGGACATTCCTTGAAAAATCCTCTAAGGGGAAACAGTGTTTCATCTACTCTTCGCTCAAATTTCCCTGTAATTTTCAGTGATGGCTCTTTACAGCAGTCCTTATGCATCAGATATTTCATCAAGAGGAAAAGGGGAATATTCTTGCCATGGAGACATTTTCAGATTAAGCTGAAAGGGTTCATAATTCTTATTGAAAATTTTCTTTATTGTCATCATACTAGTCTTGGCAGTCAGTAAAATCTGATCTTTTTCTCACTGAACTGACGTGTTTTCTCTCTTCTTTTTCTTTCTCTTCCTTTTATATCCATTATCTCCCCAGTGCTCCCCAGTGCTCATGGTGCATGGTTAGAATCCAATAACTTACTGAAAAAATGAATTAAATTCAGATCTAACTTACTGTCTTGTCTGAGGGTTTCAGCTCTAAGCAAGTTCACTATGGATTCAGTGAGACTGAGAAGGGACAATGGCATGTTCTTGGGGTAAAGATTTATGCCTAGCTTTATTTTCCCTGCTGTAGGTCAAGCACTAGAATAATGTCTGCATCCAGCAGTCTGCAGGTCTGTAATCCTCCTCCATCTCTACCTCCACCCAGAGCACTGGGCAGAGCTCTTTATATATTGACTAAGTCAATAATAGCTCATTGCCCGTGGGTATGGAAGCATTAGCCTAGCAGTAGGCCAATTACATCATCAAGTAGTTAAGGGTCAGGTGAAAATCCTGGTCATAGGAACTTCCATTTTTTTATAACACTTACACATTCTTCTTTTTTTAAAAAAGGTCTTCGGCTTTTTAAAATGCAGGATTAATTGTTGGTCATTCTCTAATGGACACTTCATTGTTATTTTCTGGAATGCAGGATTCACTAAGGTCACTGTTGGCATTTGGATATCTTCCTGGCCCTTATGTGCTGTGAAGTAAACATCCAAACTCTAGGAATGCTTGATTCCTTTCAATTTCCAAGGTTATAGATCCACAGAAGTCACAGCCATTCTGGTTCCAACCCAGAGAATCCCTGAAAAAGCTAATTATTTTAGCATTCCTCTGAAATTCTGCATCTGTTGGTAGAGATACATGGAGGGGTAAAGGGAAACTTTATCTGGTTTATTCAAAATCTCTTCCTTTTCATCTTAATCTTTTATTAAGTCACTTAGAAACTTTTGAGAGTGAGTATGTACAGGTGTGATGGAAGAATTATGCCACAACAGCAATCCTCAAGATCTTAAGGGTTTGCTTATATGAAAATTGCACATAACTAAAGCATGATAGTGACAAAGAGTCAGCATAGATCAAACTTGGAGATATGCACAGTGCCCCACAGGTTTCCCTGTCTCCAGTGGGTGAGGATCACTTTTTGCCATGGGTACAGCAACTGGAAACCAACAAAGGTCAGCAGAGAGTTCCCAGCACAAATGAATGTCCTCTGGACTTTGAGTGTGGGCCTGAGTGCCAGTGTCAGCTGGAACAGAGGTCTAAGGATGCTGTGGTACCCATCACATGAGATGTGTGAACTATGGAGGAGTCATCATTTCAGTGCCTTCAGAAGGGGAACTGAACTAAGAACACAGACCAGACACCAAATCAGATAAATTATGGAAGTAGGACGAGCAAACTGAAACACAAAGGCAGAGTCAATGGCTTGATAAGAAATTCATGAAAGTAAAGGCAACTGGAAACTAATTTGTCTAAGGCTGCGCTGGAGGTAGGCAGCCTCTGGTTGTTGGTTCTGCGTGGCCTGAAATCTCCTGCACAATCTTAAAGGAGCCATGAACCAGCATGGGTGGGGATTTATCCAAGTTCTGAGTTTCTGAATCACCATGCTGGTCCACTTACATTGGAGTGTTGGCATAATTTATCCAGTAACAGAAGGAAAATAGAAAATGCTCCAAATCTGCAGCATTATGACAGGATGGGCAAATATAAGAACTTTACATTTAGCAACAATAATATTATTGATTGACAGTATTCTATTTGTTAGGCATTTGAAATAAGATTTTGAAACCTTATAGCAGCCTACTCTTAGAACAGCCTACTGAGACTCAAAGATGTCAAGTTTGCATAAGACTGTGCAGCAGGTAATTGGGAGAATGTGGGTTTGGCTACTAGTTAGTCCCAATTTAAGGTCTCTGAATTTTCCACTGTGTTACAATGCTGCATATAAAGAAACAGTGGGTAAGCCTGTCGTACCCCTAAACACATAGAACATTCAAGTCTCAGAACATTCAAATAGTAAAACCAAAGATCCCAGAAAAGATAGCACTCAGTAGATCCCGGTCACTTTCTGCTTTGTGAATATAATGAAAAGGAACTTGAGTGCTGGAGTCAGACAGAACTGGATTGGGGTCTTGGTTCTTCCGCTTAGCTAGTCACACAAATTGGCCACATTTCTGAGCCTCTTTGGAACTGTGATTCTTATTTTGTTAGATACAATAATCCAAGGATGATAATAGTGTTCATTTTAAATGCAGTCATCAAGATAAAAGCACTTAGCCTAGTGCATGACACATGGCAAACATCCAGTACTGGGGCCCAGTGGTCTTCATCGTCATCATCTCAGTGAAGAATCATGCAGGAGGTGTTAGCCGTATGCAGCCTTGAAGCAGAACATTTTTATAGTTACATGGGAGGAAGTATTCAGGGACGTTTCGGACATCCTTTCTAGTACACATATACAATATTCACCAAGCCAGTGCTATTCACCATCCAATCCAGTATGCTGAAAGAACACGGACAGATGAAAAAGTGATTTTTGCCTCTTTAGGCCTCATAATCACCATTTAGATGTTCCTGAAGGTCCCATCCAGCTCTGAGAGTCTGTGATTAACATTCTAAACACCTACTATGTGCAAAGTTTGGGAAGAATGGTTGATAAACACAGAAAAGCAATATATAGAAATACTTATCACTGTGGTATAGAATTAGCCAAAATGATAAACCTACTCTTTGACTTCGTCGTAGAAGGGTTTTGAAGAGATTAAAAAGAGACACTTGAAAAGAGTTGACTTCTGGAAAGAATGGTGATAATATAAATATGCTATAGCCTCCAAATAAGAACAGTTTGTTTAAAGAAACAAATTAAAGAGAACACTAAAGGGAAAAGAGAGATGGATTTCATCCTCTGGATCTGACTTTGGTTTTAAATTGTGCAGGCAAGAGATTGGTTAGAGAGATTTATTTCAAACTTTAATAGTGCATTAGCAGTGTCACAGAACAAGGGATATAGTTAAAAGACAGAGTGGGAGAAATATGAACAAGAAAGCGAGGTCTCAGAATCTAATTTATTTAAATTTAGATTATATTGCTATTGCATTAATCTTTGCATAAATCATAGTTCTAATCACTGTAAGTATATGCTGTAGTCTATTTTTAATTTTGCAAATCTTCAGCAATGTTTATTAATTTTTATAAGCTCTGAACATTTTTTGTAAATGATTTTTTAAAACCATTGAAGACCCTTCTCAAATAAAATTGAGGTCCCAAGTGGCCAAGGTAACTAGTAGGTGGGGAGGAAATCTACTTAGTCGCTGGATTCAATCACAGCTATATGGAAACATTTTGAGATTAATATAGAAAAGGAAAACAAACAAGCAAGATGGATGGAGAGGATATATTGGAGGAGATCTCTGCATGAGTAGAGTTTTCTAATGTGTTACCCTTGGATGAGAATATCTTAGAATTCTTACCAAAAGTGGAATGTACTCTTTACTGCTGAGTAACACTGCGCCATAGAATGTTTCCTGGCAATGGCAATTTGTTCTAGAACTGGATTTTTCAGAATACAAATGTGATTAATGCAATCCAAATAAGACAATCTTGTTAATGTATTAATAGGAATAACTGTTTACAAATTTAAAAGTAGAAATGTTTTTAATTTTGTTTGATGTGATTTAAGTTTGATGTGATTAGTGCAACTTAAACAGGAAGCATTTATATTAACAGCATTTCCATTGGAGAAACAGAAAGGTTTTAGGAGAGGTTTCTAAAATCCTTGGGTAATCAGAATTTCCATGTGACTCAGACCCTGATACTCTATTTTCCCAGAACCCCTCTGACCTCCCTTGTGTAATTTCCAGTGATTTCTCAGATTATTTCCATTGATTGCACACATTTACTTCCTTTGACATGTAAGTACCACAACCATCTTTTCCTTCCCTCTGTTGTCAGAAAGAACTGGGAACTTCCTAGCCTTGGGCTAAACTGTGAAGCTGACAGTTTGTTTGGGGAACTTCCAAGGGAACTATTTGGTGTTTCAGTGAGGCCTCCCAGGAACAGGATTCTCTAACCTAAAGGCATAATCACACTTCCAGGAATTTCTAGCACACCAGAAGGTAGCTGGAGGGCATTTTTGTTTGGATGGCTTTACAGCCAGCCAGGCTGTGGAAGAAAGTAGGGAAAAGACGGAGATGCTCTTCAGAGAACTCCCACACCCGAAAGCAGGAGTCAGGGCATCTCACTCCCAAGAGGGGATGCAGAGTAAGACCCGAGAGGTCCTGGTGTCTGTGTGGTGGCTCTGATGGCTTCTGTTATCAGTACAGAAGCAAGGCACAAGGGATGTAGGGGCCACAAATCAAGTTTTGCTTTTCAGAGATCATCTTCCCTTACCTTCAAGTCTCCTAGATATGCTGGGCCCTCCAGAAAATACAAGTCTTGAGCTCTATTTTGTTTATTTATAGTTTCCAAATTCTCAGATTCTGCCTGTAAGACATCTGACATGATTAACTGATTTTTCTAATTTAGGATCGTTATTTTCTGTGTGGGAGGCTATAAAGTTGCTTTATTTGCTTTCTTTTTTCTTTTTTACCTTCTCTGTTTTTCACATTCTTGTCACTGTCAAGACTGGTAATTAATCAAGACTCCATCATGGATGGGGCCTCTTCCCTCCTCTTTTCCTTCCCTTTACTGCTTGAGTGATGAAGAATACTGGCTCTCCTTCTGCGTGCCTGGGTGTCTGTCCTTGGAGCCCGCAAGCCAGACCCCATGACAAGAAGTGCCCACCAAGGGAGAGTGCGGGGCATGACATGTAGGACTCTGGAGCCGAGGCGCCGAGGGGTGGGCTTCCCGATCCTTGTCACTGGCTGCCATCCATCTCTCCATGTCGGGAGGCCTTTGGGAAAAGCAGAAGCAAAAAAGAAAGAAAAACTTCTCATCCTTGCATTGTACTTGTTACAGTGACCTTGGTTTAGTGCTAAGAGAAACCTGGGACGCCTCTGCAAGAGCACCGTGAAGCGCTGAGTGTTGAGTCTTTCACAAGGTTCTGATACCCAGGCTACCTTTCACCTGCCACAAGCCCACAGGCAGGCATGCTCTGACTTTCTATTCTTCCTCCAATTTTGTTTTATTTTAGGAATAAAATCAAACATGCTCTGTACAAAATTGAGAAATCGCCCTTTCATCGTATGAGATTGGTTTATGTTCCTGGACACCATAGGGCCCATCTATACTTGTATTTGATTGAGGAGATTATGGAGAAAATGTCCCCATCCATCACAGGTCAGAAACTGCTACTAGAGACTCATGCCTTTGGATTAAGATGTTGCATCTCCCAAAGGCCACATAAAACAAAAATGTTTCTGGGTAGAAAGGATGATACAGTGTGCCCCAATCAACCATGCTTTCCTGTAAAATCTCTCAGCAGATCCATTTACTATGGATACTGCTAGTGGATGGTACAGCCCTGAAGGAGTAGGAAATGGAATAACTAAGTTGAGATGGGTTAGAAGAGAACATAATTTCTGAGAAAGGAACACCACACCGTATGGGAGCAGGGTGGGGTGGAAAAGCTGAGGAATGATGAAAAAGTAAAGGTAGATGTTGGCACCTTTAGCCTGAACAAAATGAGCGACTTGATGGCTGGATCATGTCTATCTGTGTTTCGCACATGAACTCCCACATTATATAGTTAAACAGAATGTTGGCCTTAATATGTTGCGGTACTTTTTTTTCTTTTTCTTTTTAGCATGCTTTAGTTTATTAGTCAGGTGTTGTTTGCTTGCTTGAACTGATATATGCAAAAATAAAAGATATTGTAAGGATCCAGAAGTATCTTGTGAAACTCAGATTAGGTCAGGAATATTATTAATTCAGTTAGCTATTTGCACAATATGCTGTGTAACAAACGTTGACAGTGTCTCAGCAGCATACAATAATAAGCAATTTCCCATGGAGCTGTGAGTTGGTTCAGGGTAGCTATGGAAGGCTGCAACTGGCAGAATTACTCTGCTGATCTCAGCTGGGCTGTCTCACGGGCTTGGGGGTAAGGTGGAGTCAGTGAAGTGAGCTTTGCTCAGCAAGCTTAGGTCAGCTTTAACTATGCATCTCTCATCCTTTTCTGACTGGTTAAAACTCAGGCTTACTTTCTATTTTGCAGGTCAGTCTTTGCTGCTTCCTGGGCCAAATGGCCATATGTCAGTTCTCATCTTTGAATGAGAATTCAGTTCTGTTAATTCTAGGAATGCTGTCTCTTTGGCTACCTAACTTTTTCCATCATTACAATTTTCTCCCACCCACCCCCATCCCCTGTGCATGGAATAAAGAATATCCTTTCACTGTGGCACTGTTGTTTAGTGAACCACATCTGGTTTGCCTTGTCCCCATTTAAGAGAACAGCTAGACTGACATCTCCAGATCCCAGTCTAAATTCCTGGGGAAGGAGCTTCCTAGTCAGGAAATGTGGTCACTTTAGGCAAAGGCAACTTCCTAGGCCTGCTGCAACCACCTGGAAAATAAAGAATGGGCAAAAGACGAAAATAATATAGTCATGTACCACATTAATGACATATCAGTTACTTCGACTAGTTAAGTTTACTGTGAATGGGTTAATGAGAGGATTACTATTAGTTGTTACTTATACAGAATAAGATTCTTAGTAAATTGATCAGTTTAGTCATTTCAACTTGATCTGTTATTCAGAGCTTTTCTTTCTCTTTTTCTATTTCCTTGCTATATCTGCAATTTTTGATATCTACTCACTCCATAATTTTTTGGGAATCTCAAAGAATACTTGACTGAACTCTGATTATCCATTTCCTTTGCTGTCCTGGCTCCCATTTGAAGATGTAAGCCAGGCATGCCATTGGTGCCCTTAATCACATGCAGTGCTACCTTTTAAGTTTCAGTCTTCAAGACCATTCAAAACTGGCCTCTCAACACTAATTTTTCTCCATTGAACAATATGCAACTTCTCCAGTTGGGGTGTCCCCCCTACTGATCCCCATTTATCCTATCTCTGTGTGTTTTCTTGAAGATCCCCACTGAAAGTTGTCTCCTAACCTCTTCTGACCACAGTCAAGATATATCCGTTGCTGAAGTGCCTGACTCCAGTCTCATATTATCCATGATTCCTTTATGACACCACGTGGGCTAGTCTATTAAGCGCTATCCCTCTTTCCTCTGAATTTCTGTTATTTCTCTTTTAGCCAATGCCTATGGCTTGCATTTAACTCCATGCTGCCTTGGATTTTCTCAATTTCTTTTTTGCACTGCTTTTATGCCCCACACTAGATTGCTTACTCCTTTAGCAGAGACACCAAATTTTGTGCCTCTTTAGTGTTTCCCAAGAACCAAAGATTGTGCTAGTGACCTAGAAGGGGCTTAATAAACACTTGCCATCTGATTCTAGAGTTCTTATTAGAATATCAAAACAGTGATGATATGATCAGAAGGCTATTAGTCATCATTCTCTGGATCTTCCCATCTCCTCAACTTTCCATGATTGGTCTTTATTTCTTTCATGAGATTATTATTTTCCATTTTAAAGGCCATTTCTGGGGAAGGGGATATTCTTTTACTCTACCATCCATTTCTCCATGAGTTCTGGTAGAAAATGGATATTTCAAATAACTTCTTTCTGCTGGGATTTATATGAAATGGAAGTATTTTCTACTTCTCCCTTATGTGCTCTTGTTTTGAATTGCAAATACTCACTTTCACATATATTTAAAAGTTATTTTGACAGTATGTAATGTAGATTTAAAACATTCTGAACTTGGCTGTTTTCCCTTGATCAGTTCTTTCTTTAGTAGAAACACTGTAAATACACCAGCAAGCGTCAGAACATACAGTATAGGGAACGGCCACGGACAGTCTGTCATGATATTCTGCATATTAAAGACCAGTTTGTTTATGCCACCAGGAGGAGTGCATTTTTAGTATTTGGATTTGATAGATTTGGTAAGAATGACATAATTTGCTTCACTAAACAATATAATTTGCATTACTCTTTACTCCTTGCTATAATGAAAAAAATATTGTAATAATAGAAAAAGTTAAGGTAGCCACAGAGGCAATATTCCTAGAATAACATGAGGAAATTCAGCTGTGATGCTTAGAAGTTGAACTGCAGTGATTCCATTCAAATAGGTCAGGAATTTGCTTCATTATAGAAATGAAGTTGTTAGCTGTTTGACTTAGAAACCTTGAAACTGAGGCATAATTCCCCCAGAGGATAACAGATGCAAGCTGTACTCTTCCTGACTGATGCTCCAAATTGGAGCGTGAACTGTGAGAAGGATCCCAAGGAATTCCTTATTTGTCAAATTTAGAAGAAGCAAACCACAGGGTTTTATTTCTCTTCATATGTTTTTCTTTCTCATCTTCCTTATTTCATTCCACTTCATCCTGCTCTTAACTTTAGCTTATTCTTTTCCTCTTGCTCCTTCCAATTTTTATAGGAGTGATTAAATAGGCCTGACAGTAAAATGAAAAGTACGAAATAAAATGTATTGGGCTTTATTTGTAATTATTCTGATGACAGGAAAAGTAGCCATACTCAGAATCTAAGATAAGCAAAATCAATGAAATCAATATACATGACATAAATTTTTAAAGGGAGGAGATATAAAGATGTATGGAAGAGATCATGCTTTCAAATTGTATGCAATCAGTGGAAAGCTGAAAACAATTACATGTGGAAAAAGATACATGATAAAAAGGCAATTGACAGTTTAAGCTAATATGTGTTAAGAGCAAATTAACTATTACAGAGGGAAATGTGGATGAGAAAGCAACCGCTGTCCACTTGGGTGGTCCAAGGAAGGTGGGCTTTTAACTGGATTTTGGACAACACTATATAAGATTCCAAAAGACAAACCATGACCTGGGGCTGAATTTGAACAAAGGGTCAGAGGCAGCTCTAGATAAGTTTCCCTCAAGTAGTAGGAATTTTAAATGGTGGGCAATAATTGTAGGAGAGTGACTTGAAACCAACGTGTGAACTTGGGGCCTATTCAGTATGTACTTGTGAAGCATTGACAAGTACCCATGAGAAAGAAAGATGTGAGCAATATAACAGAATAGGAATTGAGAAACCAGGTTACTGATTGTGGGTAGAATCATGGGGGTGGGAAGGTACATAGGCCAGAAAAGGGTAAAAAGGGTTATATTCTGAAGGTTGGCACGTAAGTGAATGAAGGCATCAATGAAAAATATAAAAACGTCAAGAGAAGGAGGTAGCTTTGCAAAGGTAATAGTTCTGAGGTTTTGATGGCTATGAAATAGCCAAGTGAGAGCACCCATTTAATCAATAAGGAGATACTGGACTAGAACTTGGGAGAGAGTAAACAGCTAAAGCTGTGGATTTGTGAGTTAGCCTCCTAAAGGTGATGACTGATTTCATGAAAATGGACATTTTCGCAAAAGAAGTGTGCAGAGGGTTTCGATATTCCTGAGTATAGAAGGAAAATGAGGAACCACTGAAGAAATAAAGGGTAGTTAGAAGAGGATGAAATAGACAGTATCTGAGAACCAGTGGAGGATCTGGAACTCTGAGGCCAGCTGGGTTATCACTAGGTGAAGTGGGATGGAATGATCACTGAGAATGAGGGACAGAAGACGTAAAGGTGTTCTATAGGCATTTGCTTGTCTGTGGAGTTACATCCCTGGAAAGGAATGGGTTAGCTTTTCTTGTTCTTTCTTTATTAATACAAATAGAAAAACACATGGTGAAACAAATTAGAAAACAATGCACACATAGCTAACACTCTTAGAGAAAAAGATTTCACACTGCCTTTTGATAACCTGTTCTGATACTCTGTGGCACTCGTTACCCAGGAGTTCTTTTAAAAATCATTATGCAAAATCCCCGTTGCTCTCCTTTAAGCTGTATTTTTATCTGGCTTGCTTTTGTTTATCCTCAGGGGACATGAAGAACATATGGCAACTATCTCTCAAGTAATAATCTTCATATTTTTTAAAAAGGTATTATGCAAGATATTTTTTTCTTTCTAGCCTTGTATTTTTTGGGCTAAATAATACTAAATAGTTCCTCCTTTCTTTATGGGCATTTCTTCCTAGGACAGTGGCTCAGACTGAATCAAATTCAGCTCCCAGGATTTGGATAAAATGTATATTGAAGATACCGGTTTGTGAGCAACTTGAGAGTGAAGTTTGCCTAGTAGGTAGAAATTCAAAAATGAAATGATGTTGACTCCTTTTGGGAAAAACTCTGAGCATATTTTGTATTCTGAGAGCATGTACCCAAACGAACAGGTACATAGTAAATCTTTCAAAAAAACAGGACTTGTGGTCAAAGAGGGAGGAATGTAGCTTTTCTCTCTTATTGCCAGTGAACACTTTATGTCAACTTGCTCCATGTTCAAATGAAAGAAAGGATCACAAAATATGTACTAAGATGTGAAGTTAAGAATATGATTTTTAACAGGTGGTTGAAAGTCAAGGTTAGTCTATTGGGCTGTTTCTTAGGGATATGCTATTTTATTTCTTTTAATATATTCAGAAACACTCAAAGGTATTAAAAGCACTGAGATTGATAGGAATTGGCCTTTTAATGAATGTTGCCTCTGCTTCCTCTCTAGAATTTATGCCATCATTTTTCGTGGCAGTCTTAATAAAGATTATGGAAGGACTGTGGGTCTCAATTCATCATAAGTTTTATTGTAGGCCAACCAAGAGTATGGCACAGTGTTCCAGGGGGAAGTTAAATAAGCAGAAAATCACAGACTGTTAAAGCTGATAAAGCTGATTTATCCCAAAGCAGGAATTCTCTTGATACCATAACAAAAGCAAATATTTACATAGGAATGACCTTGTGCTAGTCACTACTCTGGCCCTTTCTATATAATTATATACATTATTTTAATCCTTAGGGTAACCCATTGAAGTAGGTAGGTATTGTTATCATCCTCATTTTACAGATGGGGAAACTGTGATGAGACTTGCCAAGGATCACATGGCTAGTAAGCAGCAGTTAGGATTTCAATCTGGGTCACTGGCTCCAAATCTTAAATACTTAATAACCCCGTGAGAGTGCCTTCAAGGCTCCCCTTGAGACAGCTGAGAGATGAGAAGTTCACGACCTTGTACTTGAAAATTCCTCGTGTTGTGATGGAATCTTTCTTCCCATCTCTCTCTTTTTGTTGGTTTCATTCCCTGCAGAAAGACTGAAGAGTCTCTTCTACAGAGATAGAAGAGTGTCTCCCTCGGAAGTTAGACAGCCTTCACACTCCAACAGAAATGTTTTCATCTTCAGGAGTCATACCATTCCTTTCTTTAACTGCTACATATAACTTTTTTGAAGAAATATGTTTTGCTTTATAAAATTTGCCTTAATCCAGAAAAGATATTAAGTAGCTCATACATATGTACACATGGGCAAGTGAGCTAATATATGCTTCCAAGTACTGTGGCATCAGTAGATTTGATAAGCATGCCTTTTGTGTCTGTATTCTGGCTGTGGATAAAGCAGCATAGCACAGCGGAGACTACAGATCTCTGCAGTATGTGGCCCTAGGCCCTCCCCACAGGGGTTCTCAAACATCCAGGCTGCATAATAGTTACAATGTTGACTAGGCATGCTTATATCAGTACTTCCTTGGAAGGCATTTTTCTTCAGGATCTAATCATCCATAACTTTGGAAGACAGCATTGTATGGTGAAATGAAAGTGGATTTTGGATTCAAAACTTGTTAAAGCTTTGCCATTACAGATGATTTACTTAATCTTTGAGCTTAACTCGGGATAACAATAGGTGTCAGCCCCTTCTGAAGGATAGTTGTAAGGTAAATATGATACTCAGGCAATTCTAAGTATACAGTAGGCACACAGTTATTATTGCAGATAACATGCCAAGAAGGCTTTGTATGCTTGGTGGGGTCTGGTAAATGTTTAACAATTAGCTTTTGAGGGGGAAATAAAAAAGCTCTGGTCTGTAACATTTGCTGCTTTCTATGGGGAAAACTCTCTCACCAAAGCTGCTTTCAAGCTACCATAGTGTCATTATCGAACACAGAGTTGGAAAACGATATGTATGGTCCAGTGGCTCATGAGAGCCAGTGCAAGCCTGTCCCAGAAAGCAACTATGTGTGCCCACCCTCCACTCCCATACTCAGTCACGAGTCAGATTTGCAGTGCTAATAAGTGAATTAAAAAAATACGCAAGAAAAACGAACATTTTTATTACAAGGAACTCCCATCAGGTACCAATATTGCCTGAAAAAGAGTGGTGATTATTTTAGTTACACTTCTTTTCCTTGTTCTGGTATGGGGGCTCTAGTTATTCATTCTAATTTGCTTTCTTTTTTCTTTCTTTATCTCTCTCTCTCTCTCAACCTCCCTCTCTGCTTCCTCTTCCAACACAATGCTTTATGTGTTAACAGTTATTAAGGAAAGTGAAGGGTTACATGAGAAATGTCAAGGTTCCATTAGAAAACTGAACACAAAATACCCATGTTTTATCAATATGTAGCATTCAGCTAAGGGTTAGGTATAAAAAGAATAATGTGCCTGCCCAAAGAAACCACCATGAAAATCTTTGCATAAGAGAAACGGGCTTGTTTAGCACCGGCTGTTTATTCTTTCCTTGGGAGGAGAAATGTCTGAATGTGCCCGTTTTCATCCTTTAAGTCATCATCAATTACAGAGTTGCAGGCACATTTCTTGCGGGCTGCCTCCAGTGGCTGTCAGCAGAAACCGAGACGTGCTTGGGTAGATACTGAAGAACAACACTGAGGGCTGCTCTCCTGTTTTCTTCTGCTGGCCCAGGTGGAGATGTTTATGCACAGGAAGGAAACAAAGGGCATGTATCCAGGTTCCTTTCTAGCTGTCTCCTTAGAAAGCTCTGCATTTTGGACCGTTCTCAAAGCATGACACTGCTGAGACTTGGTATACACACACAGCATCATCATATATATGTGCTGGTCGATTCCTTCTGGCAGTCCTCTGGCAGGTGGAATCAAATTCTTCTCCCTGAACGGCACTACCAACTGAGATCTCCCTTTGTGTTTCGTAAATATGAGTGCATTGTAGGTGGTAGCAGCAGTGATTCCTTTTTTGCTCTAAAGACTGCAACACTTTTCTTCTTTGACACTTGACCATTGATTTGGGGAAGTTGTAAGAGCCAGGTAGAAAGTGGACATGGAATTAGGATATGTAAGTCCCATTAATAGTAATTTTTCCTTAGCCATTCCCTCATACATGGAAATGGAAAACCCTATAGGTCGGAAACCTAGTTTTATAATGGCTTAACTTTTGGGGTATTTTAGTCAGTCCAGTTATTAGACAGCTTTTACTTTTTGATGCTTATTAATATTGGTGTGCTTTTTGACATACACATTAAAGCTTTAATTTTTGAGCTAAAGAGTACATAGAGATACCAGCAAAGGTAAGTAGAGAGAGAAGGGTACATTATAAGTAGAACAATCAAATGGACTTTCTCCTGAATCGCTGTCTTAAAAGTTTGTTAGTCATTCTTGTCACTGTAGTTTAGCATAAAGTTAATGAAAATCAGATCATATAGTTTGGATGTAAAACACCAAGCACTTCATAATTATCATCATCATCCATCTTTATCCACCATCACCCATCACCATTATTATTGTATTTTTATTGCTTGGATTAATCTAGCCCAATTAGAACATAATGGTATGGAAACTATTTAATTACATTATAAGTGCAAACTTTATCAAGTCAGAAATAATTTAGTCCTATGACAGAAATCCAGAAATACCATCTCCTGGAAATGTTGGCCATATATGCCTTTAAAATATTTAACTCATATATGAAGAAAAATATGTAAGTTCTCTGACATCTGACTTTTATTTCCCCTTGTTTTAATTTTGCCTCTTTATTAAGGAATCTCAAACTTAAGTGTTCAGAAGAAGCATTTGAGACCCTTGTTAGATAAACAGATTTTGAGATCTCACCATAGTGAGTCTTTAGTGGGGCTCTTGAAATCTCTCTCTATAGATTTAGATATAGATAAAGATACATTTTTTCTGACAAACATCTCAGATGTTTCTGCTGTACATGGTCTGGAACAATGCATTTTTGAGGAACATCCCACACTGATCTCATAAAAGGCATTCATTGTTCTCCAATGTTTTTGTTACATTCCTATCTAATGGAATGTGACTATCAATAAATAAGCATTGTAATTACTATTATATAAATTATTATAGTTACATTGGTTCAAAATATATTGGCCATTAACAATAAAAAATATTAATAATAATGAATGATAGCAAATGCATATGTAGTATTTACTATACCAGCCACTCTTAAGGAATTTGCATGTATTAAATCTCACAACAGCTTTTTGAGGCAGGTAATGCCATATCCCCATGTTCTAAATAAGAAGTTTCATCTGGAGGAGTCTGATCACTGAGTCATAAGTGGTGAGAGAATAGATTCAAGGTGTGCCCCTGCCACTTACTGGCCGTGTGACAAGGTCAAGAGTCCTCCTTTTCCTGACTATAAATGACAGCTGAGGATATGACCTACATTTAGCCTTCAAGGGTAGTGGTGAGGTTTGCATGAGCTGAAATGTGTAACTGTTTTTTAAGGCTAGCCTGGAAGTCATCCATGCTCCAGAAATTTGAGCTGTTATCACCCTGTTTTAACAAATCTACTTTTCTAGCCCCCTTTTTACTAAGTTATTGCCACTAACATCCCATTTCTGGGATACTGAATACTGATTTTTGGGCTGTTACATCTTTAGTAAGAAACCCTATTCTTTCTTTGTTTCTTCCTTTTTCCTTTCTTCCTTCCTTTGTTATTGGAAAACATTTGTGGGAAATGTTTTTTCCCACTTTAGTGGGAAAACATACATACATTAGCCATAATTAATAACTTACCGAATTAGGAACGCAGAGCACAGTGCATGTGACCAGCACATTAATGTGCAAGTCTCAGTATCCATTATTAAATTAATTCATTTTTTTGGAATTAAAATTAAAACACCAAAACATAAAGACCATTTCACTACCAGACTGAATTACAGGCATTAGCTATTCATACTCTTTTCCACTTCCACTAGGGTTATCTCCTGGCACAGTTCCATTGCACAGCTGCTTCCTGGCCACCCTGCCTCTGAGGCAGGCTCACTAATCCCTCTGAGTTTTGAAGATATTTGCAACTACTAGTGTCAGTGGAGCATTACTAGCCAGTGTCTATCCATGTCCATTGCTGTCTTGGTTCCTTGGATAATGGTTCTCAGTACTTAGGGTATTTTTACAGGTGCTTTACCTGTTTTTTTTATTATTATTATTAAGGTATCATTTATATACAATCATATGAAGGTTTCACGTGAGCAACATTGTGGTCACTACATTCGCCCATATTATTGGGTCCCCCCCTGACACCCCATTGCAGTCACTGTTCCATCAGTGTATTAAGATGCCACAGAATCACTACTTCTCTGTGCTATACTGCCTTCCCCATGACCCCCTTACATTATGCATGCTAATCAGAATAACCCTCAATCCCCTTCTCCCTCCATCTCCAGCCCCACTCCCTAGCCCTTCCCTTTGGTAACTGCTAGTCCCTTCTTGAAGTCTGTGCGTTCTCTGCTGTTTTGTTCCTTCAGTTTTGCTTTGCTGTTATACTCCACAAATGAGTGAAATCATTTGGTACTTCTCTTTCTGAGCTTGCCTTATTTCACTGAGCATAATACCCTGTAGCTCCATCCACATTGTTGCAAATGGTAGGATTTGTTTTCTTCTTATTGCTAAATAATATTCCATTGTATATATGTACCACCTCTTCTTTATACATTCATCTACTGATGGACACGTAGGTTGCTTCCATATCTTGGCTATTATAAATAGTGCTGCAGTCAACATAGGGGTGCATATGTCTTTTTGAATTTGGTATCTTTTTTTCTTTGGGTAAATTCCTAGAAGTGGAATTCCTGGGTAAAATGGTATTTCTATTTTTAGTTTTTTGAGAAACCTCCGTGTTGCTTTCCACATAGTTGAACTAATTTACATTCACACCAACAGCGTAGGAGGGTTCCCCTTTCTCTGCATCCTCGCCAGCATTTGTTGTTCCTTGTCTTGTGGATGTTTGCCGTCCTAACTGGTGTGAGGTCATATCTCATTGTGGTTTTAATTTGCATTTCCCTGATAATTAGCGATGTAGAGTATCTTTTCACGTGCCTGTTGGCCATCTGAATTTCTTCTTTGGAGAAGTGTCTGTTCATATCCTCCACCCATTTTTTAATTGGGTTATTTGATTTTTGGGTGTTGAGGCATGTGAGTTCCTTATATATTTTGGATGTTAACCCCCTGTCGGATATGTCATTTGCAATATATTCTCCCATATTGTAGGATACCTTTTTGTTCTGCTGATGGTATCCTTTGATGTACAGAAGCTTTTTAGTTTGATATAGTCCCATTTGTTCATTTTTTATTTTGTTTCCCTTGCCTGAGGAGATGCGTTTAGGAAAAAGTTGCTCATGTGTATATTCAAGAGATTTTTTGCCTATGTTTTCTTCTAAGAGTTTTATGGTTTCATGACTTACATTCAGGTCTTTGATCCATTTTGAGTTTACTTTTGTGTATGGGGTTAGACAGTAATCCAGTTTCATTCTCTTGAATGTAGCTGTCCAGTTTTGCCAACACCAGTTGTTGAGAAGGGTGTCATTTCCCCATTGTGCATCCATGGTTCCTTTATCACACATTAATTGACCATATATGCTTGGTTTTATATCTGGGCTCTCTATTCTGTTCCATTGATGTATGGCTTTGCTCTTGTACCTATACCAAATTGTCTTGATTACTGTGGCTTTGTAGTAGAGCTTGAAGTTGGGGAGTGTAACCCCCCCAGCTTTATTCTTCCTTCTCAGGATTGCTTTGTCTATTTGGAGTCTTCCATGGTTCCATATGAATTTTAGAACTATTTGTTCTATCTAGTTTATTGAAGAATGCTCTTGTTATTTTGATAGGGATTGCATTGTATCTGTAGATTGCTTTAGACAGGATAGCCATTTTGACAATACTAATTCTTCCTATCCATGAGCACAGGATGTATTTCTATTTATTGGTATCTTCTTTAATTTCTTTCATGAGCATCTTATAGTTTTCAGAGTATAGTTTTTGGTTAGGTTTATTCCTAGGTATTTTATTCTTTTTGATGCAATTGTAAATGGAATTGTTTTTCTGATTTCTCTTTCTGCTGATTCATCTTTAGTATATAGGAATGCAACAGATTTCTATGTATTTGTATCCTGCAACTTTGCTGAATTCAGCTATTAGTTCTAGTATATTTGGAGTGGATTCTTCAGGGTTTTTTATGTACGATATCATGTCATCTGCAAACAGTGACAGTTTAACTTCTTTCTTACCAATCTGGAAGCCTTTTATTTCTTTTTGTTGTCTGATTGCTGTGGCTAGAACCTCTAGTACTACACTGAATACAAATGGGGAAGTGCGTATCCTCGTCTTGTTCCTGATCTCAAAGGAAAACCTTTCAGCTTTTCACTGTTATGTATGATGTTTGCTCTGGGATTGTCGTATATGGCCTGTCTTATGTTGAGGTACTTTCCCTCTATACCCATTTTGTTGAGAGTTTTTATCATGAATGGATGTTGAATTTTGCCAAATGCTCTTTCAGCATCTATGAAGACAGTCATGTGATTTTTGTCCTTTTGTTGATGTGGTGTATGATGTTGATGGATTTTCAAATATTGTACCATCCTTGCATCCCTGGAATAAATCCTACTTGATTGTGATGGGTGATATTTTTTATATATATTTTAATTTGGTTTGCTAATATTTTGTTGAGTATGTTTGGAAGTATTCCCTCCTCTTCTATTCTTTAGAAAATTTTAAGGAGGATGGGTATTAGGTCTTCTCTAAATGTTTGGTAAAATTCAGTGGTGAAGCCATCTGATCCAGGCATTTTGTTCTTAGGTACTTTTTTTTATTACCAGTTCAATTTCATTGCTGGTAATTGGCCTGTTCATATTTTTCTGTTTCTTCCTGGGTCTGTGTTGGAAGGTTGTGTTCTCTAGAAAGTTGTCCATTTCTTCTAGGTTATCCAGTTTGTTAGCATATAATATATCATAGTATTCTCTAATAATTCTTTGTATTTATGTGGTGTCCATAATGATTTTTCCTTTCTCATTTCTGATCCTGTTTATGTATGTAGACTCTTCTTTTTCTTGATAAGTCTGGCTGTTGGTTTATCTATTTTGTTTATTTTTTTGAAGAGCTAGCTCCTGCTTTTATTGATTCTATTGTCTTATTCTTCTCAATTTTATTTATTCTGCTCTGACCTTTATTATGTCCCTCTTTATATTGAATTTGGGCCTCATTTGTTCTTATTTTTCTAGTTTCATTAATTATGAGTTTAAACTGTTCATTTGGGATTGTTCTTCTTTCCTGAGGTAGGCCTGTATTGCAATATACTTCCCTTTTAATACTGCCTTCACTGCATCCCATAGATTTTGCAGTGTTGAGTTACTGTTTTCATTTGTACCATATATTGCTTGATCTCTGTTTTTATTTGGTCACTGATCCATTGATTATTTAGGAGCATGTTGTTAAGTCTCATGTGCTTCTGGGATTTTTTGTTTTCTTTTCATAATTTATTTCTAGTTACATACCTTTGTGTTCTGAGAAGCTGCATAGTATAATTTCAATCCTTCTGAATTTACTGATGCTCTTTTTGTGGCCTAGTATGATCCATTCTTGAAAATGTTCCATGTGCACTTGAGAAGAATGTGTATCCTGCTGCTTTTGGGTGGAGAGTTCTATACATGTGTGTTAGGTCCATCTGTTCTAATGTGTTGTTCAGTGCCTCTGTCTCCTTACTTATTTTCTGTGTGGTTGATCTGTTCTTTGGAATAAGTGGTATATTAAAGTCTCCAAAAATGAATGCATTGCATTTTATTTTCCCCTTTAATTCTGTTAGTATTTGTTTCACATATGTAGGTGATCCTGTGTTGGGTGCATTGATATTTATAATGGTTATGTCCTCTTGTTGGATTGACCCTTTTATCATTATGTGATGTCCTTCTTTGTCTCTTGTAACTTTCTTTGTTTTCAAGCCTATTTTGTCTGATGCAAGTACTGCAACTCTTCCTTTTTTCTCCCTGTTATTTGCATGAAATACCTTTTTCCATCCCTTCACTTTTAGTCTGTGTGTGTTTTTGGGTTTGAAGTGAATCTCTCGTGGGCAGCATATAGATGGGTCTTGTTTTTGTTTATCCATTTAGTAACTATGTCTTTTGATTGGTGCACTCAGACCATTTACATTTAGGGTGATCATCAATAGATAAGTACTTATTTCCATTGCAGGCTTAGATTCATGGTTACCAAAGGTTCAAGGGTAGCTTCTTTTCTAACAGTCTAACTTAAACTCACTTAATATACCATTTCAAACAAAATGTAAAGTTTTCTTTTTTCTCCCTTCTTTTTCTTCCTCCTAAAGTCCTTTTATATTAGGTATCATATTCTGTGCTCTTTATGTATCCCTTGACTAACTCTGTGGATAGTTGATTTAATTTTGCATTTGCTTAGTAATTAATTGGTTTACTTCCTTTATTGTGGTTTTATTTTCTCTGGTAACAGCTATTTAGTCCTAGGAGCACTTCCATCTATAGCAGTCCCTCCAAAGTACATTGTAGAGATGGTTTGTGGGAGGTAAATTCCCTCAACTTTTGCTTATCTGGAAATTGTTTAATCCCTGCTTCAAATTTAAATGATAATCTTGCCACGTAGAGTATTCTTGATTTGAGGCCCTTCTGCTTCATTGCATTAAATATATCATGCCACTCCCTTCTGGCCTGTAAGGTTTCTGATGAGAAGTCTGATGATATTCTTATGGGTTTTGCTTTGTTTGTGATCTTTTTTCTCTCTCTGGCTGCAGTTAATACTCTGTCCTTGTCCTCAATCTTTGCCATTTTAGTTATTATATGTCTTGGTGTTGTCCTCCTTGGGTCCCTTGTGTTGGGAAATCTGTGCACTTCCCTGACGTGAGAGACTATTTCCTTCCCCAGACTGGGGAAGTTTTCAGCAATTATTTCCTCAGAGACTTTCTATTCATTTTTCTCTCTCTTCTTCTTATGGTACCCCTATAAAACGAATATTGTTCTGTTTGGATTGGTCACACAGTTCTCTTAATGTTCTTTCATTCTTAGAGATCCTTTTTTCTCTCTCTGCCTCAGCTTCTTTGTATTCCTATTCTTTAATTTCTACTTCAGTTACTGTCTCCTCTACCTCATCTAATCTGCTTTTAAATCCCTCCATTTTCTGTTTCATTTTGAGTACTGTATTTTTCAAAGTTTCTGTCTTTATGGAAGTCCTTCCTAAGATTGTAAATATTTTTCTGTAGTTCCATGAGCATATTTATGATTTTTATTTTTAAATCTTCATCAGTAAGATTGGTGATAACCAGTTTCACTTAGCCCTTTCTGGTGTTTTTAGGATTTTGGTTTGTACCAGGTTCTTTGGTCATTTCATATTTGTAATGAATAATACAGAATAATAACTTAGTGTATGCAGTGCCCTCTATTGCCCAGAAGCTCTACTCTCTGAAGCTGCAAGCCCCTGGAGTGATGGCAGGGGTACCAGGCGAGTATCAGAGCTCTTTCCTGCTTCCCAGCTGCAGTGCCTGCCTCCACTGCCAGGGTCAGTGGTCTGAGCATACAGGAAGGAGCTTCTCAGTTATGCCCCTGTTGCCACCATAGGTGGGGCCACCCTCCAGCTAGCCTTGTGCAATGGCAGGAGCAGCAAGTTTGCAAACCGATGCATGCCAGGAAGGAGGAGTGGCAGACTGCATATTGCGGTGGGGCACCTTGGCGTGTATCACCAGCCACGGAGATGGGATGCGTGAAGCTCCTGAATATTCCCAGCCTGCTGAGCTGAGTGTGCCTGGAAGATTTTGTCCACCTGTCCTTTCTCCTGAGCAGCAAGCTATGTGTAATCCTTGCCCCTTTAGCAACCCTCTCTCTGTTGGAAGTCTTTCAAAGTGCCTGCCTTTCTTTTGTCCCAGAGCACCCATTTGTGAGTAGCTGTTCTCCACCAACAGCTGGAATCTCTGTCTCTCCAAGTATTCTACCTGTCTTTGCTTTCCAACACCACTAATCGCCACAGCACCATATAATGTAGGTTCATGCTCCCAGAGAAGATCTCCAGGGCTAGGTGTTTAGCATTCCTGGGCTTCTACCCCCTTCTCTCTACATTTTTCTTCCTCCTGCCAGTGAGGTAGAGTTGGGGGAGGGTTTGTGTCCTGCCAGATTGCAGGTTTGCTGTTTACCCTTTTCCATGAGGTCTTCTCTTTTCCCCTGATGTAGGCAGTCTTTTGCAGTCTTCTTTCCAGTAGCTCTTTCAGGATTAGTTTTATTTTCTGTATTTTCATATTATATGTTGTTTTGGAAGATGTTTCTGTCTCACTTCTCATGCTGCCATCTTTCAGTCTCACCATTTCTTTTCTGGCCCAGGGCTCCCACAGTGGCAGAAATCTAGAGGTGTCAAGATGTTACCATGAATGAAACTCTTTGCTAATCAAAGTGTCAGCCTGAGGAGCAGGCATGCAATTTTCCACACAGTTAGGGGCCTGCAGGCTGGCTGGCAGACAGGCACCATCTCTACCTGGGGTTCTTTTAAAATTGAAAATTCCTGAGCACTTAAGATTCAGTAGATCTGGAAAAGAGCAGCTCAGGAATCTGAGCACCCCAACTGACCACTTCCCCTGGGGAGCCTTGATGGAGCCCATCCACAGACTTCTCTTTGAGAAACACCAGCTTAGATGAGAGAAAAGCAAAAGGGCACATGAATGAAAATTTGAGACCTACTAGGATGAAAGAGACTGAAGTAAGAATAGCAAACATTTCAAAAGAAAACAAGACTGCCTGCATTGAGTATTTCATATGAACAGTTGATGAAAAGGTAGGTTTTTTGCAGCAGGCTTCAGAATAGGAGCCATGAGGAGGAGTTGAAGCTGGGAATACTAATAAGGAGACATCTCTTCAGATGAGCACCTAAAGAGAAATCACCTTACAAGTGCACCCTCTCAATTTCATCCCTTCATTTATTTGGTCTGCTCTCCCTGTCCCATCATGCCACTAAAGATCCTGCTTAGAATGAGCAAGGGTCCCAGGGGATTGTTACACATGCATAGAGGAAAAGTTTTACAAGTTGTTCTTGGAAGCCTCTGGGTTTGTTTGTGTGTGTGTGTGTGCATGTGTATAATATTGCCACTGTTGTTTAAGGAGAGGAACAAAGATAAGGAGAAGAATCTTAAACAGCAAGAAAAACAGGGAAACTCTTCTAGATGATAATTGCACTGGGAATTATCACAATAATTGAGATAATTAATAATCAGTTCTTGAGAAGCAGTTCTAAAGTTTTTTATTTTTTTGTATCATTAATGTACAATTACTTGAACAACATTATGGTAACTAGACTCCCCCTATTATCAAGTCACCTCCACCTACCCCATTACAGTCACTGTCCATCAGCGTAGTAAGATGCTATAGAATTATTACTTGTCTTCTCTGTGTATACTGCCTTTCTCGTGTCCCTCACCCCTGATATATTATGTGCGCTAATCGTATTGCCTTATTTCCCCCCGTATCCCTCCCTTCCCACCATCCTCCCCAGTCCCTTTCCCTTTGGTAACTGTAAGTGCATTCTTGGGTTCTGTGAGTCTGCTGCTGTTTTGTTCCTTCAGTTTTTTCTTTGTTCTGTTACTCCACATATGAGTGAAATCATTTGATACTTGTTTTTCTCCACCTGGCTTGTTTCACTGAGCATAATACCCTCTAGCTCCATCCATGTTGTTGCAAATGGTAGGATTTGTTTTCTTCTTATGGCTGAGTACTATTCCATTGTGTATATGTACCACATCTTCTTTATCCATTCATCTACTGATGGACGCTTAGTTTGCTTCCATTTCTTGGCTATTGTAAATAATGCTACGAAAACATAGGGGTGCATCTGTCTTTTTCAAACTGGAGTGCTGCATTCTTAGGTTAAATTCCTAGAAGTGGAATTCCTGGGTCAGATGGTATTTCTATTTTGAGCTTTTTGAGGAAACTCCATACTGCTTTCCACAATGGTTGAACTAGTTTACATTCCCACGAGCAGTGTAGGAGGGTTCCCATTTCTCCACATCCTTGCCAACATTTGTGGTTGTTTGTCTTTTGGATGTTGGCGATCCTAACCGTTGTGAGATGATATCTCATTGTGGTTTTAATTTCTATTTCTATGATGACTAGCAATATGGAGCATCTTTTTATGTGCCTGTTGGCCATCTGAATTTCTTCTTTGGAGAAGAGTCTGTTCAGCTCCTCTGCCCAATTTTTAATTGACTTATTTGCTTTTTGCTTGTTGAGGTGTGTGAGTTCTTTATATAATTTGTATGTCAAACCCTTATTGGATATGTCATTTATGAATATATCCTCCCATACTATAGGATGTCCTTTTGTTCTACTGAGGTATCCTTTGCTGTACCGAAGCTTTTTAGTTTGATGTAGTCCCACTTGTTCATTTTTGCTTTTATTTCCCTTGCTGGGGAGATATGTTCATAAAGAAGTTGCTCATGTTTATGTCCAAGAGATTTTTGCCTATATGTTTTTCTGAGAGTTTTATGGTTTCATCACTTACATTCAGGTCTTTGATCCATTTTGAGTTAACTTTTGTGTTTGGGGTTAGACAATAATGCAGCTTTATTCCCTTATATGCAGCTGTCCAGTTTTGCCAACACCAGCTGTTGAAGAGGCTGCCATTTACCCATTGTATATCCATGACTCCTTTATTGTATGTTAACTGACTATATATGCTTGGGTTTATATCTGGGCTCTCTATTCTGTTCCACTGGTCTATGGGTCTGTTTTTGTGCCAGTACCAAATTGTCTTGATTACTGTGGCTTTGTAGTGGAGTTTGAAGTCAGGGAGCATAATTCCCCCTGCTTCATCCTTCTTTTTCAGGATTGCTTTGGCTATTCAGGGTCTTTTGTCATTCCATGTGAATTTTGGAGCTATTTGCTCTAGTTCACTGAAGAATGCTATAGGTATTTTGATAGGGATTGCATTGAATCTGTAGATTGCTTTAGTCAGGATGGCCATTTTGACAATATTTCTAGCCAAGAGCATGGAATTAATTACCACTATTAGTGTCCTTTTTAATTGCTCTTAAGAGTGTCTTGTAGTTTTCAGGGTATAGGTCTTTCACTACCTTGGTTAGGTTTATTCCTAGGTATTTTATTCTTTTTGATGCAATTGTGAATTTCCTGATTTCTCTTCCTTCTAGTGCATTGTTATTGTATAGGAATGCAACAGATTTCTGTGTATTAATTTTATATCTCACCATTTTGCTGAATTCAGATATTAGATCTAGTAGTTTTAGAGTGGATTCTGTAGGGATTTTTTATGTACAATATCATGTCATCTGCAAACAGGGACAGTTTGGCTTCTTCCTTGCCAGTCTGGATGCCTTTTATTTCTTTGTGTTGTCTGATTGCCATGGCTAGGACCTCCAGAACTATGTTGATTAAAAGTGGGGAGAGTGGGCATCCTCTTCCTCCCAATCTTAAAGGAAAAGCTTTCAGCTTCTCGCTATTAAATATGATGTTGGCTGTGGGTTTGTCATATATGGCCTTTATTATGTTGAGGTACTTGCCCTCTGTACCCATTTTGTTGAGAGTTTTTATCATGAATGGATGTTCAATTTGGTTGAATGCTTTTCCAGCATCTGTGAAGACAATCATGTGGTTCTTGTCCTTTTTGTTGATGTGGTGGATGATGTTGAGGAATTTTTTAATGTTGTACCATCCTTGCATCCCTGGGATGAATACCACTTGATCATGATGAGTGATATTTTTTATTTATTTTTGAATTCGGTTTGCTAATAGTTTGTTGAGTATTTTTGCAGCTATGCTCATCATAGGTATTGGTTTGTAATTTTATTTTTTGGTGGGGTCTTTGCCTGGTTTTGGTTTTAGAGTGATGTTGGACTTGTAGAAAGAGTTTGGAAATATTTCCTCCTATTCTAATTTTTGGAGAACTTTAAGGAGAATGGGTATTAGGTCTTCACTAAATGTTTGATAAAATTCAGCAGTGAAACCATCTGTCCAGGGATTTTGTTCTTAGGTAGTTTTTGATTACTGATTCAATTTCTTTGCTGGTAATTGGTCTATTCAGATTTTCTGTTTCTTCCTGGGTCATCCTTAGAAGGTTGTATTTTTCTAGAAAGTTGTCCATTTCTTCTAGGTTTTACAGTTTTGTTAGCATATAATTTTTCATTATATTTTATCATAATTCTTTGTATTTCTGTGGTGTCCATTTTGAGTTTTCCATTCTCATTTCTGATTCTGTTTATGTGTGTAAACTCTCATTTTTTTCTTGATAAGTCTGGCTAGGAGTTTATCTGTTTTGTTTATTTTCTTGAAGAACTGCTCCAGCTTTCACTGATTCTATTGTTTTATTCTCTATTTTATTTATTTCTGCTTTAATCTTTCTACTGACTTTGTGCCTCATTTGTTCTTCCTTTTCTAGTTTCATTAATTGTGAGTTTAGACTGTTCATTTGTGATTGTTCTTCTTTCCTGAGGTAGGTCTGTATTGCAGTATATTTCCCTCTTAGCACAGCCTTCACTTCATCCCTCAGATTTTTTGTGGCATTGAATTATTGTTGTCATTTGTCTCCATATATTGCTTGATCTCTGTTTTTGTTTGGTCATTGATCCATTGATTATTTAGGCGCATGTTATTAAGCCTCCATGTATTTGTAGGGTTTTTCATTTTCTTTGTGTAATTTATTTCTAGTTTCATACCTTTGTGATCTGAGAAGCTGGTTGGTACAATTTCAATCTTTTTGAATTTACTAAGGCTCTTTTTGTGGCCTAGTATATGATCTTTTCTTGGAAATGTCCCATGTGCACTTGAGAAGAATGTGTATCCTGTTGCTTTTGGATGGAGTGTTCTGTAGATGTCTGTTAGGTCCATCTGTTCTAATATGTTGTTCAGTGCCTCTGTTTCTTTACTTGTTTTCTGTCTGGTTGATCTGTCCTTTTGAGTGTGTAGTGTGTTAAAGTCTCCTAAAATGAATGACTGCATTCTATTTCTCCTTTAATTCTGTTAGTATTTGTTTCACATATGTATGTGATCTTGTGTTGGGTCCATGGATATTTATAATACTTATATCCTCTTGTTGGACTGACTCTTTTATCATTATATAATGTCCTTCTTTGACTCTTGTTACTTTCTTTGTTTTGACGTCCGTTTTGTCTGACACACATACTGCAACTCCTGCTTTTTTCTATTAGTTGCACGAAATATTTTTTTCCATCCCTTTCAGTCTGTGTATGTCTTTGGGTTTGAAGTTAGTCTCTTTTAGGCAGCATATAGATGGGTCTTCTTTTTTAATCCATTTAATGACTCTATTTCTTTTGATTGGTGCATTCAGACCATTTACATTTAGGGTGATTTTCGATAGGTATGTACTTATTGCCATTGCAGGTTTTTTATTCATGGTTACGAAAGGTTCAAGGGTAATTTCCTTACTATCTAGCAATCTAATTTAACTCACTTCATATGCTATTACAAACACAACCTAAAGGTTCTTTTTTTCCCCTCCTTTTTCTCCCTCCTCCATTATTTGTATGTTATGAATCATATTCTGTACTTTTTGTCTATCCCTTGGGTGACATCTTTTTAACCTTAGGAATACTTCCATCTAGAGGAGACCCTCCAAAATGGACTTTAGAGGTGGTTTGTGGTAGATAATTTCTCTCAGCTTTTTTTTATCTGAAATTGTTTAATCCCTCCTTCAAATTTAAATGATAACCTTGCTGGGTACAGTATTCTTGGTTCAAGGCCCTTCTGCTTCATTGCATTAAATATATCATGCCACTCCCTTCTGGCCTGTAAGATTTCTGTTGAGAAGTCTGATGGTATTCTGATGGGTTTTTCTTTGTTTATGATCTTTTTTCTCTCTCTAGCTTCTTTTAAAAGTTTGTCTTTATCCTTGAATTTTGCCATTGTAATAATTATATGTCTTGGTGTTGTCTTCCTTGGGTCCCTTGTGTTGGGCGATCTGTGCACCTCCATGGCTTGAGAGACCTCCATGGCCAGATTGGGGAAGTTGTCAGCAATTACCTCCTCAATTATACTTTCTATCTCTTTTTCTCTTATTTTGTCTTCTGGTACCCCTATAATGCAAATATTGTTCTGTTTGGATTGGTCACACAGTTCTCTCAGTAGAATTCTTAGAGATTCTTTTTTCTCTCTGTACCTCAGCTTCTTTGTATTCCTCTTCTTTAATTTCTGTTTCATTTACTGTCTCTTCTACTACATCTAACCTGCTTTTAAATCCCTCCATTGTATGTTTCATTTCAGGTATGGAATTTTTACTGATTGAATCTCTGACTTAAATTCATTCCTGAGTTCTTGAATATTTTTCTATACCTCCATAATGATGTTTATGATTTTTATTTTGAACTCTCTTTCAGGAAGATTGGTGAGTTCAGTTTCATTTGACCCTTTTTCTGGGGTTTGTGAGATTTTGGTCTGGACCATGTTCTTTTGATGTTCCATATTTCTGTGTGGTGCCCTCTAGTGCCCAGAAGCTTCAGTCTTTAGAGCTGCTCAGCCTCTAGAGTGAAGTTGGGGTTCATAGGGGAGCAGAGCTTGTGCCTGGGGGGAAGAAATATATGTTTCCTGATTCCTGTCTGTGGTGCCTGTCTCCAGTGTCAGAGCCAGTGGGCCAGGCACACAGGTGTAAGGCTCTGTGCTTTGCATCTCTAGCTATTGTAGGTGGGGCCTCCTTCTGGCTGGCCTGATGTCAGCACAGTGACTGTCAGTTTGCGAACTGGTGCTGGCACACTAGGAGGAAGTCACAGCAGGCTGCATGTCACAGTGGGAAGCCTTGGAGCTGAGTAGACAGCCAGGGGGATGGAGCGACTGAGCTCCTCAAAGTTCCCAACCATCTGGGCAGAGCGCACCCAGACAACCTTGTCCAGCTCTCTCCTCCCTGTGCAGCAAGCTCCATGTAAACCCTGGCCCTTCAGCAGCCCTCTCGCTGCCAGGAAGCCTCTCAGACCGCCTGCCTCTCCCTTGTCCCAGAGCGCCGGGTGTGGATCCCCTCCTCCACAAATGGCTGGAATCTGTCTCTCAAGCACTCCACCTGTCTGAGCTCCCCAACGTCCAGAGCACCACACAGTGTAGGTTTCTGCTCCCAAAGCCAACCTCCAGGACTGCTTGTTCAGTAGCTCTAGGCTTCCACCCCCTCCCCTGCTCTGTTTCTCTTCCTCCCTCTGGTGAGCTGGGGTGGGGGAAGGGCTTGGGTCCCACCAGATTAAGGCTTTTGTTCATTACCCTGCTTCATGAGGTCTGTATACAGTCTGGTGCAGCCTTCTTTCTTGTTGCTGTTTTAGGGTTAGTTGTATTAATTAACTGTATTTTTGTACTATTTGTGATTTAGGGAGGAGTTCTCCATCTTACCTCTCACGCTGCCATCTTGAATCTTCAGGTCTAAAGGTTTTACAGGATGTTTTAAATATTATTTAACAAGCACTTATAAAGCATTGTTCTAGAAGCTTTAAAAATAGTAACACATTTAATCCTTCTGATGACTTGTTGAGGAAGGAAATGAAATGCCAATATTTCAGACAAGGAAACTGGGAAGTTCAGAAACTTTCCCAATGGGCATAAAGAGGAGGGAGCAAGGTAATGGCTCCTTACTTGAGAGGAAACAGATCATCATTTTTGTAGAAAGGGAGAATGCATTTTGAGTCCATCCCCAAAAATGCTATTTGAATTAATTAGACTGAATAATTCTACAAGAATTGGAACTAATTCCTCAAAGAGAATTTAAACAATTCTGGCAGCATAAGTAACTTTCTGGGGGCAGGAAGATGTGGATGCTTCTTATGATGATAAATTGAGTAAAGTTACTCATTGAAGACAGTTCCTGGATTTATGGAAATGGGCATATAAGGTAAATTAAACAATCATAATTCAACCATTAGACTCTCTGCCACCAAGTTTTTTTTTCCCCCTAAATCTGGACCAAGAATATCAGTGCCCTGATTTTATTTTTTAATTTAATCTTGGCCCAAAGAACTCAACTCAAGATCCTACACTGAGAACATTGGAATCTTTACCAAGCATCTTTTTTTTTTAATCCAAGAATATTGTTTTTATCGACATGTTCCCAAAATATCCTCTAAATCAATTAATATTTACCTAAGATTTCATTTTGTATTACTGATTAACAATAATATTCTTAATAACTGACATTCATCGAATTCTTACTAGGGTCACTGTTTCAAGTGTTTTACCCATATTCCATTACATGAAATAGCACAATCTACTTTGATTAACCCATTTCTTTGACTTTATGTCAATTTTCCAATTTTTGCTATTATAAACAATACTGTAGCAATTATCTGTGGCTAAACTTTGTCAAGTATTTGTAATTATATCCTTAGAATGAATTTTCAAAAATAGAGTTACCAGTGTGAAGGTATGCATATTTTTAAGTTTTCAACACATTTTACCAGATTTCCTGCCAGGAATGTTACACCAATTTGGGTTTCTACCAACATAGGAACATTTTTTTATTATAAAAAAAAATAAGTCAACTGCAAATAAACAACCTCGATATTCTTTTAAAAATGCTTACAAATCTATCAAAAAGCAGGATGTCCAATTACCTGTTTCCTCAGATGAGGGAATCATGTTTATGTTTCAGTCTGTCCATAATACACTTCCATGTATTACTAAGGGAACTTCTCCAAAAGTCACAGAGGTTAAAGGGGTATAAATTCTCTATAAAATTTTGTGATATTTCTTATTCCCTGTCATCACTTTGTTGATCCCTGTCATCACTTTGTTCATTCAGGTCTTAGTTCAAATGTCAACTTTAGAGAGAATCTTTTCCTACTACCCTGAAATAGTCTCCCCAACCTACCAGTCACTTTATCACATTACTCTGCCTTATGTTTTTTGTGTTTTTTTAGCACTTATTTACCTTTCTTCTATTTCTTTCTCTCTTGTCTTTCTCCTCATTACAACATAAGCTTTTGGACTCAAGAGACCTTTCCTATACCAGTCATTTTATCCTTGGGGCCTAAAACAGTGCTTGAAAGGTAGAGGACATCTATATATGATGAATGAGTGAATGAATGAATGCTTATCCTATTAAATCCCTAAGTTCACCATTCACCATTCATGCACAGCTTTGAGTTTGCAGTACAACACTATTAAAGAACAAAATACACATAAGGGGAAAAACACCCTTTGTGCCGTAACATACTCAGCCTTGTAGATAAAGATAAGCAGGGGAGAACTAATTTATAAACCATTGATAGGATTGGCCCTTGGGTTGTAAACATGGGTTAATTTCCCCTGGTATTTATCCTATGTGTTGCTATTTAATGGTGTTGGACTATTGTGGATAAGTTTGGCTGTACTTTCCTCTGTGTTTTCTTAGGGGCTGTGTCTCTTGGGTAACCACCTTAATCAGTTTCTTCTGTCTCTATCTTCCATGGATAAAGATTTAGCAGAGCTATTAAAGATCCTAACATCAACTTCTCTTCAAGATTGTTTTGTCCATTAATGAGTGTTCTGAGAGAGATTATTTTGAGAGCAAGTATGTTAATGATTTACCATGTACTTCCACTAGGAGATAATGCTTGTTTCACTTGGACAGGTACAGAATCTGTGTGATTCCCCATGGTATATCCAGCACTTACACAATGACTGGTGCATAGGAAGTATTCCAAAAAAAATGTTGAAGAAGTGAACAAGATAATCAACATCTGTCCTACCTATCAAGAACCCCATTGGGATTTATGTGTTCCAGGTAACTCCTCTGAGCATTGAGAATTGTGTGGCTGGCTCTCTCTTATTTATACCTAAGTTGAACTGCTGAGTGTGGACAGTGGAAATTGCTTCAGTAAGTATTTAACTGGCTTGAATTTATGAGATGATCTTCATCCCATCGGGAAGAATGCCTTTTGGCTTCTATGATTCTCTCGGAAGCCCAGGTCTCCCTAGAGCTCTGTCTGGATTTCATGTAGAGCTCTTCGGTTATAATAAACATTCCTGATCTTCATATTTGCTGTTTACCCAGAAAAATATGTTGGGTCAAAGTCACTTCTTTTTGTGAGTTCTCAATTCATTTGTTTTCATTACTTGGTTAGCCAGTAGAAGAGAATAGGGCTAGTCTGATGCTGTAAGAACTCTGAGTAGTGTTTGTTTGGGGGTTTATGGTGTTCTGTGATAGGCTTGTATCCTATCCAGCTTGGTGAACCTAGGGGTCTTTAAACTGTCCTTTCTTCTTATTCATTTTAAATTTTGTTCTGTTGATTGTCTTTACCACCTGGACTAATTGTCTCTTAACCATCCCTAATGCTGCAATAAAATAAGCACGGAGTGTGTCTTTAAGCTCCCTTATAACAATAACTATCTTTTCATTTCTTAGGATAAGTCAGCTAATTTCCCCATATAGAGTGGTAAAGGTTCCAGATTTTAGAACCAGGTGGCCCCACTGTTTGCTATTACTGACCTTGAACAAGCTACTTAACCTCTTCATGCCTCAGTTTTCTCATCTTTAAAATAGCACTTGCTAAGAGTACTGTTCCCATATGGTCATTACCAGTTATGACTTAACACCTAAAATGAGCTTAGAAGAATGACCAGCACATCACACGTTTTCAATGTTAAATTGTTTCTATTGGGAAGGAATTTACACACTTGTCTGGAGTTAAGGAAAGGACTGCTCGCACATTCCAACTCTAAGAAAACTATGATAGTAATTGCAGTTACCATTCATGACATGTCCATCATGTGCCCAGCACTGAACTGAATGCTTTGTCTGCTTTTTGTGATTTCAGTCTGGTAACACATCGAAGTAGGTATCGTTTTTGTTTCATGTTACCAATGAGGACACTGGAGATCCCAAAGCCTGAGTACTTTGCCCGAGGTACTTAGCTCTTAAGTGATGGAGTTTCAATTTGAATCAAACTCTGTCTGACTTCAAAATGTGTTCTCTTAACTTGTGCCATGCTGCATCTACCAACTTCTTTCACTGGGTCTTAGTCTTTTTTTATAGCTAAAATTCGATGGCTGTTCCAGAAGAATCCTTAAAAAATCCTTGCCATGATCACTTTCAAGGCCAATCCAAATCCTGAAAATAAAAGATTTTTATAACTCTAGTAATATGATCCAAAACTAGATAAATAACTTTTGAAGATCTGCAGCTAAAGGCCTCTCCCTCTGTTATTATACAATGCAGTTTCACTGATATTGCTCTGAACATTAAGGAATTAAAGCACTTGAAGCTGGATTTGTCAAGAGATGATTTTAAATTTTGTTTTGTTTTAGTCACTGTTGTTTCTGGTATTTTTCTTTTTCCTTCATTTTCTTTCTCCAATCTTGGCTTTCTGTGCCTGTTTGGGAAAATGTGGCAAAGGAAACAAGCACAATAATTTGTCTGCCACTATTTGGATGTTAATATTGCACCTCAGCAGCAAGGAAAGCAGACAGAGCCCCTGTGAACATCATCGTGTTTGAGCTGCAGCTTTCGTTGCCAAATTGTAGTTTTTACCATTGGCGTTTCTGCCACCTCTTTCTGTTACACGTAATAACTGTAACAGGACAAATCCTCCTGTCTTGTGATTTTTCTTTCTGGGCTTCACTGGAGAAAGACCATGAAATGATTTATTCCCCTGTACATGTGAAACTACAGTGTATTCTCAGGTGCAGAGTTTTGGCCTCTGATACTCTGCGTTCTTAGGTTAATCCATTAACTTGCCTCAGGGAAAAGGGACAAGGAAGATGGATGAAGGTGTTAAGAAAACCCAGATGAGGAGGATCTTAACAAATCCCAACCACTGCTTCTTCCTCCCTGTTCCCATCTGCTCCTTGGAAGCCCTTTATAGGAAACTGGTCTGTGAAAAGCTATGCTTTGTACCGCTTGTTATAAATGAGACCAGTTTTTTCTTACTATATGGATATAATAGATGGCTTACCTGTCTTCTGTCCCATGTACTCCTCATAAGAAAACACATGCACACACCCATACATACACGCGCGCACGTGCGTGCACACACACAAATGATTTGTATACTCAAATAATTGTGGGAAATGTTGAGTAAAACAAAACTAAGTAGGTCTTTTACTGTAGACCTCAGAGCCTTAAAAAAGTTACCCATATTATAACTCTTTAGGAAGGACACATAGGTTAGAACGTTTTCCAACATTATTTGACCTTGCAATGCTTCTTTATAGGAGCAGCTTAGGGACTAAGGTTCTATTGACCACGAACACATTTTGGAGAGCATAGGACTAGATCATTTTCATCACAGTTTTGTAATTTAGTTCTCAAACATATCTTGTTGCTTGGGTAAACTGGCTTGTTTTTTCAAGTGAAAGTTTTTTGTGTATAATTTTTCATGTTGCAAGTATATTTTTATAACAACTACCAGAAATCATGGCTGTAAAAAAATTCTATTAAAGCATTATCTCAGTGGCTACCCTGCACCCCCTTGCTGCCCTACTTCATTTTTTCCTTTATTTTGATAAAGCCATGAGTATACCTTAAAGGAAAGCTAAAAAAGTAGTAAAGACACATGCCTTTGTGTGTGGATGGGTGTGTTAGTTGCCCTGTATGCAAGTAACTGTGGATGGGCTTTTATTAATTTGACCTCACCAAATTGTATATAAAGTAAAAACATCCTTTGTTTTTCTTTGTGTGCATTTCTGAGGTGTTTTTCCTTTCCTGTTAGCAATTTCAACTTGTGTTCATGGAATCAACATAAATTTATGGAGTCAAACATAACATAGTAAAATACAATGAATTTTTAAATATAACATTCTTAATACACTTACTTTAAAGAATCATGGAAAGCAAAAAGAAGCACTTAAAAGGAGATTCCAACCATGATAACTAGCATGTTTTAGAGCCATGTGGCAGAGGTCAAGAGCTTCCCTGACAGATACCAATACACCTGCCCCAGCTCATTCTCTCAGTGTGTCAGAACTGGTTCCAGGAGAGACTGGCCCTTGTGATTGACATAGTATACTCACACATTCCATTCTTGAAAAATTATGCTGTTTGGTTTTAAGGAATCAATCATAAAGACATGTTTTTACTCCCTTCCAAGTCCATTAATTTCATTAAAAAAAACATGCTGAAATGACAAGGCTGTACTGTTAAAAACTTATAGTCATAACCACACACATCCTACATTGGACTCGGTCATAATATCCATTTTTTATGACACTCTCAGTTAAAAAATTTAAAAACACAAGTTTCTTATTATGAAATGAATGAGTTCATGGGCCTGCTGTTTTCTGAGTGTTGCTGTCTTATAGCACATTTTGAGAGAAAGTTGCTATGGGGACAGTTCTGTGGTTGTCTGGAAAGGCTTCCAGTGGCACTAAAGAAGGCTGTCCTATTTTCTGGATGATAGAATACCCTAGTTTTCTTAGAGATATGGCTCTCCACAATATTGATGACCCATCCCAGCACTATTTGAGCAAAGGACTGTCATTTTTTTATTCAGATATGTATGAATAAAATTTAAAAAATATTCATATATATATGAATATACCACCCAAGTAATATTTATTAAATGATTATATACATATAAAAATATATCTAAATATTTATAAAATATCCCACTCAAGTAATATTTGTTAAATGCTTAAAAATATTCAACAATTCTTAGAAATAAGAGAGATGGGAAATGGCATTGTGAGTTTTATGTGTATATATATAAAGGGGTCAGAATGGTCAAAATTTAAGAAGTAAATGTTAGAAAAATATTTTACAGAAAACACTGTAAGAATGAAAATTAAAGAGATAGGTGTTTTCTCCAGTGCTTTTTCTGGTGTTACTTCCAAGATTGTTTTCTGATTATCTGTTGCTGTGTTACAAACAACAAGCAGCTTATGAGGAACAAGCATTGTATAATGTCATAGATTGTGTGGGACAGGAATTTGGACAGGACACTAAGGGGATGGCTTGTCTCTGCCTTCCAATATGATATATGGGTTCTTAACAGGGGAGACTTGAAGAGCTGGTTGAGATTCACATGCTGGGACCTGGAATTAGCTGGAAGCTTCTTTATTCATGTGTTTGAAGCCTGGACTGAGATGATGAAGGCTGAACTAAGCTGGAGTTGCACATGGCGTTTCCACATAGCTTGGGCTTCCCATTCATAAGGCCTAGATTTCTGAGAGAAAATGTCCTGGGGGCAGGGAGGTTGAAAGGTGGGCATCTAAAGAAAGAATGTTTCAACAAACTAGGTGGAAATTGCATTGCTTATTCTGACCTAGCCTCAGAAGCGCATAGTGACATTCCTACCACATTTCATTGATTACAAGTGAGTCACTCAGGCCAGCTCAGATTCACTGAGAGAGAATTAGACACTATTTCTTCCTGAGGGAGAGTCAAAGTCACATTGCTGTAGAGCAAGTTGGATGACAGTGTCGTTGTGGCTGTCTTTGATAAATACAATTTTGCACAGACATTGGTCATTTTGAAAAAGTGAGGTGACTGTATCTTTATATAATTTGGTTGAGAATGCATGTATCTGGCACTTCATCAAGCTAATGTACAATGGATTGCTTTAAAGTGCACTCTATTTGAAAGGCTGCCTTTCTTTGTCTTTCTAAGAATGCTCTAATATTATATATGGAAACTAATCAACATTACTTCGTTTGTATAGCTCATTTAACAAGAACCATTATTTAACAGATATTACAGGAAACATCATAGCATACAGAGTAAGAAACAAATGGGAACATATGAGCAAGAAGAAAAATTAATGAATAGTTAAGAAGTGGAAATACTTCGGGCAGAGTATCATTCACAAATGAAGTTCTAGTGAGTCTCAACCTTTTATCACTCTTAGTTATCACCTACAGAATTAGAAACAAAACAAAACAAAAAACTATGGTGCCCAGACTCCTCTCCCTCTAGAAACACTGATTTAATTGGTGTGAGGTGTAAACCTGGCATCAAAATTCAAAAGCTCCTGTGGTGATTCTAATGTGCAGCCAGTTTTGAGAACGATTGTTTTAAACTCTTTGTAAAGTGCATAAAAGAAAAAAAACCCAGTAATGCTTAGTTTCCTTAGTAAATTCTCATCAGTAAGGTACTTCTCTAAGCAGACACTCATTTGCCTCCACACTCTTCTACAGATTATTCCACAGCAGACACAGAATGTGGATTCATATCTGACATATAGACATGTGAACAAAGCCCACGTGCCAATATCTAAAGCAAAAAGCTGAAAAGAAACTTTTAATGAATGGTTATTTCAGTTTCTATATCTGATGGTCAGATAACTATATTTTTAATATCCCCAAATAGTTTTATCATTGAGTGGTGTGGTTCTATGATCGTGTTATATTATGTACCACTTCCACCCAAATTAGTTTCATTATCCTATGCAGACAGCACTGTTTTCCCAAAAATGGGGACAAGTACACAAAAGCGGGATAAATACTCTCTTTCATAATGTTAAACTTGAGCGGCATTGTCTTGCCTTATCAGGATACTTATAGGAAATTACTTTACAGGTTATATAACTTGCAGCTAGGTTATAATTAAGGCAACAGGCTGCTTTGAAATGTAGGTTATAGTTCTCAACCTAAGTTTCTCTACCGTTCATTTTCTGTTGGGCAACTGTGACACTTTGTATTCTCTTAGAGGGAGAGAGGTAATAAGTATATAATAATATTGGAAAACTGCCTGCCATCCTTACTTCTTAGTTTCATGCCTGTAAATGGAGATGAAGATATTCTTTCTAATTTAAAGGATGCTGCCTCCATAAGTGAAATCATTCCCTGGCACTTGGACGACTTTAAAAAGAGAGGCTTCCTGGGTAGAGATGTACTGTGTTGTCCATCATGGTTTGATTGTTTTTTACCTTCTCTTTCCCATTTAAATGGACTGTTTTTTTTAAAGCATTTATAGGTTCACAGCAAAACTGAGCAGAAAATACAGAGTTCCCATGTACCCCTGCTCTGATACACATAGAGCCTCCCGCACCATCAGCATACTCACCCGAGTGGTGCATTTTTTACAGTTGATGAGGCTGCGTTGATACATCATCACCACCCAAGGTCCATGGTTTACATTAGGGTTCATTCTTGGTGGTGTACATTATATAAATGTAAATGACATGTATATAGTATCCCACCGAGTAGTTTCATTGCCCTGAGAATGCTGTGTTCCTCTTATTGTCCCTCCACCCCTTCCCCTGGCAACCACTGGTCTTTCTCCTGTCACCATACTTTTGCCTTTTCTAGAATGTCATACAGTTGGGATCATACAATATAAAGCCTTTTCAGATTGGCTTCTTCCACTTAGCAATATGCATTTAAAGTTTCTCCATGCCTCTCTGTGACTAGATAGCTATTTCTTTTTAGAACTGAATAATGTTCTGTTGTCTGGATGTACCCGTTTATTAATCCGTTCACCTAGTGAAGGACATTTTGGTTGCTTCCAAGTTTTGGCATCTATGAATAAAGCTGTTATAAAGACCTGTGTGCAATCTTCTGTGTGGACATGCATTTTCCACTTACTTGGGTAAGTACCAAGAAGTGCAGTTGCTGGGTTGTATGGTCAGAGTGTGTAGTTCTATAAGAAACTGCCAAACTGTCTTCCAAAGTGGGTGTACCATTTTGCATTTTCCCCAGCAGTGAAGGAGAAGTCCTGTTGCTCCACATTCTCTAGAATTTGCTATTATCGGTACTGTAGATTTTGGCCATTCTAATAGATGTTTCATGGTATCTTGTTGTTTTAATTTGCAATTCCCTGGTGATGTATGATGTTGAACATCTTTTCATTCATATGCTTACAGGCCATCTGTGTTCTTCGGTAAGGTGTCAGTTCAGACCTTTTGTCCATTTTTTCATTGTGTTGTTCATTTTTTGGTTGAATTTTAAGAGTTCTTTGCATATGTTTTTCTTTAGTAGATACACCTTTTGCAAATGCTGTATCTCAGTTTGTAGCTTGTCTTCTCTCATGAAAGTTCCATTGTGTTTTTAGTTGTAGAATTAGACAAAGGAATAACTAAAGCTTAGTAATCTTATCTAGAGAGCATATTATCTTCTATTTTTCCTGGTCTCATCTGAGATAGAAAATTGATCTGATTTCCTCTTTCACAGTAATTCCAGTGAAATAAAATGAAAGGGACTAGGAAGCCTTAGCAAATTTTCTGAAAGTTAGAGCCAGGAGAATTGCATCCCACTTCTCTACCTAAAAAGGAGAAGCAGAAACTAAATATGTAAAGCATTTATTTGAACTATACCTTGGAGCTGGGGACATTGTTCATTACTCTGCTGAATTTTGGATTGTTTTCCCCTCCTCATGAAGGTTTTAGTGATCTAAGTTAGACTATTGAAGTAACAATCTAAGTTTTTGCTTTAATATTCTCCTATCTGTTCCTTTTACTCTTGTCTTCCTTGCAGAAATTTACCACTGTCTTCCCTTTAAAAATTCTATTGACAGTTTAGAGGGAATGCAGTTATTTATCTCTATGGACAGTTAAATACTTGTAATAGGAATGTTATGTTACTGAGCTACATTTCTTATTAAGAAAAAAAAGGAATGGTGATTACCTAAATGCATGTGAAATAATGGTGATGTGGACCCACTAGCAGTGGCTGAGATCATGGGGATGACTAAAGAGCTCCCTGCTCCTTTCAAGAATAAAATCCATGGTTTACACATTGTTTGACACTTTGCTCCAGTCCGCTGCAGATTAGCAACTTCACACAGGGCAATAAAATAATAAAACACTATTTTAGGACAGGAAGGAAGTTCCCCTCAGAGCCACAGCAAACACACTAGTTTGAATTTTTCCTATGACTGGTATTTTTTTTTTAAGGGACTATGTTTTTTTGGAACATACTATCTTATGTGACTTTATTATGCTCAGTGATGGTCTATGTGTGACAGAGCAGAAAGAATGGCCTTACCATAAATCAGTCCTAAATTTCTATTTTATTCTGGAGGGGAGAAAAAGCAGAAAGGATTTTGCAGCAATAGGGCAGCTTAGAGAGAACATGTAGATACTGTGTGGCAGTGATCAGAGAGTCTATAGATCACATTGTACCCTTTCAACTTTTGGGAACATTTTTTTAAATAGTATACACAGGGGTGTTTTTTCCTATTATGATCGGACAAAGGAAACCCAGAGACTGGGGCTAGAGGTCAGGAAGTGTAGTCTGTAGCCTGACTTGGTTCTTAACTAACTGTATAATTGTGGGCAGTATATTCTTTTTTTTTTTTTTTGGTATGTTTCCGTTTATCTCACTACAAAATGGAGATAATGAAATTTGCACTACCATTGTCAATATGAGGCCCAGATGAAATAGTAAGTGTGAATTACTTGGGGATAAATAAAATCCTTTTTATGTTTATTAATAAATTGTAATGCAACAAAATAATTACATGTTCAGTTCAGTTTCTCACACATGATATTCAGTATATTCTTATAATTTGATAGGGGAGAATTCATTGGTTAAAATGATAGTGAATGAAGGAAGTCACTAACCTGAGCTTAAGGAGATGCCAAGATCTAGGATCTTTTAAGAGTTAGGAGTTATACTGGGTTGAACAGTGTCCCCTCAAAATTCATGTCTTTCCCAGAGCCTCAGAATGTGACCATATGTGGAAATAGTGTCATTGCAGTGAAGATGAGGTCATTCTGAAGTAGGGTGAGCTTTTCCTCCAGTGTAACTACTGTCCTTTAGAAGAAAGGAGACATAGATGCATGCACAGGGAGGAGACCATCATGTGAAGGCACAGACATGCAGATGGAAGGTGGCCTTGTGACAGTGAAGGCAGAGATGCAGGGTGAGCCATGGAACACCAAACTGCCACAAGCGGCAGGAACTGCGAGAGAGAGCACGGCGCCGCTGACGTCTTGATTTCAGAATTTCAGCCTGCAGAACTGTGAGAAATAGAACTCTTGTTGTCTTATGTTGCACAAGCCGTGGTACTTTGTTAACGGCACCCTAGCAAACTAATGCAGAAGTCATGGTTTACACATTGTTTGACACTTTGCTCCAGTTAGCTGCAGATTAGCAACTTCACACAGGGCAATAAAATAATAAAACACTATTTTAGGAGAGGAAGGAAGTTAGCCACTGAGGGCCTGCCACATTGGCCACTAATGTGGCGTGGGCATAACTAGATCTTGGAAGCCAGATACGGAGGCAGGGAGAGCCAGGGAGACTGAGAAGGGATAGTCGTAAAAAAAGTTATTGGCAATCACCTATGCCAGATGTCAGTGTTTCTGCCGATTTCTGTCTGCTCACTACCCAAGTCACTTTAATGGGCTGAGATGGGTTAGACAGTTTCTAACTGAATGACCCTTAAACATGAAGTAAGGCATTGCCAAAAGCCCATGTACCTTGCTTTACATTGAAAAAGGGAGCCACTGTTCCTTAACACATAGCTTCCCTCTTTGTTCACAGATAACCTCATATATGTTTAACACAGCATTATTCCAAGCATCTCTTCCCAACCCATCTTTCTCAATATAATCCTGAAAGGTCAGTATTCGTAGGGATTATCCTAGAAATGGTTGGGTTATATTTTAGCTTCCTATTGCTGCTGCCACAAATCACTGCAATTGTCATGACTTAAGACAATGCAAACCTAACCATCTTGCAGTTCTCTGGGTGAAGAGTCTAGTGTGGGTGGCACGGACTAGAATCCAGGTGTCAACACACTGTGTTCCTTTCTGGAGGCCCTTGGGGCAAATCTGTTTCCTGCTCTTTTGGGTTGTTGCAGAATTCAGCTTTTTGGGATTGTAGAATTGGGGTCCCTGAGTTTTGCTGGCTGTAAATAGGGTACCATTGCCAGTTTATAGAGGATACTGCATTCTCTGGCTTGTGGCCCCTTTCCTCCACCTTCAAAGCTAGCAACAGATGGGCAAGTCTTTCTCTCATCGTGTCTTTCTGACCCACTCTCCTTTTCCATTCTTAAAGACTCATGCATTTAGATCAAGCCTACCTGAGAATCCAGGGTAATCCCTTATTCTTCAGGTCAGTTTTAACTACAACCTTAATTCCCTTTTGCCATATAATCTAACATGTTCCCAGATTTTGGGGATTAGAATGTGGGACATCTTTGGGGATCATTATTCTGCCTACCAGAGATTATCTGTGGCTGAGGAATGTGACTCCCCCCAGCAGGACTGGGTAGAAGGATGATCTAAACTATGAGGGGGAAATAGAGCTTTATCAAAATGTAGCAAATATTAAAAATAAGCAAAAAGAGAAAGCTAAGATGCACATTTATATGTGTGATATTTTAAAAGTCTATTGTCAACTTGCTGAGTTGAAAATTAAAAATTAAATCTACTTAATTAAAAATATTTGTTAAGAACTTTAGACATATCTTTGATAGGAATGATTTTCTGTCATGGAAGAAATTACTTTATAGGTAGTCCATGAAGGAAATACATAGAATTGTTGGTGTCCTGTGTTCAGGGGTCTTTTTTTACTTTAAAATGAACATAATTTCCTCTTGCTTATCTTCTGTTGCTCTTCCAAGCTCAGTATATCCCAATAGAGGGAAACTAATTTTTTTATCTTTAATTTTCCATGCTTAATTCACATCCAGTTGCTATTAAAATGATTTCATCCCATCAACGTATTATACTATTTATATATCACCATCTAGTTTTCTGCCCCTTTTAAATATCCTAAGAGACATGTTACTGATAAACACTGACTCCCATTTTGGTTTCAGCTCTGTTTAGTGACTTAATCACCAAATGCGGATGCGTACTTATTTCCAGTTTTCCAACTCAAGTTTCAGGCATATTTTGGCATGTCTCCTCTCCTCACGTGCATAATAAATAACATTAAAAAGTATATTTAAAAGAACTTCTATATAGAGAATTCATTCATGTAAGAATTACTTCTGAACACGTTATATATTAGGCATAGTTCTAGGTGCAGGAAATACACCAGTAATTCAGTTGCTTAGTACAAACTAAGGGCGTGGCCTTAGTACAAACTTGTTTTTATTATGTCTTCTTTTCCCCTAGTACCTTTATGGTAACCCTTGCCTACTCAGGTGTTTGTCCCCTTATCTTGGCATATATACATCTTTTTTACCCTTTCTATTACCTGAATTCCATATCCTGAGTCTCATTCACCCCATGAGTTGGCTTTTGAGTTACTCCACTTGGAAAGAGTCTAAGAAAATGACACCAAAGGGTTAATGGGATGCCCTGTTTGCATTGACTACTTGTCGAGGGGGTTTCATTATAACCCAAATTAATGAACTTTCTATTGGTGGAATTACAGTCATCTATCTACTCGGGCCACTAAAGACTGTATCTTTCGTTAGGGCTCCCTTCTTGCCAAATTTTTCTTTTTAGGGCTCTTCATTTAATCTCCCAAATGGTAAGACCAGTCCTGACCTCAGATGTGACAGTTAAGCACATCTTCCCCCAAAGCAGTAAAAAGACCATTTTTCAAATAATAATTTAAATAGGTCAAAGCAAACAGATACTCATATTAAAGGAAGAAGAAACTGTTTATTTCAGAAAGACCTATGGATTTGGATTTCTTTGTTTGCTACAGTGTTCCATTTTCCAAATTAGTCTGCCAGTTACGTGAGAATCTCAGTGGAGCTGATATTGGTGAACTCCCAGATCTTCTGCAGTTCTTGAGAATAGCAAAAGCCTCCCCTGAAGGATTAACAGCATAGCACATCCCTTTAGGGGCTCAGTTGTAAGTCTCACTGATAAAGCTTCCAGCACTTGAGTTTTTAGACAGGAGGAAGGAAGAAATGAACCCTTGGAAGACTTTTTTGGATATCAAATAATTGGCTGTTTCAAATCTAAAAAACAAAACAAAACTAACATTAAAAATAATCATTTTGAGGAATTTAGTTAAGAATAAAAATTTGCCTTAAATTTAGATGTGATTAAGCAATGCAGTATTTGATGTTCCAATGCCAGTCAGGTATTTGACTAAGACAAATGTTTAACACCTAACTGCTTCACTAGAAATAGCTTCTCACCCCACATCAGAGGACACAGAATTGTGCCAAAATCCTAGAAGAAGGAGTTGGTAGGTAAACAGAAGTAAAATATAAAGATGTTCGACATAATGTGGGCCCTTTTTCCATATATTTGTCTCTCTCTATGTATATATGGAGGAAGAGGGAAGGAGTATATTTGTGCCTTGAGCTCATTAGCAAAATACATCAGCTACAGCTGACTGATTTGCACCTGGTGCCTGCCTGCGGTCTCCAAAGAAAAGAGATTTACACTCTGGTTTGGAGTCTGGGAAGCTTTGAAAGCTCTCCCTATCAAAAGTTAGATATACATTTGGAAATGTGGATATACCATAGCTCTTTCTGGGTTAGACATTTGCTAAGGTTCACCTTTGTATTTCTTTAGACATGAGAGGTTGTGGCACATGTATCACACTTATTATGCACCTCACTTGTGAAAGGAGATTCCGATGGAGTGTTTGCACTAGAATGGAGCAAAAAGTTCATCCTTCTTACGGATGAGCAAAATGAGCTCCTGAGAGGCTAAAGAAGAGATTTAAAAGCTCAAGTATTTAGCAGCCTGGCCAGGTCCAGGACCCAAGTTAATCTAATTGCCAGTATAATTTTTTCCTTCCCTCCTTTGACATTATAGTTGTTTGAATAAACATCTTAAATAAAGAATATTTCTTCCTTCTTGTTCATTAAGGGGTCACCTAAGATAGTATATTCTCTAATCTCCACTAAGCATATTTTATGAGATTTCTATGCCTTTAAAATCAGTTTAATTAAAATAAAAATTAACACTTAATTGGTGATGTTTTTCCAGGTTGAAGCTCCTATTCTATTTTGATGCTTAGCTTAGTCATTTCCCATTTGCTTGATTCAAAGTGGGGTTGAAGGGGCCAACAGCCGACTCTATCCAGACGCTTTTATCTAATCACTGCACTCCTTGAAGTCTCTGATAATTATCAATAAATTGGGTGGTAGATGAATAGCAGTGTCAGAGAGAAGTGCTGAAGGCACACTAAGGGTGACTCTTTAAGCTTGTTGGGAGGAGGGAGGAGTGAAGCCAGAGCCATCCTGTTTGTCAGGAACAGAAAGTATGCTGGAGAGAACTAACTCCTGGGAAGGGGATGTGTTGGGAAGATAGATTACCCCGGGAAGTCAGGACTGCTCTCCCAGTGGGCCGCAGCCCACTTGGATGTAATTTGCCAGCTGTCCATCTTGTCCTAGCGTATCTCTGTCATTTCCCTTCGCACTGCCAGCGACAAGCCTGTGTTCTGTAGGTCTAGTGCAGCCGCAGAGCCTTCAGAACAGCCAAAGACGAGAAGGGAGAGGAAACTTGTTCGCAGTGAAGGACTATTCAGCATGCACTCTCTTCCTATCAGCGCTCCCAGAAGCTCTCAGAGATGGACCCTGTGGGAAAAACTCTTTAAATGAGCACCTTATTAGAGAATGATCCTGTTAGGTGACTAAAGGCTGATTACATACCCAGAGGTGAGCTGTAATGAGGCTCAGAGTAAATAAATGAAGCAGTCGGCTGCACTTTGTATCTGGACTTGAGCCTGAACATTTCAGGCTGGTATTGGGAAAAATAAAAGGCTCTGTGGAAAACAACACAATAGACTGGAAATATGCCATCTTTTTTTGTTGTTTTTTTTCCCCCAAAGGGAATTTAGGGCAGATTTCCTGGGTAAAGCTTTTGAAGAAAAAAGGCTGGTGTGATAGGGAACTTTGGGGTGGACATTGCCATTCACATGACCAAGCCCACAGACCTTTTCTTGCCTTTTCTTGGAGGCTGACCAGCCCAGTGGGCACTGCCTGTCTCTTTAAAGCCACAGGGTTGCCTGGAAAGGGTTCTAACAAAGGATCTCAGCCCCACTGACTGAATATTGGTGAGGAAATTTGAAGCAACAGTCATGTTCCCTACAGAAGTAGGTGAGATATGAATGAATCTGCCATCCATCCTTGTGAATTACCTCCATAAAGCAAGGACGCAGTTTGAAACCAACTTGGTTATTGCCAACTGGTCTTGTTTTAAATCCTCCATGGGAGCAGCTGCAGCCCTGAAGTCCATTTCATTTAAAGTTCACTAGTCCTGGGGATCCATAAGGGAGGATTTCTTATTTAGTGAATTCCTTTCCTAGTTAATTCATTTTATGGAGCAAGCATTTGTCATCTCTGCTCTCCACTTTCTCCCTGGAAGGCACAGGCAGGATGCTGAAGTCTAGAGAGGACACTTTCCTCTGAACCCAAAGACTGGGTTCTCAAGCAGGCCATGACGCTTGCTAATAATGTGACCTCCTACCATTCAGTGTTTCTGAGCCTCATTTTATTCATCTGTAAAATAGGTCATCCTGCCTTTATCCTTTCCTTAGCATGTATTGAGAGTGCTTTAGAAACTATTATGGGTCTTTGTAGGGTAAGCTGTGTTTATTCAAAGCATCTGATTTGTGTTTTAAAATATTCTTGAATGTCTTGTGATTCCAGGCTAGTGATATCCAAGACCTTTCTCATTCCTCAGGCACACAAGTAGTATTTGTTTCAAAGCAGGATGTTCAAAAGCTAAGAGCAAAAATTTTGATCTCCTGGATGATTGTGCTCTCTTGATTCTCTACGCCTTTGCTTTCCCTATCCTTATTTTACTGGAAAATACTCAATACAAATTTATCTTGAGGCTAAAGAGAACTCTTTAAAATGACCTTAGGGCTGTGAATAGACTAGGTGCCATTCATTCCCTTAATATGATGACTTCCCAAAGTGTAAAAGGCTGAGATCACATTTGTTTCTTATAGATTTCAGTCAAAGCCAACATAGGTGCTTGCTAGTGTCATAATGATGGGTGACAAATGGTTTAAGCTGATAATTGAGGAAAACCGAATGTCTTCTCTATCTCCCACTACACCTCCATTTAATAGTCCATTTTTCAATAGTATGCTTCAGTAAGGTTCAGTAGCCTGGTTTGGTGCTCATATGTCAGCTCGATGGAGGACAGCAATGCTAATTTGTTTCTCTAGGCATGTCTCCCTCAGACTAAGGACTAAGGCTACCAAGTAGTTCAGATCCAAGAGATGAGTTGGAGGCATTCAGTGATTAAAGAGTCAATATGTTCTGACTTCTCTGTTAATTTACCAAAGAGAATAATATCCTCTCAATTTTATCCTTTACCACCAGCTGTTTAAATTGTCTTAGAAGCATGTCTGGGTTCGAACAGATAAAGCATGTTTAAAGCATAAGTTTGTAGGCTTTTATTTTGTGAAATGGTACTGCTATAATCAGGGCAATGAATAGTATCTTTCCATTGGAAAGAAAATGCTAATGTGGCTGTAGTGGGATGGAGGGCCATGGGAGAGGAGAGTTGAGATTTCAGCAGCTACGGGAAAAATAAAATAAAATATTTTGCATTTGAAAATAATGATTAGCTCCTTCTTTATTGGTCTCAGAGAACATCTAGAGAAGTAATTGGAAAGGGAAGAAACATTAAAGGCATTTCATATGCTGGGAGGTGAAAACAGAGGCTGAGAAGCTTAAGAAATTCGACTCAGGTCATGTGGTAGGAGACTCCAGAATTAGAATCTGGTTTTGAACCTGTGTTCCTCTGACCTAGTTCTGAAGTGTGAACTGGTCAGCTTTCATGCCCTGTGGAATCTGGAATTGCTACCCTTGCCACTTTCTCCATCTTCGCTGTCCATTCCCACCTCTTCAATCTGGTCTTTCTTTTTAAAGATCTTTTAAGACCATCATTAAGGCATAGAATGTTGAATGAGTGAATATATATTTAGGTACTTGCTATCTTGAGTTGTATTAAAAAGAGAACTCATTCTTAAACGTTTGAAATCTGTATCAGTTCACAGGCCTAAATAGATTTTTTTTTCTCTTCTGAGTGCTATACAAAAATACTTCATATTTCTTGGCTGTTGAACTTCAATATTAACTTAGAGTGCATCTCTTTCTACAGTTCCCATACAGGTTGCTTACTTCCAGTGACAACTGCTTTCTAGTTGGAGAAATCCTTTAAATCACAGGTACCATATCAGAATTTCTTTCAGTTAGGATAACAGATCCAGTAAACTGCATGTGTGCAAAGTACAGATAAAGGTAATCAGATCTCATGCTTCAGAGAATAAACTGATTACCTATGATGGTCAGGAAGAAATTTTCCCTATTAGCATCTTGCAGATATACAAGCAAAACTCAGGATCCAACTTCCTATTATCTTACAGAATTTCATTACGTACATGGTATAAAATCTGAACCTGTGATATAATGTGCTGTGTGTAATGGTTGTCATACATGGGTAAGTATTTAATATGCAACAAAATAAATACTATAACAGTGTTGAGACGGAGAACTATTTAGGTAATTGAGATAGTGATCTATTAAAGATAAACTACTTAAAACCTTTTCATGTTTCCTCCAGGAATCTCAAAGTACCTTCCCAAAATGAGTTCATTAATCCTAATGAATATTCTGTCACATAAATTCTGTTAAATTTCTTTGAAAAAACAAGTCAGTCAATTGTACTAACCCATTAAGCACTTAGAACACCAAGTTTTCATAGCAGCCTAACAATCTTTATTGCCTTCAAATCTCATTAGATATTTTACTTTTAAGATAATCATTTTAGGTGGAATTCTTTCCCATCCCAACTCCTTCTCTACATTCATCCCTCCAAAACACATGTGCTGAGAGTAAGTAATGTGAAAAGTGCTGGATATAAAAGGATAAATAGGGCTCAGAGTCCAGTGGGAGGGAGCTGGGGATTTCTTCCAAATACACTAGCAGATCCTTCTTACCGTATAGGTCATCAGATCAGCTAGACTTTGACATGTATGAACCTAGTCTGATTCATGATTTGGTCCTAAGAGCCTGTAATGGATTCCAGTTAGTTCAGTTGACATTTAGAGAGATTTGGTCATGTTCTACCTTAGAAAACCTTTGGAATAACTTGTTTCTTTCAAACACTGGGGCTGTCCAGAGATCTCTACTCTAGCCTAATTGCAGAGTGTGTCTGTGTTGATCAGAAACTCTTTATAAAAGATGGTTAGATTTAAATTCGACACAACTTTCCAGAGAAATTCTAGAGACAAGTCCCATGCTGCTCCTAGAAAATGGAAGAGACTAACAATTAAGAGACCTTTCTAAACTTAAACGTACCCATGTTTAAGTTTTATTTGTTTGGTTTAGTGTTTTTTTCCTTAATATTCTTCTGGATCAAGTCATAATTGCACTTCAACTTGTTGCTATTTGACTTAATGGAAGGCCTGACATGAAGGAAGTGTCTAAATATAATTTTGAGGGAAATGATTTGTGGAATGTTTAAGCATTTCTTTTAAACAGTGTTTTGGCTACAAAAGGTATAGCACTTTCATCTCTGGAACTGAATAGGCCTTCTCAGTTTGGTACCTAAAGGATGTTTGCTGTGGTAAGGAACCCAAATAAGTAAAGTCATGCTCACTGGGGCTGCACTTTCTGCCCAACATTGGATGCATTAGGAGCAAGTGAGACATCAGCAGTCTCACTTAGAGAAAAATATCATTATATTGCTGTTTCTCAAGATACATTCCCTTAAAAACCAATCTTACAGTATTGTCCTTGGGAACAAAAAGCAAGCAAGATATTCAGCGGCAAATATATGCAGATGGTCCCCAACTTAGGATGGTTCTACTTACAATTTTTTGAATTTAAGGTGATGCAAAAGTGATACACATTCAATAGAAACCATACTTCGAATTTTGAAGATCGATCTTTTCCTGGGCTAGCGACACGTGCTATGGTACTCTCAGGTCATGCTGTGCAGCAGCAGTCAGCGGTGTGATCACGAGAGTTAACAACCGATACACTTACAGCCATTCTGGACCCATATGACCATTCAGCCTTTAACTTTTGGTATAACTGGTCAGTAAATTAGATGAGGTATTCACCACTTTATTATAAATGGGCTTTGTGTCAGATGATCTTGCCCAACTGTTGGCTAATGTAAGTGTTCTGAGCAGTTTTAAGGTACGCTAGGCTATGAGGTATGGTAGGTCAGGTGTAGGTTTAGATGTATTTTCAACTTGAGATATTTTCAATTTATGGTGGATTCATTGGGACATAACCCATCACAAGTTGAGGAATATCTGTATTGGGGAGCTTTTTAATACTGCACCTGCCCTTAACTATTCACAGTGCATATTAGCAAACTAAAGGGTCTTCAAAGTTTTGTAGTATATACACATTTTAAATTTTATTTAACTCAGGGTTTCTCAAATTCATTTGGCTTTTCACTTGTATGACATTCATTGATAATGATTAATATCCAGGTTCTGGGAACACAATGTGGGGAACTGTATTAGAAAAAATATATGTAAACTAAAATAGGGGAATCTAGCTAAGTAGTGGAGTGCTTATTTACAGTAGTCAGTTGTTTTGTACTTTATTTTATGCAGCATTCCTTTTAATGTGAGCTTCTCAAGTGCATGAAAATAGTATTTTAAGTGACTTTTTAAAATATTAATCATGTTTGAGAAGATAATAAATGTTTTAAAAAATTCAGGCTGTGCTGATTCCCATTCCTACCCTGTTCCCCATTCTAGCATTTCTTCTCTTCAGTATTTGATTTATGAGAGCTCAACTTTGCAGGACAATTCTTCTGCAATGTGAAATATTGCATATTCTTTCATATAAGAAAGGAAAAAAAATACTTCTGAGTAGCTAGTAAAAACAACTATGTGACAGTAGAGGATAATGATAAGAGGAAAATAAGTGGATAAAAGGGTCAGGAAGCCTTTATTTTCCTTTGGCTTGCTGTGAGATTTTAGCCAAAAAGAACCTCCCTGGTCCTTACTGTATAATTAAAATGACTATTACCTCCCACCATCTATAAGTGGATGATTTGAGGCTTAAGCAAGAACATTTTTCACATTTTTTATTTTACTGGGCCTCTTGAATTATATAGCTAGTCTAGGTTGCAAACATATTGAGTATATAAATTCTTAGTTACATATCAAATACATTAATCACTAATTTATTTTGATTAGTGATTAATCACTAATCACTAATTTGACAGCTACCCATCTATTCACTCATAAATGCATGCTGACATATTCTTCTATGCAAGAGATGCATTTAAGGAATGAAAGTTGTATGCTTGGGTGTGTGGCCCAGGAAAGAAGGAAAACCTGGAAAAAATTTGTTACATTTAATAGACATGAGTAATTGAAAGGTTTTTATGTTACAAGACCAAAAACTATGATTTCATATAAATATATATAATCACATGTAAATGTGATTATATATATGTGTGTATAATGAAATAAATGATAGATACTCATAATATGTCTTATTTTTCTCCTTACAAAAGTATTGCTATATAACTAATCAGTAGGTCTGGAATGAGGCCAGGAATCTCCATTTTTAAACAAGCACCCCAAGGGCTTCTAATGCAGTGGTTTCCAGACATGCTTTCCAATCACTGAGGGAAAGGACTGCTCATGTTGTGTTTTTAATATTCATGTGTAATTGGGAGAATTAGGTGATTTTTCTTCTCTAGGAGCCCTCAGCAGCAGCCCCAGAGAAAGAATGTTGTAACTAGCATTTCTTTGTGTTATCTGGGCTCCTAGTCAAAATCACTGTAGGGTACTTGCTTCACCAAGCAAGACCCTACATCCAGTCTTGTCCTGTTGGATGCCAAGCCACTACTAGTGGAAGACTGTACAGAAGTCAGCTAACCAAATTAGGGGCAAGCACGTTTTGGAAACAGCTTCTGGAAATGTAGCCTGTCACCTATCCACTCTGTATCAGAGACCTTGACCCACATTTCCTGAAAAATAAAACTCTGGCAAGTTAAAGTATATTATTGTGCCTGTTGGAAATTCCTTCCTTCTCTTTCTCCTACTCTTCCTCCCCTCCTTTTCTCCCTCCCTGTTCCTCTCTCTTCCTTCCCCGCTTCTCCTCTCCTTTTCCAAACTTCTTTTTATATGTGAAGCTATTCTCAACCTTTCAAGTATTGCCCTAACTCCATCTATCCATTCTATCAATAATATTTTTTGAGCACCTACTGTTTGCACTGTAGAAGACACTATAGTGGGCAAACATGTATACCAGAATTCACTCAGCAAGTATTTCCTGAGGGCCACTCTTGTGTCAGGATCCTTTCTGACCCATGACAAAGGGTTTAGCCTCTACCCTCAAGGACCTTGAATTCCATCACTATATATGAGCAACTGTAATAAAAAATTAAAAACAAGCCAATGAGATTTGGGTCACATATCATGTCATTTCAGAGGGAAGGAATCTTTAAACCTAAAATAATCCTAAAAGGCTTCGTGGACAGAATTCTGTTTCGCCTATCCCTTGAGGAACAAGAAGTGTGTATATAGGTGGGGATGCACACCGAGGCAGTCCAAGTAATGGGAACAGCATGAGCAAGCACACGGAGGTGAGGTAAGCACCGGGAATCGAAGTGGGTAATTTGATTCTAAGTGCATACTATATAAAAAGGAGAACTAAATACTAAGGATGAGAAGATAGTCTGGGACCTTGAAAGTTTGCTATAGAAGCTAAGATTTTTCTAGAAAGGAATAGGGAGCCATTGGTTATAAAGAACGAAAGGAGGAGGAAAGGTGAGAGGTAAGGCCATCACTTAGAGGGTGTTAGAAGAATGTAGAGAAGAGGTAACAAAGGCCAAAAATGGGGCACTAGGAGCAAGAATTCAGACGTTTTCTACATCCTCTTTTCTAATTTTGCTTCCATAAACGTGGTATCCATCTAAATTGAGGATCACATTTTCTCTTCTCCATGCACAAATTCCTTCTCTGTAGAAATTCACCCTTCTCTCTCCAATCATGTTACAGGTCCCCAAGAAGTTTCCCTCCATGGTACCTTGCAAAATCAGGCTCTCCTGGGAATCTTTCCCTACTTCACCCTGAAATACTCCTGTATGTTTTCCAATAAGCTACAAAACAGCCTTCACCTCCTATTCACCTCCTGGGCACCCAGTGGTTGCTGGAAGGCCATTTTTAAATCAGTGTTGTTTTATCTTCTTTAAAATCCTTGACAGTCTCTGGACCCTTGGTGAGAGAAGAATAAACTGAATGCACACCAGTGACGGATCACAGCCTTTACTCTGACAACTTCATGGTATCTCTGGCTGCCCTTCTTATGTGCTTGTCATTGTGTTTCCCTACATCAATCTCATAAAACATCCTTTCCTCATGCTTGACATATTGAGATCATCCTACCACAGATAAAACACAGAGTGCTGTAATACAATTATTTGCAATGCAGAGATATCTCTGCTGATGTTTAAGACTGGTATGATATTAAGCACATTACTTTCCCTGACAGACATTTTCATTATCCCCATGCCATGCAGTGGGGAGAATCTAAAAGTGAAATCTTGTTTCTCCCAACTGGGCCCATGCAATAAAGTTTACAAGTGTGTATGTTGTCCTTCCCTTTATATGTCTGTTTTTATAAAATCCACAACCTCTTGCTCAAACCACACTTGAATTTCCTTGGGGAAGAGACATGAATTTCAGAGAACCTGTAGTAAAAGCAATCATCTTTAATCGAAGACCTGTATTTCTGTGGCTGGTGGTGTCACATGGGCAGGTTTGGAGAACCATTCAGAGACGGGACAAAAGAATAGCCAAGTAAAAATCAAGAAAGACCAACATTAGAAGGCTGTTTAGTTTGCCAGAATGAGTTTATATGCACCAAGATCTTAGTAAGACTATAGTGCAAGGTCAATAATACAAAAGGCTATCGTAAGGAAAACAAGAATAGCAGCAATAAAAGGTGACACTTTTTGAGGAGTTCTTGCACCAGCAATTTCATATGTTGTACATACATGTTTAAAATTAAATCCTCATAACAGCCCCATAAGGTAAATAACTAGATAACTTTACCAGAAGAGATATACAAGCTCATAAAAGTCATTTAACTTGTCTGTGATAACCCATCTAGTGATTCAAGCCCAGGTCTGTCTGACCATAAGGTTAGGCTTTTAACTGATCAAAATTCTCTATCCTTTTAGTGAGGTAAAGCCCAGATCATAGAAGATCAGCTAAAGAAATGTGTCAGGCCCGTTGGTATGAACACTGGTTTGACAGGTGCATGTTTCTAAGCCTAGAAGGATTCCTGTCGACTGTCCCCCACTTCTGCTGAATGTTCAGAATCTTCCAGATAAATCATTGCAGCTCTCTGGGGTGTTTTAATTGTAAACCCTCTAGATTCCATTGGTGGAGTTCATTTATTCAACCTTGGAACTAAAGCTGGAGGAAGGGTTGATACCTCCAGGTAAGGAATAGGTGCAATTTTGCTTAAGGTTCTGTTGGAATTTCCTTTTAATTCTGTGTTTCCCTTCTCCTGGTTTTCTGATGAGGTCATTAGGAAGTATGAGGCAGGGAATCAGAGGGCAAAGTGTCTTTCACTTTCATCAGGCGGAGCCAGCAGGGGCCTGCACCACCCAGTGCTGTGCAGCATCTGCCTGGGAATGACTTTCTAAGAAGGAACTTGTTCAAATGTTCTTTCTCTACTGGGACAGTAACAGCAGAGGCTGTTTTACAGTGGGTCATGATGTCCTTGCCTCCACCATTGGGTATCACACTACTGCCATCTAGTAACTTCAGCACTCTTTCTTCCCATAATTTTATCAAGAGAAACAAACAAACAAACGAACAAACAAAGCCAGAAGAATCCTCTTTGACATTAATATGATACAATTAACAATTTATTCTGCTTCTTTTTCAACCTAGAAGTTGAGACATAGTCTTTTCTGTATTTCAGACGAACAAAGTGGAAAATGCATTTGTACATTAATTCAGCACACATTTTTGATAAGCTTTCATATAAGAGGCATTGAATAGATTTGGGAAATAAATACAGTGGAATACAATATAAAAATTCACATTCTTTACCCTTAAGGATTTCAGAATATACTGGAAGAAGCACACCCAATGGCATGGTCTATAACATAGTTTGATGAGTATGGTAATAGAGTCATGCACAGAGTTTCATGAAACCGGAGCAGATGGGCAACTGGCATAGCTGGGTTTGGGAAGCTGGGGATTCCTGTGGGATCTAACACCTGAGTATTAACTAAGAGTATCACAAAGAATATGATCTCCATAAAAGTCACTCATCTTTTTTTGAGGGTTTACTATGTGTTAGACTGAGTGCTAAGTGTTTAACATGCATTGTCAAAATGAGTCCTACCTTTAGAACAACCCCATGGAAGGTGTTCTATTGTTATCACCATTTTATAAACTTTACAAGTGGTAGAACAGAGATTTGAACCTGTGTTCTCTGGCTTCAGAGCTTAGCCACGCTGTAATCATCTACACTGCCTGGGAACATCACCAAGCAAAGCTACTTGTATTTCTTGGACCCAGTAACCACTCTTGCCCGGTGGGCAGGTAGCTTGGTCTCTAGCTTTTGATGAACTTGCAAGTCAGTGGTTTGTGTAGAAAGTGAACCTGCAGATATCAGCGTGGATATTGGCATGTTGGTTCCAAGGTCTAGGCAGTTGACTTTGACTGTATCGGTCTAGTGCAGTCTATTACTCGCTGCCCACTTCTCCAACACGGTGCTGTATTAGGCAGATGACACACAGCGTGGCCTGCTCCCTCTCAGTCCCATGCTCCCTGGCATCTCAAACGGACCCATCAGTAAAACACTCTGCCTGCCAATTTGGTGCTTTTCTGAAGACAAACACTTTCTGTTATATTTTGGAGATAGAAAACAAAAAACAAAGAACATTTTCTCTCATTAACCTGGCAGAGCCTAATGGAAATTCTGAGAAATCAAGTTTAATCCCATAAGGTGTGAATGTTGTTAATCTTGAATGCTGAAAATTTGGCATATTGGGTGGGGGGGTGACAAGGTTAGGTATGTTTATTAGCATCCTGTCATGAAATTTCCCATGAGCAGTAGAGGTTTGCCAGAAAATTTAGTGTAACTGATGGGAGCAAGTTGGACTGATTCTTAGCGGGTCCACACTGGCTCTGTTCACACCTTTCCTTGAGAGACAACAAAATGTATTGAGCAGAGAGCTCATTAAGAAGACTTTCCTGCAAACATACTCTTTGCACCAGGTTTCTTTCACCTTCTTTTCTTTCATGTAATTATTTCAGTCATTTGAGAAGATATAAGCACAGACTGGAAATATTACTGAATAGGCAGTGATTTTTGCTCATTGATATATATCTTTTCTCTCTCTCAGGGAAAGCTTATACTCCAGGGAGGAAGGATTAACAAGAAGCCATTGTCCTTGTCTCACTCTGTTTTTAGTAAAGGATTAGAAGGTTCAACTGTTGAGTCTAAAAACCACCAGGACAGAGATGTAATAGTGAAAAGACGATACCTTTGGATTAGTCTCCTTGGGTCCCAGTCTCAAGCTTCCAGCTTGCTGGTCCATTGACCCTGGGCCAGTTATTTAAACTTGCTGAACTTTTGCTTCCTTTTCTGAAAGGTTAGGTTAATGATGCCCATCTCACAGGGTTCCTAATAAATATTAAATGAAATAAAAAATGTCACAGTTACTTGACCTGAACATCTTTCAACTTCTAGTTCAAGCATTGCCTCCTCTGAAAAGCCTTCCCTGGTGTGTCCAAGAAATAATAGCCACCATTTATTGGAATTTATGATGTTGCCACATACTGTACAACACACCTTGTATCCTGTGTGTCACTGAATCCGCAGAATCCAGAGATAGGGAGAGAGAGAGAATAGAAAGAAGAGAGAATGAATGAGTTCCCATGTGATCTTGGCCAAGACATCCATCTTTCCTAAACTTCAGTTTCCTCAGGAGTAAACCAGTAAATAATAAAACTCACATCTTAACTCTACTTTCATGATTAAATGAGATGATTTATACTAATATGCTTCCCCCAGTGCCTGATACATAACAAACTCTTAATAAATAGCATCAAATATTATTGTTTCTGATGATGTTATGTTTGTTTTTGTCGCAAGCATTCCTAGCACAGATTGTGTTCTGATTTCCTATTGTTCATTTTGATCCCTGCCTCCTCTACTAATCTATGAGGAGGCTGGAATCCACAGTTTTTCATCTCTGGAGTATCCTTTACAGAGAAACTCTCATGAATTATTTTTGAAGAAATCAAGAAGGGAGTGAGGGAGAGAAGGAGGGGAGCAAAGTGCTCGGTAATGTGTCAGGAGCTGCCCCAGGGGGCCAGCTAACTAGCACGGGGAGCACTGCAGGTTAGCAGGTCAATTTTGGTTCTAGTCAGACTCTTCCCATCAAGTTGCCCTTCCTATCGGAAAGAGATCAGTCTACCTCTGAAAGCTTTTCACACAAACTAGAAAAGCAAAACAAAACAAAACAAGCAACAACGAAAAGGTTCAAACATTATATTGTGAGAATTTTAACGCATTTTCCACATTCGTTTCTTCCTATAGGAGGAATTGACACACTAAAAAGGCATATTCCCTTGGCTGGACCAAATACTGAGCCTGACAAAGGAAGTTGAATTGCCTCCATCCCTTGTTAGGCTGAAATGATTTGGCCCAGTGAAGGATGATTTTGGCCTGGAAACTCAGATTTGTAATCCAGCCTGGCCTATACCCAGTTCCAGACTTTTCCACATGCCGTCTGCTCTCACTTACGGAATTGTTTCAAGGAGTCAAATGAGATCCCCTTAATGAGACTGTTTGGTACAAATGGTGGTACTATCAACTCTGCCCGAAGCTCTGCTTAGGTGCTCTGTGCCTGAGACACCTGCCTATCCTCTTCAACTAATCAGATACATCCTTGTCTTTACCCGGTGCAAATTTCAGTCTTCCCTGTGGTTCCCAAACACATGAATAGCCTTCTTGACACACACATTTCTGTCTCTTTGCACATCATGCCTTCTTTAAAGTTCAGGAATTTTGAAAGGAAATGGTGTCAGAAAGAGACAGGTCATCTGTGTTCTAAAGTTTAGCAGCAGCAATTAGTATAAAGCAGAGCTAGATGAGACTTACTGGTGAGTTTTCTTTGCTCTGCAACAAGCTTGGAGAATAAGTTTAAGACAACATTTTAAAAATGGAGCATTCCATATAAAAATGAAAATTTATTAGCTACTCATGGCAAATCAGGAGACATTGCAATACTGAGCCTGCATTTCCATGTGGCAGACATTGGCTAGAGATCAGTGGCAGGTGTTACAGACGTTCTTGGGGGGGGCTGCAGTCCCCCACATTTCCTATCACCCCACCAATACCAAAGCCTATGGCCCATTCTAGTAGTAACTAAATATGAAAATGCTTGAGCCTTAGAATTCTCAAAGCCAGCCTACTTCATGAATTTTCATTGCCTGCTTGAACTCTGGAGGGATTTGATTGTGCAACCCATGCTTAAAGGACAGGAAAAGGAAACACCAAACTGGATGTGTTACATGATATTATTTCATTCTGATTTCTCTTTTCCTTCTCTTCTACATGTTCTACCATCTGCCTTCCCACCGCCACCACCTATGGAAGATGAATAATTAAAGATACTTAGAGTTTATGGGCCAGAAGAAAAAGCCCGCTTCTAAGCTCTGCAGTCTTATTTCTCACTTCTGGAGTTAAATGTCACTAAATCAAGAGGTTAAGAAAAAGTTATGGAAATGTCTGTTGCCATGCTAATGGGCAGGAGTAGAACAATCCATTCACATTCCCACTTCACAAGTCCACTTTCCCAAAACTAATCAAGCCCTCCATCTGTGGAACTGTCCACAGCAGATCTTTTTTCTGCAAAGAAAGACTAGAAAGGTTCCCACATATATTCTCCTTGGCAGAAAAGTATCACCTTTTTTTTCTATTTCAAAAATAAATAGCATCCATTTAAAATTTTCCAGTCTCATTTTAAAATGGAAATAGCCAAAACTAGGTAGTTGCCTTATTCTATTCCTTTTCATTGAGTCTGTCCCTTACTCCTTTTTCACATTATGCATATGTTTTTCTCCAAAGTTTTGTTATATAAATAAGCTTCTTTTATTTTTTTAACCTACACTTATATTTCTCTTCAAGCTTATATCCTTAACTGTGAAAGAATTTGGGAGTTTTTCTACCTCTATTCTGCATTTCCGTGCTTTACGGTGTGTGTGTCTGTGTGTGCACACACGTGTGTGAGTTTATTGGCCTTTAAGAAAAACACTCAATATTCACATTTCACCATTTGTCACCTACCCCACTCTTTATAGCCTGTGATATTTTTAAATGCGTATGAAGCAGCTGAAGCCCCAAAGTGAACTTTCTGAAGTCCACATATGATCAATTTCTGCCCCCACTTAAAATCCTCCAGATGACTCTTTAGCAACTCAAATCGAAATACAAATGCTTTATCACTCACAAGCTCATCGCCATTTGCTGTCTCTCTCTCTCTTCAGCAGCATCTATTTCATTTCCTCATCAAGATTCCAGCCATGCTGCACAATCCAGAGGGTTTCAAATACCATAATCCAGAGCTGGTACTTCCCATATGCACACAGTGAATAGAATGGCACTAAGAACTACATCAGTGTCCTATTGCATGCGTTCAAATGAGGAGGTGTTGCACCAAAGGGGCTCTGGGGAGGGGAAAGGGGTCATTGCTGAATGCTAGTGTGAGATAGCCAACACTGCAGTTTAGACAAGAAGAGGAAGGGAGCCTACCAAGGAATGCCTTAGAAGTTTTGAGCCTGAATAAGTGGGAGAGTTGTGAAGTCATTAATTAAGGTTTGGATCACATAATTAATTTGGGGTAAGGAGCAAGGGTAGAAAGTAGTAGTGAAAATCTACAGACAGTAGATGAGTCTATAGAAAGAGACCCAGCAGGTGGTTATAGCTCAAATTATTGGATGAAATTAGAGATGGAGATGTGGAATCTGAATGGTGGAGATGTAATAGCTGAATCTATGGGACAAGTCACATGAAGTTGTCAAGGGAGAGAATATGGAACAATATCTGAGGATAGAGCCTTGTGGGGAACACCTTTTTTATTGGTAGGTTATGGAAAACAAACTGAGGATAAGTTTGAGAATAATAAATTGTCAGGTTCATTGCACTATTACCTCATTACCTCTATCTGACAATTCCCTTATCTAAAACTTATAATATTGGGTAATTAATTTCTTTAGTCTGTGGTTATAGATCCTGTTACAGCAACCAAAAATCTTGCACATTATAGTAGGTAAATCAGAATGCTTACAACTGCACCTCTTCAAATGAGGTACATCTGAATGTCAAGGTGATTGGCAAAACACGAATGCATAATAACCAGAGATTGAGTTTATCTTCCAAGATCTTAATAGAGGATCCTCCTCAGGAGAAAACCTTTCTGACTTATTGGGCTTAGAAATGAAATCTATTTACTTTTCATTTGTTTTCCACCCTATCTATTTCTGTCATTTTCCTACTTAATTACTTGAGAGATTTATATGGAGAACAGGGCTCCCTTTTCATATTCCTTCAAGATCTTCTGGTTTGATGTCTTGTTTTCTCCCATAATGACACTTCTTTAAGCTGCAGTAGAATCTCCTTTTAGAATACACAGTTTCCCTAAAGATCAGTTTGAAGGAGATGAGATGTTAGGAGAGAGACAGGTGAAGAGAAACAGGTGTGTGTGTGTGTGTGTGTGTGTGTGTGTGGTGGGGGTGGGAAGAGGGGAGGGGTGGAGGTTGGGAATAGTGCCTTTGGAACTGTCTCAGATCTAAGAGAGTTTTTCAGGCCTCTGAAAATACTACACTGTGACAGAGGAAGGTGCTGCTCTGATGGCTGTGGAGGGGCAAGGACCCCAAAGGCAATAGTCTGTATTGGTTGCTAGCTCCACGGCGAACAGAGTAAAAGCCTTCAAGGACACACATGGCCTCCAGAGTGTGGAGCTGGAAGTGTGATAGATGTAAGAAACTCTTCTCCCAGCAATTTCTACACAAAATAAGTGGAGAGGGAGATCCCACATCTATTCTAGACTTCTTACTAGTCAAGTAAGTAGGTGCTAAAAACACTGAGAAAAACTGTGGAGTTCCTCTAAGAAGGGTACATTGATAACTTCATGGTTTTAGTCATAATCGTGTTCATCTTTGGTCAGCATGAGGTCATCTAAAAAAGTAAGAAAATTATGAAATGAATAGATCCATTCCTCATCATTTCTATTTCATGGTCTAAATTCTTTTTTCTTGGCCACATCTCTTCCTATAGGCAAGAAAAAGAAGGTCTGAGGGCCATATGTGTCTCTCATGACATCCTGGGTGCAACCTAAAGATTCTCTTCCAAAAGTGACCTCTGACCTACTCAGAGAAGAGATTGGCAGAATGGTCCATGTTGCTATACCAGTAGCAAGAATGCATGGATACAGTGATGCCTCAAGAACAGTTTTTAATCCTAGTTGATTCTGAGGACTACATGACAGAAATTCATTTTCAGCATTTTGTTGTCTGTTAAAGAAAGAAAAGACAGAGATGGATTGGTCTCAAGCAATGGGAAAAAATCAACTCCTTTGCAAAGACTATTACTTAATGAGGCTCCCTGGTGACTTTTCAGAGACAATTTTAGACATGAAAAGGAGCATGTCACATCTTTGCTTTGCAGGCTGTGTTTCTTTGTTGACTTTATAGGAAGTTTTGATCATTTATGTTGAAGTAGCACTAAACTAAACAGGTGGTGAACACAGAGGCAGGTTGGGAGGCAGGTGCCTTATCATTGAATCAAGGATTTCTGTCTCCCAGGCAAAGCTCATCATCATACAGGCCTCAGAGGAGTTTAGCCACAATCAATTGAAAGAAAATGTAAGAACTATGTGAAGAAAAATGTGTCTTGCCTTGTATACTTCAGTGGGGAACCCCAGTGAAAAAACTGCTAGTGCTTTGGGTGGCATATTTCTTTGATTCTACTTCTTCTTTTTATTTATTCACCTGATTTGCTTGGCAATTTTGCCTCTATTCCCATAACACTGCACTGGGACAGCGTTGATTTAAGGCCCATGTCATTGGAAGGGAATGGCATTCCCCCTGTCATAACAAAGCATTTAAAGATGCAGCTCAATAATTTACTCTTTCTGGAAGCTTTCCTGGATTTTCTGACCCTATTTTGAAATGGAACTCATCTTCTTAAAGTCTTCTAAATTCATGCACAGAAACAATCATAAAGTCACACTATCAAGAATTGGCCAGACCATCCATCTGGTTCAATCATGTTCCAGCTTCTATAATGCTGCAAAAGAATTTCCCTCAGCATTCAAGTGGTACTCTGGACCCTCTCCACAATAAGCTAGATGATCCTGGAACTAGGGAACCATACATGTAATGATAGCTAATATGTACAGATTACTTACCATACCAGAGGTTTTACAGGTAGGATTAAAAAGCAGTAGAGAGTACAGATCAAAAGTATGGGTTTTAGAGTCAGAGACATTGTGTTCAAATCCTGATATTTAATCCCTGTGTGACTTTGGGTAAGTTACTTAATTTTTCTAAGCCACAATTTCCTCTTTTTAAAAAAATGAGGATAATTATATTATAAGTTGTTATCAGAGTAGCACACTTATAATATCCGGCATGCAGTAAAAAAAAAAAATGCTGGTTATTAGTCTTATTATCCATTGCTTATCTCCAAATGTTGAAAAGTATAATTTTAACACCCTGTTGTATGGCAAGGATCATTGACTTTGAAACTCATGCACAATAAACCTGTTAGCTGAAGACCAATTGGGTGATAATTTCAATAACAGCCTGGCACATTTTCTTCCCCAGACAGTGGACTTTAAGTCTGCTTAAGAAGCTGATTGGCATTACTGCCTTAGTATCCCCTATTTTTGAAGCAGAGGATAATTTTACTAAATTTCCCCATTTTTGAGCTTTTGGAATCTAGGATTGAATATTTGCCATGTGGCATCTGGGGACACAGAACTAGAGAGTCCATAATAACCCCATACTCACTGTTGGAAAAGGGAAAGAGAAAAACTTTACTTTAGCATTGCTTGAGAGCGAATAGTTTGCCTACCCATATTAAATGTATCCTCTTCTTTGATCTATCTATCCCATACATATCTCCCACACCTCTTCCTCACACACACACACACACACACACACACACACACACACACACACACACACACACACACACACACACTCTGCTCCCAGAAAAACATTTCAGCTACCAAAAGGAATGTGGAGAATTATAGAATTTGATCTCATAAATTACTGTTAACTGTTCCAAAGAAAGGTAAAATTCTCAAACTCTTGGAGTTATTTTTATTAGCATTATTTCTAATAATCATTCCTGTTGTCATCAGTCAACATTGGGTATCACCACTTTCTATGATAATATTTATCCAATGAACTCCCCAGTTCAAGTTCCGTGCTGTATCACGAATGCCATTTCCTGTAGTAGAGCGCCCCCTAGCACTTCTACAGGCCTCTCAGTTTAATTGCTCTTTGAGACTATAAAGAATTGCTACCAAGTATCAGGGGCAGCTTTCACCATTTAGGGATCTAGGTTGTCCAAGACTGTTAGTGCCCAGCGTTAACCTGACGTTTGTTCATCTGACTTCACAGCAGCCTGAATAGAGAACGAGAGTTTTTGGACAGCTTAATCTGCCAGAAGCAGAGCAGGTGGCTTTCTCTCAGGTTACAGTTGATTTAAGAAGTCCGTTAATTTTTGTAAGTCAACTTAATTCTCTTAATCTACTAATGATCTTTCTTTGGAAGAACTGCAGTAAAGGATTGGGCAGACTTTTATTAGGCAACGTTAAAAGCTCGTGTCTGTGTCTGTGTATGTGTGAGAGACAGGACAGAATGAGAAAGCAGTAGAGGCTGTCTTAATGACTAGGTTTATGAAGTTCACTTCTTAGTTTATCCCTGAAATGAAGAGATTTTGGCTGCTGTCTTATTTGTATTTAATTCGGGTGGCCCACCTTGGCATTAGTTCAAAGCTTTGGTCCCTCTTTTTTACAGCATTTGCATGTCTGGGAAGAAGGTGGTAGGCTCATGCAACAGAAAGAAGAGCGTATTGCTTAAACCTCTCTCTGAAGGCAGGGAGGGCGAGGGGGAGGTGTGAGATATTTTAAAAATAAGACATGCTGCTAAATTCCCTGCCAACCTCCGTTCATGCTGAGTGGAGTGTAAGTAACAAGTATCAGATAGTTCCTCCAGATGTCAGCTATTTTAAAGACACACGTGCTACATGTTCTGTGGACAGCGACTGCCTTACCCCCTGATAATGCTGATGGTGATGGTGGTGATGGTGCAGTATTGGGGGTAGCTTTCTGACTCAAAGAAACTTTTAACAGCAGCAATATGTGTTAGAATGGGTTTTTGTATTTGATAGGTAAGAAAAATTAGACAGGAGAACTGATAACTCAGGAAGGCCATCATATCAAACTTAATAAAAGCAATATCTGATTTTTAAATACATGAGACATCTAAGCATTTCAGAGTATGAAGCATTAAGAATGCTCACTCCCTGTAAAACCATCATATTACCCTTGAGAAACTGACTTATAGGTCAAAAAATTATACAGTAAGATGACTGATTCTTCAAATTCAGTTTTAAACTTTTCTCTGTTTAACCTAAACCAACCAGAGTGAAAAAAATAAATTATGACTATTCTCTTACATGTCTTAAAGCCCAGCAGTTAAGGACTTACAGGAGAAAGTAAATTGAACTTTTGAAGATAGTAATGACTGGTATCAAACGGTAAGCCAGTTCTGCTTCCAGTCTTCAGAATTTGTAACACTTGGTGTCTTCGTCTTTATTATAGTAAATTCATGCCCCCTTCTTCTAGCTCATTTGGTGTTTTCTTACCACATGCATGCTTAAAACTCTCTACAGAAGGTTATAATTTTTCTAAAACAGTCTGTTCTCCTTCAGTGTCTACAAATTCAGACTTGATTCCTTTCCTTAATTCAAATCTCAATGCTGTTGTTGCTTAATACCTAGAGGAGCTCCAAAAGCTGTCATTTTATAATTTCTCTGAGGATTAGTTCTTCAGGTTTCATGTGGAAAGGAAACAAGCTCAGAGATCTGGGCTCCCTGTTGGAGATAAATTTACTTAACTAGTCCTTCACATCTGGTTGGAAATGATATTGAACATTAGATACCCAAATAAAAACATTCACCTTAGGGACAAAAAAGGTGTTGAGAGAAGAGGGGTGTGTGTTTAAGTGAAAGCACTGCTAGAAATAAAAATTTGGCCTTTTCCTTCAACCCCCACATCTTTCTCTTTTGAAGAATAAAAGAAAATGGAGGTGTCTTGGTGATGCCAAACGCCGTGGGATCAGATTCCCTTCAAGCACAGTGTGTGTGCGTGTGTGTTCTCTTCCCTTGTCTGTTTTGGACTCCTCCACAGGTATCCCAGGGTGACACATTTGCAGCAGGAGATAAGCTACGGAAAGGGAAGGTGCCTAACCTGTACGGTCGCTGTGTGGCTACTACTTGTAAAATGATCCCAGTATCCTGCCTTTAGTTAGTCCCTGGACGGGGCAGGACGGACTGTGAGCTTTTGTTTATAACGTTAAATAAGGAACAGTGTATGTCACAAGGAGTGGGCATCTTTATCTGCTGTTTACAGCTATGGGAGAGGAGTTTTTCTTCAAAGCTGTGCTTCCAACCATTTCTCTTACCTTCTGATTCACGTTGTCTCATACAGAAAACTTCTGTTTTTCAATGAACTTTTTTGTTTTTTGCCAGCAAATACAGCTAGCCTAGTGTTTTTCTAAACCCTCCTCTGCAGGGAACATCTCAGTGGTTCCAGCATGAACAGAATAATGCTTTAATTTTTCCCATATATATGTATATCCATCCTCTCTTCTTCAACTTGGAGTTGTAATATTGAATGAAAAATGAGTCCAGGACTGATATTCTGGCATCTTCTGGATGGAAGGCTTAACTGTCTTCAGTATATTACATGGAAAGGATAGAAGTTGGTAAGAAAGTCCATTTTACCTTTCCTATTCCTTCTCTTCCACCCTTCTCTTTACCTGCCCAAGGTGTGCAGAATGCCATTAACTCATCTGCACCAGAGGGCAGTTGCTGATGAATTTGAACTATGGAATGACAGTGATTATGAGTTGTCATGAAATGTCCTCGAGTCTTGTAAATACATTTTCTATTTCTATTAGAAAAATACATTTTTCTAATATTTGTGATATGTATATATCATGGTATCCTATTATTGTCTTAAAGAGATACCAGTCACGTTTCTCATAAACAGACACACATATACTATGTATTTAAAGAGGGCACATGTCTCCATACATTCTATGTTATGGGTCTGGCTAAAACTGAATAACATAAGAATGAAAAAATGAAAGACAAAAACAAGCCTTGGGGTCCCAGCAGGCAAGAGGGATGGCATGTCTTAATAGAGCAGTGAAATTAAAGTGATTAATTGAAAAAATAAAATAATGGCAAACAAAACTTTCCTCCATTTAAGGCCCAAAGAACCGGCCTAAACCAAAAAACAGAGAAACCCATGCTGACGAGCACTTTTGACAAGTCCCTCACCCCCACCCCCACAGCCACCCACCAAATAGGTGTATATTGTCTCTGCATGATTTAGTATCTGGTGCTATTCTGCATTTCTCAGTTTGGGGGCTGAATTCCTCAGCATCCTTGCCACATTGCAAAAATAGAAAGCTCGATATCATAGTCATACCACCACCCCACTTGCCACCCACAGCATAAAGAAGAGCAGACAGACCTCAGTTTTTGAAAGGGTTGTATTCCAAAAGTTACTTTATGAAGTCTCATAGCTCAGACAATTTGTTTTTGTTTTTTTTCCCCCCAGATATATTTCCAGGACTCAGACACCTACTGACCCAGAACATTCCCACTATCTTAGTCTAGGGCTACTATAGTGGAGTACCTGACCACACAGGAAATGTCTTCTAAAGGGGTGTGCATTTGGAATTCTCATTTAGGATGCTGACAACATGTTTCTTACCAGATTTGCTAACCCAATCTGGGCTATCCAGCCATTACCTTCCATCTCCAAAGAGTCTAGCCAGGATAGTTTTTTATCTGGGTTAAGGAGGGAGTAAAAAGGGGGAGTCAAGGACAAGAAAGGGGCTGTGTTGGAACAGGTAGGCCGAGGTGCCGGTCTGGGTGTCCAGGTGAAGAGAGGAGTTATAAACACTTGAGGAGGACAACAGGAGCAACGGGGATGGGAGATGAGAGGAAGAAGGGACAGAAGGTGCCAGAGCAGGGCTTTGGTTACTAAAGAACAGGAGCAGAACATGATGCACCCAGTTAAATTCAACACTTTTTGTTGAGTACCTGATCCTGTATGTACCAGAAAAGTGAATAAAGTTGAGTGAGATGCCATCTCTGTGATCAAGACTTTCTGTAAGAACAGATGGGTGTGTATGCAGATTAGCATTCATGGAGAGGATTTGTTCCGTCCCAGAGCAAAGATGCAGTAAGAGTGCAGAGAGGAGATTTTTTTCCAATTTAAGGATTAGAGAACTTTTCATGGAGGAGGAAGCATTTGGGGTAGGCCTGAGGATGTTACCATCTGAGATAGGTAGGGGCTAGGAGGACTAGCACATCCAGGAAGAGGGTGCGTGAGGGCGGAGTCCAGAGCGGGGAGGTGTAGCAGAGGTGACAGAACAGGACCTGGCTGTAAAGCAGAGGACTAGAGGGATGGGAAGTCGTGATTTTATCTTCTGAAACAGCTTTTCTTCAGCGCCGTATATTCTCCTTGGCCTCCAAAGAGGCCCTAGCCCCACAGAGTTGTAGCTGTTTTGGTTGGAGGAGGTTGTAATCCCACAGGAAGGTTGTAGCTATAGTGGGAGTGGAAGGAGAGGGCGTTGGAGCAGGTTCTCTGGAGGGAGTCTGGGGCTTTGAGAATATGGCAGCTGGGGCTGGTCGTCAAGGAGGTTTTTCCTCCTTCTTGCCTCTCCTCTCACCCATATGCCACCCAGCCACTGGGGAACTCTCACGTGCCACTCAGGTCGGGTAAAGACAGAAGCATGGTTTTGGTACTCAGATTATTCTCAGAATATCCCAAACATCAGCAGCAGGCAAGCACAGTGGAAGGGAATTTTCATGGAAGATAGGGAGGGCCTGGAATGCTGGTCACACATCATATGAAATCGGTTGTAAGAAAGACTGGGTTTGTCTGCGTTTCATGAAATAGTAAGCTCCCTGCTGCCCACAACTTCCTCTGAAAGGACAAGTGAAGTGCCTGATTCTAACTTGTCTCTAGGTGCATATACCCCTGCAGTATAGGTGCCAAGGCCAGGGTGCTCTCTGATCATGGAATTCTGAGACATGGGGGAAAAAGACAGAGTAGGAGATGAAGAAGAATCTTTGTACAGATTTTTCAAAGGCATAAATCCCCTGTTAAAAAGTCAAAATGGACATTTCTGCTTCAGGAATTGGGGGAGTTAAAAATGTGGACAGAGAAGCAGTTACCTCTTAATGTGGACTGCAAGTGCTGTACATGATAAGAGGCCCTTCAAAGCAGAGAGAGAGAGAGCTCTGCATTTCAGAGGAGGCAAATGGCTACTGACATTCACAGAGGTCTAGAGGAAGTGGATGGTTCCTGGGTCAATAACAGCACAGAGAGGTACAAGGTGAGGGAAGAGGCAGGCGGCTCTCAGCGTCCACTTCCTCCGGGCTTTTAAGGCCTGCTTATATGATGACAGCTGGCATTCAACTGCAAGATCTTTGGAGCTGGAGGTTAGGTGGTTTACACACTTTAAATGTGTGTATGTGTAAGTGTGTGTGCATGTACACCTTCTCTGGCCTGTATGCTTGACGCTTGTCCTAGGGATGAACTAGTAGGCCCGTTGAACTCTAATCACTCACTGTCTCTTGACCATCCCCAAGTGGAAGGATGCAAAGACTTTATATTAAGATTCATGGCAACTTAGATGCTATTATTTTGAGCCTTAAACAATATTTTTAATGGAATTCTTTTATAAGCCACATGTGTCAAAACCTCCATGTTGCTAGTAATAGACTCTCACATCTATATAACATGCTATGAGTATGGGCAGAAGTTTAAAAAAATATTATCAGCCCTACTATCCAAATGAACATACTAAACTGAGTATTACACCAGCACACCGGGGAAGGCTGGGGGATGCTCTGCCCTAGTTGAGCTCAGGTGAAATGCCGAATTCCTGTGAAAGCGTGTTTTGAAGTGTTTGTAAAGTGTGTGTGTGTGTGTGTGTGTGTGTGTGTGTTCATTAGTAATGATACAGATAAGCAGCAGATAATGATACAGATAAGATAAGTAATTCAGAGATAAGCAGCAATGTGTCAGCAATCAAATAAGGAGGCAGAATATTTGGATCTTATTTTTACTCATGTTTTTATGCATCTTTACGCACCTTCTCTTTCTAGGGCTCAGTTTCTCATCTGTAGAATGAGGGAGTTGAAGTAATCAGCGGTTCTTAAACATTGAGGGGTTATGAACTTCTTTAAGAGTCTGAAGAAATCTTTGGGCCTTCTTTCCAAAAAAAAAAAAAAAATCCACCCAGACTAAATTGAATATAACTGCAGAAACGAGTTTTGCAGATCATTTTCAGGACTGTCATATTAAGCCACAAAAATGATGCATGACATAATTATAAAACATAGAATAATACAACTCCCAAGTCTATGATTCATGTAGACTACACTATCAATGGTACCCTGGTGAAGGTGTGAAGGAGGTGGCCCTCCTTAGATTTCCTTGAGCTCTGGCCTAAGAACTCTTGAGCCAAATGAGCTCTAAGGTTCTTTATGGGTGTGAATGTCTCTAATTCCAAAAACATCACTGTTATTATTGACAACCTTTTATTAGTCAGCTCAGGCTGCATAACAAAATATCACAGACTGGGTGGCTTAAACAACAGAAATCTGTTTTCTCATAGTCTGGAGCTGGAAGCCCAAGATCCAGGTGCCAGGAAGTTAGATTTCTCCTGAGGTCCCCTTGCTCCTTGACATGCACATGGCCACCTTTTCTCTTGTCCTCACTTAGCCTTGTTCTCTGTGTCTGCACAGCCTGGTGTTTCTTATAGGGACACCAATCCTATTGGATAAGAGTCCCACCCTTCTGACATCATTTAACTTTAAGTATTTCTTTAAGGGCCCTTTCTCTAAATGCAGCCACATTAGGGGTTAGGGTCCCAACATAAGAACTTTGGGGGAATAAAATTCAATTTATAACAAACACCAAACTGATAAACAGATTGAGGAGAGTAATAGTCAACAAATAGATGAATCAAGACATTTTTTAAATCCCCTCCACATCAAAACACACACACAAATAAGCCTGTAAAAAATTAGAATAAAATGTGCTGGTTTTTTAAAATGGGGATTTATAATTGATAAGCAAAATCTATCTGCTACTGTTCTTATAAAAAGGAACACTTTCACATAGGTTTATTTAGTTCGGTAGTGTCCCCTTATCTGTGGACGGTGTGTTCTAAGATCCCCAGGGAATGCCTGAAACCACAGATAGTACTGAGCCCTATATATACAATGTTTTCTCCTACATGTACATGCCAATGATAAAGTTCAATTCATAAATTAGGCACAGTATGATATTAACAATAATAACTAATAAAGTCGAATAATCATAACAAGATACTGTAATAAAAGTTATGTGAGTGTGGTCCCTCTATCTCAAAACACCTTACGGCACTGTACTCTCCCTTTCTTCTCCTGTGATGATGTGAGATGACGAAATGCCTATGTGATGAGGTGAAGCGAGATGAATGATGATGGAGGCATTGTGACATAGCATTAGGCTACTACAGGCATGCCTCATTTTATTTCACTTCATTTTATTGTGTTTCACAAATATTGTGTTTTTTACAAATTTAAGGTTTGCAGCAACCTTGCAGCGAGCAAGTCTGTTAGTACCATTTTTCCAATAGCATTTGTTTATTTCATGTTTCTGTGTCATGTTTTGGTAACTGTTGCAGTATTTCAAACTTTTCCATTATTATTGTATTTGTTATGGCGATCTGTGATCAGTGATTATGACTCACTGAAAGCTCAGATGATGGTTAGCATTTTTTTTTATCAGTAAAGCTTTCTTAATAAGAAATGCACATTGTTTTTTTAGATATAATGCTGTTGCACACTTAGTATAGTATAAATATAACTTTTATATGCATTGAGAAACCAAAAATTTTATTTGACTCACTTTATTGTAATATTCACATTATTGCTGTAGTCTGGAACCGAACCTGCAATGTCTCTGAGATATGCCTGTACTGACCTGACCATATGTCAGAAGGAAGATTATCTGTTTCCAGACTATAGTTTAGGGTGAAGAGCAGTATAAGGGGGGCCTGTAGTTTAAAAATAAAGGTAAACAAAAAAAACTTGATGTCGTATAAATAAGTTAACTTCGTCTGAACTTGGTCATCAAGATCCCTGGTCAAGAATTATATATACAGGGGGAAGGAATGAGTTAAGGGAGAAGAAATTATAATAACCTATAAATATTTATAGTTTTTATTTTCCTTTGGGCTTTGCACATAATCATCTTCAGATGATGTAAATCAAGCACCCAAAAGCTTCTTCCACATCTGGTAAGGGGGTGCTGGGAGCACTTGGGGGTTGCTATTTCAACTATTACTGACTTTCCTTTAATTGTAGTTGGGAGAGTGGGGGCTGAGGAGAAAAGGCCAAGAGCTTCTTGTGCTTTTAAAAAGTCATTATTGCTCCCCCAGTGCCACACTTAGTAACCACTACCCACTGAGTAACGCAAACACCAACCATTCTGCACCTACCCTTTACTCCCCTAGTCCCAGAAGGAGCTAAATAAGAGAGACAGCCACGAGGAGGATTCAAAATTTTTCTGGATGTTGTTACGCCTAAAGCTTCACCATGACTCTGTGGCTGTTTAACTTACTTAGCAATGAGTCAAGCCTGTTCATTAGTGGCTTTATACACCCTCCAAGAATATTCACACTGTCCTTCTTTGGATGCACCAACCTTTCTCTGTTCATCTTCTGTACACCAACAAGGTATATATTTTAGGAAATTACATCTATCAAGCATGATGACTCCCTCTGTGATGCTTTACTCCCACACAGACATACTCCCTTGGATGAAATGGTTCACACTCTGCCGAAATTGGGCTAAGATTTATGCTGTTGAAGACTTCCGCCTCCCCATTCCTCTTCTACCACCCCTCCCTTGTGAATCTCTTTTTGATTCCTTGGGAATTTAATAAATACTTTGCCATCCATATTCATTTGTTTGAAATTAACAAGTGGATGGCTGGCCAGTCAAGAGAGAGGAGATGTACAACATTAGAAGTAAATAATTAGTACAAGGATGCCAGCAGGTATTATTCCAAAGTTGTACATCTCATTAGCCTCAGTTTCTTTTATAAAATTTTAAATTAAAAAAAACACAGAATCTATATGAAATAGTCTATAGTGAAGTGAATTGCCTAAAACTCTGGCAATTAATATCAAAGCCAAGAATTAAAATTCAGATATTTTCATTTCTAGTGCAGCATGACATCTCTTGACTACACCATATTAAACCACTGGAAATAATACATAATAGAGTTCCTTCTTCATTAGTTCAAAACTTGGTTTAAAGGGACAAAAATATGAATTTTTTTATGGCATACTTTTTCAAAATCTGATTTCTTTGGCTCTGAGTTATATACACATGCTTTTTTAGCTTCCTTCTTTTTCTTTTGTGGCTTAAAAATAAGCTCCATGCTTATCACTGTTACTGATGATATTGATCATATCGAAGTTCCCTTTTGGAATACTGTTTCCAGGGTTTTCACTTAGAGAGGATCAACAGAAAGCATCATATACAGTTTCTTGGCATTTAGTTCCTAGGTTAAGTACTACTTTATAAAATTATAATTGATTTTGTCAGGATCCTGGGTTTTGGAGTAAAGACTAAGAATCTCAGGAAATGAACATGTCTATTCATGCAATAGTAGCAAGAATAGTGTAAATACTCCGCGGACTCACTCTGATCTACCAAGGGAAGGATGTAACCTCTGAGATAAAGAGTTTGGCTCTCATTTGTGAAAGAAACACAGACAGTAAACCTATTTATTTATATTTTCTAAGACTCCAATGATTTTGTGAACAGTTACAAGTTATCTGAATGTGAAATATATTGTGGATTGTCCACTAATTTAATGTAACTTTGTATAACTTTCCCATTTTCAGATAGTGAACACAAACTATTTTTAATCTCTAATATGTAAATAAATATCAGTACCTAATGCAAATGCTTTGAGTATCATATAATTCTAATGTATATATTTAAGGGTTGTTTATATGAAAACAGTGGGCTTTTTTTGTTTTTGTTGATTTGTTTTTTTTACTTTAACTATTGCACAAGACAGCACAAGGATGTATAAACTGTCATCTAATAGCCAAACTGAGAGACAATAATTTGTATGTAATTTACTTTAGTTCATTATAGAGCAAGCATTTTGACATGTGTGTTGAATAACCTGTGATGAACAGTGTTATAAAAAATAACAAAACAAACGGGAAAAATAAAAGAAGAATTTGATCATAGGTCTCTTTCTGAAAGCATCCTTCGAATATTCCATTATATATAGAAAGTGATAACTAAGGACATAGAATTATTTTTTAACCACACATATGAATTTATCCATTTCATTTATCATTTTAATCTATCATTTATCTCATTTTATTAATAAGATGAGAGATAACTTTATTTGTTCAGTCACAATTTTTTTTTTTTTGTAATTGAGCTAAACTGTTACCGCACTGTGGGCAAAAGATATGGAATGAAGTTATTGATTCTTCAGTATTTATTATTCTAATACATGGTTACTTTTTGCATTATGTTCCATATGTTCTTGGAAGTCTGGGGCTACTTGTTTTATTCAGGGTTGTAGATGTATCCATTATTTCTGGTCTGTTAATTATGCTTTAATACCATCCATAGCTTTCTTTTTCCATCTTATTCTATAAGTTTTAGCAAAAAGGATATTGTAAATTTGTTCAACAAGTGGTTATTGAGCTCTTGACATGTGCCAAGTGTTGTAGGTCATGGAGAATCAGCAGTGATCAAACAAAAATGTGGAGTTCCATGGAACATACATTTTAGTGTTTTTTTTAAATCATGGATTTGTTATTTTTTTTAGTTCATCATCATGCACTTTATTTATTTTGAGGCTATGTTTTTAGGTGCATACAAGTTAAAGACTTTTATAATGACTGGTTGTTATTTTTCAGGATATAATGTTGTTTTTGGTGGCAGTTATTTTATCTACTAATAATATTTCTAAATATGTTTTCTTTTGATTAATATTTGCCAAATGAGTTAGTTAGAATATTGATTTGAGGGTATGGCCATTATGTGTCTGTAGGTCATCCACAGCTCCAGGTTTCTTTTATCTTGTTGCTCAGCCATACCACCCTGGGCTACATTCAGACTTCTCTATGTAAGAGAAAGCAACCTTCTGTCTTGTTTGAACATAGTTATGTGGTCTCAGTAAGAAACAATCAAATCAGTATCCTAATTAAAAACCCATCAAATGTTAACCAAAAGAAAATAGATACACGAATGTCCTCATTCATCTGGCTGAATTTGTCTTATCTCCACATCCACAATCCAATAAAGGGTAAAAGGGGAAGTAGAAAGCAAGCATCAGCCCATTAAAATGAGGCTGGGAAGTTGCACATATCACTTATAAAGCTTTTAGCAACAGATTAGTAAGGTGACTTAGACCATAGATTCAGTGGATAGATGACTTCAAATCCTGGCTCTACAATCTACTATCTATGTGAGTATGGGCAGGTCATAGTTTGTACCTCTTTTCCCAGTTATAAAATAGGGACAATAATAATACCGAACTTATAATCATTAGGAAAATGTTGGTTATTATTTTTGTTATAAAGCCATGATAAACAAGTTACTGTTGCAGATAGTAGTAATAATAATAATATGCTTACTTAGAGTTAGCCACATTATACCAGTTCCTTTCACTCACCATTGCCTTTGAATACTGCTTCTGTCTATGGGATGATGTTCTTCATTCTGAAATATATCCTGTACATTTTTGCCAGTAATAGTCTGTGAATGGTAAGCTTTCTCAAACTTCCTTTATGTGAAGATATCTTAAGTTTGCCTCTACTTTTAAATTATTTTCTTAAATAAATCTAGATTGGCAGGCATTTTCTTTCAACATGAAGCTATTATATTCATTGTCTTGTGGGCTTTACCTAAAAGTAATCTGTTGATTTTAAGATTTTTATCTTAGTTTTGGTGTTTTTTGGTTTCACTGTGGTGAACCAAGGTGTGGCTATTTTTGCTTGTTTTCCTGCATAGGATCCTTTAATGTAAGAAGTCAGTTACTTACATTTGAAAACTTCTGAACCATAATCTTTTTTAATATTGCTCTTAACAGCATTTACTCTCTACATCTAGAAATCCTAATAGATGTATGTTGGATTTTCCACTTAATTTTTTATGATTTTTAATATATTTTATATTTTTTAAGTCTCTATGCTATGTTTTAGGACATATCCTCAGTTCTGTGTTCTGGTTCATTAATTCTCTCTTCAGCTATGTCTATATAATCCATCCACTGACTTTAAAAAAATGCTGTCAGCTATGTTATATTTCCAAAAGATTTTAGTTCTTTCTTAAGTCTCCCTGTTACCACAATGCCTTTCCCCCACAACCCTTCTATGGTTTCTGTAATCTATTTAAGCATTTCCATCATATTTATTTGGGCAATTTCTTTCAGATTGTTCTGCTATCCCACATTCTTGGGTTCCTTATTCTTGCATTGTTGTGTCTATTAACTCTCATGGTGGATTATATTCTTACTGGATTATTATTTTTCTTACAGTCATTTTATGTTGATGTTGCTGTAGGAGCCATGCATGCCTCTAGGGGAATATTCTAGAGGAATTATCCTGACATTGAAATACTATGTGATATTAAAAAAAGTGTTCTCTGTCACCATATCTTAGTTTCTCTAACTCACTTAGGTGTCTTCTGAACACCTTTATTTTTTTTATCTAGCTCCTGAAGAGGAATGGCCTTTTCTTGGTAAGAGAGAGCAGAGTAGTTCTGCTTTTAGTCCCAGGATTTTCAAGATACATGTCTTTACTTAAGGGGATGCAGATTATTTATGTTTGATCCAGCCAGATTCCTGGGAGGTAAATGACAATGGGGCAAGCAAGTCAGCATATTTTTCCATAGCAATAAGCTTTTCCCCAATGAAGAATACCCTCTTATATCAGAGGAACAGCAGCTACGTAGGTGTTTCCAGTGGGGGGAAAAAAACAAATAAATAATCTTTGGTGTTTAAAATAGAAACATTTTTTATAATGTGTCTAGAGACAACTTATACTGCATGCAATAATGAAAAATGAAATTCTAGTGCAAAAATACTGGATTCATTTATCAAGTCTAAGATTTCTCCCCTCAATGCATGAGGCTTTAATAAATAGGGGTGTGCTACATTTTTTGCAGCATCCAGGAATGGGGTTTGTGTCTCAAAATAAGGCCAAGAGATCACATTTAAGTAAATGCAGAAGTAAAGGGCAAAGAGAAATTTAAAAAGGAAATTGAATCAGTGTCATATATAAATCTGAAAAGGAACTTAAAGGTTGTATACATCATCCTCTCACTGCAAGACAGAAATTTCAGTGTCCCTAAAAGGCATTTCTGTGATGGAGAGCCCACTGCCTTGCAAAGCATCCCTTCCAATTTTTTAATGGTTCCAAATGTTGAGAAGTTCTTCCTTATAATGAGATGCTTGCATAATTTGGAGGTTTTTGTTGTTAAATCCCAAAGAAATGTTCTCTCTTAGAGTGATTAAATGTATCTCAGTACTATTCTACAAACATCCATTGAATGTCTCGTATTGGCCTTGGCATTGTGCTAAGTTTGAGATAGGGAATATTGTGATCTATATTTTATTGATGAGAAAACAGGTTTTCAGAAGCTAGGTAACTTGCCTAAGGTCACACAGCTAGTAAGTAACAGAGCAGGGATTTGAAGGTGAGTTATCTGGTGCTAGAAGTTAAGCTGTCTGACCCTGGGACAAGCTCTGTTCCCAACATGATTCCTCTGAAAATCATGTGGGGGACCCAGATATAAACCCGACTGATCATAACAGAATGTGACAAATGTTAACAGAAGATGAGAAAGAACAACTAAGTCTGCCTGTCTAGGTTGGAAATGGTAGATTTGGAAGACATAGATATCATCAATGCCAAAATGCTTAGTGCTCTTTCACCTATTTCAAGAACATCTTATTCTTCCTACTCTGACATAAACTTATATCATAGTATGCTCCTGACCCCACCATCAGCTTTGGAAAGTGCTAAATCCTCTATGCCATTGAGAAATGCCTTTAATACTCATCTTGCAAACACTTTTTGGAGCTGTTTAGGTAACACTTTATGCCTTCTATTCAGGGAACATTCATCTCATTGCACTCTAAAATTTCTCTAAGAGAACTTAAGACTATATAGTATTAAGGGTGAAATAGCTAGTTATTTTAAGTCTCTTCCTCTGTGTCAGACAATGTAGATTTCATGGAATTGTGAGCGAGGTGGACACTTAAATAAAATGGATGCTTTAACTATGATTTTCCTAGAATTAAATGATAGTCTTATGAATTGAATCCAGTGGGTATTTTGGTATCAGAAAAGTAATCTCATCAAGGTACTGAACAAAGAAAAACTCTTGGCTATGGTACAATCTAACTTTCTATTTACATGGATTTATTTGACCTCTCTGAATATGGCAACTGTGTCCATAAAGATAAAAAAAATGTATCTCCCAACATGTGAGCTCCTTCTCTTTTATCCTCCATTCTCTTTGCTCTCTTTTCGTTTGCATTACGTTGCTCAACTTTCTATTCCTTGTTTGCCCTGCCTTTCCTCATCCCATGAAACATCTGAGTTTTTTGAGTTGAAAGGAAAAGTTGATGCCTTTCTGAGATTCTCAGGGTTTAACAATCTGAGTGACAAGTGAAAGCTAAAGTTAAATTTTGTCTCCTTAAAGAAACGCTCTGTGGATATTTCCACTCCACACTGATAATGTCCTTATTTTATATTCCTGTTTCTTGCCTATTTGAAATCATTCAAGGCCAGGTTCATAATAGTAGTGAACCTGAACATTTACCATGTTCTTTTCAAATATATTTTCTCATTTAATCCTCAAAACAGTCTAATGAAGTAGGAATTATTTATGATTATACTACTGAGGAAACAGGCTTAGTGAGTTTAAAGTAACTTGCTGAAGGTCACATGGACAATAAGTAATGGAACAGGATTTGAACCGTAGTCCTTTGACACTTAGGTCACATGTCCCTCTGCATAGGCCCTCTTCTCCCTATAATGGATCAATTCCACTCTCTGTTCTTTCATATACTTTGTTTATACCTTCCTTCTAGCACATATCACATTATGTTTGGGAAACTATATATGGATGGAGTTTGTTTTTTGTTGTTTTTAAAAAAATTTTTTCTAGATTGTATACTACTTAAGGCCTTAAATCTTTTCTTTTTTATTTCTGAGTTCCCTGGACTTCACCTGTTAAGTTACCCATAGTTAATGTAAATTTAATGTTCATGAAGTAAGTGAGTTGATGCACCAAAATTATCATTTTTTTCTATTCAGAGTAAAATCTGGTTCAGAGGTACATTTACCTTTTTTAATAACTTCAGAAAAATACAGAATAAAATGAAATACCAAATAAATCCATTGGAAATTATTAAAAGATGTAGAAGGCATATCTTGTAAGAAGATGGCTAAATAATTAGAATTTGTTTATATAGGGAGAAGAAAGTGAGTAAATAAAGAGTGTGGAAGGAAAAATAGTGAAGACCTTTTAGATTCTAAAGCAAACTGAGATCATGTGAGTTCCACCCTATACTGGAAAATTCTTACTTATACAATACTGTTAGTTTCAGTATTCCATATTATCTGGTTCTGGGACCGATGAGCTTTATTATTTTGGAGTTGGCTTAAAGGATATTTGTGAGAAGGATGTGCTTCAGCTGTTCCCATTCTGTAAAATATGGACACAGAGAATCCAGTGAGTCACTTAACACTTGGGAGTGACTTCCCCGTCCATGTTTCAGAATTGCAGGAGGAGCTTCTGGTTGATTCACTTCTCTAGAGATTTGTTTCAACAAGAAGAGGAAAAAAAACTCTTTGCAGGGATAACTTTCAGGGAGTCATATAGTGACAAATGGAATTTTTAAAAATTCATAGGTATTGATCATTTATTGTGTGCCAGGCACCATTTATAGACACTTTATATTAACTTTTGAAATACTGACAACAAACCTTTTATGTAGATAGTATGATTATTACCATTTTACAGAAGGAAAATCTGGGATACAAAGAGCCTAAGCATCTTGTCAGTATTTTCACAGCAGCTAAAAAGAAGAATCAGGATTTGAATGCAGGCAGTTAAGCACCAGAGCCCCAAATCTAAATCCGTATGTACTCTCAAAGTGTCCTCTATGTCTTTGATTTGATAATTGTCCAATAAACACAAATTATATTACTTCTGTTATTGGATAACAATAATTCATTTTGTTTTGCGTCCTTAAAACTGAATAAAATTTACATGGTGCTGAGGATAGGAAATGTAGATGTCTGATAACCAGTGTAAGCTTACTGAAAAACTGCAGGGTCTTAAATGCCCAATTCTCTCTGCAAGGAACTAATGAATCCTGTCCTTGCATAAAAGGAAATTTTGCTTCCATGACAAAATAATTTCACTTGGGCTCCAAAGGAAGCTGGCTAAGGTTTACACAGAAACATTTCATATGTTTTTCTTATCTTTGAAGAAATACATGAAATTCTAATGAAGCAGATAACCCAGAGCCATTGATCAAACTCAAAAAATGTGGAAAATATCCTGGAGAGATTTTTCTCAACATCCAAACTCCTGATATCCCCATTTCAGCCACAAGGAGGACAATAGAATAATAATGAATGTTTCTAAGAAGGCTAAATTAAAGGAACAGAACAATATATAGATTCTCTAAACTATAAAATTATACAAGGATGCCACTGTCTCTTTTTTTAGTCAAATACATGTAGGAGTAATGCTTGAAATTATAAAGCTTCTCTTTTATACCCCCAAATAGAAAATACAGTCAAAATCAGCTTTTTTGCAGAATGACTTTCTCAAGTAAATGAACAGGAGAACAAATTATGTGGTTATGAATAAATCTACTGACATATAATAAATCAAGCTTGGCAATTTTATGGTGTCCCTGGAACCCTTTGATACATTTATAGCCATGTTTATAGTCACCTGTATTTTTTCAGGACTTTTATTTCATTTCACATTATGGGAGTTTAGTTGTTGTCTTCTTTTCTGTTTTTTCCTCCCCCTAAACTTACCTTTTGGAACCTTGTGTAGACTAAGAAAGAAAGGGTTTCTCCTCTTCCTTGGAGAAAGAGGGCCCATATGAAACAGATTACTCTGGTGCGTTCTGGGTCTCTGTGGTCCCATTAGATGTACTTGTGACAAACAATTTGACTGGTGTCTCCTGCTAGCAGTGAAGTGTAAAGTCTAGAGTCTACACAAGTGAGAAGGCATATGCCAAGACAAAATGTCTTGTGAGAGCCCAACAGGGCAACTTCACATTAGGTTCCTGGCACCTGACCTAGTTAAGTACTATCACAAGGCTTATTTTAGAAGCCAAAAGATTCCCCAGACTACTTTACAGCTAAAGTATGGACCAAAGCAGGACAGAGAGGGTCAGATGGGTAAGGATTCTCATTCCTTATCTTGGGATAGTCTTCCTGGGGGGTAAAGGGGGTGTGGTAATTAAAATAAGGGCCAGAAATCTATAATGCCACAAACTGAAGTTTGAAATAACAGGGAAACCCAGCTATTAATCAAGCAAATCCAGCTACAGGTTGTTTTTGCTTTTGTTTTAACTGCATTCCACTCAGAAACTTAAGGTTCTCAAAAAGTCTGGCTAGCATTCTGTGGGGGTTTATCCAAGTGGAGCTAACTGGTTAGTCCTGTGAAATTGTGGATACTTTGCAACTTTAAATCTGTGGTCAGCACAACACTTCTAAATGTATTTCTTTTTTTCTTTCTCTTAAAAGTAGACTCATCTTCACGCTGTAGCTGCACACTTCATTCCCAAGTGTTCATACTCAAGGGACCCACTAAAGAAGGCAATTCAGGAGGACAGAGGGAGTGCTTGGTGATAGTCCAGGAGATGGCACATCCTTCTGCTAGAACTCTAGCTGCAGGTAGTGTTTAGAAGGTATCACTGGAGCTAGAAATATAAAGAAATATATTGACTATGTCAGCGTAACATAAACCCTGATAGACTTGAGAAGAATGGCAATTAAATAAGTCTGAGAGGAATGTGTTGACTAGAGGATGGGACAGAAAACACATGGGAAAAATCAACAGTGTGTTAAACTGGAGAAGGACATGCATTTTATCAGGGTAATTGTGCATTCTCTCTTTGGGGTGGCAGAGGAAAAATAAGCTACTCTTACATTTGTCTTCTGATAAGTCTTCTCTATATTCATCTAGGGTCCCTAAATGGAATCAGCCTTACCAGAATTTTCAGCTACTTCTTTGGACATTTTGCAAAAAAGTAAAAACATAAATTATAAGTATGCCAAGTAAAATGAATAGTTCCCGCTGTGACACACCAGCAGCATTTCCAGATTTTGTACTGCATTAAGGATTTATTTTCACATTGTTGTCTAGCAGAGAATTAATTGGAAGGTCCATCTAAGCTTCCCATGCTTCCTCAGGACAAAGCAAAAAGAGAGGCTCCAACACTCAGTGCCAACTTAGAAAAGAAGAAAAATGTTGAGTGGATAAGTGGTCAGCTCATCAACTCTAGAAATGCATGTCTCAAGGGATTAATGTCACTAAAGCCAGATAAATGCATCAGTGAAATTAATGGTTATTTATAAGGATATGTGACTATGAGATTGGCGATTGATTCACTGGTTTCATTCATTCAGTAAATATTTACTAGGCTCCTATGATGTGCTTCCCACTTATCCACTCACAGAGGACATACAGGAGAACAACACAAAGGCACCACTTCCAGAGAGCTTACAACCTTTTGTTTTTGAAGGAGCTAGACTATGAACAAATACAGATAAAATAATTTCTGCAAGTAAGAAGTGCTGTGAAGGAAATAGAACAAGGCAATGGAATACAGTGTCTTCCCGGGGTGGTAGTGGCTAACTTCATGTGAGGGGAAAAAGGGCCTCTGAGGAAGTGACATCTGAAATGAACCAATCACAGGAAAGTCTTGAGGAAAATCCCAGGAAAATCTTGGGGGAAAGTCAGACTAATAGAGGCCCCCAAGTATAAAGGTTTTAGGTTGGGAAAGAAGTTGACACAAAAAACAGAAAGAGGGTCTGGGGTATTGGAAGGATGTTGAGTAATGGGTCATCTGGCAGAAGATGGGAGTTGGAACATTAGGCCTAAACCACACCATCTAGGTCCCCTTAAGGCCATGTCATTAGAATAAATCCATCTGGAGGATTAAATCAAGAAGTGATGGGAGGGAATGGGAATTATCACCTACCTTAAGTGAAGATGTTTTAGATATTAAGTTTTTTTTTTCCCCAAATTTTCTTTTAATAATAACATAAGGCCATAAACATGTACTTGGAGTTTTGGCTTGTTTTTCTATTGAACAGAATACTACTGCCATTCTTTGTCAGGCACTAGGTCTGATGCTGTATATGTATTATCTCATTTAAACTTCCCACAAACCTCAAGAGGGAAGGCACTATCCACATTTTACAGAGGAGGAAACTGAGGCTTAAACTGGATCACCATAAACCACTCCTCTTACATGTTGTTAGTTTAAGACGTCACGTTTGTGGGCCGCCACACAAGGGCTGAAAGACCTTGAATGAGGGTCCTCTCCTGGGATGTCTGGGGGCCCAGATTACCCTTTCAGTTGAGACCCAGATCACTTGGGATGACTGTGCACCATAAACCACGGGCAGCATGGACCTTTGGGGAAACACTGATCTCAGAACCAGAATACCACATCACCACCATAAATTCCAAAATGGACTTTATATTTGACCTTGAAGACAAAGCACTCAGAGTGTTATGGGTTGACTTTGTTCTCCATGGTGCTTGTCCCCGCACTAATAAAGAATTGAAAGTCAGAGACACAGTAGCAAAGCAGAGTGAAAGTTTCATTTGAAGCACTCCAAGGGAGAAGCTGGCCAGAGTCAAGGTAGACAAAGGCCCCCTAACTTTTAGGGGAGGGTCTGTTTATAAGGATCTAGCCTTAAGGCACTTCTTTGATGGACGGGGTGAGGTCATTTGATTGACAGCTCTAATTATACACCCGTTCCTCTTGGTGCAGAGGTCTTCCCCAAAATGCACACAGAAAAGTGCATAGGAGCAACACTGCAATTTTGTTTTAATGAGATTATGATGAGGTGTGGTTTGGGTCGTTATCAGTTCTGTTTGATTGCGCCTACATTGGGACCTAGTTGGGACCAGTTTGGCCTATTCCCAATGGGAAAGAAGTTATCTCCCTGCACAGCCTATGTTGTCTTCACACGGGACCCTCTACCTGGGCAGAGTTTGGGCAGTTTTTCCTTGACTCTTATCTTCCCCTTTCCCTGGCTACTCATGTCTTTCTATCTAACAATAGGTTTGGCATCTTTATGTGTTAGAAAGACATATGCTAAGTTATTCAACATGTTCTTGGGTCCCAAGAAAAAAATAGGATTGTCTTAATCCCGTTCCTTATTCTCAGGGGATTTGAAATGTTCATGGAGAACAGGAGTATAACAGGTGCTATCAACTCCTTTAAAAATAAAAGGAAAAACAATCATACGTATATACGATGCTAGCAGGTGTTATTCCCTCTGCCTCATGACCTCCCAAAACATAATGAGTTTTTTAAACTAAGGTGAGTGGGAAGGAGAGAGTCAAAGCTACCAAGATCCGGGGGTCTAGAAGGGCTTTTTGCTTTCGGGTCTGTGCCTCCAGCTCATCACACGGAATACGGGGAAGGCGGATGGAGGTGGGAGTGGGGACCGCAAGTCCAGAATGTCACCGTTCCCTGGCGCAGCCCCGGGTCATCTTCCTCCTGGATGGCCGCGGCAGGTGTGCCAAGCCCCTTTCTGCCACTCCTGCTCTCCCCTGCGGGTTCAGCCTGGAGGTTAAACGCCTGCTTTTTGGTGCCTGGTGGCCTGGAGGCCCGGAGGCTTCGCCCACTTGGGACAGCGTCTCCGTGGCCAGCCCCAGCTAGGCCAGCACTCCTCTCCGCCAGCAGAGGCAGCCCTCGTCCCTTCTGAAGTTCTTTGGCCAGGGCGGGGAGCACGGCGCTAACATCTGGGTCCGGAATTCCAAGAGCGTCCTGTCCACCGGGGGTGGGAGCTCCCTTTGCAAAAGGGCCTCCAGCCACCAAACCCCTCACCCTCCGGAGTCCCCAGGCCTCCTCTCCGCCTCCACTTTCGCGAGCAGGACGCGGGGGCCCGGCGTCCGCCGGCCGGGTGGGGCCCGGGGCCTCCGCGCCCGCAGAGCGGCACCCGCCGGGGGAGTGCGTGCGGCACCGCCGCGGGCAGCCGCGCCACCGCTCTGCTGACTCAAGGGGTTTATTTTTATTTCTAGCTGGGGCTACTTCAGCCTTAGCCTCCGCCTGCATTTCCTTCCCCAACTGTGGAAGGTGACTTAATCGTCCGACTTCGGTCTAAAGCTCCTGGGAGAGAAGGGAGAGGGCGATAAAAAGGCGCAGCGGCGTCTGGCCGTCTGACTCACACACCGGCGCGCGCTCTCCCTCGGCTCCCGGGAGAGGAGCGCGGGGAGGGCGGCCGGGGTGCGCAGGAGGCTCGCGCGGGGGTAGACCGGCGAGCGCGTACTGGCGCGGGGAGGGCCGGGGTGCCGGGGCGCCCGGGCCCCTCCCCCCTCCCCAGCCAGCCAGTCCCTCGGCAGAGCGCTCGGGCTGCACTGATTTGCTCTCGGGAGTGCGCGATTTGCATATGACTTGCCCATTTGTGAATTTGGCTCCCCAGCTCCGCGCTTCACTTCACCTGTGCCTCCCAGTTCCGCGCGCTTGGCGGGCGCCCGCCGGCCTCCCGACCCTCGCTGCCGCCTGCAGGGCACGTCCTTTCGCGCCTTCGCGGCTCACCCACACACCTTTCTCCGCCCCGTGCCGCCGCTGGTTTGGGTGGCTGCTCCGCGCTGGCTTCCCGCCCCTGTTCCCTCCGGTCCTCCCTGTTGTCTCCCCTCGGGCTGCCGCTCGCTACTGCTTTTCATCCAGTCGGGAAAGCCGGGACGCAGGCGGCGGCCCCGGGGCGCTCTTCCAGGACGCGCGGGGTTAACAGCCCCCGGCGCGCGGCCGCCGAGACTCCGAGGAACACGCGAACAACTCTCTCTTCGGCAGCCCCCTTTTGCCTGGCACTTTTGCATTGCATCGCATGGGAGTGGAAAAGGGAAAAATATGTGCAAACTGCTTGGATGTTGGCGTAAACTAACCTGAACCTACTTGGGTCTTCTGCTTCCTCCTTCCCTTCCATCATTTCCACCTTCCGTCTTGTGGCTTCGCGGAGCGTGCAGTTCAGTCATCAGACCTGCGGTGCCTGGAGCTCTGGAGGAAGCAGCGCCGGGCCTCCTCTGACATGTGTGGCATTCCGGAGCTCCCGAGGAGGGTTGCTGTACCTGGGTGGACTTTGGCATTCTAAATTTCAGCCCCGGGAAAGGGGGCGTTTGCCTTTATCTCTCTCTCTTTTCTTTTTCTCTTTTTTAGTAGTATTTTTTTTTTTTAACGGATTCATCATTTGTCTTGAAAGCTCGTATTCATTCCCTCTTTGCAAAATTCGGGCAAGTCTTCCTCCTGCTATGATGGGCCCCTGGGCATCATGAACTACATTATCCCTCACTGGCTGGAATTCAAACTGCCCATCTGTAGTGGTCCAGTGCGTTGACCATGCACCTGAGAATCCACGCGAGACGGAGCCCTCCTCGCCAGCCGGCCTGGACGCTTGGGATCTGGTCCCTCTTCTGGGGATGTATCGTCAGCTCTGTGTGGAGTTCCTCTCATGTAGCTTCTTCCTCCTCCTCCTCCTCCTCTTCCTCGCCGGGGTCTCACTCTCAGCACGAGCACCATTTCCATGGCAGCAAGCATCACTCAGTGCCTATTTCTATCTATCGCTCTCCTGTTTCCCTTCGAGGAGGGCACGGTGGGTCTCTGCTCTTTATCCTTTTAATGGGGCATAGCAATTCCTTTACCCACTCGCCTTTCAGGTAATGTCAAGGGTGGGAAGAGAATAAACAAATTGAATTTAAAATGATGAAAAGCATTGCATGTGCATGAGGGAAGAAAATGTCCAACTGCCCATTAAAGATGAGTGTTTTCTGCCCCAGCCCCCTTCAGTTTTCTCCAAGAGGTTCTCCTTTCCTTAGCTTCCTTATTCATAGCTGCACAAACACCACATTCTCCCCTTTGCAAACTTCCATTTCCTGTATCCCCCACGATGGCGGGCAACTTCTCAGATAAGTCCTGGATTCTGCGCTTTGAGAATTCATTCATTCACCTTGCTTTCACCCTTTTTTTCTCTGATCTTGTTTGGGAGCTAATCCAGGGGAAATAGCAGACAGCAGGAATCCTTAGATCTTCAGCTTAAAGTTGATTGAACTGCTGTAAAGTGACCTATATTGTAAAGGTCGGGGTGAGGGGGAGAGAGCAGCTGAGTTTAAGGAAGCAGAAAATGTAATAACCAGTGCTTATTAAACTGTTCACTTGGGCAGCTTTATGTTTGTCCACATGTCTGATGGAAAGAGCATCTATCATGAAAGTTGTACATCTATTATTGCTAGCTAACTACCAGAGAGGAAGAAATGTAGAAGATAAACCAAATTCCACTTATAATTTGCCTGAGTGTAAATTATAGTTACTTCGATTCCACCATTTTTGCAAATGTTATGTCAATGGAAGGTAGCACCAGTGGGCTTATTCACACAGTAGAGGTATGATGTGTTTTGCTCCCAACAACCCTCCTTGCTTAGCTATTGAAGGAAGAGATCTATGGCTCTTAAAAATATATTCAGCTCTGAGCAGACTGCCTCTAAAAGGGGGATGCTGCCATTAAGGTAGGAGCTTGCTGTAGTAAACTGTTCTAAAGAAGGGAGCTTCATTATTTGTTTACTCTACACTGTACTCTGATGGCGAGGAGAGTGTGAATCACAGAGCCCAGCTGCAGGCACAGTCCTCCAGAGATCAGCAGGAGTGAAGCAATGGAGAGGTCCCCTGCCCTAGCTTGTATTTTGAAGAGCTATGCCATGCAGACCCCACTCAGAATGTCAGTGCTTTCCACTGCCTCCTAGCCCTGGGCTTCTGCTCTGTGCTCTCTATAGTGTTAAGTGGAAGTGCATTGAGAAAATGCCAGCATGTACTCCGGCTGTTTCTGGCTCTCTCTTTAAATTTTATTTGATGGAGTTGTCAAGCAGCTCAGTACTTGTAAGGTTAGTGGAGGGATGGTGGGAAAGAGGGAATGCTTGATCTTGATCTGGTTGCTATTTTCTCTGTGGCACCTGCTGGTTCTGGTGTAGGCTGTCAACAAACAAACAAACAAAGCTGGAAGAGGAAAGAACCACAACCATACAACCATCAAAAAAGCAAATCAAAAGCAATTTCATTGAAATGGAAACTGTTATCACCTAGGAGGGAGAGGGAGTGGGAGCGAGGGTGGGATTGTAAAGAGTGGGAGAAGAAACAGGGAGTGGGAAGGATGGAGGAAGCCAGACAGACAATTACTAATAGCCATAATTAAACACGGAAATGCTCAGCGATAATTAGCTAAATTTTGCTAATTAGTGTAAATGATCAGCAGGGAGATGAAGATTACGCATTCGTTAGAGGTTATAGGCTGGCAGGATCTCTCTGTTTTCTGTTCAGGAGGTGAACAGTTAAAAGCAGCTACTAGTTAAGTGATGGCATTTTCAGAGCAGTACTTCCCAGGGGTTCCTCAATCTGTCAGTCTTCCTCCCTCCCCCTTCTCTTTTCCCCCTCCTCCCTCAGCTAAGAGAGTTAAAGGGGTTGAGCCTTGCACAGGTTAAACACAACTCTTCTCTACTTCATTTCTTCAAGGATCAGTTGCTCAGTACCTTCTAAATCCTTCTGACTGGTTCCCAATCTGATTTCTCATTAACCTGCGTCTGATAAGATCCAGTATGGTGGTGAAGGAGAACAAAGCAAGCAAATAGCCGGAGACCCCAGAAAAGGGCCTCAGATCCACCAGGGCTGTAGAATGCAGTGAGCTCCAGGGTCTGGCTAAGCTAAGAAAGCTTATGAATTCAGTTCTTCAGCATCCTCTTCCAATCGTGAAGTCCCATCCCATTGATTTGGGGCTTGGAGAGTGAGTGCCTCTATATTTAGTTAATATTTAGTTAATGTTTTTGAGCTTGAAATCAAGAGAAGCAGAAATCAACAAGATGCCCCAACCTCTGGCTCCAATCCCACATTCAAAAGGTGCAACCTTTTGCATCCTGAGGATCAGGAGACCCCGTGATGCTTTGCTAGCACACCCCTCATTCTTACCTGGGATACACTTGCTTTCCTCTAGTCCAAGCACAGGCTTAGCTGACAGCAATTGTTTTAAAAAATCTTTTGGAAGGAGGTGGTAGGAGGCATAGCTCTATGGGACTCATGCTCATCACTAATAGTTTTCTGCTAACCTTTCTGCAGAGTTAAAAGCAGCATCTCTCTCTTGTCTGTGGAAACATGAATGCTCTTCATTGTGGTATAAAATGAAAGCTAGAGCCCTGAGTCCAAGAACTTTCTTAGGACTCAAGAGAGAATTTTGTTTGTTTGTTTTTTTCTACCCTTATTCCCTTTGCCCATTTCCTGAGAAGCTCAAAGTCCTTGGAGCTGCCCCCGCTGATCAGCTGTCACACCTCCTTCCAAATCATCTTCCCTATACTGGGGCTCACTAAGGCAGACAGATGAAACAGAAACCCTCCCAACATCTGGGCTTTTACCCACACTCAGTTCTGGTCTTTAAAGAATTGATTATGCGTATATTTGCCTAAATGCTTCATCCCAGAGCAGCCTAGGGAAAGCTAAGCTCCTTTATGAGTTGGGGAAAGTAAGACCACACCATCTTGGGACACCTCAAAAATGTCTTGGATAAGGTGTGTATCTCAGGAGAGAATTAATTACCTTCTTCACTGAAATCTACTAAACTTCTCCCCATTTGTTAGTCCCTTCTCTCAGGCTCCTTGTTTCTTTTATGCTTTCTTCTATTCAGTTGTCAGTGAACATTCATTGAGTACTTACTATGTGCCAGGCAATGTTCTATTACTAAGGTTAGAAAACTAAAGAAGACATTGTGGTGGTCAGCCAGGAATAATTTCAGAAGTATTTTGATCATCTGTGAAAGATGCTTCTCTAATTTAAAAAAGTATGGGGTATGGGGTGGGAATCCAGATACAAAACAAATTAATTAATATGAAATCTAAATATCCTTTATAAAATGTAGATTTATGTTATTCTGTTATTCAGAATATTCCTACAGACATATTTCATCCTTAACTTTATTTCCACTCTTAAATATCACGCTTATCAAAGCTCCTAGGTAGTTAAATAATATGGGACATACAGCTACTAAAATATATTTGTGTACTCATCTTCAGTTTCATAAGGGATTTTGAATATTTTTTCCTCTCCCCAGCCTTTAAGAACTCCAATGTACATGTGCCAAAAAAAAGGCTTTAGTACTAATAGCTTAGAAAACAGGTTTCTCAAAGGATCCTGTGTTTAATGAGTGCCTTACATTTTATCTTCCTTAATATTCTAGACCTTCCTGACTCATTAGGCATGTGGCAAACTAGTTGAGAACATAGAAAACAATTTTAAGAGGGAATACACCACAACATATTTAGAGGGAAGTCTCAGAAACTAGGATGTGTGTATGTATGCATGTGTGTTTGTGCACCTGTGTGTGTAAAGACGGGGGCCACAGAGGTCCTATTTGAATCATCGTAGCCAAAGTGGTAGTGGGGGTCCCACCTGTGGCCCATGAGCCAGGAGTCCTTGTTAAGAAATTATGCTACTCATTCACTGTCACAGAGACCTACTTTTTAAGTTTTTCCAGGCATGGGCCTTGTTTTGCTCCGATCTATTGAGCACTTTCTTCTGCTCACCCAGCTGCTTTCTAACCACTTCCTTTCACCCTTCTTTCTTAGGACTCAGCTTGCTGAATAATTCATAGTGTTGGTTGACAGATAAAATGATAAGATTTATAAGTCTTTGGCTTTGGTGATGAATTAATTAAATTGGTTTCTTCTCTCCTTTCTCTGCATGCATTGTTTCTTCCTCTCTAAAATTTGCTGACAAGTGGTGGGTCTGGAGATTACCTTGTTGTTGAAAGACCACCATAGGGAGACTATGATGTCCTAGTGTAAATGTCTTCAGCACTTTCAGCACAGAGCACTGGATGGAGTGGAGATGAGGGTTGCCAATCATACAGAGAGGAGATGAGATAATTGCAATAATTCCTTTAAAGGGGGGGAAAAAACCCACAAAACAAATGAAAATAAACTCCAAACTGGCTAATGGCTGGAATTCCATAGTAAGAACTTTATTCCTTTATTGTTTGATTTTGAATCTGGAAGAGGTAACATACTCCATTGCACATTTTAGTGAGTGACCTTATTAGATCTCAGTAAGTTTGCTCCTCTAGGATGTGTGATCTAGGTAATCTGGGAGGGAAACACATCTCTAGAGATAAACCTTGAATTTATTTATATTTACCTCCCTCTATTAGTTTGTTATGGCTGTCATTAAAAACAAAAATCACAGACTAGATGACTTAAACCACAGAAATTTCTTTTCTCGCAGCTCTGGAGGCTAGGATCATGGTGTTGGCAGTTTGGTCTCTTCTGAGACCTCTCTCCTTAGCTGGAAGATGGTCACTTTCTCATCTCATCATGACCTCAGTGGTCTTCCCTGTGTGTTCACACATCCCTGATGTTTCCTTGTATGTCCAAATCTCCTTTTCTTATGAGAACACTGCTCAGATTAGATTAAGCCTCACCCAGATGTCTCGTTGTAACTTAATCATCTCCTTAAAGGCACCATCTCCAAATACAGTCACATCCTGAAGTCCTCGTGTTGGGGCTTCCACATAGGAATTTTGTGAGGATATAGTTGAGCCCATAATACTCCTCCTCCTCCTTCCGGGACCGAGTCATTGGGAACGAAGTGAAAATGTACCAGTCACTGAATATATGTTGAACTCAGACATTCACGGTGGAAAAATCAAACCTTCAGTGACAATGGTGTGATTTACAAACTTGATAAGATGGTGCCTCAAGTCAAAGAATTCTATTTATATATGTAGGGAAAACCACCAGTAGGTTTGGTTCAACAACTTTTTTGTTTGCTTTCTTCTTAGTTTATTTTGTGTGACCCAGTCTATACCTTGATATGCATGTAGACTAATTCCGTCTGACTCCAGCCTTGCGCTTTGCAAACAGGCTCTGATGCCCACACTGTAAGGCACTCTCTCCTTCGACCTGCTGCCATTTCAGTCCAGACCTTCCTGCCCTCCAGGTGACTTCCTTTGGGAACCTCAGTTAGTCACTAGTCACTCTCTTCCTTTCATGAAGCACACACCACCAACTCTTTAACGTCTCATCCGTCCATGAAGAAAAACAGATTAATTGTAAATAATGACTTTTTTGGCAGCTAAAAATAGGTCCTTTTGAAAAAATATCAATTTCATCATTTTTCTTTTGGATTTTTATTTTATGAACATGTATCTTAAAATACAAATATCAAGTAACCTCTCTAGTTCATGACACGGCCGTGAGGCTTGGGTGACATGAATGAGAAAATGTGTTGTAATTATAAAGCCTTTGCAGTCTCTAAGTCCCAAGCAAGGTATTCAATTTTTGGTGGGTTAAGGGGATGAATTTTGGGTTTCGGTTTTGTTTTGTTTTTTTTTTTTGGTTTCTCTGAAAATTGAATGGGAAAATATGTGCTGATGGGAATGGCAGAAGAATAATAATGGAATTCTAAAGGGCTATGTGGTGTTCAGTGGACGTGGGCACGATCAACCACCAGACTTCGAGTTGGAGGAAATAGATCTCAATCTTGTTTTTGTCACATAGGCACTTTGTGAACCTGGATAAGTCGCAAGGCTTAACTAAGACTCAATTTGTACATCTCTGAACTGGGAAGAGCAGTAATAATACTTAGCATACATATATGACTAAATTGTGTGGGAAATAAAACATAAGGAATGCTTTGTACATAGTGAAACACTATGTACAGGTTAATATGTTTTATGGGAAATTATTTTAATGATAATGCTCTCTCAATGCTTTGTACAAGATTGAGCTTCAGTGCTGAATCATTTGCTGGTTGGTAGTTTGAGGTGAAAGGACACGAATCTACTAGTCATCCTCATTTCCCTATCTGTAGCCACACTTTTTGCCACCAAGGGATTGTTCACTTACTTACTACTTTGTTAGGGAAATGTAGAGGAGGAAATGTTAATATGTATTTCTTTGTTTATGGCAGTAAATGAAGATGGCAAGTGCATTCAGCGTGTGCATTCTGAGAATGTGTAAAAGTCCATGCCAGGTGAATTTTTCCCAGAATAACACATTATAGCAATTTAGAAGCTCAGAGATCTAGCAAACTGAAAGAGGGGAGGCCTTCAAGAAATATTCTCAGACCATTTTGGAGATTCAGAATTGGATCCCATTTCTAGCAAATTCATGCAGAATTTAAACATTCCACTACGATGCTCAGCATCCATTGATAACTAGAAATTTTAGTCTAGTTTATACCAGGAAAAGGCAAATATTTTAGGACTGCTATTTTCAGGTCTAAAAATGGAGAACTTGTTTTAATGTATTTTCTGATACTTTTGCTTGCCGAGGCTCAAAGGTTATAGAGGAGGTGGAAGTACATTATTATGATGGAACACATAGAGTGGACTTTGTGGGACTCAAATTTAAAATGAGGATTCTTATTATGGAAAAAACATTGTGCAGTGTTATAGATTTTACTCCTAGTTTTCTCCCTGACCCACTCTGTGACTTTCTGGATGTAACATGTTTTTATTTTTTCTTTTTTTAGTTGTACTACTCTTTTAGCAGTTAGATGTTCAATGGGATATCTTGATCTTCTACCTATCTGCTTTCTTTTACCTCTAGTTTATGATATGGCATGTAGTGTGTATGTGCCTTAACATTATAGCTGTGGAAAATTCTTTCTCATTTCTCCATTTGTACAATAAGAGGGTTGAGTGGCATGATCTCTCTAAATAGTTCTCAGCACTGGATTCAAACTCACATGATTCTCCAATCCATACATCTTTAAAGACACCACTATGTATCTTAAACCTGCCTTGAGTTTCACAGGTCTGCCAGTGTTTTATGGGTCTGTTTTCTTGACTGCCATAACTTGTGCAAAACCACAGCCAGATTTTCTCTCTCCCCCAACCAACAAAAGCAGCATGATATACAGGAGTGGCACACTGTGTTGTTTTAAAGCCCTCAAACCACCCTCACCAGAGTCACGCTGGGACAGGAAGAACACAGTTTTCATTTAAACATACCTTGTTAATACTAGAAAGGAGCTCTGTGTTATGTTTAAAACACTACTGTGTTTAGCCATATTGGAGCAGAGAGCAGCATAACAATTGAGTTTATAAAGAGCAGCTGATTTATTCCTATTTTGCTTTTGAGAGACTTGCTTGGATCATACACAAACACATTATGCACACTTACTGAGTGCCAGGCACTCTTCCAGGGCTTGCTTTCTACATACCATCTAATTTAATCCTTACAATGCCTTGCCATTAATAAGATTACCACCATTTCATTAATAAACACAGACTCAGAGAGTGTACGTGGCTTGACCAAAATAATACAGTGGCAGAGCTTAGATTCAAACCCAATTCTGACCACAGGTCTTGTGTACCACTCAGTCCGTTATCTCAAGAAACAGAAAGCAAACCCAGCACACTCTTTTGTCAGGAACAGGGTACACAGATTAATGGAGTGTTGGGATTAATGTAGCTGACACACCTTTTCAAAGGAACCACAAGAGTGGCCAGTTCTTAATAAGTATTTGAACGTGTGTCAGTCTGCCTAAACCCTTTTGACCCAAGGAGATACTGATTAAAAGGAGCAGACTGATCAAACATTCATACCTGATACATGGTGTTTGTGAATGAATGAGTCAATCATTAAGGTGCCCCATGACTGGTTCTCATACTAGGAGAAAAGGGGTAGTAATTTAAAGAAGTGGCAAAGGCAAGGAAAGCCATGTACCCCTCAGAAGCACACTAACAGGCTCAGAGACTCCAGGGCTGTAGGAGAGCTTTGGAATCATCTGATATTCCTCCGACATTCCAGATAGGAAAGGTGGGGACCTAGCCAAGGGCATATGACTTGGCCAGGCAGCATGACTCCACCGCCTTCCCTTTATTGTAAAAGGCAGACTTCTCATTCCTTTAAGACCTTTGCTCAAATTGCAACCTTGTCGCCCATCTCTTTGCAGACTGATCTCTCCTTAACCAGATTAAGTCCTGCAGGATGGATTCTGCCAGCATCTTCATGTTTTCTGTAAAAATTAATTTTCGCATGAATTCTTCCAGTGGGTGCTTGGCCTCATGCTAAGAGGTAGGGTTTCCAGGAGTGTGCTGAAGGCTTCCTCTGAATGAGTGACTCCAGTGTGAGAAAGTGCTGAGATTGAGGTCCCCATGCAGGGGCATGTTGCCCATCCTGCTTGGGTCTCATTCACTGCAAAGCAGGGGGAGAATGGTTTCTGTAGTTACCTGTTTGTGTTTTCCATCTGGAAACCACAGAGAAGTTACTGTTCAAAGACACATGCCCCTCCCCAGCCCTCGCTTACCAGCTATTAAGTGTCTCTGTGAACCACTAGAAACCAGCAAGCCACATTTCCTGAGGTACTGTTCTCACCCTCCCTTTTTTTTTACTGTTTTGAAATATTCCTGTCACCCCCCACATTAACACATCACTGTGTATACTCCTGAGTGACTTTCCCCCAAACTATGAATTTCAACTATTTCCGAGGCAGTCTTTCAGAATTTGAATATAATTACATGCTTTGGGTGCAAATTGTGGTTTTCGCTACATAAGAAACTAATGGAAATGATCTGCCTGTTCCCATAGTTTACAGATTATATGCTTCAGAACTGGAGGTATATATTTAGGCTGCTTTTTTGTGTGGCATATTAAAATGAGAATGAACTCGGGGTGAGCCACCACCGTTGCTAGGCAGTAGAGCTGGTTGACAGAGCACATTAAACTGAACTAGTGTCAGTGTTTTACTTAACATTTATTTGCTTTGCACCTCTGTCATTTGATGTTGTCAAAGAAGGGAAGGGGGAGGAGATAGGCAGGGTCTGGCTGTCTTGCAGAGCCTCCAACAAGAAGGAAGAAATAATCAGCCCAAACCCCCAAGTCATGTGAGCACTTCTTAAAGTTTGAAATTGCTGCAGAGAGAACCCTTTATGAAGAGCGCACAAGATCCGTAGAAGCGCATGGTGTGGCTGACAGCTGCAGGGGCACGGGCTAGGGCAGACACTTATCTTCAGAACAGGGGCAAGGACTAGTTAAAAGGAGCTAGTTCTCCCAGGTTTGGCTTTGCCTCAGTGGCTCTAGACAAAAGGCCATCACTCTGGTTGAAAATTTTAAATGTGCCTCTCCACAGTCCATTTAATGCCTGGTCTCAAATCCCAGATTTATCTGCAAGTAAGTAGTGTTGGACAGCAAAGGCTTTGGGACTTTCTTGTAAGTGGTAACTAATAGAGTGACTCCAACTGCTTTAAACCCCTGGTTTTAACAAAAACCTGAAGACCCTTAGGAAAAACTAGATTGCAGATAAAATGAAGCAAGACTCTTTTGGATTCTTGGGGTCAATTTTAACAGCATTCTGATTATTTAAAAGTTTGAAAGGTTGATGAAAGGGGTAAATCTCAGTGTTGGACAAACTTGGGCTCTAGAATAACTTTGGTGGAAGGAAGGGCCTGTGGTTTACTCAACATTTTATTATACATCTTTTTTCCTGAACCAGTTACTGTATATTTCTTTCCGTGAACCATCAACTCTGCAGAACTGGGTGGGCATCTTTGATTGTTCACTTATGTCAATTCAGTTTTAGATAAAATAAACCAAAGAAAGGATATATCTGTGTTTTACAAGAATGATAAATATCTACTTTGCTCCTAATTATTATTGTTATTATAGCCATGTATCACTGTTTTTGAGTTCTTTCAATGTGCCTGGCACTCTTCTAAAGGCCTTAGCTCATTTAATTGTGCTAAGAGGTAGGTACCATTGTTTTCCCATTTTAAAGATGCAGACATTGAGGCACAGAAAACTGGAGGCACTTAGCTAAGGTTATACAGGTAATTGTGGCAGAACTGGGTTAAGTATCCAAACAGATTGAAGCCAAAACTGTACTCTTAATATTTAAATATTTGTGCGATATTACCTGAGATGGTAGAAAAAAATTCTCAAAATAGTATTCTCAAATGCAATAGCTGTCTCTTTTTAAACGTTCTTTTATGTTCTGCATAGAGCCAGGATTGATTATGAGGACTATGGATATTTTCTCAACTAACAGTATGCACTTACTTTTAGTCAGTCTTTTAGGTTCTTGCACCCAGTTTCAAAGTGTGTGTGGCAGGGGGGCCTCTTACACAACAGCAAGAAATTTGCAGATACCAATTCAAATCAGTCCCAACACCTATCTACCTGGAGATAGTGTCAGATTCTGCATGTTAAGGGTTCAGTCCCACGGGACTGCCACTTCAGATGCTAGTTGCAAATCCAAGTTGTTACCTCCACCTTTTATAAGAGATCCCCACCACCCCCTCCTTGGGTTTGCTGGAATAGCTCATAGGAAACACATTTACTTACTAGATAACCAATTTATTATTAAATAAAACAACTCAGGAACAGCCAGATGGAAGAGATGCATAGGACAAGGGTATATGGGAAGAGGTGTGGAGTGTCCATACTATCTCCAGTGGCACCATTCTCTGCAAATCTCCACGGGTTCACCAACCTGCAAGCTCTCCCAACCTGGTCCATTTTTTAGTTTTTATGGTGGCTTCAATATATAGGCATGATTGATTAACTCACTGGTCATTGGTGATTAATCAAACCTTCAGCCTCTTTTCCCTTCCAAAAGGTTGGGGGCAGAGACTGAAAGTCTCAAGTAGCCCCCATCATTTGGTGCTTTCCAAAAGTCATCTCATTAACATAACAAATGACCCCCTTATCATTCTCAACACTCAACTTGAAATTTCTAGGATTTGGGGAGCTATGAGTCAGGAAGTGCTAAGGTAAACCAAATGTATGAACTATATTTTGGTTATCTGAACTACCAAATACATGTTTCTTATAAATCATAATATTACAGACAAATACTGAACCAAATGCTTTAGTTTACCTCATTTAATATTTACCATCTTTCAAGACAGATACTATTATTGTTATGAATTTATAGGACAAGAAATCGAGCCTCAGAGATTTAGGCAAGTCAGTCAAGTTCTTCCACCTATTAAGCAGTTAACCCCTTGCATCTGTTGAACTTTCAGGTCAGGTAATCTTTGCAAATGTAAACCTGGTCCCTGGTATTGAGGGAAACTGATCTGAACACCTCCCTATCTCCACAAGTCCTATTATATTACAGAAAATCAGTTGTGCTTTCTAAAACAGCCTGTGGAAACTCATATAAATTCAAGCCAGCTGGCAGAGAATGGTTACATATTCAGTGAAGGATCCAAGAGTGAGGAAGCCCATTGGTGACTCACCCATAGGCTTGCATGATTCACTATAAGAAACTCATTTATCAGAAAATTTAGTTTCCAACAGTTACTATAGGCTTTTTTCTCAAATTATAGTTGTAGGCAAACTGCTAAAACTTCCTTGTTTTAGTTCTTCCACTTTAAAAATGAAAGAATGCAATTAATGATCCTGAAATGGCCTGCCAGCTTTGTCTTTGCAAATTCGCATTTGTCTTTCTGTTAGCACAGATAGCAAAACGCTTGATGATTTCAAAAACACCCCTTCATTCTTATTAGATTATCTGCATCTACTTTCATTCTTGGCCCTTCATGCATATGGCAGAAGTTCATTAATTATGAGAGTAAAACTAAAAAATAAATATTTCACGAGTGGCAGTGGTTTTCGATTTGGGTGAGTCTGTTAGTACAAGTGCAAATGTGGGTGAAGGTGTGAGCCAGAAAAAATAATGTAGCATAAAAAGGCCTTGACAGCAAACCTAATTAGCTCCTGACCTGAAATGGAAAGATCACACATGAGGACTAAGCCTGCTGTGAATTACAGATGTACGGATGTTTCAGAGCCTGCTTCTTACTGCTCTGATGTCATTTGTCTGTGTATGATGTCACGGGGGCTTATGTTAACATGTCAGTTATAATCTAAGAGGGGGGCAGCTTCTATGTGAGATAGGAATGTAAACCTGGACCCTAGCCTTCTAGAGCCAATCCCTCCCTTTCAGATGACTCATATTTCTTGGGTTTTCCATACCAAGGGCCATTTTGTGTATATACTGGTATCTCTCATCATCTGTCGGTTATTAAGGGCCTATTAGACCAGCTGTCATGTAAGAATTCTCTTTAAGGCATGCTGAGGTAGGGACCTCTAATTTCCCTGCATAAAGCAACTCAATAATAATAACTCAGATCTACCACAGGAACGCTAAGTTCTCAGGAGCTGGAGTGATGCTGCTTAGAGAATGTTCTGATGAAAGACTCACTGGACTCAAAAGCTGCTTTGCATTTGTGGAATTACCAAATCGTAGACTTGGAAGAGGTTTTTAGGGACTCTTTCAAACAGATTTGTTATGTGAAGAAACTAACAGCCCGAATCACACTTTTTCAGTGAGGGGCAAGTTGAGGCTAAAACTCAAGTTTCCAGATTCTCTGTTTAGTCCTTTCTGCTCTGCCACAATGTCAGCCCTCAAGCTTTCCACGTATCAGCTGTTTTGCTGTGGACAAGGAGGTTAGGATGGTCTCTGGTACAAGTGAAGTAAAAAGTCAGCACAGAAGGGACAGAGAGCATGGTAGCCAAGTTCTCCAAACTCTTGCTCCATTTTCCTTAATTGCCATGATGAAATGCAGCTCCCACTCCTCCTGGGCTTGCCATTCCCTCACAGGGTCCCCTGCTTTCCCCCTGCCCCAGCAGCCTGGAAGGGGAACAGTATGCTGCAGTTCAATCAAACCGTTTGATGAGAGCTTTCGAGCCTAATTACAACGAAGGCTTCATCCAGTGAAAGGAAAGAGGAAAGAGAAAGGGAGAAATTAAATTGAAGTATAAATCAGACAAGGGCTTAGATCCTGTGCTTGCTTTCTTTTTAATCAAGAGTAAAATGAGAGGAGAGTTTTAAGGATCATCATAAGACACCATTAACTACCCAAGGGGCTCTTGACTGAAGTTGGTTTGTCATGAAAAGAATGTACAATCTGTGCAAAAAAGGAAGTATCCAAAGGTCTTACTTCGGTCTGGGCATGCCACTGGGGGGCAGGACACTGTGACTGTTTCATCTTTAATTCTCCTGGCTGGCTAGCACATTTTCTTGCTAATGATGTAGTAAATCAGTAGTGTGGAACTGGGGTGATTATATATTGTGTAGGAAGGGGTGTTCCTTCTGTGCTGACTTTTTACTTCACTTGTACCAGAGACTATCCTAACCTCCTTGTCCACAGCAAAACAGGTGATACCTGGAAAGCTTGAGGGCTGACATTGTGACATAGCAGAAAGAGGACTAAACAGAGAATCTGGAAACTTGAGTTTTAGCCTCAAATGACTGTTAAAGTCATTTCCTCAACAGTCTTTCTTAGGTGACCCTCTCTCAAGTCCCTTGCAGCATAATACCTTATTTTCTTTTCACACTTGAAACAACTTCCTTAGTTCATTCTTAGACACTACACCTGTATGCCTGTAAAATTACTTGATATTAGTAGAATGCTTAACAGTGTTACAGAGGACATTCATGCTCTTTTTTGATCCTTGCCACAGCTCTCTGCAGCAGGAGGACAAATGGTGTAATTGTTATTCATCCCATTTTAGCTGATATAATCAAAACTAAGAAAGTATAAATGACTTGCCCAGAGTCAATCACGGATTAAGTGACAGAGCAGACACTGGTGCTCAGCTTCTGTCCACTACATCACTTTGCATGACTTAGTATCTTGTGTACAATTTCTGGGCTTTCCAATATAAGAAGCAGAGGAGGACAGCGGGAAGAACAGTGCTTGCAGAAGATCAGTTAGGACAGAGGAATGTGACATGCCCTCACTGGACTTCACACTTGATTCCTGAGTACTTAGAATGAGCATCGCAAGGCCCTGAGCTGTGCTCTGCAGTAGATAATTGACATATAGACCCTATACTCAAAGACTTATGGTATGAATACAAATGCCTTAAAGTTATGCTTAGCTCTATCCTTTGCATCCCCACAGCATCCTCAGCTACAGCACCCAGAGAGTTGAAACAACTTCCTTAGCACATCTGCCTAAGCTTCCAATTGCCCCTTCCATTTTCCTGGAACCATCCATCTAATGTACCAATCTGATCATGACAGTCTCCTGTGTGCTCCTCCTAGCCTATAGAATGAAGCCTAATCGAATCATGTCACCCCCTCTGCACCTAGAATAAAAGCTAACCCCTTACTTTCATCATCTGCCTTCACTTTCCAACATGAACTTTGACCGCCTTTGACTACCTTGGCCACCTTTTGTTGTTATTCCTTGAACACACCAACTTTGTTCCCATGATAGGGTTTTCATATTATCACATTCTCTCTGGAATATTCTCATTTTCATCCAGATTGGCTATGGCTAGTTCTTATCACATCAGGCTTCCACTTCAATGCCATTTCCTCAACAGTCTTTCCTAGGTGACCCTCTCTCAAGTCCCTTGCAGCATAATACCTTATTTTCTTTTCAGACTCCATGGCAGTTCATTTTGTGAGTACTGTTTCCATCAGCTTGCTAGACTATAAGCTCTGAGAGCTTACCTTGTCTACTTCGGCTATGTTGTTCATGGTTGTATATCCAGTGCATAAAACAGTGACTAGCAAGGAGTGAGTTTCCACAAACACTTGCCAAATGGAGGGATGGATGAATAATGGACATATAACCCCCTCAAATGTGGCTTCCGCACATCATTTTAGCCTCATTATTCATTATTAGCCCTTTAAAACTCCATGACTTTGCAATTTACTGCTGCTTCGATTGGGAATCTACTATTTGGTAGATTTCTATTCATTTTCCACCTTACGGCTCACCCCCATCATGTCTGGTCTGTGAAATCTTCCCTGCCACCCACTGGCACAGTGAATTTCTCAGCTTCCTGTGTTTTTCTCTGTAGCACTTTCCTCATTGAATAATTAAAATTATTAAGCCTATATTAGGGCCCCTGTTGCATTCTAGGCATTTTCCTGGCTGCCAGATACTTGACTATCAGGATGATTTGGGCCCTGCAGGAGGTTCATGACTTGGAATGAGAGTTCACTCTCCTTTTATTAAACATACAATATTGAATTTCTTTTTTTTTTATTGATAGTGATTGTTTTTTTCTCACTAGACTCTGACTTCTTTAAGGGTACTGAGAGTTATTGTGAATGACCACCATAGTTTTTGTTTTGTAAAAGGTACTTGGTGATACTCATCAATGGAAAGATGTAGTGAGTGCATTAAGAGGTAAGACCATAATGCATTTCAGTGCACACAATAGTATTACAAACATCATGAGATAGGTAGAAACTACTATGGGAATTTAGAGAGGAAAATGTCAAAAGCCATTAGGATATTAAAAAGCACTTACTGGGAGAGGTAAACTGTCCACCGTATTTGAAGAATGATTTCTACAGACATATAGGGGAGGGTTGAATATATTTAGGAAAAAAATCAGAGAGATGTTCAGGGATCAGTGGGCCAGTCTGCTGAGCAATGAGCAGATAAAGGAACGTTGATAGAATGGTCAGAAAAGAAGATGGGGGCTCTTTGATGGAGGCCATTGAAAAATACTTGTAATCGTCGACAGCTCTGGAAACCAGTACTGTGAGCATTATCTGATCTATTTCTTTTAATCACCCTGTGATTCTTTCGTCATTACTGCCATTCACAAGAGAAGAAAAGGATTGAGCCTAAGAGGTCAATGCTTAATTCTTACAGGGTGTGCTATACCTTTTCAAAATGTAGAGCTGGTGTTGTAACTCCCTTGCTTTCAGAAAACAAACAAACAAAAACTTCCTACTTTATGAGCTTCCATAGTCCTTCAAATGATAAAGACAAAACTATTCAACATGGTCTAGGAGTTGCTGCCTTGTACAGCCTTCACTGGCATTTTTAGCCTCATCATCCACCAGGCCATCTCTTCCGGGGTTCCTGTTCCAGGTCTCTGGCCTCCTTTCAGCCATTCCTATTCTCCCTTTATAGATTTGCTTTTGCTCATCCTGTTTAAGCAATTTCCTCATGTCTTGCTCTGGTTGATACCCACTTAGACCTGAAATCTCTGCTTTAGTACATCACCTCCTCTAGGAAGCCCCCCTCCACTTTTGTGAGAAATTCAAATTTCCTGAATACAGTTCTCATAACCTTCTGGAGCTCTCCCCTGTTGTACATTTCACAGTTGCTGCTTTACATTTGCTTGTGAGATTATCTGATTAATATCTATTTCTCTAAGTAGATTGTAAATTCCTCCGGCAGTCAGTTAAGGTCACAGCATTTAGCACATAAAAATGCAAGACACCCAGTTAAATTTGGTGTTCAGGTAAACAACCAACTTTTTTTTTACTATAAGTATGTTCCATGCAATATTTGAGACATATTTATACAAAAAAAGTTTTGTTGTTTTTCTGAAATTCATTTTTAATGGGGTATCCTGGACTTTATCTAGCAAGTTCAGTCAGAAACCATCTCTATTTCGGTTGCCAGCACAATAGTTGGGACTGCAACAGGTAATCGCCCAATGTTTGATGGACAGACAAAATTAGGTAAAAAATACATTCTATCAGTGTCAGGTAGTGTAAATCACTATGACAAGAGATTGAGTTTGGAAGGACCAAGTAGCAAACTGTTTCAGTCAGAAGAGGTAAAGGTGATAAGGACTCAAATAGGATTGTGACTTTGAAGCTAGGAGATGGATATGTAGGAGGAACATCTCCAAATGGGGGTCAGAATTCAAACAGGTGTGAGTAGGTGGTGATACCTTGAGGAGTAGTGGAAAGGGTCATTTCAAATTACTATGATCCAGGACAAAACAATGATAAAGATAAAAATAAATATAACCCCTCTTCTTTATCTAGAGCATCACAACTTTCAAAGTACTATTCTGTGCTCTACATCATCCCCTTTCTAGGAGAGGCTGGTTTCTGAAAACATGACCATTTCATTACCACTTCTGTTTGTAAATTCAAGTGCCCCTCCCGATCAATGTAGTTTATCAGTTCAGAGATGTTCATCTTCATTTCTGTGCATTTTTAACTAATTCATTTTACTTCATCTCCAAATTTCTCAATGCTGAATCCTTTATTTCTGAAGCACCAGCTAATTTTGTATCATGTACAACAAACCTCAGATGCATTTGTATTAGCAGGTTGATTTTTTTTACCCACTAGGTTTTCTAAAAATGGGCAATAACTGACCTATAATAAGATAAGCAGCCAGAGGCTAATTTCTGTGGTATTTCTTCCTGACGCCAGAACAGGTGGAAGTTGACAAGGCACAAGCTCCCACTTCAGATAATAAAGATGTAATTCCAGTCATTCAAGTTTGTGTTGAAAGCAAATCTTTTCATTCCTTATTTTTCAATTAGTACTGACTATAGCTCCCAGGCCTCGAGCTCCAGGAGGCCAGATGAGTGCGTATTCTTAACTAGATGCGAATGGGGACCACGGCTGACATTTCCTCAGCTGCTTTTGCAGAGGTCTTGAACATTTTCCCTCAGCACATTCTTGCCTGGGAGCTGCTGTTTGCAAGATCAGGTGTGATGAGTGAGTGAGTAAGTGATTGAGACCATAAAAAGCCAGCCTAGCCTAGTGGAAGGAATTTAGGCTTTCTCACCCCACATGTGTGAGCGTGACTGGTCACAGAGGTCAGCAAACTTTTACCAGAGGGGCCAGATAGTAAACGTTTTTGGCTTTGCAGCCCATCATCCAAGCGTCAACCTCCACCACAGCTACTCAACTCTGCCATTGTAGCGTGCAAGCAGCCACAGTTAGGATGTGAGCAAATGAGTGCGGCTGTCTTGCAGTAAAAACTTCATTTACAAAAACAGGCAAGCTGAGTTTGTGGACTCCTACCCTAGATAATAAGCTTCCTGATCTGAAAATAATAATAAGAGAACCTGTATTACAAGAGTGTTGTGATTAAAAATTTCTATAAACACAAAGAATCTAGCACAGAATCTGACACATAAATAACTATCCAGTAAATATTAACTAGTATCCTGATTATAATACATGGATTTTAGAGCTGCAGAGAATCTTAGGGATTATAGGCATTTTTTTTCCTTTTAAAAGATGCCTCAACAGAGGATCTAACTGGGGATCTAACATATAGGGACTTAACTAAGGTTACTGCAGTCTGTTTCCCCCAAATCTGTTCATCTCACTACTTGCAGAATTCCCAGGAGGTATGACAACATGAAGCCAAGCTGTATCTTAGGGGATATTGAGTATTGATTAACATGCATGCATTAACTATCAACTATATATAAGCCACTGTGCTATATATATCACAAGTGATTCAAATATTGATGAAGTTCTTGCCCTTGAAAATCTAACAGCTTTTATTTACCCAGATAGCTATAATGAGGTGGGAAGTAACAAGTGTCAAAAGAGTGTCTCCTTCCTGTGTGCCAAGCCCTGTGCTTAAGTGCCTACATGTGTAATCTCATGTGATCCTCTCAACAGTTTAATTTTCAGCATTTTATCCTCAAATACACTTAGCATTAAAGTTCAGTAATCTGCTCAAGTTGAAGACTTAGTATGTGCTGGAGCAAAGATGTGAACTTGTTTCTCTAATTACACTATATGCTTTCTACCAGCCGTTAGAGAAAACCTCCTGGATGAAGCATGGTTTAGTTAGCTACTGCTGCATAAGAAACTACTCTCAAACATGTGTTTAAAGCAAGCCTGCTGTTTGCTGATGGTTCTGTGGTCAGCAGTCTAGGCTAGACCCAGCTGCATAGGAAGGTGTAGTGTCTCAGGTAGCTGTAGTCATCTGGCATATTGATGGCGGTTGATGGTGTAAGATGGTCTCACTCACATTTCTGGCTGTTGGTTACGGCTCTAGTCTGGGGGGAACATCTTAGGTGGTATGACCTCTCTGTTCTGTAAGACCTCTCACTCTTTACTTGACTAGCTTGGGCTTCTTCACATGTGGTCTCAGGTCTGCATCCTAAGAGATTGATAACAAGAGCAGCAAGAACTTTCCAGAGCTAAGAAATCACACAAGAGCACTTCAACTGCAACTTATTGGTTAAAGCAGTTCTCAGGCCCGGCCAGATTTGACAGTTGGGAGAAATAGATTCCACCTCTTAGTGGAGAAGCAGCAAACTCGCATTGTAAAAGGATGGGCCTGCAGGAATGGGAGGAATTCTTGCCAGTTTTGCAATAACCTACTACTAAGTGATAATTGAGTTGGAAGTTGGGCCTTAACAGAAATATAGAAGTTTGGGGATTGTTGACTTTGCCAGAGTGGGAATTATAAAGAACAGCATTAATTCTTAGCTGAGAATGAGGCCATTCACTTGCACCATATTATCTGGGAGATTTCCTCTTACCTCTGCTCTAGCAAAGGAATTGCTTTTACTATATGTAGGGACCTAATTACAAGAATGGTTTCCGTATATATGACACTTCTGACTTCCCAGGAGATTTTCATTTCTATTACAGCATGTTAAATGTGCTATCTAGTTATGTTGCAGTTTACTATTCAGACAAAGAGGACAGTGTCACCCCCTCCTTCCTTGTCTGCCTCTTGGTGTCGAATTTGCAGCAAAGCAAATTCCCAGCTCACTTTCCTGAGGCGATCGTGCGGAGCGTCTGTGGTGATGTCTGGCTGTGTGTTTGCCCCAGAACCTGTTTTGTTGTGATGATGAAAGTTTGATGGACTTTAAGATGGAAAGGAAGGAAGAGGAGAAATGTGATTTCATCAGCAGCTGTCTAACCCATCTTCATTAAGATGGGCTGTGGACACTGCAAGACCATTCTGAACCGGTGGTCATAAAACTAATAGGCGCCACTCAACCCAGGCAGCTCATATTGTGGCCTGAGATCTGTCATCGTGGTGGTTATTGCAAAAGGAGAAGGAATCTCCTGCGGGGAACACAATGGTCATTGTATGACAGAAGTGAAACTGAAAGAAATAGATTTTTCTATTAGGTACAAATCAAACCTTTACACTTCTTCCCTTGAAGGTGACAGCCCTTGATTCTCTAAGGCAGAGTTCAAGCAAATCATTCAGGCTTCCAGAAGACAATGGGGGTTTAATATCCATGTGTGTGCCTGTGCGTGTGTGCGCGCGTGTGTGTGTGTGTGATGTGTTTGAAGTCTTGGACTTGGCTGTGTGTGTGTGAGAAATGAATTTGTGGCTGGAGGATGGAATAGGGCACCTGAAAGGAGGTGTGAGGAGGGACATATGAGAGAGGATCCAGTTGTGATTAGGGGCATCTGGAAATGAGAGGGCTGATAATATTCAGTCCCCTAGACTTCTGGCTCAGAGCTCTTTCCCTCTAGACATGTTTTGCTGAAAGGAGACAAGAAAACATATCCTTTTCTTCTGACAATCCAGCATTTCAAATGGCAGCCTGCCTGGGTGTTTCTCTTCATTCCTGAGGTTCCTTTGTATTTCTCTCTGACACCTTATATCCCATGGGTTGTAACAATGATGGTAGCAGTTACTGTTTATTGAGCCCTTGTCATATGTCATGTGCTTTACATATAGTGGCTGAAATCTGTAAAAGAATCCTCTTAAAAAAGCATAATCCCTGGAAAACTAAGGCCTAGTGAGGTTAAGTAACTTGCTCAAGAACACACAGTTTGCAAAGTAGCAATGCAGAGACCCAAACCCTGAAACCCATATCCTCTCACTGTGCTACCCTAACTCTTCAAGGCTGGGGCTATAAGAGATCCCCGCTGTGAGGGGTGTAAAGATTTGTAAAGGAATTTTTTATTCAGCTCTTGTCTGATCTTTGAAAAGTCTTCTTAGCTGACACCAGGTCAAAAATCCAGCTATTTGATCTAAAAGTGTTATTGGAAAGAAAGTAAAGATCATGGGCACTGAAGACTTTCAGAATCAGAAGGGACTTGCTAGGGCATCTAATGATTCTTCTCTGGCCACTGTTGCTACATTGTACAGAAAATGAGGCCTAGATAGATCAGTGGGCATGACCGTATAGTGTCAGAGTTAATGGCAGAGTGGGAATGCCTTCTCCCTGCCCCTTGTCCTTTCTCCTTCACAATGCTACACATCTCCTGTGGAACAATTTAGTTTTTTTTTAAGGTGTCATATCAAGGAATAAGGTAAAAGCCACTTACTTATGATAAACTTAGGACAGAGGTTGGCAAACCTGTTCTATTAAAATTCAGAGAGTAAATATTTTCAGCTTTTCTGTTGCAGCTACTCAATTCTGTCCTCATGGTTGGAAAACAACCACAGGCCACATTAAATGAATGAGCATGACTGCATTCCATACAACTTTATTTACAGACACACAAGGAAGGTTGGACGTGACTTGCCAACCTCTGCCGTAGGACATGAGGAGTGTAGCTGTCCTCGGGAAATGTCGGTCTCTACCCTTAGGGATTTATGCTCCCGTAGTAATAATGTAGCAGTAACAGAGTCACAGTGGTGGTGGCGGCAGTAGTAATAACAGTGACAGTAGCGTCAGCAGCAATAAGAGTCCCTCTTTACTTTTGCTTCATGCTTTAGCATTTACAAGGGACTTTCACAATTGTCATCTCAAGTAAACATGTTAAACCCCCTGATCAAGAACTGCATAAGCAAGGGAGACTCATCAACTGAAGAGTGTGGTACAATGAAAGGCGAATGAGATGAACTGCATTTAGGGACAGAAATCGGGAGTGTGGGACATGAATGCCCACAGAGAATGGGGCTCCTAGCCCCACTGGGGGACAGGTCATTTAGCGGCATGGTGAGTGATGAGTCCCCCCAGTACAGGCCTGTCAGTTGGGCCTCCCTCCATAGGAGCTTTGCATGTAGACCTGTCCAGAAAGAAAGCCTTGATCTAAGAGGTTGTGGTCTGAGAAGAGCTCTTCATCTCTGTCCGCCACCTTTTTGGATCCCACTATATTAGTGAGAAGCTATGAAAAGTGACGCATTAACACCATTCATTCAACAAACATTTACTTGGCACTTGGAGGCTTTTGCTTGGTGCTAAAGACAAACATACCCACAAGACTCCTGCCCTAAAGGATCTTAAGCCCCACAAATATCCACAGGAAGAGGTTGCAGACCTTGGTCATCACCCCGACTAGGTACCAGAACCGCAGCAGTGCTTGCTGGGTTTAGGGGTTAACAAGTAGCTGTGTAACCTGAGCAAGTTCCTTATTCTAGTCTCTGTCGTGTTTACTGTCTGTAACTTTTTTTAAACTATGTATGGTGAGGATTTAAGAGCTAATCCATGTAGAATGCGTTATGTGCCAATCCTTAGTAAATGTTCAAGCAAGTGTCAACCATTATTATTATGGTTTCTGTTGTAATTCTGGTGAAGAATAACTACCAAAACTACCATGCAGCATACCATGAAACCTGACTTTTTTCACTGTGGCCTTTCTAATGTTTTAGAAGTCAAGCTGTTTGGTTCTTAGGACATTTTTCCAGCCCCAGTGTATTTCCACAACCAGTATATCTTTCGAAACTTGTATATAGTTGACAAACAGAGTCAAATGAGGTAAGCAGCATTTGTCTCCTGACATTTTACAGATGGAGGGAATCTCAGAGGTTATCTAGGCCAGAGACACATTTTGGAGATAAGGAACAGAAGCTCACAGAAAGTAAATGACTTTATCAAAGCGGTACACTTGGGGCAGAATGAACTTTGGTGATTAGATTTCTTCCTCTGGACTGAAAAATCCTTCCCTGGCCATTTCTAAGTTATTCTATTTCATTTAACAACATTCTCATATTTATATGATTATTTTAAGGCTCCCACTGGCTGCAAAAGATAACTTAATAATCTAGCCACGCAAGCCCACAAAGTCCAGTGGCTTCCCCTTGCCTGCTCCTGGTGTCCTCATCTGACTCCAGTGAGGGGAGCTTACGTGCAAGGACTCAGGTGGCTTTCAGTTCAGAGAAGTTACCATCTTAAGGAATGAGATGGTATCAGAGTGGAATGACATTGAAATCGTGGTGTCAGTGGGACTCTAAATCTATGAAAAGTTCAAAAACAAGATATATATATATATATATATATTTAAACCTGAAAAGATAGTTGTGTCCTAGTGTGAAATAGCCACCAGGCTGGGAAAAAATGTGATGTGATTCTGTCATTGAAATGATGTGCGTGTGTGACCCTAATTTATTCTGTTTCTCTAGAGATTTCTGCACTGCTGCAGAGCCTCTCTTCAGAGCTGGGATCCCTTCCAGAGTGACTGGTATACATTAATTTGAATGTGTCCCATTGGCCCATAGGTGAGGGATCAAAAACAAGTCATCATGGACACACTAGACTGTATATTCTCTCTGCAGACAGTGCAGCCATCCTCATTGAAGCCTCCTCAGTCTGACAGTTCTTCCTTTCTGTTCCTCATTATCATGCCTCTTCCATACTCTTTGCTCTTGACATTGGGCACTTCTCCCCAGCAGACAACAGCACTGTGTAAAAGCAAATGCCATTTTAATATAGTTCCTCCTCCATTCATATACTCACCTATGAAGGACCTTTGGCTTTAAAGGTAATGCTAGATAGATGCTTTGGCAGGGATTCAGGTATATGTATATATAGAATGTATAGTTATTTTAATATGAGGTTATTTGTTTGCTTGGCTGTTTTTGATGGCTGTTCATTAACACCATGATCTTATCCAGACAACTCATTTAATCTGCACAGAAGTCGGAGGGTGGTGTTCACATTCCCTGCTGCCAGCTTTCCAAGGTCTTCAAGCAGCTGGTTCCTCGCCTTCCTCTCGGCAGTGACACCTACTTCATCATCAGAGATAAGCCCCAGTTGTCTGCAAATTGCAATCTCATCAGGTCTGCAAGATAGCATCTTGCTTGACTCTTCTCTGCACCTTTTATTAACACTTCGGGACGAGGGCTTTGGGAAGAGGCAGACCTCACCACGCTGGTGGTTGTGGTTGATGAACAGATTCCGGTTTTCCCCATTATTGGCTTCATTAAACTTGACAGCCTTTTAGTCTCCAGATAGGGAGAAGCTTTTTTCATTGACCCTTATTGAGAACTGTGTTCTTAAGAAGGATTACTTGAAAAGGGGTTCTATTTTCTATTGTTTACAGAAAATAGTTGATTTTGGTAAACAACCTTGATTCAGCTTTTAGAGGTTTTTTTGTTTTTGTTTTAACCTTCCTAATTATAATAGCCACTTTTATCAAATGCTTATAATGCACCAGGCCCTAGGAATGATCGAATTTATTCCTCCTTATGGATGCTTACTATTAGTAGTATTAGTAGTGTCCCATTTTTTTTCATAGGGAAACTGAGTCTCAAAAAACAATGAAATAACTTGCTCCAGGTATCTGATAATAAAGGGGCAGAGCTGAGAATTGAATCTATTAAGTATAACTTCAGAGCTTGAGATTTTAACCACCATGCTTTACCATCTTTGCACTGCCTTTAGCTCCCTGATTATATTTTAGGCTTACCCCTTGATTATTGGTCTCTGAGCTCATTTTAATTTTATCAAGTGTGTTAGTTATCCAGTGCTTCATAAAAACTTAACCCGAAACTTAGCTGCTTAAAACAATAAGCATTTATTATCTCATTCCATTTGTGCGGGTCACGAATCCAGGAGCAGTTTATCTGGATGGTTCCAGCTCAGAGTCTCTCATGGTGGTGTTGTCAAGATACTGGTCAAGGCTTCAGTCACCTAGAAGACCCACTTTCAAGGTTCACTCACATGCCTAGGAAGTTAGTGCTGGTTATTGATAAGGAAGCCTTAGTTCTTCAACAGCTTCTAATAAGTCTGGTCATAATTTTATTTTACCCATGGATTAGTTCAGTCTTTAACTGAGGTTTTATCTCAGCTCTTTTTTTCTAGCAATACTTTTTTGGGTCAGGCCATCTGTGTTGGTTTTCTCCTATACGAAAGTACCAGAGACTGAGTGGCTTAAACAATAAAAATTTATTTTCTCACAATTCTGAAGGCTACACATCTGAGATCGAGGTGTCAAGAGGGTTGGGCTCTCATGAGGCCTTTTTGCTTGTCAGGTGACTATCTCATCCCTGATTCTTTATGTGGTCTTCCTTCTATGTGTACCTATGTCTTGATCTCCTATTCTTCTAAGGACACCAGTCATTACTGGTTTAGGGCCACCCTAATGACCTCATTTTAAATTAATTACTTCTTTAAAGATCCTATCTACAAGTATAGTACATTCTGAGCTACTGGGGGTTAGGATTACAACATATGGATTTTGGGGGGACACAATTAAGTCCGTAAGACCATCTTTGGTTTTTGCCTGTCTTGGGAATTTCCTTTTATATATATATTTTTTACCTATAACTCAGGTTTCATTTCTCTGTCTTTTACCTCTCTGTACCTTATATCCTCAAGGCTGTCATATAGCCAACCTTACCAGTTAGTCACTTGCCTTTATGGCTGCTCATTACACTTGAAAGACTTGGGATGCTACACTTTAAATTCTTCATAGAGTAGATGTGTCCATAGGGCTGCTAATGACTTCTCTAGAAACTTTCAAACTTATTTATGATGTTCTCCTAAAGGAGCTATGGTTATCATTGTACACGTTTGTATAAGCTACTTTCTGAGCATATACTGGGGGCTAAGAAGAGGATCTCATAATGTTTTTGAGGGTAGAGCTATGCATCTTTCTTATCCCTTAATTTGGATGCCAGTAGATGTTCCAGAAAGATACGATGCCTTGTTGGAAGGTCTGAGAACCAAGAGGAAGCTAGCAGAAGAATGAAGCCACAAGTGTCTTTTTGTCTTTTGCAAAAGAAACTATCATCGTTAAGAAGATGGTAGAGAACAAATTATTAAGATTATGCAGTGACTTTGTGCAATTACAAGTGTTTTTTCCTCATCATCACGAGGGACATATTCTAATCTTTTTGCCAGGATGCCTGCTTATTACATGCCTGTGTCTGTCCAAATCCTCTCCGGCTGCATCATAGCCCAGTTTTCCTTTGAAACTTGGCAGCCCAGGAGTTATGCTGGAACTCCCAGGTGATCTTAATGTATCTAATTTTGTCATTGTACTTCTCTTACCCTGTAATGTGCTGTTGATTCAAGTTGTCTAAACATGATGGGAAATAGCCAGAACTATTGTAAGGGCAACCATTCAGTCCATTAAGACTTAAAATATGCCTAGTAAAAATAGAGAAAGCCTATAGCTCCTCATAGCAATGTGGTTATTAGTCTTTCCCTCAAGTAAACTTTGATAGGTGTTTGGGAATAATTCTTTTCAAGGACTGAAGTATGTGACATACAATATATATGTTATTCTAAATACAGAAGCAACACTCCCTTCTATAAGAAAAAGGAAAAGGGGTCTCTGCGGAGAAACTATTTAAAAGATTTCAAGAGCCTTTCCAGAAATGTGTATTGGTGGCAAAGAAAGGGAAACCACCACCCCTTCCAAAGGTCACCAGAAGTAAGTGGGAAATAAATCAAAATAAAATTGACTAAAAACAAAAATACTCCCATCACTGGACAGAACTTAAGTGCCAAATTACAAAGTGGAGTAGGATTGCAAGAAATAGCACCAGATTTTTTTCTCCAAACCAGGTAAAAGTTAAGTAGTTTTCATTACTAACCAAGTTAATCATATTCCTAGTCTGGTTATCCTTTAATATAAAAAATAATGTATGAAATCAAACCTGAACGTATTCTTCTGAGCTCTATCCATTGTGTTAGCCCATCCAGAACAAGCTACAACAGAAGGAAGTTATGCCTTAGAAAACAATTTATTTGATACATTTCAATGCTACACAAAGCTTTATTTCCTAATATGAGCCGTTATCTGTTACTAGAAAGAAAGCAGAACAAGATATGGCCCTTTGGGGAGATGGTTAAATAAGAAATACATTTCCAGATGATATCACATGCAAATAGCACTCTGAAATCACTAGCCATCAAAATTAATTAGGCTGAATCCATTGCTTTGTTGAGTATAAATCTCTAACCTTACTTCAGGTATATCTTAGCTTGTTCAGGCTGCTGTAAAAATACCATAGATGAGTAGATTCTAAACAATAGAAATTTATTTCTCATGATTTAGGAGACTGGTAAGGGCTTGCTTAGGGCCTAAGGGCCATAAAAAACATACCATAACTGGGTGGCTTAAAACAATATACATTTACTGTGTCACAGCTCTGGAGAGAGAAACTCCACAGTCAGGATTGCCAGGGCCATGCTTTCTCTGGAGGTCTTGGGGAGGGCCCTTGCTGCCTCTCGTAGCATCTTGAAGAGTACTGGCAGGCCTCAGCAGGCCTCAGCAGGCCTGGCTGGCAGCTACGGTGCTTTATTCATAGCCTTCCTTGTCACATGGCATCCCCCTTTGTGTGGCCGATTGTCTTCTCTTCCTATGAAGACATTACGTTGCATTAAGGGGTTGCCCTACTCCACTCTAGATTGGGTGAGCAATGAGATTATCAGTGGAAAGAAAAGGGGGGTGGGTACTAAATTCACCAACAGTTTGAAAAATGTCTCCTTTCAAGTCAGAAGTAACAGAGCAGATCACAAACTCAGGAGGCCTCTATGCAAGGAAAGGCGAAAGCAGTCTCTGGAGCTGAGCAGATGTGGAGAAGAAGTCAGAAGAGGAAGGGGCAATTTGGATGCCTGTCTGTCTCAGAAACACCACAGAGAGAGTCTGCTACGTGCTTTTTCTAATGTCCAATGCCAAAATGATCACTTTGCCCATCAGGGGAGGGAGGTTCTAATGTGTTGTTATTGGAATGCCAGCAAAATGCTTCTATCTCAGGATGGTCACTAACTTTCTAGAACTAAGCAACGACGACTGTCACCTTAAGCCATTCTTGAACTGTTGTCATGTTTCAGTGTTGCTAAGTAATACCGTATTTATTAGGAACATCTCATTAAGTAAGTCTGGGAAATTAGAACTAGAGATGAGCTTCGGTGCCCCCACTTTGTTTATTTCTGTGGAATATTCTTCGGGGTCAATTTTGAATAATCATTGTGCATTATTGGATTTCTATGGCTATTTTTGCATATTCATGTAATTGTCCACCAGGGAACATTTTCTAATATTCACATTAAATTCTTCTTTCTTAATTTCTTGCTTCATTACTCCTACTTATGTTAGCATCAGCCTCCAAGCATTACCTTCCCTTTCTTTTGGGTTATACCCTCACCATTGATTATAGATGCTTTATTTCTTTCTCTTTGCTCACTTTGTTTTTGACCAAGTTATATAGTTATTTGGCTTCCAGGTAATATTTTCTCATAGTTAGGAGTGTATGCCACAACAAGGCTGCCTGCACCTACTTAGAGACCCAAGAGGATCGCTTCCTTGTTTCTCATTCATACTCCAGTTTTATTTCTGAAAGATCATCTATTATAACAGAATAAACTATTGGACCTGCCATCCACACCCCTTTGCTTAGTTAGGAGCATAGGCTTTCGAGTTTCACATTCCTAGCATGATCCCTACTCTGTGAAGACAGAAGAGGGAGCAGAGAATTCTGATTGGTCACTTTTCACTGTAGTGAGAGCTCTAATACTCGCTTTCTCCATTCTTCCTAATTGCTTCCTCATAGACACTAAACTACACACCCCTGAGCAACTAGATGGATTAAACACTGATCAAAGGCAGGTTTAGACTGTATCCCCAGGACAAGCTGATTCAATGAAGAAAAGCTCAGGCTCTAGGAGAGCTTTTGGGAAGAGAAATAAATTAACAATTAGCATTTTAACAGCAGTCAAAACTGCTAAGTGGAAGTAGACCTGATGTTTTATATAGACCTGGGATTTGGAATATTTGGAATAATGGGATAGGTAGGAAAAATGGTGTTCCACTAAGTAAGACAGTGGCATGTGGTCCTAGTCCATTCCACCTGTGATATGCAGCCATTCCTAGAACAGACTTTCATCATTTTGAGCAAGCATTATCAGTGTTACCATTTTACGTGTGTTGCTTTAAGTGGACTTAGGGCTACAGCTGTGGTACAAATCAGTTACCTGGTGTTTGTAGGCCTCATTGCCATTGAGTGTTAGAAATACTATTACCCTTGCATGAGCCACACCCGATCTTAATGTGTGTCCTTATTAATGAAACTGATTTTCTTGCTGATCAAGTAGGATTTTGTTTGGTTAGATATGCCTAAAATGTTTAAGTGTGAAGAACTCTTCCTTTAGCTTGCATAATACATACTTCTTCTAATCTTTGCTTAAAAGCATGACTGGCTTTTAATTATTTTTTTTTATTCAGGATAATATATGCCTTCTGGTGTTAGGTAATGGATAGCTGTACTGAAAAAAGTAAAGAATGCATTAGCAAACAATTAAGATTAAAATTTGAAATTCAGCTCTTCGACAAATACATAAAAAAATGTGATTTTGCCTAATACCTAATTATCATAATTTCTCAATTCCCCATGTTCAGTATATCCATAAAATGCTATTTATGAAAGCAGAAATCACTGATCATTAAACATGCAAATACCCATGAGTAAGTACTCGAAGAACTCTTTTCTGTAAGAAATGCTATCAGTTGACTAAGCAGTGGACATTCTATACTGAAGATCCACTTGATTCCGTAGTTTGATCTTAAAATGTTAGGGTTGGTCAGGGCTTCCTGAGTTGCATTGTTAAGGAATAAACTAAGTTCAGAGGAGATTAAATTATGCCCATAAGATGATGCAGCTATTACAAACCTCCAAAGTTCTTCCTGTATAACCAACAGCAACATCAGCACATGATGAGAGCCGATTTTATACAGTTTTCACACTGTGTCTGGGAAGATCAGCATATATGTCATATGCAAGTAAATCATGACGTGGTAATGAACAGCAGGCTTTTTTGGTTGGTAGTTTTGCTTTGGAGCATTCACTGTACTGGCTGCTTAATGTCGGGAAGGACTCCTTCATTGGCTTTTGAAGTCCAATAACTATCGCAGTGCTTGGTGCTTAGTTGGTATTTAATATTTGTTCAGTGAATGCATGATTTTTACTTTTGTGTCCAACTATCATATCTGAGTGATTTTCTGATTTCATCCAGGATGATGAACTTCCTTATGCCAGTGCAACTTTCCATATGCTCACATCTGTTTTATTTCTCATCAAATCAATTTTTTCCCCTTTCTCTGAGTTTTGTAGTCCCGCACTTGCTGCCCTTAGCATTGTTTACATATGGCTACTGTCCAATTACATCCCATTTTATACATTTTTTTTTCCAGGAAGGTAAAAAATGAGTTGTTAGATTTGAAAAACTGTCAACTAAAAATTATTTTCCTCTTCAGGTGTTGTAATGTTCTGTGCTGCAATTTAGGCTTAATGAAACATTTTTTTCTGGACAACTTGGATTTTGGTGAGCAGATTTTTTAAAGTAAGGACACTCTATTCTTCATTATGATATTAAGAACCCTGGGACAAATGTTTTCTTCCCATTTATATAATCATGTTCAGTTGAATTATTATGTTAGTTATTTTGGAGGTAGCCTAGAATATCTCAGAGGATTTTATAATTTATATACACACACATGTGTACTGCATGTGTGTAAGGTAAACATATGAAAATCAATTTGTGAGAATAATTGTAGAATGATTCTTCTTGAGTGGATCAAAACTTAATGGTAAAGCATGTATGATACATGATTTTAAGCAATATTCTATGTGACTTTCCAATATTCTATGTGACTATTTATCTGCACAGTTTAGTAATGCAATAAATTCATAAGGAAGTAAACAATTCAATGTTTTATTTATGGAACCTCTTAAATCCCGTCATTAGCTTTGGTGACATTTTTATTAGAAGCCCATGAGCACTACCCTTGGCCCTCGACACCCTCTGCTGATGTACACAGCTCACAGGAAGGCACTTTGAACACGTTGAAACAAATTACAGATCACAGATACCATATCAACAAGTTCTTTGATAATTTAGACCTATGAAGTGAAATGAATAGGGACCCAACATTTCTTGAACAGCTCTTCTATGCAAGGTATTTTATGTTTTATGTCTCTTAATTTCTTTTTTTTTTTCACTAAGAAAAGTTACTTTATTTGTAGATATAAAAGCCAGCATTGTTCTACTTTTGATTTGGTTTGCAACTTCTCTTCTTCTATGTGATTATTATTATTATTATTTTTTTGTTATCATTAATCTACAATTACATGATGAACATTATGGTTACTAGACTCCCCCCTTCACCAAGTCCCCCCCACAAACCCCATTACAGTCACTGTCCATCAGCATAGTAAGATGCTGTAGACTCACTACTTGTCTCCTCTGTGTTGCACAACCCTCCCCATGCCCCCCCACACACTATACATGCTAATCGTAATGCTCCCTTTCTTTTCCCCGCCCTCATCCCTCCCTTCCGCCATCCTCCCCAGTCCCTTTCCCTTTGGTAACTGTTAGTCCATTCATGGGTTCTGTGATTCTGCTGATGTTTTGTTCCTTCAGTTTTTCTTTGCTCTTATACTCCACAGATGACTGAAATCATTTGGTATTTGTCTTTCTCCGCCTGGCTTATTTCACTGAGCATAATACCCTCTAGCTCCATCCATGTTGTTGCAAATGGTAGGATTTGTTTTCTTCTTATGGCTGAATAATATTCCATTGTGTATATGTACCACATCTTCTTTACCCATTCATCTACTGATGGACACTTAGGTTGCTTCCATTTCTTGGCTATTGTAAATAGTGCTGCGATGAACATAGGGGTGCATCTGTCCTTTTCAAACTGGGCTGCTGCATTCTTAGGGTAAATTCCTTCAAGTGGAATTCCTGGGTCACATAGTATTTCTATTTTGAGCTTTTTGAGGAACCTCCATACTGCTTTCCAAAGTGGTTGAACTAATTTATATTCCCACCAGCAGTGTAGGAGGGATCCCCTTTCTCCACAACCTTGCCAACATTTGTTGTTGTTTGTCTTTCGGATGGTGGTGATCCTTGCTGGTGTGAGGTGATATCTCATTGTGGTTTTAATTTGCATTTCTCTGATGACTAGTGATGTGGAGCATCTTTTCGTGTATCTGTTGGCCATCTAAATTTCTTCTTTGTATGTCTCTTAATTTCTTGAGAGAACCTATGATATGGAATTTTGTTTTTTCAGGTGAGAAACAGAAAATAAAATCAATTAATTTCTTCAGGTTATGTGACTTGAAAATATTGTGTCTGAAATAGAGCTGAGTTCTTTCTGATTCTAGAATTCATCTGCTTACATTTAAATAAACAAATGAATAGGAGAGCTCTGTTTTGACAGAAATTCATGCAGTGCAGGCCTGGGAATTTTAGCTAACCACAAACTCAATGTGGACCATCAGCTGCTAAAATAAACCTGCATAGTAAGTAATTCTTCTGTGCATAATGCTGGTCAGACCACATAAAATGTATTACACTTACACACCTCACTGCATTGCATTCACATACTTGAAAGCATTCTAAACAAGAAAACCTGAAGAGATGGGTCTTGAACATATATCACGAACCTATATCATGTAGATCACAGTTACAGGATTGCAGAAGGCGCAGATGTGGAGTGACTGGATGACACAGGATGGATGAAGGATAAAGCATCTGTTGCCAAGCATATGCTAAATGGTGATTTTAAAGGAGAAATTATTTGTGGTCAACATAGCTATACTGGGTAGAAATCGAATCCTTGCTTAGAAGTAGAAAGGCCAGCTATTGTTCAATATAAGGAAGCTTTTTCTGACAATTTGAATGAAGATAAGAGTAATGGCACATGGAATATTAGCCTAGATCTATGTGGCACTATTTTCGGAAGGTTACATTGCTATACATGTTTTATAAACAATAATTACAATAATGGAATGCTCCTGTCTCTTCAGAAATACTTGCATGTGGAGGTGTTTGTTTCCCTAGTACTGGGATAAATTAATGGCAAAACATCTACATTATTTATATTGCTGGTTAATGCAGAAAATATTTGTTAAGCACCAAGAGTGATGCCTGTGGAATTAAGGATTTCTCACAGCCAACCAAGAGACAATCCTAAGTCCAGGTTTCTTTATTTGCCCTTTGCTTTATTTTTTCCCTAAAGAACTTAAACAAGGATCATGTCACTATTATTGAATTAAAGCAGACAGAATCAGAGAAGAGCAGTCTAGAAAAGGAAGTGATTCTGCCCAAGTTTTAGATTTGGTAACTGAGATGGAGGGTGTTTACCCTCTTTTGAAAATCAGTAGAAGATATTGAATTAAATCCAGACATATATGCACAAACAGATTTTTAAGCTCAATTTCAGGGAAGCAAGAACTCTTCCGTAAAGAACTTCAAATACCAATAATCAGGAGAAGAAACAGGTTTGCAGGAAGAGAAGATGATCAGTTTAGTTCAGAAAGTAGTAGTGGTATCAAGGGTCCTGGTGTATTCAGTAATATACCATAACTATGTGGCTCAAATAAAGAGGTTTGCAATTTTTGTTGGTGTTACTTGGTTTCTCAGGAATGGGAGCAGGGAAAACTCTAGGATATGTACTAGGTTTGGAGATTAGCAATGAATGTATGTCAAAACATCGGGTGGAAAAACAACTGTGAGTAGGGGACAGGTAGTTTGGTCAGGTGTATTTGGAGTGGTGAGCCCTTGGGTCTGGGGTGGAATAAAGGGAATAAAGTCAGAAAGCCATCAAGTCATCTTTTCTGGCAAACCGAACATCTGTAGATTTCTGGGTCAAATTTCTTAATATCTAGTAGCTTTGCTCCATCCTTGGAACATAAGTTCTTTTGTATCAGTATGTATATCATATATGTGTGTGTATTATATGTATGTGTGCATTTATGTGTTTATGTGTATGTGATCAAAAGACAAAATAGTCCTTAACAATCTCTGAGGAGTTGTCAGAGGTCCTTATCCTTTCAAAGCTCCAGTTGGCCTCTTTGTCTAAACATATCAGGGCAGTGTGATTCCTGAATTATTCATGTAACATAAGGCCTGTATTTGTCTGTATATATTTATCTCTGAATTTGTGTATCTATCATCTTCACCCCATCCCTTAGGCCTGCTTTGCTTCCCTCTCCTGCTTTCCTTTCCTTTCTTTCTTTTTTTTTTTTTTCCCTGCAGCTTTGGAAAATAAACATTACAATAAGCTATTTTATTGCTTTCTTCTCTCCTTTAACATATGGCATTTGCTTAACCTCTTGGAGAGTTGTGGTTTCCTGGCCCTGGAGTTCTGATGCCAAAGGCAATGAAAAGTGTTGATCCAATGCACCAATGCCAGGAAGCTTTGAGGGAACATTGTGCCCTGCTGGTATTGACTGGGCGACAGAGGGCTGGCACTTGCCTAATACGTTGGTACCTCCCGGTTCTACATCCCAGTTTACTTTTGCTCCAGGAGTGAGTGACTTAGTTGCTTGCAGTTTGGGGTGTGGGCATAATCGTACAATATTCTAATAGGAGACAATGGTGGTCAAGTATCTATAATTATGTTCAAACAGGAAAGTATAAAGACTCCGATATTTAAATTCCTTGCTGATCCCCATGCCATCTAGTGCCCTAATGACTCTTTTCAATTTATCTTGCTTTTGCAACTCTCTGTAAGCAGACAGTCTAAGAATTTCTGCCCCAGGTGAATCTGTGTGTGTGTGCATTTATGTTCAAGAAGGCCTCCTCTTCTTGTCAAGACTGCAACTGTCAACCATTCCCTCAAGGTGTTGCCGAGAATCGGTGTGCAGAGCTGTAAGCCACCTGCCTGTTAGATGTGGCACCTTGCATATGTGCTATGTTCACACTCTGACTTGCCTGTGCGTACCATTCTAGCTTGTCAGGGAGGACAGGGTTATTGTGAAATAATAACTTCTCTTTGAGATGCATAGTAGCTTCTCTTTCTCCAGAAAGGAGAGGTTAGCTGTCCTTGGTAGAATGGCAGAGAAGGGTCTGTGTGTGCCCTCTACCATGGTGGCTTCAATGTCTGTGTCTTCTGGACAGGATCGCTGCAGTGATGAGATAAAAGCAATTGCCTTTGCACGGGCTGTCCATTTGCATTGATATTTACATTCCTTGCCAAAGTGACATCATTACCATTTGCTTAGTATTTGTACCACAGGGATGTGTTTTACATAATTTAAGACTTGGAAGTGATGATAATGTATTTCAGATGGGTAGAGGAAGCCACAGGGTGCCGAATCTCATCCCTTTCCTTCCAAAGACCCCAGTGCAGAAATGAATCCCTAGTCCATATCCCTAAATCACATTGATGGTACTGCTTACTGGGTGCCAATAATGTGTCTGGCACTGGGCTAGATTATGACTCTACATATTGTTGTTTAAACCCCCATGGTAACAGCATGAAGGGAGGCATTATCCTCACTATACAAGAAGGAAGCCCAGGGCTAGGAAAATTAACTTCCATAAGTCTCAATTCAGAAACATCTGACTCTAAGGGCTTTTATCCTTTATGGTATGCCACAGGGTCTTCCATCTTATTTACTAAAATTAAATTTTAGTAAAGAATATAAAATTATTTCAGATTTATGAAACAGAAAACAGTCTGTGTTTCCCAGGAAATAACAATTGCAATAATGAGGGACTCTGACCTTGGTCCATTTTTGTCTGTTTCCTTCCCATCCTTACTCCAGGTGCCTCCAGTTTACTCCAAAAACTCTTCTTTAAAATGAGTATGAAAGAGTCCTATTTGCGTTGAGATAAAGCTGTGAGGCAAGGCCAATGTCAGATTATAGAATTCTGCCCCATGGTGCTTAATTATCTGAGTGTGTGTCTTCTTATTTTTAAACCATGGGTAAAAACTTTAAAAAGAAAGAAAGAAAAAGAAAGTGAACTGTTGTTATTGCTCTGAATAGGTATAACATGTTTTGCATGATTTCCAACTAGATCCTCTCTCTAACTGTATATTTTCCTGACACAACCCCTACCTCCATCCCCACTATCCCCCATTATCGTGAAAATATGGTGTCCTTTTAACAAAAGCAGCAAAAAAGTGTTCAGTCTCTAAACTTGAGTTGAAGAATCAGAAGCCACTTTGCCCTTGCTTCCCTCCACCCATCTCTGTGTTCCCTCCCTCCCTCCTTCCCTACCTCTTCCCACGCCGTGGGTCCCACAGTGACCGATCAGGGGAAGCAGAAATTATAAGCTGACTAGCCTTTTCCTTAACTTCCCTTGAAGGGCTCCTTATGTTCCGCGGATGTATCACTGCATTTGCAACTCCCCCAGCGTGCGGTAGTTTGGAAGAACTTATCCTTCTGCTTGAAGCTCCTTGGCATAACCTCATACATGGATTTTCACTGTTTCCTTGTAACACCAGATAGATTCCTGATTCAAGGATCAGGAGTGGAGAGATGAGAAGTCCAAGCCTTCTTAGAACCTGTTCCCCTTACTAACACCACAGGGTACAAAACACATGGCCACCTGGATCTTTTCATCTCAGGAAACACCCTGGGCTAATGGCTGGTGAAAGCAGGGGAAGGCCTGCAGGAGGGAGTGTATTCCCACACAAGCTCACACAACCAGACTCCCAAGTGTTTGCTTGTCCAGTGTCTCCCACCTGCGCTGCTCTCCCCACGTCTAAGATCCAACCCACACCCCCACCTCAGTCCAGTTCAGATGCCATCTTTGTCACATGAAGTCCTCTCTACTCTGTCTCATTGAGACCATTTGATTCCCACAGTACTTTATCCTGAACCTCTTATTAATCTTGTTTACCTTGTCTTATACTGTGTGACTATGTTTGTGGTCCTTATTAGATTACATATTCTTGGAAGGCCGAGGCCTCCTCTGATCAGCTTATTTGGACACCACAGACTGTAGCACAGTACGTTGGTTGCCCAACTGATAAGTTCACAGATATACAGATAAGAAAGGCCCCTGCTTAACAATGGCTTTAATTTTTTCCTAAGAGCAATGACACAGTTTGTTTTTCTCTTCATCTCTTGCCCTTATTTATGGTTGCTTTTCTGAACTGGCTTGGAACTCAGTGGTAGAAATAATCAGAAAAAATAAATAATATGAGTGTTTTATTATGTTTAGAAGCAATAGTAGACATCACAAAGGTGAACATGCTTAGTTCTCAAATGAAATGCAGAAATAAACCTTATAGGAGGGGTTCCTTCAACACCAATGGTGAATGTGAAAAGCTTTGAAAGGGATCTGAAGTTTGGTTGGGCCTTGAAGGAAAGGTACATCCTTGCAGGCAGAAAGCATGCGAGAAAACCTGTCATGCAGGTGATCACATTGAGACTAATGGCAAAACATTTTCATTGAAGAGACTAAATTGTTTTTTTTTTCAGGCCTAGTTACTTAATCTGCAGGTAGTACAAAGTGAAAACAAGGGTTCCTTGTACAAAAAACAACACAAAAGTTACAATAACCGGACTAAAATATAAAGCTTTTTCCTTTTTTCCATGGTCTTGCTCCTTCAACGTCTCATGATGTTATTTTTTTCTTCCATAAAAGTGAAAACACTGCACAGACTAACTCAAGTATTTTTACTTTCTGATACACAGACAACCTATGAAAACTTTCTCCCTTTGGCTTGTCCATGAGTAAGAGGGGTTCCTTATCTTTCTTTTAGCCTCTTTGTTGTAGGTGATTGGCCAATTCACGGAAGTAATGTGAGTTAGAAGGGTTAGCATAGGGTTTGTTAGTTATTTGTGTTTCTTAGAATGCCATTTTTTTTCCTCCCAAGAAAGTTTTGGCCCCAACAAAAAACATGACCCCTGAGGGCTGTCAGTTTCCTAGATTGCTCAGTAATGGATATTACACACTTACTTTATACTCACTTTGAGTCATACGGAATGTGCAGCATAGGTCTGCCTACCAGATCCTGCGCTCATGGAGAATTGTGCAAGTACACAGGAAGGGGTGGCAAGACAAAGTGGACATGCATATTGGGTATCTGTTTTGCTCTTCCTCACACTTAATTGTCTTGTTAGATTTTACCTTATAAACCCAAGTTCAAAGATAAAATTATTAAGAATTTCAAAATGGGGACAGAGAACCAAGCCCAGGTTGTATGGGGTCCTGTATGACTATTGCATACTCATCAAGCTGGCCCTGGACTGTGCAAACCATATGGACTCTGCCTTAACTATTCAACTGCTGTAGAATGAAGCAGCCATAAATAATATGTAAACAAATGGGTGTCGCTGTGTTCCAATAAAACTCTATTTACAAAACCAGTGGTGGCCAAGATTTGGCTGTGGACCATGGTTTGCCAGTCTCTAGCTAGGTAAGCATGTGGATGGGGGGAAGTAGGAGATCTGTCTGGAACTGCTTACTAAGTTTGGGAAGGTTATATGAAGCCCAGTCATGAAGGGCAAACATAAATCATTTGAATGTTGTCCTCTAGGTAACAGAGAGTGATTGATGGTTTTAAGCATGGCATTAACATGATCAGAGGCAATTTGTGATAGATTAATATGGAGATGTTGTGTCAAAGAGATAGGGATGGGTGAATCTGGCAGCAGATAGCCTGACAAAGACACTATTGTGAGTCTGGGCATGAGATGATAGGAACCTGGAGTGGCAAGAAAGGAGCTGCAGTGGTTGAAGAATCTAATTTGAGAGGAATTCTAAGTGAAGAGTCACCAAGGTTTTGTGTATTAATTGATGTAGGGGCCAAAAAAAGGAAAGCAGGAAAGAAAACACCTAAGTTTTGTGCCTGAAAGGCTGAAAAATGGATGCTTCATTCATGCGGTGAACCTGCATTATGGGTATCTCTCATTCGATGAAATTACCATCAACAGAGATAGTAGGCTGCTCACTTTAGGTGGATACTGAATTTTGGTCTGTTTGAGTTGCTGTTGGATTGCTGAGATTGATGATGTCAGCAAGGCATCAGAGGTGAGACACTGACCTTGATGGAAGGAGTCAGGGACAGCAGTGAAGGTGGGTGACCCATCCTCCCAGAAAGGAGAATTGAACAGGTGACAACAGAGGTGATCTCCAGTGGAGAAAGCATAGAGAGAAGTAAGAAAAAGAAAGGATCTAATGCCATGCCTGACAACTTATAAACCTTGAGGTAACCCTTTCTGGAAGTTTTTCCAATTGAGTTGATATTTTATTTACCCTTCCTTTTTAACCTCTTCTGGAAAGAGTAGGAGACTCATGTTTGATCACTAAGGTAGAGAGAGAAATGAAACAAATATCATGAGAAATCACATTTATAGTATATAAACCCCTGTTCATCTTTACATGAGTCAGATGCCAAAGCAATTTGGTGGCTCAGGTTATGATTCACTTAGAGAATTAAATTTCACTTTTGGTTAAATAAGTCTGGTATCCTGGTCTGTTCCCAAAAACACACACTCAGTTTTAACCCCACCTGGTGTGCCTAGCTGAGTGATTCTTCTCTTTAAAGATGCATTTTAGGGATGACAAGGACAGTCTCACAGATCTTGAAATATCACAAATACTGTGAATGTCACAGATATTAAAGGCCTTATATAATCTGACTCCTGTAGTAGCTCAGAATGCTGGGTATTAAGCTGTATATTAGCAAATATTTTGTCTATGAAATGTAAGTGAGATTCCTTTGTATCATTCTTGTCTCCAAGTGTGCATTGAGAATGCACCGAACCATGGCCATTGGCTCTGTGCTTATTTATGCACAGAGTAGAATGGTTGTTTATATTCCTGACCTCTCCATAGACTTCTCTAGAGACAGGATCAGTGGGCCCATGCCCTGAAGTTTAGTTCCCTTGCTTGGTTAGGATCTGCCCCTTGAACAGGAATGAAGTGGTAGGTTCAGAGGCCCTAATCTGGCTGCCATTAGACTGAGAAAACCTGTTGCACACTGAACCAACCAGATGTGAAAGCTCTACCACAAACTTTCTGTGGTTACTATTATAACCAATACTCTCACAGTTCAACTTCAAAAATGTTTCAAAAATGTTCTTTATAGGCAACTCTGACTCTGGGGAGTGCATGGTGGTTTTTCAGGACAATTGCTTTTAATTTCCCACCACCCTTGAGATTTAGGAGGTGTTAAAAATGGTGATTTAAGTGCATTTCACAAAAATGGTTCTCACACTATCAGGTCTTCATCTCTTGTCCTGTCTGCTTCTCTATCAAGATGATCAAAGAATATGTGGCTCCTTGCCCAAAGTGTAAAAAAAAATCACCAAGAATGTTTTCTTCTTTGTTTTAAGGCTTTTTTGCTTTGTGTATGTGTGAGCACTACACAGTTTTGTCGTTTTGTTATTGTCATTGTTGAGGCATTTCAGCTGTACTTACTTCAGGCAAATATTCCTTGATACTCCCAGATAAGGAGATCTGCTGGTTAGGTGGGAAAGCACGTGTGCATTTTCTAGTGGCCTTTGTTTGAAGTTTGTTATGCAGATGAATGGCTGCCTTCAACTACTGCTTAATCCCCAGGGGTGGGGAATGTGTTAATGACACAGAATCATCATTTCTAGGAATCGCATTGCTGAAGGAGACCTTAATTCCAGGGTGCATTATTTCTTGCCTTGTCTATAATGAAATGCTTCTAATTGGTTTGCTTGTCTTTGATTTTAGTTTTCTTTGTAGTTTTGGGCATACTAAACTTCTGCTTAGAAATTGGTGTAAGCATTCATCTACCAGTCTCACTTCTTGCCACTCACCAGTCTGTGCCAGGGCTCAGCCCATACCAGCTCTTCCTGGCCCTTCAGCATGCCCTGCAGTGCTGGATTTACACATCCCTGGACATGCTGTTGCCTTGCTGAGGGTCTAGTGAACTTTCACTCTTCCTTCAAGACCAAATTCCAGTGGATTGATCTATTATTTTATTGATTTGCCCATTTCTGCCCAAACATTGTGTGAATGCCTGCTGTGGCTTTCTCACTTGGTAATCCACACTAGGGTCTAGGTATTTGGCTACCTCCCTTAATAAACTCTGAGGCCCTTCTGAGCACAGAGGTGATTTCTTATTTATTTCCATATTCACAGCATCCAGCCTAGTGTATGGCACATAGTAGGTACCCACTAAATGTTTGTTGATGAAAAGAACAATTTGTTTTGCCAAAGACCCTCTCAGTAGGTACAAAGTGGTGTGCCTTCCTTACATACATAACAACCAGCCTTTTCTCTGTTCCCTAACATTGCATCACAAAGTATATAAACTGGAGTTTTATCCTTACAGCCATCTTTCTCTCTTCCCCATCCTGCTTTCCCAGCACTCCCCTGTACCCTCCTGCTGTGTGCAAAGCTCCAATCCTAGGAAAATACCATGCAGTGCTTTCATTTTAAAGGGGAGCAATTGAAAGCATTTTTCTGGTAATTTAAGCACACAGCAGCTACCTTTGCAAAAGTCTGGTTGCTAAATTATCCCCTCAGCTCTTCATTTTGCAGGAGGGGAAAGGGAAAAAAAAACACGGGGGGAAATAAAGAGAGTCTAGCAAGAAAAGAGACTGTTTTCTTTGGGCTGAGCCTTATTCCTCTCTACCTCCTCTCCACTCTGCAACTGTAAGGGCTCCTGGTGTGGCATGTTCTGCTACTTTTCCTTTTAATGTTTTAAATGCCACAAATGCCTGTCATAAACCACCTTCTTAATTATGCAGAAGTGGTGCTGAATGGTTAGTTAGCAGCGCTATTGCAATTACTGCACTTTTTCAGGTCTGCTGCTGTTTTACGTGACGCTGTTTTCTAAGTTGCTGATTAAGATGATGTAGTGGGTGGAGTCCTTCTTCCCACCAGTGGAGAGCAGCCTCAGGAGGCTGGGCTAATGAGTCCTCAGGCAGTTTATGGCCTAATAGGAATTAAAGAGGGGAATCAAGGAAGGGTAGAGAAGGTATGTCCATTAGCTTCCTTCTTCTTATAAATGAGGTCTTCTTTAGCTTTCTTTCTGTCCATTTCTGGTGCTGAAATTATTAGAGAAACAACCCCGATGACTCTTAGGGAGAAGTCCCAGTTTGCTGGACCTAATATCTTGATGCTCTCAGTCATCTTCAGAGTTCCATGTGCAGTAAGAGTCTTACACTGGAGTTCACATGATGGCAGGGAAATTTAAGAGCTATAAGGATTTGAATTAATCTCTTCAATTGCTATATTGCTCTCTCTCTCTCTCTCTCTTTCTCTCTTTTAACCAAATGTAAATAATGGTGTGTGTCCATCTGGGATCTTCAGAGGCTATACTTGGAAAAAAATGGGAAAAAATATATATATATGAACTTAAAAGCAGCACGCCTTTGTAGAAGAGTGTGGTCATTCATTCATCCATCCATTCGTATCTGTTGAGTGCCTACTGTATCCTAAGTACTGTGTGTGGCCCAGGGGATGGGGCAGGAACAATACAAAGCCCTTTGCCTTTACAGAAATGGCATTCTTGTCAGGGATATTGACATTACACCCAGAAATAACTTATATCAAGAAATAACTATATAAAGCACCTGGTGACCAGTGCGATGAAGCTGCATGAGGGAATGGGGAGTGTGCTGGGGGATGCTATTTTGGATGGAATGGTCAGAAAAGGCTTGTCCTTGGAAGTGACATTGAAGCAGATGACTGAAGGAAGAGAGGCAATACGCCGCAAGAATATTTGGGAAGAACATTGCAGGCTGAGGGGATAGCAGGTGCTCTCCCTCCGACACAGACATGCACTTGGCTTATTTGAGGAACATCAGAGGTACTGGTGGCTAGAACATAGTAACCAGCAGTCCAGGGGTGAAGTGAGATATGAGAGATACCCAAGACCACGTGCTGTATGGCCTTTCAAGTAAACGAAACGTCTTTGGACTTTATATAATCTGATTTACATCCTTTTTTTAAAGAATCATCCTGTCAGTTAGGTGGCAAATTATACTAAAGGGGCAACGTGGAAGAAAGACACACTGAGGGCGTCACCACAGGAATTCAGGCAGAAGTCATTGTTTTAGGGTGATGGTGGCAAATGTGTTACACTGTGCTGATGTTCTCTGCTTGCACAAGTATTTGCTTGTCAGAAACTGTGACTTAGACCTAAAAGTGCATCATTATTTTGAAATGCATACATGAAATAATAATTAATTTTTTTTTTGTAAGTTGACATAAAGTCGTGAAGGGAGATTGACCTTACTTTACAGCTATTTATTTCTTAGATGTTTGACTGGAGAGAAGGCTGTGTGGCCTAGAGCCAAATAAATTCTGCAGCCCTGCCTCCCAGACTGTGATAGTGCAGGGAGGTTATCCAATTTCCATGTCGCCCCTGGGCCTCCCTTCCTTGTCCTTCCCTAGCTGGTAGGCAAAAAGCTCAGGGGCAGAACAGGAGAGATCTTCTAATTGATAGAAAGAACTATGCTGTTTCCCCATCAAAATGCTGATGGCAGCTCCTGGGGATGTGCTCTTGAGCTTTGGTCCACTGGGTTCTTATCTTGAAGGGATTTGTTTGCACTGGGGGATGTGTGTACTGGTGTGTGTGAGCATGTGGAAGTGCTTGCCCTGGTAGACGTTTGTTTTACTTTGCTGTTTTTCTTCCCATTAAAGGAAGTAATTTTGAAGGCACTAGTAAGAGAGTCCCGGCACTAGCTGATTCTTTTCTTGTTCAGAGTAGGTTTGTCCTGTGTTTTCCCCCTGTTTTACTTTTATGTGATCACATTCCTCTTTGAACAGGCATCTTGAGAGAGAGAGTTTATGCTGTATTTTTTATTCTTTTCACACATTTTATTAAGAGAGAATTGTCCTAGAGAAGAAAAAAGAAATCTATCAATCTTCCTATCTATCTATATTTGATTCTCCACCAGATGCTTCAAGGAAATATGAATTATTAAATTCATATGTGAGGATAGACAATGTTAAGGAGTTAAGGATATATATACAGAGAGATAGATGGGTAGATGTCTGTCACTTAGCATCAGCTACCTCATAATGCTGTTTGCCCTTTCTGTGCATTTAAATTTCCAGCCAATGGGGTCACTGGCTTCTTTAGGGTAAAGGCCACATCATGGGTCCCAGGTCTGCAGAAGTTCAGACTCTTTGGTTGCAAGCAACAGAACCTGGCTTAGACTACTTTCAGGAGGTTGGGACTTTGTTAAAAGGCTTCTGGGTAGCTCACAGAAGCAAAGTGAAGACTGGAAAGAAAATGCTTCCAAAAAGAACCAGGGACTCCTGGGAGATGTAGGTAACAGGAAATAATTAGTAACTTTTCAGGCCATTTTTGCTAGAATTAATGGACTCCAATTATTTTTCCACCATTTTTGCAGCAGTCTACTGAGGCCTCAGAAGTGTCAGGTTATGTGTTCACCTTTAGTAAAGTAGAAATAATCACCATTTTGACAGTTGTATGAGTCCATGAATAATGAGAAGGAGTCATAATTACCCAAAAGAAAATCAGGGCCCTGGGTGGCCCTACACAACTGTTCACTACAATATCAAGCTTGCTTTGATGTCCAAACGTGGAACTCTCAACAGGTCTGGGCAGTGACATGGCCGGTGATGGTGATACTGATGATAAGGAGGAGGAAGAGGCATAAATGATTATGTTCTTTTGAGTAAATAATCGCAAAATGCCTTTGCAGTCAGAATGACAGACAAATGGTATGGCCTGTCAACATCTTAAGTTAATATAGGCTGGCTGTCCTTTCTCTTTGAATTTAGGTTTCAGCGATGTTTTCCCAAAGGCCACAGTAAAACCGCTATTATGCTATATAAAGCAGGTGCTGTGTGCACTCAGTAAGACTGCATGCACTGGAAACAAAGATGCCTAATTGAATCACCTGTGCTGTGTCCCTTTCAGCCCTGGAGGCACAATGGAAGCGTTATCTTTGTCACATCTGTGATTTCCATCCCCACCTTCCCACATTACCGTAGCTGGATTATGAACAATTCCAAAGTCGGACTGGTGTTAAAAACCTTGCATATTTTACTGTTGATATAATACATCCTGATCACAAATATTCATACAGTGGTTTCTCCCATCATTGGTTTTTGTTTATTTTTTTCTTGTGACCTTAGCCACATACTTTAAATTCCTTGGAAAATACACTGCCATTAAAAATGCTTCACCCATTTTGTAAAACATGACAGGCTAAAGACGATGTTTTTCTTCCAATTCTGTCATGTTGTTTCTGTACCCTAGATTTGAATTTTCTGGATTTAAGCTGCCCCTATAGTTAGTGGAAACGTTATTTTAAGAGCAATTTAAATCGGGCCTCATTGTGAGACTGGCTACTGAATCTGAGTCAGGACCTTCTTCTGGAGGGAGGTAATTAAATATTCTTCATCGATGCTATTTTAAATGTGTTGAATGAAAGGAGTTAATTATACAGCAGGGGACATGGCAGACTTCTGACTAATAATGAGCTCTCTATTTAATTCCTTCATCTTTGTTTGAATCATTAAAGTCATTCGAACCAATCGGATGGCTTGAAGTAAATGTAGGCTCATAACTAACCAAGTACAAGTGGAAGTCCCTCACAGAGGCAGGCATTGCCTCTCTTAATGATGACTTCAGGGAAGGGATGCAGATCTATAGCTTTGTTCTGTGCAGTACAATCTGTTTCAATTGGCCTTTTATTGTGATTATAAGGGAGAAAAGAATAGCATGTCCATTGTTTTGAACAATTGCATCTGTTATAATGGATTGATGTATGTGCCTGAAAATTATATATATATATATAAAGGAGGTGATTTCTTCCCTCACAGTTTTACATAGCCAGTCTCTTCAGAATCTGGTACAACATAGAAATCTCTGTGCTACTATATCCCCATAATACACATGTTAACTTTGCATCTCTGGGCACCCAGGAATTACTAGAGGACCAAGGGTGGTCCCAAAGAGTGGATCTGTTGTAACACTCAGTTGGAGTGATGTGGGCTCTAGAGGTCAAGTTTTCCATACTCTATTACTGGTTTGTTCTGTGACTTTAAATGTATTTTGTAAACTCCTGGGCATCCAAGGTACTTCTCTGAAATTTCTCCTCCACTCTGATTGCTTCACAGAACAACATTTGGCTTTGTTCTCATTTATAGGTCTCCCATAGTTCTGTCCTTTCTATGTTAGAAATTGTAGCTTTGCCCTTCCAAGTATAGAGTATCAAAGAATCATGTTTCCTCCAACCCTTCCTTGATTCTGCACAGGAGTCCTGTTACCTGGCTGTGGGGACCTGTAACACTGACTGTGAGATCAGCCTATAACTGATCTTGCCGTGTAGGAGTTGGGAGACTTTGAGGAAGAGGTGGGTGGAATTACCAAATTCTCACATGGTCCCAGGCAGATGGTGTGAATGTGAAGGGAGAGTAAATGCTAGGACAGAACAACAATTATCATAGAGAAAGGTGAAAGGCAGACCTGGATTAAAATTTCAGCTCTGACTCTTACTAGCTGTTTGACCTTGGTCAGTGTATGTATCTGCTCTAAGCCCACTATGTAATCTTTAAAATGGGAATAAAGTAGTATCTTCTTTGTGCTATTGCTGCAAGAATTCAATGAGGTAATTCATGTAAAGCACATAGCCTAGTGCTGAGTTATTTCATCACTTACTGTAAATTTGGTGGTTGGAGATTGTTTCTTTTTTTTATTTAAATAAACCCAATTAAAATCTTTCATTTTCAGTTATCTGAGTCTTCCAAGCACTATAATTTTCCTCTGAATCTTACCGCTCATCCCAACTGGAGATCTAAGATAACTGTCTTTTTGTGTTTGTTAATTATTTGACATGTTTCTTCTCAAATTAAGGAAAAACACTTATTTCCTAGTCAACGTTTAGAATGAAAATGTAAGACTAAGTACATGTTTTGCAAAGCACAGTAGAATTGGGAAGAAAAATGGTTTGGGCACACTGTGGGAAGATCCCTTTCTGAAAGAAAAATTCCTACCCACGTTGGAGGGGGGTGATTAATGGGGTGCCTGCTCTCCCCTGTCCCCAGTGACCTCTCTCTGGCGTCACACCCCACAGGCTGTAATGAAAGCAGGACAACACAATGGACCAAGGTTGCCTTCACAGTCAGTTTCCTCTGGCCAGGCCACTTTTTAGCTGAAGAATGCCAAGCAAATCAGCAAGTTTTACCTAGGAAAACAAGAGGAAATCACATCAACTCAGTTAAGAATCATCCTAGACTATACCGAGTTAGATTGTTCACGTCTATGGAAATGTGGGATATTGACCACTGGTTCATGAGAATCCCTGGGAGAGCTTGTGAGGTCATGGACTTCTGGGACTCAGCTGTAAGTAGGTCTCAGGTGGAGCCTGAGACTTTTCATTCTAACAAGGTCCCAGGTGGTACTATTTCTGCCAGGACCACACTTTGAGAAACACTGTCAAATTATCTTGCTATTCAAAATTAGACCACCACCATAAGCATCTACTGTGTTAAAAATGCAGAATCTCAGGCCCATATCGGATCTGAATGAGAATCTGCATCTTAACAAGCTCCCTTGATGACTTGTTTACACACACTGAAGTTTGAGAAACACTCACCTAGTGGTTATAGGCAAGGGCTTTGGAAAATTCCAAATTTCAATTGTGCAGACCTGAATTCAAGTCCCAGTACTACCATTCTCTAACCCTGTGACTTTGGAGGAAGCTGTCTTTTTTTTTTTTTCAACATCCCCAGTTTCATCTGAAAAATTGGGATGATCATGCTTATAAAGTTGTTGTGAAAACTAAATGGGATAATATATGTAAAGTGCATATAATTAGTAGTGTTATTAAATGACGCTCTCATTTCTTTTTGTGTGTAATCTGTCCTGTGAAGCCATTAAAAACAGCTGTTTGAAGGAACATTTGAAATTCTCTCTGAAGTGTTTTCGTATGTCCTGTTTTGAGAGAAGCTGTTTTCACAGTATAGATTAGGTTGTTCTCACCATGTTGTTTTGTCTGTGAATCACAGCTGTAGGAATATAGAATGGGTCAAGTTTGCCATATCCCAGCCTCCTGCTTTGACCTCTGAATTTGAGGGTGTGTATGTGTGTGTAAGAGAGACAGAGACAGACAGCTTTTTGGAGGTGGAGTGTGAAGGAAAACCTAGAGTGTCTCCTTTCCTCCCTAATAATAGAGTAGGGTATACATAAAGAGAAAAGTAGATGCATACCATTTGACAGCATCTGTTAAAGATTCTAACCTCATTGAGGTTTTATGAAAATGAAGTTTAGGCCCGTTAATAAACTGTTTTGAGAACACTGAAAAGTGCTGTATAAAAGAGGGTATTCGACGTTATTTAATTTCCAAAAGTATTGTCCTTAGTGATATTCTCCTTATTCTCTAATCAACTACAGTTCTAGTGTTTTGGCAGCTGGAAGATAAGGAGGCATCTCAATGCCCTCAACAACTGAGAAATAATCCTGTTGCTTTTAGTATTTTCTTTTCTCAAAGTTCAGAAATTTCAAAGCGTGTTGGACTAATGTGAAATAGAATGGTTGCTGAGAAAACACATTGAAATGAGAATCATGTTGTGCACCTTAGGATGGTTAAAGAGAGCATTATTTTCTGGGTTCCAGTGTTGATCTCTGTACAGGTGACTGAGGGGTCTGTGGACCCTGGGTGTTGCTCAACGTGGAGGGAATCTTTTCTAATATTGTTGGCTCCTCTACAAGGGACCCCTTAGGACTGGTCATTATAGATGCATGCCTAAACTGTAACTACATTCTTAGCGCGTATAGGCAGGGCCAGGGAGCTCCCCACTGCTTAGTTAGCACTCAAGTCACCAAGTTTTTAATGAGCCCCTCTGGCTGGTTTCCAGTAATGGGGGGTAGGTGTGGGAGAGGCAATCTGTAAGACCTTATGCCTCAAATAGTTCAAATCCTTGTTGCTCAAAGTGTGATCGCAGGACCACGGGCTGCATCACCTGTGAGCCTGTTAGAAATGCAGAATCTCAGGCTCCATTTCAGACCCACTAAATCAGAATCTGCAGCTTAACAAGCTCTCCAGGGGATTTGTATGCATGTTACTGTTTGAGGAACAATGCGTTAAGTGATAATTCTTAAATAGAGGGAACTTGAACTGGCAAACCGCTAAAGCCATTTGCAGTTCAAATTCAGACAACGAAGTTAGTTGCTACCAGGAGAGAAGGTTTCCTAACTGGTTACAATCATTCTAATAGTTGCAGGTCTCAAGGAACACATGGATGTGAGGTCAGTTATCTACTCCATCCAGTGAAGGATATGCTTTACAGTTAGCCTCATCTAAGAAAGTCTGATTAAGCTTTCTTGTGTAACAGACCCAAGTAGATCCTACAGGTTAAAACAAAAGATAAAAAAGACTGTCGTAACAGAGTGTAAGGCAGAGCTATGCTCAAAAATAAGATGTAAAGTTTTTTAATATAATGATCATATAATACAAAACTGATGCCAACATTAATGATTGTCCCCACTATTTGCAGCCTAGATTTGGAAGCTAGAGTCAAAAGGATTTTGTCTAGAGCTACCACATGTTTCTTACTTAAGCTAAAGGGAACACTTTGCCCCTGTTTTCAGTAACCAATCAGTGGCATGCCTGGGGCTGGGGTGTTGGAGGGGGTTGTGGCTGGGGAGCAGTTTTGTCCCCTGAGCACATTTTCTAGCAATTTTTCAAACTGGAGTGCAAAAACAGAAGATCTGACTTAAATTGCTTCAATCGATAAAACCAAATCACTGAGTCATGTAACTGAACAGAAGGTTGAGCTCACTTCAGGTGAGACTTGATCCAGGGCAAAGATATCATCCAAAGCATTATTTGTTTCTCTTTTTCTTCTCCGCCTTTTCTGATATTGAGTGCATTCCCAGGGTGATACTCAAATGGTGCTCAGAAGGTGACGTGTAACTTTAGGGCTACCTGGCGTCCCATTCATTGTGAATTGGAAAAAGAAGAGAATCCTTGCTCCATCAATTGCAGGAAAACATTTTGAGATACACTGAGATTGGACTGGCTTCAGTCATTTGCACAGTCCTGAAAACATCACTTCTGCTAGTTGGATAGTTGACTTAGAGTATGTGCTCTGTCCCTGGGGCAGCCCCCCTCCAAGCACAAGGGTCCCAGATGGAATTCAGGGGACTTCATTCTGAGTCAGGAAGTAAGAAATGTCCAGCAGCCCAACTTTTGCAGAGTGCTCTCCCTTTGGTGCTTTATGCACCTACTTTAAGACCTTGTGTCAACACCATGAGGCAGGTATTATTATGTCTGTTCTACAGATGCCGGCTCTGACATCGAAAGCCCATGAATGAAATATCTGGGATTATGGCACTGGTCAGCTTATCCTGCAGGAGTCTTGGTTTATGGAAAGGGCACTCAGCTGGGGGCTGAGGAAGGGGCCCGTAGAACTGAAACAGGCACAGTGGGTGTAGTCAGAGTAGGGTGAGGACCTCTGGAAAAAGCAAGGCAGGATATTTACATTCAGAGCAATGTAAACATGCAAGGAAACCCCCCTACCAAAAATCTGTGTTAAACATTAAGCTCTAGAGTCATTCTTCCATAAGATCAGTTAATATTCCCCAGATATAGAAGAGTAGTGCATGTTTTTATTATGCTAATCATTTGTAATCACATGTAAGATTCACTTTAGCATGCTAAAGGCCCAGGCCTGTGTGCTGTCTTTTTTTCCTTCAGACCTGATGAGGTGATTTGCAAACTGGGCAACTAATTTAGCATGCAGGCCCAGCCATAAACAACATAGGAAAAGGCAGGAAGTATTCCACCTTAAAGATAAGATTGCATTTTAACACCCAGGAATTTAAGAGGTAAGATTCTGAACTTACTCTTTAGCAAACAATACCTCAGCCCACCTTAGGGGCTGGGCAGGCGGCCTTGTTTGATATGCTCCCAGACCAAGACGCCGGTATTCCAGGGAGAAATCAGAGCAGTTCTTATGTTAAGTTAATTTTTAATATTCAGGGACCACTTAACAAGTCCACACCCCTAAGTTTTTTATCTGGTTCCCAAAAATCCTCAACTGCCTATAAAACCCCAAGACATCACACCACTATGGGCTCTCTTATCTACTCTTGGCATGAGCCAGGAGCTCTGTCCTCTCACTGTGTCTCTCAATAAAAGCCTCTCCTTGGCTCTCCTACCTTGGGTGTTTGCTAAGTTCATTCTTTGACTCCGCAAACAAGAATCCCGGCATCAGAACCAGAGCCAGACTCCTTCCTTCAGTGAGCCTCTGCCCTTAGTGTGGTCAGTATGACCCATACCTTTATGGACTTGACGCATGTTTTTATCAAACCCTTTCTCTTGTTTTGTAGGAAAAGTAGAAAGGTTCCCAATACCACAGAATTCCTTTAGTTAAAAAAAAAAATGTTTCATGATTTACACAAAAGAGCTACAATAATAAAGACATTTTTTCTTATTCTTATTTGATTCTTACGTAAACTATGCCATGACCATGGATCTGAAACCAATTAAAGCAGTCATACATTAACTTTCCTGTTACTAAATTAATCAAGTTCTTTAGCTGTGGGAAAAATAAGAAACAAATTTAGATCAGAAAAAGTAAGCTATGATTCAATTTAAAAAAAATTCAAATACCTCTCAGTAATTTATCCTTTGAAACTAATATGCCTTGATAAACGCCTGTTTTTATCGAACTCTTTGTAGGACTTTGTGTAACATAAACCATTATCAGGAAAATCTTTGGCAAAATAATTGAAAGAAACTCTTACATAAGTCTTCTTAGTTCCAGAATTCAACCTGGGCTAAGATTTTTATAGCTCAGAGGGAAATACACTGTATTTATTTATTTATTTATAATATATATTATAGAGGAAGTAAACCATTTGATTACACTTTACACTGAATATAATCTCTGTAATAGATTCCTCCAATATTCTTTCACACACACATAAAAATGTCCTCTACACACCAAAAAGGCAAGAGACCTTTTCCAATTTAACTTCATTTTTGCTGTTTATTTTAAATTACTCTATTTGATAAATATTTGCAGGTTCTGACTACCCAGAGGATTATGGGTGAAAATCTTTGCCTGATGGTCTCTCCACTAAAGAAAAAGGAAAAGACTGAACATTAAAAGCAAATTTGTGTGGTTTGCTTGGTGGAGATGGAACACCCTTTCATGTTCCCAGTATTTCTAGAAAATACTCAGATTTGAAAGGTAGATAAGAAAATGGATCCTCATTTCAACAGTAAGAGAGCAGGCACTGCTTAAATTATTTGCCTTAAGAGAGTAAGGGAAATATATGTTGATATCCATTCCATAATGACTCCATCCTCTGTACTGGGATGCATAATATGGGGTCACAAGAATTCTGTGGCATACCTCCTGTCTTCCTGGTGGTTATCATCAGATTTTGATAGAAGACAGAATAACATGAATTTGATCCATGTTTTCAGTCAGCAAGACTTGTCTGTTCGACCTCTTAAGTAAATCTCTCATTTGACCATTACTCACCGATTCTGCCTCTGTCAACCTAGCATTGGCCAACATGGTTTCTTACCTGTAGCCCCTCACTGATCTCCTGCTTCCATTCTGTGCACCAGTTTATTCTTTATACAGCAATATAGCCTAAGTTATCATTTAAAATATAAAGCACATCATAAAACCCTTCCTTGACAGAAAAAGGTCCAGTGATGCCCAAATGCATTTAAAGTAAGAATCTAAACTCCTTTCTGCCTGTAAGTCTTTACATAACCTCAGTCCCGTCCAAATCTCAGGTCTCCTGTGCTACCGCTCTGCCTCCGGGGGTTGCTACCTTCTGGCCACATTAACCTTCCTGTCCTTTGAAGATGTTAATAGAACTTGCCATCGTTTCTGTGTGAAATGTAATTTTCCTGAATGTTTGGGTTCTTTCTCCTTATTCAGAGATTCACTTACACATCACCTCTGTGAAGAGATTTTGTAAGTGTGTATCATCTGTCTTCCCCAACTTCAGTGGAGAGTCCAGGCCATGAGGTCTGTGTTTCTGTCTGTCTTGTTTACCACCCTATCTCCAACATCTGACAATAGCACCTCATGTACAGTAGACTCTCAGTAACACAGGATGACACTAAATTAGTGTAGCAAAAATGCCACAGGTTTTTAGACCAACGTAAAAATGTTCAAGCCTGGCTTAATTGTGAATATTTTGAGGAGCTGCATCAATTGGAGTCGCAATCTTGGGGTTATGTAATATTTTGGTGGATTCTGAGAGGGAAGGGGAGGGTGTCCAGACTTTTCTTCTACCACCTTTACTTCTACTCTGATAAGAAAATACAGGATACATCTCTTTGGAATTAAAAAAAGAATCCAGACTGCCTGCAGTTACATTTAAAGTTTCTGAGAGAACTTTTTTTTTTAATTTGGAGACATTTTGAGAATTAAATAAAAAGTAGAAAGAAATAGTACTTAACATCTTAACAGTATTAATTTGATGGAGTTTCAGAAAAGACCTCATTAAGCTGCATGATAAAGTGATTATTCAGTGTCACTTTCTCTGGGTTTTCAGCAATTACCTGGAACATTTTTTTTTTTTTGCATGAAGCAACATTTCCCTTTTCAGTAGCACTTGAAACCTCCTTGATGTTGACACAGAGATGCTGATAGGAAAAGGTGACAGACAAAAGGCTTGATTCGTACATGCTAAAAATATCACATCCACCTCAAGGGAGGTTTAGAAATATGTCAAAGGCATATTCCCGAGCCTCTTTCTCCCATGAAGACCATTCACAAATAACTCGAGAGCAAAGTGACAATGAAATTTCTCTCATTCAAGTCCCAGCCCATTCCTGAGCATATATTTGAATTAAATTTTTATATATAATTTTTTTATTACATTTTGCATGGCCTTTTAAGTGTTACAGAACCTTTGTGCTTCCTTGCTCCATTAATCCTTCAAATGCCAGCATCCTACTGAGAGGAGATTCATTGCATTATTTCCAGTACTGTCAACAGGGCTGCAGATCATTCTAGGGTATTGGAATTATTAGTTGACTCACATTCAACACTGGGATGAAAATAGAATCCCCCCTCCCCTAATATTTTATTACCAGTTAAAGCACAGAGGTATTTTATTTTAATTTGGATAAAGAATAGATAATAGAGAGCTCGAATTTCCTAAATTAGGTACATTTTTGGTAGTTAGTTCTGTAATTAATCTTCTTAATTTATCACTTAGAGTAGGGCAATTACCACAATATGGAAATGAGCCAGGATTATTGTATCACTGGGAAGAGACTATAACTTTTAGGTTTGTGCCAAGGAGGTATATTGAACTGCTTTAACTTCTGCATTATCAATTCCTGTAGTTTTTTTGTGTGTGCCCAGGTTTACTATGTATTGCAACATATTTCAAAAAGTGATTTCTCTACTGCTTATCAGTCTCAGTAGAAAATGTTCCTCTATTACCATCCTGATGGAGTGGATTTATGCTGCCTTTAATTTAATTGAAAACTGTTGATCAATAAAGTCAATTTTTATGGATTTATTGTCATCATTTGATGTGGCAAATCATTAGTTATCATTATCTAAATTAGCACAGACTCCCTGAAAGATGTACATCGTGTTATGGATTTCTGAGAGCCTAGTACGTATGTAACATTTCTTAACACGCATACTTTTCAGCAGTTTCCTTGGGCCTGGTTTTAAATCCTATGCTGGGATTTCTCCAACAGTCTAGAGGTTTCTTTGTCAGACATAATGAAAGGATCAAGTTTTAGAAAGTACAAAAAAGTGAGATTTCTGGAATCATTAAAAAAAAAAAAAGCTACATTATTATGGACAGAATTTCATTGAACACCATGTAAGGGGGACACCAGTGCAATACTTTAGGAAGGAATGGACCTGTTTCCAGGGAACCAATTGAACTTTGAAGGAAAAAAAAGAGAGAGAGAGAGAGAGAGAGAGAGAGAGAAAGCAAAGTAAAAAGAGAGTAATGCATCTCAATCTCTTATTGTGAAAACTCATGGGTTGAACTGTGACCCGTCCCTATCCTGCCCCCTCAAAAATAAATGTGTATGTTCAAGCCCTAACCTCCAGTCCCTTAGAATATGACCTTCTTGGAGATAGGTTGTTTACAGAGGTAATCAAGTTAAAATGAGGTCTTTAGGGTGGGACAAAATCTAACAGGACTGGTGTCCTTTCCAAGAAGAAATTTGGATGCAGACATACAGAGTGAAGCCAATGTAAAGAGGCGCAGAAGCAGACAGCTATGTACAAGCCCAAAAGAGGTGCCTGAAACGTATGCTTCCCTCACAGTCTTCAGAAGGAACCAACACTGTCAACCCTTGATTTTGGAATTCTGGCCTCTAAAACTGTGAGACAATACATTTCTGTTGTTTAAGCCACTGAATCTATGTTGCATTGTTGTAGCAGCCCTAGCAAACTAATACAGCCCTTAAATTGTCATTAATATTTCATATTAAACAAATTATGGAGAAGCTTCCCCAAATAGCAGGATACTAAAAATCTGTAGGATTTAGAATCTAAGCAGAGTTGTATCAAAGCATTTGTAATCAAAGGGTCAAGTGCACTCTGATTGGGCAAATTTATTTCTTTATATGTATTTTTAAAAGGAACCGTCCTTTCACTGTAGTGATGAGAACGTGGTGTGATCTTGGATAAACCTGATTCTGAATGTTAAGGAACTACTAGTGAGGAACTACAATTTATGGGGAATTCAGTCAAATAGCGTCTGCTGAGCTGTGGGACTCTGGTGTTTGAGTTATAAAATGGCAAAGTATATCCATCATGGAGATTTATCCTGTACTAGCTTGCATCTGGGCCAAAGGTGATCCATCAGGTTTGTCACCTTATATTGAAGTACCTAAGCTCCCTTTTCTGCATACCCCAGCATGTGCGTGTGGCATTACATAGCTCAGTCTCTGACGCATGCTGGCAGAAAGAGTGTGTGTTCTGTTTTTGTAGCCTTTTTAGTAGTGACAGTTGAAAACCTATTTCCTCTGTTCCTCTGGATATTAGGCTGATCAATTGTTTAGGAGTAAAGTCGTAGAGTTTAAAATGTGGGCCAGCCTTGAACCACATCATAAGAGGTCAAAGGCACCTCTCTCTGCCTTCAGACATCTCTCATCAATCTCAGATCTTCTGTGAAGTGCTCCGGCTGTCCAGAACTGCCCCTATGCCTTCCTTTCAGGAGGAGTGATGAGGGTTTGTGTCAACCGAGCACTTAGAAGATACCATGCGCTGCATTAAACTCTTTATAAATGCTATGTTCACATCAACTCTTTGATATTAGTGCAATCATTATCTCCAAGTTACAGAATAAGAAACTGAGGCTTAAAGTGGTTAAATTACTTGGCTAGTGTCACATAGCAATACATGCTGAAGCTAGGACCCCAATCCAGGACTGACTAATGAGCTGATATTCTTAAGCCGTGGTCCCTGCCGCCTCCCCTGGCATCAGCTTTCTCCACCAAACCTCACATTGTCTGTCTAACCAATCCCTGATACTGTAGCAATGGCTTATAATGGATCTCTTCACTTCTAGAAAGGACGTTTGCATTTAACTGGACATTTTCAAAATAATATATTGGCAGAAAGAAATGATACAGTGGGAATTTCTCATTCTCATTCTGGCAAAGTGTATAACCTTGGACAAATCATGACCTCATGAGCCTTGGTTTGTCATCTATAAATGTCAGGGTTGGATTAATTATGGTCTAAAGATCCCCTCCAGGCTTAAACTTCTAAGATTCTCTCACATTAAATGCAACTCTTTTCCGACCTGTGAGTACACTTGGTCCTTGATTGGCCCTCTTCATAAGCTGGCAGTTGGAGATACAAAGTCGTGGTAAATAGGAGAAAATGGGCAAGTCATTGAGGATACGGAGACTGCGTACCTCATAGACATGATATCACACAGGCCTAGCAAAACACCTGGAACAGGGCAAGTGCTCACTAGGTAGAGCTATACTAATGGAATAATCAGCGGTGTGACCTGTTCGATTTCTATCTCTCCAGGGAAATCACTGTATGTCTGGGGTTGTAGAAGTACCCATCATGGCCACTTTACCATGGGCTTCTTATGCTGAGTGCATATTTTAACTTTGCATTCCACAGGCATTGGTATCTCACTAAAAGCTGGGCAATATTTATATCAAGCAATATGTCATCCATGTGTTCATTTATGAATGCAGACTTTCACCCCGCTCCAAGCTGTGAGAACAATAGATACTTTAATAGTCTGAAGCAAGAAGGATATTAGCTCCATGAATCTTTATTTTAAATTACATTCCTGAGTTAGAGGTGTCAAAACAGAAGAACAAGTTAAGTGAGATTGTATTCCCCAGTAGGGCCATTGATATTGGTTACAAATAAATTTCTGGAGCAGGTGATGATAGCAAAGTCCATGCCATTTTTTATTTAGCAAAGCATTTCTCTTGTTAACTGCTCCTTCTGTTTCACATCAATCATATTTGACATGTTGCCCAATGTCAGGGTAGGGAAAAAAAGCAGTATCCAGCTAATCAGCCAGATGTTTGGCCTCACATTGGCAGAAACATCTGGACATGTAGCTAAATATTACATTCTTTCATCTAGTTATTGTGTGTTGTGTTGCTAGACAGTGCCAAAGAATAAACCCCACAATTATTTCTTCCATTAGGAGAAAGATCACTTTAAGCCCGACCTCCAAGGCCAGGGCCTGGCTCTTCCTTTTAATAGTTGTACAACCTCGAGCAGAAGTAGGATTAATTGGGATAAAGTGTATAGAAGCATTATACAGAGTCTAGAAGATCGTGTTGTTCAAAGAATCCTAGTCCCTTTACTTGGTCATACAATGGCCAAGCCATTTGTACATTTCAGAAAGAAGATTGAAAAGGAATAAAGACCGTCACAAGAACCGCAGATTACAGAGCTAGACCTACAAGAACAGCTAAAAGACATCAAGTGCTGACTGTGAGCCATGGACTCTTCCAAGGGCTCTGCATGGATCTTACCTTAAAAACAATTCTGTGATGTGGGTACTGTTATTTTGCCTATTTTGAAGGCAACATAACCAAGGTCCAGAGAGAAAAGTGAACAACTCTCCCAGTATCAGAAAGTCAAGATTTAACTCAGACAATTTGATTCTAGAGTCTGTATCCTTTACCTAGATAATACTCCATGGACCACCTCTCAGACCAAAGTACACACTCTGCTTCCTGTCCTGTCACTGAATAGCCTCGGTTCTGTCATCTGTAAAATGGCATTAGCATTACTTACCTTCAGAGGATTCTTGTGAAGAATAATTGAGAAAATGCATATTAAGTGTTTAACAATGCTAGTTGATGGTACGTGCTAATTAAAAGGCAGCTATTTTTACTGATGAGGCTATATAATATCTGTGATCAAATATCTCAATATGATTTAATTTGAATAGTCAGGTCTGAAAACTTCACCTCCTGAGAACCCATCTAAGAGAAAAAGTTTTGAAAGGAAATTCATGGAAGGTTAAGCATTGTTGATCAATTCTTGATATAGGCTATTAGTTGGAATAATTGAAAGTCCTCAAGTTATTATATTTTTCCTCTTCATTCCAATAGAAAAACATTTTCTGAGCCTGAAAGATTCTACCCAGTGTTTTCCTTCACTTTCAAGTGAAATGAATATTTATTGAGTACCTTAAAGAGAAGGGATGGTCAGGGTTCTCTCTCTTCCTCCTTTTCTCCCCCATTCCCTTCTTTTCCTATCTTCACTTGACAATTTTGCATCCACAGCAATCCTATAAAATAGACTTTAAACATCTTTTTGCTTTTGTAGTTTAGGAATCAAGGCCATAAATAGTTGCATCATGTCTCATAAATAAAATGAGGAGCAATATTTTCACCCATCTTAAGACTTGAGACCCAGTGTTCTACCCAACAAAGCATGAAATCTATTATTAATAAGCCCAATGATGAAAGCTCCTGCTTATTGGGGATCCGCTCTAGGCCAGATGCATTTGCTACATGCTTTGCATACATATTGTAATTTAATTACTACACATTCTTGTGACTGATGCTTCACTATCAGTGGGCAACTCTCTCTGCTCATCATTTTATCTTATGATCTGGGGTCCTTAGTCATGTTCATTACTTCTTTTCAGAGTGACCTTTACTTGATTGATGTACTTCTCAGAATCCTCCACTCCCCATGTTGTGAGGAGCACAGTTTATAATTAGGGAGTAAATTTGGTCCTCAACTTTGATAGGACAATGAGCAAAACTGACACGTTTTTAAAGAGACTTTAAAGTGTGCCAACTTTCCATTGGGCTGGTTTCTGTAAATGGCTAGAACAGCTTTTGTTAACACTCAGCCTGATTAAATTGCGAGATTATGATGTTTTCAGACCCAAAATGAAAGTGACGCATTCTTGTTCTTTTATTGTCCTCATAAAAGTCAAATGTTTAATCTCAGGAGGAAATTTAGAAGATGGAAGTAAAACCTTAATGAGATGCAACATAAATAATAGAAGTCCCTTTCCATGAAATGACTTGTGCTAAGGTTTCAAGGGAATAAACTATAAAATAGAGCATTTTAGAAACTTAAAATCTACTGGTAAACATTGTGCTTTAAAATACAGTGTCAGTAAGACTAAACAGTTTGTAAATGGACAGGATTCAACAACTAGGATAAATATAAATGTTGTTTTTCCAAAACAGTAGAAATGCAGCACAAAAAAATTCTACATTTTTAAAAAAACAGATGATATTTTAGAAATTTTCAGTCCATAAAACTGGAGAAGTGACTGGACCACAGCAAAACCAGAATTCTTCCCAATCCTTTATGCAGCCTTTTGTGTAACAGCCTTGTTCCACATGCCCTCGCACAGGTATCCAAGTGCACACACAGATATGGGCTGATCACCACTTCTGCCGGTGCTTGTTAAAAGGAAGGCATTCTAGAAATGGTAGCTATCCTCACTAATTACATTCTTATTATTATTCAAAGGCAGTTGATAAAGGGAAAGAGTAAGGCTGGGTTGTTAAAATTCTACAGGGAAATCTCTATAATTTTTATACCATCTCATTGTACTTTTCTCATCACCCCGATGTGCCCTCAATTATTGGTTTAGATGTAATGTAACAACATAAAATTACATTGTGTGTCCAAAGAACATTTTTCTAAGTGTCTTCATTGCATGTGTCATAGTAAGAAGCACTGACACATGGGTTATGTGAAGGTGAATTGTGATACTCGACTTCTTCCCAAGCACAGATCTCACCCAGGATATAGATGATTATGGTTGTTTTATAATGATTACACTTGCAGAGTGAGGCCAATCAGTACAGACACATTTTTATGGATGATTTTTTTAAATGAATCTTCCCTTAAAAACTTGAATCAGTTTATTTACTTAAGGAAAGTAACAAGGTTTGTCTATTGGCTGTAAGAAAACTATTAATCTAGTTTGGTTGTATTTCAATGTTGATTTTTAATAAGTCATCAGTAATTAATTATAAGGAATCAATCTTCTGTGCCACATTTATAGATAAAATGTGTCTACTCCTCCCCATTCTTAGGCTTGCCACACCCCCTTCTTCCTCTCTCTTTCCTTCCCTCCCTTTGCTTTTGCCAGTCCTACCAACTGACTTCTTTGCAAGCCACATTACCCTATGCCTAGTCATAACCCTAGCCTGAGCAGACAGAAGGTAAACCCAGTAAGAAGGGAGTAGGAAAGCTCAACATTGTTCTTGAACTTTTAGTGGCATTGATGCCTCCAACATGCAAAGGAACCTTCAGGTTCTGCAGCTGAGCTCCCGAGAATTCACTGATGTGCTGATACCAATCCAGTCCACCATCTGAGGTAACAAAGATACCTGTACGCTAGCCAGGGGTATGCAGCACCCTTCTCCCTCCAGCTCTCTCACTGCCAACACTAGCAAGTGTTCCCAGATTTAACTGGGAAGCAATATAGTGCCATGAAGTCTGCAGGTGTGGTGGGAGTTAGGCTATTCAGCTTTACTCCCTGGCCACATGCTGATCTGCATGACCATGAACAGTAACTTAAAAGGTCTAGTCCTGTTTTGCACAATCTATACTAAGGACTAACAGTAGTATATGGTCCTACCTCACAGGGCTGCTGTGAAATTAGGTGAGTTAATGCACATAGAAACTTAAGTTAGCTGGAATACAGGACTGTCAGTGCTAAAGCCAGGACAGTCTCAGGCATCTGGGATAGGTGAGTGCTCCCTATGTGTCAGGCACAGGGCTAACTATTTCGTGTCAATTACCCCATTTTATCCTTGCAGCAACTCTATGAGACTGTCCAGGGCTTAGCACTGAATGTTCCACATCCTGAAGAACCCTTAGCCCCAGGCAAAGTGGGACAGTTGGTCACTCTAGCACCCAATTATTATCATCAGCTGTTGGTCTCGTTATTCTTATGGATGATATCAATGCCCTTACCAGAGTTTCTAAGAAAATATAAGCACTCAATAAATATTGGTTATTTTCTTAACTTCTATGTACATTACATTGTTATTTACCTATAAATTCTCTGTCTTCTGTCCTTCTATCCTCCTTTCTTAAATATCCCTTCCTATTATATTCATTCAAGACACAGGATGATCCTATCTTGGACCCCATACATGTCTATTCTATTTCTTCTCTTGACTGTAGTTAGAAATCTACAAAGCAGGTAAATCTCTCATGCAAATGTGAGCAAAAGAACCAAGGCTGAAAGCTGTAACATAAATGAAAGCCTTTACTTTTCTATCTGATGTAGTTTATATTACATGTGTTACATAATATGAAGTCTTAATGAGAATAGAGAAGATAAAACTCACGTGTGATTAGATTATTATTTGTGACATGTTCTGGTAATATTTTCTGTCATATTAGTCATAAGCAGCCCTTCTTTTTTCCATTACATAGTTTAACAATAAAGAAGAGCACCTTTTAAAAGACTAACCTAGGTGAACTCTGTCTCTTTTATTAAATTATCCTAACCTAAAATAAGGTGGCCTGATTAAAACAGTCTTCTTTGCTATCTCCTGCCATTTCCAGGAAAAAAGGCCACACCTTCCACTTAGTCTCTTTTGTCATCTTTTGTTGGGAAGATGTGTGGAGGTGTGTTATATATTCAGGCAGGCATATAGTTCTTCATTATGGGAACTGTGAGAGCTCAATTGTTACTGTTTTTTGTTTTCTGGGTTTTTTCAACACTACCAGCTGTGTTGTCCAAAAGTTCTTGCTTTCTCCGAAACACAGAACTTTCACCCAGCTTCCTGGTTCAGCCTTCAGTATCATCCTTCATCTTCATGCCTTTGAAGTCATAGTCAAAAGAATGTATATGTTTAAAATCCATTTGCAATCTCACTTAACAATAATTGCAGGAAATAAAACAACATTTGTAGGGCATACATCTATTAGCCTTTGTTATTTATCTTATGCGTAAAGCAGTTTCTGGTTGTTGGATTATGATCTTTGCCTTTTGTAGTGGTCTTTATTCTGCCTTTCTACCCCAGCTAAAGGTTCTGTGCACGTTCAGTTGGATAAATGAATGTTTTGAAAGATCTCATAAAAGATATTAATCCCTAATTGTGTCTAATGTGGCTGATTATGAAATAGTTGTGGGCCTGATATTTTGTGGAAAGTCTGAAGTATAATGAACATTAATAACCATTGACTTTTGTGGAACATTATGAGTGGAGTATGATGACTATCTCTATTAAATAATATGAAACACTTTTCAACAAAATATTTTACAATCCGTATTCCCTACTGTCATCTTCCGTGCTGTGTAACTAGTGACTAAGTGAAAGCAGTCACCAAAGCTATGGATGTCTTTCTATTTCTGCGATATTAGGGATTTGTTATAAAGTTGTTTTAAAAGTCTTGAAGGAAAAGGTTAATGTCCTCCCTTAACAAAGGAAAGCAAACGCAGACATCAGCTAATGCCATTTGAATTGGGTTTGGTTCTGGCAGTTTCAAGGTCATCCTGGTTTTCCTGGGACTGTCCCAATTTAGCACTGAAAAGTTTCATATCCTGGGAAAACCTGTACTTTTGGGAAATGGGAAAACCCTTACTCCTTGATAGTATGATTGGCATGCATTATAGAAAATGATGGAAGAGATACGCATATCTCCTTTTTACCTGGTGTTAACTTTTAAAGGCCTGTGTACTCTTTCACTGGTCCTGTAGAAACTGATTTGTGGATAAGTAAGCAAATGGTTCTTGAGGGGAGGAGGGGAGGGTATCTATAGGAATAGTTGTTCTAATACTTGTTCAGTGGACCTTTCTTTTGAATATATATACTGTTAACTCCTAGGTGGCCTACCTTAGGCCATGTCATAAAGATGATTGAGATCCTCTAGGCTTCTTAGTCAAGCTTCCTGTTTAGCATTATTCCCTTAGATCATTAGATTGGGTCAAATTTTCTCAACTTAATGTTCCTGAGAATTGTCCTTCCTCCCTTTTCAGGATTGAAGAAGAGGAAACCCCTGGAAGTGTGTTTCCCTACAAATGAGTCTTTAGAAGGACACTAGAAAGTTAAAATGAGTAGTTTGATCCAATGTGTTACCGTAGATGTGAATGTCACCCTTAAAATTGACATGTCATATTTTAACTTGGCATCCTCTGTATTACTATTCTCCTGTTTTGTTTGTTATGTTAGTGAAATTGTCTCTTTTTCTCTGTTCCTTGCTCCCCTTGGCTTGCTCAGTTTCCATGGGAACATTTCTGCCACACTAAGAGGGGCTGGAGGTTAGTGACAGGGAGCAGTGTGCTTTGAAATCAGTGTGTGCCTTAGTTTCCAAGTGTTGGCTCAGGTCTCCGATACACAGGGTATTGTGTGATAGTTACTCTGGCATCAACTACACATAGCACGTCGGTTATTCTTAAAATGAGCAAAGGCCCCTAGGAGGTGAGCCCTTGTACTTTCATCTCCTGCAAGCCAACCCTTAGCATTTCCTTCAAATTAAACAAAAATAATGGGAAATGTTGTCCTTGTTTTCTCAAATCAGGCTGGGAACAAAGAGCCAAAGGCTGTTAAAAGAAACTACACTAAAAGAAGTAGCTATAGCTTTTAGGTATTTTTGGTGTCAATAAATGATTTATTCTGGGTTTTTTTTTTTTTTTTTTTTTTTGCTAAGGTTATTTTAATGAGCCACCTCCCACAAACTTCCCATCATTTTCCTTTATGAACTACCTGTCTGACCATCCTCTCTGGTCATGAATCTGTGGGAAGGTTGACCACTACAGTCCTCTCTTCTTTAATCCTCACATCCTTTAAGATGTCACTTAAATGGAAAGAAAATATTGTTTCACTATTTCCCTCAAACAGAGCAAAAGGAAAGAAGTCATTCTGGTGCATAAGTTACTGGGAGATAGGAAGAGGCTACCATTGCTATCCCATAATACAGAAATGTATATTTAGTAGACCATCTTGATTTGTGGCCTCAAGTTAAATTTTAACTGCATATGTTTAGAGCATAATTATATTTATAATCGTGTTAGCCTCAGTGGGAGAACATTCGTATTAGTTTCTGTAATTGAAAATGCTAAATGTCTCTTCTCTTCTACTAAGTGGCTTTAAGTAGCAAAGACATAACTTTTCTAACACGTCTGTTCTCTTTAATTCTAGTTGTGTTATAAAGAAATGAAGGTGTTTCTCCATTTTTTTCTGCTCTGTGGAAGTCACCTTCAGAGTAAGGGGAAGGGTGACTGTCCTTGCCAATTTTTAAGTAACTGGCTTGCAAGAGTGAATCCCTACAGGGGCTATTCTGTGTGCCATTTACGTTTGGGTGGAGGTGGTGGGAAAGTAAATGCAGTGCATTTGAAAGCAGTCCTTTGCTCAAATAATCAGCATCATAGTACAGTGTGTGGTCAGCTACCTGTTGAGGCCTAGATATCAACCAACATATAATTTAAATTTTCCTACATTTTCCCACTAAACATGTATAGTAGGAAATGTAGAATTTCATGTATCAATCTGGGATTTGAGCAAACAAGAGTACTCTGACTGGAGTAAACATTGTAACATTTATAGAACATTGCTCTTTTTCTAGTCACTGCCACCAAAAGTTGTTCCGGTATCTAACCATTCATTCTACACATTATCTATAAACCATCTACCATGTGCCAGTGTTAGAGAGGTTAAGTGTAACCTTGGCCCTCAGCCTTTTGAAGGTTATGCTGAAAGGCAGATGCTCAATAAGTAATGCATGTCCCTTAAGACAAAGTTGATCAGACTTTAGAGAGAAAATGTTGTATGGAAGATTTAATTAGTTATTTCTTCTTTAAAAATGATCACATACATTTCAGATAAACAATTATTGTATGGCTAACTTCTTTTTTCTGCATAAATGTTGGAACCCAGGTATTAAATGAGTAGGAGAAACATTCTTTAGGCTGTACTCTTATCAACTGCTGTGACTTTGGGAAGTTTAATCTCTTTTGAAGCTGTTGAGAAGGTTAAGATAATTCCTGAAAAATCTGAGCCATAGTAGTGATAATTATAGGTGTTTAGAGTATGATAGGATGCGGAAAAGAATGTCCTGCAAACCCTAGTCCTTTAAATATGAATAAGGCAGAAGAATCACCTGTATATGTGTGATTACAGTTGATAGCTGTGATCATAGTGTGAAGAGTACATTGTTCTTCTCTGGAGGGTAATTTGATTACAGAAAAATTACTTTGAAGAAGTAATATGCAAAATGAAATCATCAATGGCCTAAAAGTGTTAACAAGGTTCTGGGAAAAGATCCATTCACTCCCTTTTCACTTCTAAGATTAAACATAATGCACATATGTATTTAATAAACTGTGATAGCTGGTGCTAGTTTACTGGGGCATCAGTAGGCTATCCCCAACCCATTTTTCTTTCCTCTCCGCTTTTCATTTCCAGTCCCTCATTTGCAAGAATCACTTAATGAGTCCAGCCAACTGTCGTGCTTGCTGTTAATAGAATGTGTCCTCCTTTCCTCTGCCCCCTACCATAAAATTGATTTTTCTCTTTACAAAAAGGGGAGTTTTTCCAGTACTGTTTCAAACAGGCTAACTTAGAAGAAAAACAAATGACACCAAATTTGAAATGTTTAACACAATAAAATGTTCGGTGCAGATTGATGACTTTGACTTTGAGTGCAGTGACCAAATACTAGGGAATAATATGTTGTCACTTGGATTGTAGATAACAGGATTTCAGGAAATGGAATAATAGGGCTGAAGACCCTAGACAGTATGACTGCAACCAAAGGTTTTGCATTCTTATACTTATTTAATTTTTTTAACTCTCATTAATTTCACAACTGCTAAGGCCTTCAAGGAAAAGAATGTACCTTTTACACTATTAATTCTACTTTTAAAGAAAATTAATCCAAACCAAATCTATCATTTTGACTATGTATTCCTGTTTGTAGTCATCTCTCCTCCCAACTCAGCCTATTTGTAACGGTACTGGATGACCTCAGTAACCACATAAAAGCGTCAGTTTTATTTGCACACCAAATATTGAAATTTTTCAAAGTTTAGGGGAAAATAAATATATTCAACCTGACTGCTAAAATCTGGAGAAAAAAACATGAATCAGACATAGATAAGATAAAGTGAACCAAGATTTATTAAATAACTGGCCCCAAAACAGAAAATGGAGTCTCTACTGTACACTGAAGCATCCCTTAGGGATGTTGAGAAAAGCCTGAGATTCTCTCTACACAACTGTGAAAGAAAGGGAAGATGATGTGAGACAGCTGCTAAAAAACCAGGACCAGGCACCAGCAGTGTGGGGTTCATCAGTACCAAAGCTTTTCCAAAACTGGGCTTTATCAACTTGACACAGTTCCAGCAGCTGTGTTAACTTTATCATAACCAAATTACTGTGTTCAAAGGCATCTGCTTTTATTGCAGAAAGATGCAGAATGACATTTCCATTTAAAGAGTCTTGGCAGAAAAACGTTTGGATTAAGACACTAGATAAAAACACAGAGGGAGTTTTTTCAGATGTATATGATGGATGAAAATAGTGAGGGACCATTTAGAATAGACTTTTTTAGTATTTCCTAGAGCAATCTGACTCATTTAGATTGAAATTTCTGTCAGAAGTTATGTCCCAGTTCAATCGATCCCAACATTAAAATGCCTCTACACATTCCATCTCATCTTTCCCCGTGAGCTTGATCGCTATAATTAGTATTATGCTCCCTGTGGGGGCAGAAGATCAGCTGAAATACCAGCTATGCATGCAGCAACAGCTCAAAACAGTTAAAAGAGCTGCTTCTCATCTGCCACTGTCTTACGTGGTATCTACGTTTTCTTTTCCTCCTTTCTTAAAAAAAAAATGAAATCCAAATAGGAGGGAAAACTCTGAAGACAAATCATTCCTTTAAAATCATCTTTTCACCTTATTTCAAGGGAAACAGCACCAATCCTAACAGATTGGAAAAATGATATCTTGACTCCAACTTCTGCATAGAATATCTTAATGCTTTGCAATTGCTTTAGGGAGCCTGTGACGATAAAATTCCATTAAATCTAATGCCATTTTGAACTCTTCCTTGCCCACATGCTGATAAGAAATATATCCTGGCACAAATTTGTCTCTGTTGATAATGGGCCTCATGGCTATAGGGAAATGTGGATACAGTGAGCTAGGATCTATCATTTGACATGTACTCTTTAGCAGATGAAGAGAATAATGGGTGTTTGGGGTGCAACACTGTAGAACAACGTCAGGAATCAGTATGCAAGGACCCAGTGGTGGGCATCTCTGTATTTGTGCTCTGGCCATGTATCGATGGTTATCATTCTGTCTTTCTCTTCTCAGTTTTTTATAAAAACTTACTTAACGGCCTGTCATTCATTGCTTCATTTCACTTCACTTGCTCTTTTTGCATTCATAATTCTATATAAAAATTATGAAGCTACCTAGAACATCCTCCTTTCCATCCTTGAGTACACAGAATGGTTCTAATGACCTCACTGGAAATTTGGTGATAACTGATTAAGCTTTGGAAGGGGACAGAAGTAGAAACTGTAGGTCCACCCTTCATGAAGATGGTAGAAAAATGTGATTAGATATGAATTATTTCTAAAAGTTTGTTTCCCTTTCTTTTAATTCTATATATATAGGGTGTTTACATGTGCCTGGAAATCAGTTAACTCATATAACTTAAATAATTTCATGGTTTGGTCTTATAAGAGAGCATCTCTAATGCAAAGGTACAGGAGTATAAAATAACAAATTTAGGAAATAAAATTCAGTGATGTTTATATTAAACCAAAGAGAGGGGAAATAATAATTAGTCTCTTTGCAAATACATAATAATATTCTATTTTCAGTGACTCAGTTAGGTAAAGATGAAATACTCAGAAAATAAGTGCAAAGAGAGTTTTCAAAAAAAGTCTCCCTTTTACATATTTACATTGCGAGTTGAACATTGCTCTATAATGATGTTATTTTTAATTTATTTTTCCTCACAAGACAACATGGATCTACAAGTTCTAAATGTGGGTTTCTTTAGCTATTAAAAATACAGTTTGCTTAGGTAAATTAGTAGAGACCCTTTCCCTTCACTATTAAATATGAGTGCCCCTTCCTGCCGTTCAGAAATCCTAAACCCCAGCACCCTTAAAATTAATGGTGCCTGTGAAGAGATTATGTTTTTCACTGACCCTCAAAAGTAGACATTTTATTTAGATAAAGTCCCAAATGGGATATATTCTATCCGTCAGACACCCTTTTAATTGCTCCTCAAACATTACTTAAATAGTTATAATATGAAAGGAAATATTGAAATATCACATTTTAATTGGTGGGGTTTAGTTTACGGGCCCCTTCCTGCGATTGGAATTGCCCTGGATAGTAGGAAATCATGAGTCTCTACAGCCAGACCATTGATTTCTTGGTGATTTCTTTGGCATCTTCATTTCTGGCAGAGACACCACTGCAGACTAACAGCAGAGAACAGGGAGAAAGGAAAAGTACAGCGTTTCTACATGGTCCAGCTAACGGGAAGTCTGCAGAGAAGAGGGCTTACCTTTAAAAGATGCTGATATTTCATTTTTTATTCTTTCACCCAAACATATTTATCTGCTGAGTCATTAAACAGAATAAATTTTTTTGATCTTCTCTGTATTTGCTATCTTGCCATGAAAGAGTTTTATCTATCAAGAGTCTTGAATAAATATTCTGAGGCACATATAACACTAGTAACCTGTATTTATAGAATACTTTTTTTTAAGGTACCTCCAGATTGTTCTACACATATGTTATGTTAAAATTCATAAGATAGTTCTGTGAGGGAGGTTAAGACCAGCCCACTTTCTGACTATATAGATAAAATTGATTTTAATTCAATGAATACTTATTAGGTATCTATTATGTGACAGGTAGTGTACTAGGGTCTTACGGAAATGATTCAAAATCAGACAGAGTGCCTTCTGTTCAGTTCCTTCAGACTGTGAAAAGACACAGAGCACCGCAGTTCACACTGGTAAGAGGTTAGTCCTGGGATCCTCCGGTTGAGAACTGGGAAGTTTCTTGCCATACCCTTCTGATTTAGACGCTTCTCTTTCTCTGTCTTCTTTCCTTAATGTATCACTAATTTTTTTATATAGCCTCTCACTCCATTATCTTCCTGTTCTTCATTCATTGCTTATTACAATATATCATTCCACCAAGAAAGTCAGAGAACTAGATTTTTACATCATTATTCTCAGTTCAGAGAGAAACTATATGCACAGTATAGGGAAAACATCGGTATCTATGATCAATTTTGTAAATCTAAATTCCAACTGATTAAAATTAAATAAAACTAGAAACTCTCTTGTACCTCAGTCTTACATGTCACATTTTATCTGCTCATTAGCCATATGTGGCTATTGAATGGCCACCAAGGGCTAGAATGCACCGCAGGCTTAGGCATATGTAGCATGTTCTTGACCCTCGCATTTTAGCACATCCTAATTTCTTAAAATTTTGTTTGTTTGTCTCTCTGTTTACACACAGAAGGGGAGGGAAGTAAGATATGATAGAAAGCTTGCCTAGGATGCAGATCAAGAACTGAAGATTCCCCAACTCCTAGTTCAGTGCCCAATTCTGTATTATCACACTGGGGAAAGGAAAATGTGGGGAAGGAGAAAAGAGTAAGAGCTAACATTGATTTGTGCACTAAATTCATGTCAGATACAATGCCAAGAACTTTATTTGTGTTACTTTACTTTATTCCTTATAAATAACTTATCACACATTCTACATTTCTCAATTTACAGATGAGGAAACTGGGAACCTGATAAATATAATAACCTCACCAAGGTCATTGAACTAGTGAGTGGCAGGCCCAGGATGTAAGAATGCTTGAACTAATGATAGACTTAATGTTTTAAACTCCACAATGGGAAGGGAATCTAAAAAGGGGACTCCCATGTTCCTGCTCCTTCTATCGTCTGAAAATCTATGTTCTGGAGTGAGATCTTAGGCTGACATGGGTGTTCCTGATACATCTGTTGGGTATGCTATAGTGAAAAAAATCAGGGGTCCCTAAAATTTCCATCCTCACTTAGAACATCATTACCTCCACTGTTGTAGGTCTTTGCAAGATGCAATACAGGGATACATTAGGAGCAGGATTCCTGTGGGGGCCAGAATAAGGGGGCATATTCTATTTTTAAAATATCCCAGTTTAGGAATTTATTAACTGCACACTAGGCTTGGCTATAAGAATTTAAGAGGATTGGGGCAGACCATTTATGGGTCTGTTGTTCCTTAATCCCAATAATGAATTTATATTACTTTCACAACCATTTATTAGGCACCTACTCTGTGCCAGGGTGTGTGTAAGGTATTGAAGCTATAAATATATATGAATTATATTTTAATAAGTATAGTACATTCAAAGGAAAACTGCCTTCCTAATTTTTACTTAAAGAGGCTTAATATCTTTCTATAAGTGTCATTATTTTTATCAAGCATGCTGCTCTGAGTTCAGTGGGTCTTGGCTCATACTGAATCAGTACTCTGAGTAGCATCATTGGAGTCCTTGATTGATCAACAGGTAATAAGTGAATTTGTGTACCATTTACCTGTGCTGTTTCTGAGTTGTGTTTATGATACTTTTCTGCATATCTGTATCTCCATCAGAAGATACCCAAGAAAATAAAAGCAGCAAAAAATAAAATAAAATAAAATAAAATAAAATAAAATAAAAGAACTTATCATTTCCCTCCTAGACATCAGTCCTCATGGGAATTTGGATTGTAGATAGATAACCTTGATTTAAAACCAGATGATACTCTGTGAAGATTCTAAACATTCATGCCATTTAATCCCCATCTCTCAATCGTGATTTTGCTCAGAGTATTTTTAAAAATTTTAATGTTAACCATTTTCTAGAATGAAAGGAAATAAGTACATCAAAAGACCCACCCAAATCAGCCAAATTTTATGCCAGAAGACTTATTTTTTACCATCATCTTCAGACAAAAATATGTGAAAAATACCTTGTGGTACTGGATAATACAGCTGTGGAGTTGTAATAACAGAAATAAAACAAATAGTGTGCAAGCAAAGAAGGACTATTTTGAAAATGATATTTCAAAGATGATGAGCTAGTGTGATGCTATAAGGAGTTTCAGAAATAGGTAGAGGGTATAAGCAAGGCTGGATAGTATAGAACAAACCTTAAAGAAAGAACAGTTGAATTGAAAAGAGGTGGGCTTATAGGGGAAAACAGTAGGGACTTCAGAAATAGGGTTTTTGATAGATCCCATTATATTTTGGCTTCTATATTAAGGAGATGACAGTTATTCATTCCATAGTTTTATAGAGAAGATGATTGGTAGTGACTTCAGTGTTATGGAGAACTTGGCAAAGTCCATAAAATGTCCATGATGTATAACAAATCTTTTATTATGAGTGCTACCTGGAATTGTGTACTTGAAAAAGAAGAATCTCTTGAAACAGTCATGAAAGGCAAAGGTTTCATGACCCCATGGGTGGAATGAGACTGAGTCACTGAGAAATAGTACCAGTGAGAAGCTGAATAAAAATCGTGAAGGACATTTCCTCGGGGTGGAAGTGGGATTCTTCTTTCAGATCATCAAGGAAAACCTTTGGAGGAAGAGATTTCCCAGCTGAAGATACCAAAGTTCCACTTCTGGCTTGGCCACTGAACGAATGACTCACTGTTTACCTTTGTCAGCTCACTAACCTATGTGTGCCTTTAGATTTTTCACATAATGATCACAATTAGTAAGATACATTATAGCATAAAAATTCACAAGGTTGGGTTAAAAGAATTTTATATGGAACAATAGAAATGGAGATGGTCATCTCCCCTGGCTTTCTGCCTCTGTTCTAAATTGATACAATGTTCAAAACTTTGATTACACAAGTTTTTTTCTAATTCCCCAGTTAATTCTATAGCAGTTTGGGCCCATTGACACTTTTGATGCTCACTGTGAGAACAGCTCAGCCAGTGCCACTGTAATAACAGCTCATCGTGAAATCATAGAAAGATATCACCCAAGTTCCTTTTTCTAATTATGTATGATCCTTCTCACTTTAATATTAAAGTCTGTCTGATAGTCTCTGTGTCCAGTTTAATTTCCCCAGTCTTTTGAAAACTGTGGAGGCTTAAGCCAGACAAAAGCACTTCAACAAGAACTGGATTAATCTTGAAGGTACAGAGCATGGCTGATAATGTATACCAGCGACTGTCAGTTAAGAAATAATGATACTGTATTGCTGACTTAAAGTCAGCAAATGGTTCACTCTGCCCACTCCCAACCCCTATTTAGATTTCTGGATACTTTGCATATATTGACCTTACATGTTGATTTACATCCAGAAAGTATCTTGGTCCCATTGACCTTCATACACTGTTTGGTTAATTTATTAGCTCATATTAATCAGACAGACAATACAAATGTGGAATAAGAAAAGTCTATCTTTGCTGTCCTTCCTTAATCTTGTCCCCACTCTACCCTCACTATTTGATGATAAAGAATAGCTCCAACCTACTGAGTTACTATGGACCAGACACTATGTAAAGTGCTTTGCATACCTTAGTGCATTTAAGCCTTATTAGAAGAGGTGACTGTCATCATCTCTGTTTTTCTGAAGAAGCACCTGAGGCTTAGGTGAAATAAGTTACCTAGTAAGATTAGCTGTGATGTTTGATTCCAAAATCCATTGAGTTGCTCCTGCATGGCTGATTGCCAGCTTGGGGCTCTCTCTTAACTTCTGTCAGAATCTCAAATGAATCCTTTCCTCACAAACTTTCTTCCTTTTTCCAATAAAAAAAAAATCTTCCCAGAAAATAATTTACACTTGTTCACAGTTGGGTGCAAGTTCCTTAAAATAAGAACAGCTAACTTTTATGAAGAGCCTAATGATATGTTCTAAGCCGTATGTCAGATACTTTACATGTGTGATGTTTAACCCTTCCAACAGTCCTGCAAACAAGGGGTTACTCTGTTTTGCAGACCAAATACCCAGGCTTCTGGGAACTTAAATAACTTCCCCAAAGTCATACAGAGAGGTAGACATTATTTCAGCTAATGAAGCTTTGTGTTATTTCTCTCACATAATGAGAGAAAAATGTTAACGTTAAATAAATGTTTTTCTAACTGTTGTAGATTATCATCAAGCTAGGAGAATATGCCACATCAGGAGGGCTTTACTACTGGTTCTGAAAACATGCTAGTGGCTCCACTTGTGGAACTATCATTGTCCACATTTTTTTCCCTATTCTTTAGTCAGATGTTTGTAAGGAATAAATTACTTAAATACAACAAGCCATTAAAAAATATAGAATAAAAGCTCACAGAAAGTGAGAGTGATGGATCATATGACTCACCTTCCTGCCTTCTTCTGGCAGACAGTGAACTTTTGCTTTTAGGTAGCTAGGAATGAATATTAGGTAGCCAGGAGTGTATATAAAAATACTTTTTTGAATCCAGAAATAATCCACCTACTATGCTTGACTATCACTAATTGACGTGACCATCAATTCAATTTTCTATCTGATCTGTCTAATCCAAATAAATGTCATCTTTTTTTGAGAGATGGTGTAAGAATAGAATCTAAGTCCCTTCTGGATTTTAGCTGTATTTAATCTGTAGGGAAACCCATTCATGTGGTTCTATCATGTTTGATATTTAGTAGATCAAAGTAGTAAATAGACCTTCTCACTTCACAGGCACCAGGAGTTCTCTCTGGATGGCACAAGATCTATCAATGATCAGCATGGACCATTGGATAGCCGTTAAAGTATTTATTTTATGGGGAAAAGTGTTTTGTGCCATCACAGTAAGATATCTCCATTCATTTGGGGGAAACACACACACGTAAACAACAGTCTCATCTTTATCATAGGTATATGTTTGATTTCACTTAAAATCGATGAGACACAACATGAACTGAACTTTACATGGAATATTTATAAAGTAAATCTTAATAAAATAAGCAAGTAAAAGCTAACTAAAATGTCTGCACCTTTAGAATCAATTTGCTAAATATCATTTAAACTGACTCTTTGTTCTACTCTTTTGCAGATAAAAATGCTAATATAGATGACCAGTTTAGTGGTGTTGACAATGCATTTATATCCACATATGTACATTTAATCAAACCTACGTATATATACAGTTAAGATACATACAAAGAGAGCACCAGCTCATCCTAATTGTAAAAACTAAAAGACACTGTATTAAAGTGGGAGTTTTTATATTTTGGAAATAGATTCTAAAAGCCCTTTAAAGGGTTCTAAAAGATTGATTCTAATTATAAATTTCGGTATGCAAGATCTCTATTCTTATAATTTCCCGCTCAGCAGCTTATCTTTTTCTATAATACATTCCATCACTCCTTTTCTCTCTGATAGAATAAAAATAATTCCCAAGGTCAGATTCTATTTTGCAGTAGCTTTTCCCCATGGAGATGCAGGCATCTTCTTAATTTATTATATCTCATAATAATCTCTCATAGGAAAACTGAAGGCTAATTAAAACTACACAGAGATGGGTGCTTAAATATGCTTTAAACCATTTTCTACCACTGGCTTTTTGTAAAAAGCGTGGATATAGTCATGTCCTGATTGTCTGTATTATTGATCATACAATGTGATATATTTAATTCTGTGAAATCTCCTGTGCTTTTTGTTACTCAGGGTGCACTTGGATGAATGAATAATTTTAATATTAGCTTGAATAAAATATTATTAAAAAGGTAAATATTCTGAAATCTCCATTTTCCTCTTCCACCCCCACTAAAGAAACTCCAAATACCATACATTTCACATAGATTGGGTACGGTATTTGTCATACATATCGCTGCTCCTCGTTAGCAGATAAAATCAGGCATTAACTATGACCTAATTCTGGGGGAAAAAATTGTTTCATGTTATTCATTAAGATAGTGCCCCTGAGAAAATGTAAAAAGAGACCTTGACTTTTCTATGGTTAGAATGAGTAAACTGACTTCCTTTCCTAATTCTGTGAATCTGACACTTATTATCACCCTAAATTGTCCTCAGCAAATTCCAAACCATCTACTGATGAATGAGGTGCTCTGGTTAAATTCTGGCTTGGCATGCTCATTCGCATAAGAAATACCAAGAGTCTCCTAAATATAGTTCTCATTGCTAATTCTTATAGTTCAAAAAATACCAGTGAAATATATGTTATTGCCCTCATTACACAAAATGCTCAAGGAAAACACTCTATCAATTCCAATTAGGTTCTGGGCCAAAAAAAAAAAGAAACTGAATGAAAAGCAATCCTAGAATATTTGACTCAGCTGGTTATAGATACTGAACAATAGGTAATTGTACAAACTATAGCAAAATGATAAAAATAAACTGAGTATTTGTTAAAGAAATGAAAACATGGCAGTAAAAATGCCGGAAAGTATTTTAGCTTTCTACATTACTTCTTCATCACTTGATTATTTTCCTTCATTTCTATTTACATACCAAGTTGATTCTTTTGCATCTGGATTTTGCACAATTCTTTCAATAATGTATGGTTCAGTGGCTATAATTACAGGATTGTTAAAGTTCACATTTTACTATTCATCTTGTTATCTCTAGTAATGGAAGGTTGAAATAAATGCACATAATTACACGGTTGGTCCTAAATTATTTTTATATTGCTCTTGCAAAGATACACTTGAAAAACAGCATTTATCCCCTAAAATTTATTTTTGGTGGTAGTGGTTTCTAGCAAAATAGAAGTAATAAATACAGAAATGTAGTGGTCCAATGAGCTTATTACCTGTAGTTTCCCCCCCTCCCCCCCCAATTAATTCATCTCTCTGAACCTGGTGGGGACACGAAGTGCTTGGAATCTATGGAAGTATGTCATGTATCAGAATTCTGGTAACAGGAAAATTTCCCTTGTAGTGTACTTATTATTTGACCTGTCATTCTACCTATTCACAGCAGACTAACTTATCAACTTGAAGATCTATTGTCCAACTTACTATAAGAGGCGTTTAAATAAGTTTGATTTCAATCTAAAGCAATGCCATTTTGTGAAAGTAAGGTGAATTTTCTTGTTCGAATTTTGCTAGAAATAGTTTCTTAACACCACATATATAGTACTCAGAGTATGGAAATCTGAACAACAGCATCCAAAAGATCTGAATTATGCATTTTCAAGTATTTATTGAGGCCTCTTATATGCCAGGCATTGGCCTGCATACCACAGGGGGTGTTACCAGTCTCCACAAGTTAAAGATGGCTGTGCGCGCCTTTTACCTTTCCAAAGATATAGAGGTCCAGAGAGTTAGAGGACTTGCTTCTACTCATTCAACTAGTCAAGAAAACAGGGGATTAAAACCTACTTCTTCCAATTATAATATTATTCAAATATTCTTACTAGTAACCAGCACGCCCCCTCCCCCCCCCACTACCACCCACACAAACCCTTAACACTGAACTCCTTCCCGTTCCTTTTTTTTTTTTTTTTTTCATAGAAAAACATTGGGGGTAAATGATCTTTAAGTGAAACCACTGTTTTGACTTTCTAGTGAAATGGCATAGAAAAGAAGGGTGAGGAGAGCATTCTAGGCACTCTGGCACCTGTCTGGGGCTGTTCTCAGAATGTCTCTTGAGCGTCTCTGGTTTGTGGTTAACTCAAGAGTTAAGAAGGAGAATGCCTGCGGGAGGAATGCTGTCTGCTTTCCCCGTGGGACCCGCACTTGGGACGCCTCAGTGGGCGTGGCATCAGTGCCCCCAGCGCTTCGTTCTCTTCAGGGTGACTGTGTTGTTCTTCAGATGAATGGCTTACCCTGGAGAAAAATGCTGCCTAAATATTAAGATTAGATTAGTTTTCACACTGTTCCATTTTACCACTAAATTCAAATCCCTCTGCGATCTGCTTCCCAATCTTCCTGAGGCATAAAATTCAGTTTAATAAATGGGTTGTACGCCATTATTTCTCATCAATATGTAAAAACTAAAAGGAATTTTAAAGATCTGTACGTGTTGGTTAAGATATGAATTGCGATCTGATGAGAAGGGGACATTTTTAGAAGTGTTTCTAATTCCTAATGAAGTCATTGTTCGTGTTGATATGAAGGAAAATAAATACATTCAAAATGTAGAAGCACAGTTTTAAGAAGGAATCTTAAAAATAAATAAGTAAACATTTATGTATGTGTACATGGGTGTGTACACTCACATATATAAACATATATATGACTCCTAAAACAATCCCTCTACATATCATTTGTCACTTTGTTGACCTATTAACTCCCAAGCCTGTATCATGTTAATATCAAACAAAAAATGTTTTATTGGTACACTTGGATTCATTCACATGGAAATATGGCATCTAGTCCTCCCTTCAAATCCTCAACCTCCAATTAATTGGCTGTGAAGCTGACTACATCTGCGATTTTCTAAGAAGCACAGGAGGGAAAGAAATGGGAAACAAGCTCTCAACTCATTACATGAATTCAAACAACCTCCTCTGAAGGGAAACTTGTTTTTGAGGTGGATGAAGTCATTGATAAGGTTGCAAATTTAGCAACAGCAGTTTAAGGGTGGGCTCCTTTTTAATTTGCTTTTAAAATTATTGAGCTTAAATTTTTAGGAGACATAGTTTTAAGAATCCAGTTAAGATGGCCCATGCATTAGATAAAATGCATCCTTATTTTTTTTTAATTTTAGGACTGGGAACTCCCATAGGTGTGGTATGTTTCACATTTGTTACATTTAAGAACATTATGAGTATGTGTGGATGGATCTGAAGTGTTTCAGTCTGAGTGCACTGCTGCTAGTCCACATTTATGGCCAAGAAGCAGAGATGTTGATGCCCTACAATCCTATTACTCTAGGATATTGCTTTTGTAGATTAAAGCTACTCAAACTCTACCTTTTAGTTCTAGTTACTTTAAATCTCCATACTAAACTATTAAGTTTCCTTTTATGATATAAAACCACTAAATGGAAGATACTTGAGCATTCCATTGGTTGACTGATAAGTGTTTATTACACACTTACTCTGAGCCCAACACAATGATAAACAATGCCAGAAATTATGTAGAAGTTTAATGCATCATCCCTGGCTTCCAGAAACATGCTGTGTATTTGAGGAGATATAAGAAGACATGTGAAAAAATTAAGGTTCATGAAATACTTTAAGATTCCCAGTTTAATACTCTGATGTTTTCCTATTGACAAATTTTTCATAGACTACTTTCAGCTTAGCTTTTCATTGTACAGGCAATTGTATGCGGAAGAAATTTGAGAAATGCAACCCTGATATTGATTGTAGTCTCTGAAACTTGTGATATGCCAGTATGCATGCTGTGATCACTTTGTCTTTCCAGTTTGATGTGGCAGGGGGTGGGCAGTAGCTTGGTTTTTGAGATCTCCATTGGAAGTGGGGACTTTCAAAAAACAGGTTTGGTGAGGAATATCAGTTAAATGGCTTGAAATGTGGCATTGGTACAATGACCTGTTAGTTGGAATCAAAAGCTGTCCTCTACTGGGCAAATGGTAGAAGTTGTTTGGGGCACTTTTACGTGTAGAGCTCAGTGTCAGTCAGAAGAGATTAAACATTTGGTACAGGTCCAGGCTACTGACCTCTTCTAATATGCAATTCCATTTTCCTTGTTCTTGAATCAAACCAGACACCTTGTGAGGTGCCCACTGCCCTTTTGCTAACATCTTCAGCCTCAGTGTCTTTATTACCAATTTATTTCATTTGACATGCAAAGATCTTTACCGGCTCACCCCAAAGAGTAAGTGACTAGGCTGGGGTTCTTTGAAAAAATGTTGATGACTCCGGTACACAAGGCACAAGTGATTGACTGTCTCCTCACATTCACTTTGCTGCTGGCTAAGGTGCACGGTGAGAAACCCTGAGGTCCAACTGCATCCCAAACCAGTCATCAGGAATGACTGCCATGTGATCCTTCCCGCTGTGTGCTAGATTGCAACTAAGTGCCCGTGAAGAGTTGGATGTGTCTGCCATTGGCTTTTCTGTTCCAATGTCAGAGCATCGTCACTGGGTATACATAGAAGGAAAAGTGACTTGTAAAAATAAATAGTGTGGGCAGAAGGGCTGGAGGTACAGAGGAGGATCTCAGTAGCACTTCGTGTGGCATGTTGCCTTTATAGGTTTACATGTCAGTTTCCCCTTCAAACTATGAGAGTCAGCAGAATAGGGGCCATGTCTGATTCCCATTTCTTCCCAGTACCCAGTTCAGGGCCCTGCATGTACTAAGCATTTAACAATTACTATTCATTCATTTTGTTGAATGAATGAATAGTGACTAAAATTAAAGTGTGCATCTCTTGATTATTAGAGCCTAACTCATCGTCAGCTCACTAACACTGTGAAATACTAGCCGAAGGAAAGAATAAACAAATGGATGAAGAAATAACCCTCAAAAGCCAAGCTTAAACCACTTTTCAGTCTGCAACGTTGCTATACCTGGTCTTCGGTTTTGGACTTGATTGCAAGGGCCAACAGAGCACTTTTCAAAGTGTGTTACTTTTTTGCCTGGTTCTTTGGAGGATATAGGTGCTTTCCCCACCCCCACCCCCTCCTTCTCTGTTTTCACCTACTGGCTATTCAAGTGCAGCCTTCCTTACGAAAATCAACCTACTTTTTTCAAATTTTTCCTAAAAGCTAAGATGGTTCAGGATAAAAACCCTAACCTATTTGAGAGAAATTGATTTTCTTCACATCATTTCTAAGCTGAGTGTGCTCTAGAATCTGGAATGATTTTGGTGACTCCTTAGGCATAAGGGAATCATTGTGTGATAGCGTTTTATGTTGAGTGAAGACAAGTACCAAAATGAGGACTGCTGCCTGGATGTGCAGTGTTATGAGCCTCAGGCCTCCAGGGCATTCCTTGCACACACTTCCGTGGCAGGGGGATATTGAGGTTGAATGTTTCTGTGAGGTCATGGCCCAGGGGCTCTGCACATGTTTATAAGACAGCTGCTTCCTCAACAGCATGGCATGTGCACGGTGCAGGTGCTGCCTACTTTCTGCGAGGGCACAACCTTGCCTGTGTCTCGAAGTCCTCTCCTTGGTTCTGGGATGCTTTAGACAGCATTTCAGAGTTGTGATGGCGGGGCTATAGCTTATGGTGGAGGGCTGTTACTCTTCAAAATGCCACTAATGTCAGCTCCAACCATAACCATTTGCATGCCATTGTCAAATGGAATAGATTCAGAACTCAAGGAAATGAGAGACTCTCATGAAGAGGCAAATGGAAGAGAGTTTAACAGGCTCTTTGGTCCCTCCCCAGTCCTCTTCATTCTGTTTCTCCTTTGCATGAAACATGCTGTCCAGTTTCTGCCAAGAAAAGCCTTTTATTTTTTATACTAGTCTCCCCTTCCTCTCCGCATGATTATTCCTACTGGACAAGTAGAAACACAGTATCTACAAAGTGCATTCTCCAGGTATAAGGCAGGTATGTAGAGAATTCCTCAGAGCTAAGAAGAGAAACAAGATTTCCATCAGGATTTCTGAATGTACTCTCAAGCAGGACATTCTAAGCACTTCAGAATCTTGTTGAACAGTGTTTTTCCAACACAGAGAAGGCTGAGTTCATCTGAGGGACACCCTGAGGGGAAACACCATGCCTTTGGGTAGGAGTTGAGAGACCTGGCTGTTAGTTCCAGCATAATAATACGTGATCATGTGATATGAGTCATGCCCATTTCTTTAGGCCTCTGTTTGATCTTTGATATGGGGAGGGAAGGGAAGAGGGCACATGCCACGCCAGACTCAGCGGCAATCAGGGTGTGTGTGTGTGTGTGTTTATGGATGGCACCAGTGCTGGATTCTCAACTACGTCAGTGTTTCCAAAGTGTGTTCCAAAGTTATATTAAGTGTTAATAGATATTTCAAAGAAAAAACGGTTTCCTATCAGAATCAGTCTGTAAAAGTTCTATGTAACCAACATTAAATGATTTTAACTGGTTTTATTTTTTACAATACAATCATTGATAATTCTTAATATAATAATGTGCACTGTATATTTCCAAAGGGGGATATATAATATCATGCAAAGTTATTTGGATATGTAACACCTTTGGGATATTTCTAAAGTTCACTACTCTTTAAAAGACTTTGTGAAACGTTGAACTGTATAATCTTTGAAAGTTCTTGAATTCTTTTGTCATTGGAATAACTGGCACCTCCACGCCTTTGCCCTTCGTCTGTAGAGTATTGACTCTGCTATCTTGCAGTCTTTGTCTTTTATGCTGCTTTTTCTCTGAAGAGATGGGCTCTGGTTGCCCTCTCAGTACCCCTGAATGATGGAAAATTGTTTTTTTCCCTTCTTTTATCTTGAAGTCTATGTATAATTCATCATCCTTAGTCAAAAGGAAATTCCTTATTTAAGTGCCCCAAAGAGTTTGTCAGATTTTGTAAGGAAATTCCACAACATCCAGTTCAACAAATAAATAAAATAGCAGGCATAAAATAGTCTTCCAGGGGTCTTATAGCATTTAATGTAATCACTTAACAGTGTATCATGTGAAATATTAGGAAGATTGTAAAGGTACTGGATAGAAAATAGGCAACTGGTAAATTGTCCATGATGAGTTTGGGTTTGCATTTCATTTCCACATATGATACAACTTACAGTCTCATGCATTATACCCAGAAGCCTCGGAATTACTATCTGAGCAGGCGTTAAATCCGTTACACCCCGAAGTAGCACTTACAGGACCTCTAGCATTTATTCAACAGTATTTGAAGAATAATAATGGTTTATAGCCTTGGCTTCACTGTATTTTAAACTGTTTGACTTCTCTGTGCCTCAGTCTCCTTGTCTGCAAAATAGGACAGTAGAATCTTTCTCATTGAGAATTATGAGAGTTAGATGAGTAAATATCAGTAAAGCACATAGAACATCCCTGATACATAGTAAGCCCTTATGAAGTGCTTGTTATTGTTATTATTGCACATAGAATATGTCTGAAGAGGTGTAAGGTAAGATAGCAGTTACTGCTTCTGTAAAAGATGTGAAAGAACTAGGAAACTGAAAGAGATGGGGGTAAATATTTTTTTTCCCTGCATGTGGTTTTATATTGTTGAATATTTAAAAATCATATGTGTTTCACCTAACCAAAAACAACAAAAAAAGATAAGCACCAATAGTTCCACTTAACAAGTATGGAATTGATGGCCTAACTTAATAATTAACTTTTTGTATTCCATAAATAAATAAATAAATATATATATGAAGATAGTAAAGTCAGAATTTGAACCAGGAACTGAACTCCAAAAATAGTGCTCTTTCCGACTTATCACTTTTAAAGAACAAGGAATAGGTGAGAGGTGTGTGTTTGGAGGTGAGGATGGGTGGGTGTTTGGTATTTGATATTTCTGAGTACATTTTATATTACCTCTTTCCTTAAGTTCTATAGACTTTTGGCTTTGGTCTACTGCAAATAAACACCCAGCCCCGATCCTTCCCTGCTAACTTGGACCTCGGCAGTGTGGACACGTTCAGGTGAACCTGCATGGGGGCCACAGGGAAACATAAATAGGTCGGCACCATGGAAGTTAGCATCTGTTTGCTTGGCTCCTAACCCTCTTATGCCTTTCATTTGTTTTGAACATTAAGCCTGCCATTTTTATCTGTCCTCATTTTGATGAAATGGACATGCAAATTTTCAAAACCCACTCAGCCTCTTCTCTCGCTCGCACAAAAGAAGTAATTGTACAATGAATCCATCATGTGTCCCAAGGAGGCAAACTCAATATTTATCTCTAAAAGGCCTTTCATTCATTTCTTTTTGTAAGAAACAAAATTGGCAACTTTTTTTTTTTCACAGCTTGTAAATTCTAAGAAACGCCGTATCTTTTCTTTTGATTTGTTCTGTAGGCAAAAAGGAAAAAAGGGTCTATATTGTTCCACAGTGCAGATGCACAGCGTTCACAGCTCTACAGTCCTGGCTATAACATGATTTTGAAAAGTTTATGCAGGGACCAGCTGAGTAATAAATCATGGAGAAGGAGTGTTTCAACCAGTCACCCCTCAGCTACTGCCTGAATGAGCTCCATGCTTTATCATTTCAGAATGAAGCTGCTTCCAATGCGTGCTTCATTTTATTACCCAATGTAAGCCATCTGGATACATTTAGCTTCATATAGATTTGCTTTCTCTTACTATTCATATCTTCTCAGACTTTCCATTACTATCATACTTGTACAAGAGTATTTCCCTTTTTTCCCTTTATCATGTAACAGCTCCAAATTGGCATTTGGTGAATTTATCATCATTGCTGTTCAGATTAGGGCAGTGTTTTTATTTCATTAAGCTGGAAGTCCTCTTTGCTGCAGAATCAAGCTTGATGCCTTTTATCTGAATCATGCTCCTGGCAAATGTTTCTTAAGGTTTTTGCACACTGGGAATTGCCAGATACTTCACCTTCCCCACCCATTTTTCCATTTGATTGGATTCATTTAACCATTTAACATACTTTTATTAAGTGGCAGTTGAAAAGGATATAATATAGGAAAAGATCAGTGATTCAGTTTCAAGGGGCTTTCAGTCCACTATGTGGATTTAGAGTTGGGGGAGGCAAAGAGGGAAGGGGAGGCAGATGTGCCAATAAAAGGTGCACTGTGCCACGGGCTTGGCTGCAGTGAGTTATGGCCAAGGTGTAGTGGGATCGTGGGAGAAGGGACTTCTCACCATTTACTGAGCCTTGAGAAGGAATTTTCTTCTTAATAATCTCTAAGCTGAAGTCCCACTCTCTCTAAATTTGCCTCACAGATGTAGCACTGCCCTTCTGAATGATAAAGTGCAAAAGAAAAATAAGCTAAATTTGGCTTAAGTCTGAGGAACTGCCCATACCGAGTCTTTTACCTTACCCAGTAGAGCTGAAAAGACATCTGCAAAATAACCTGGAATTTCAGCCTTGGTTCTCAATAAGGGGCTACATCTTTTAGACCACAGGCAGTTTTTTTCTGGCTTGGTAATTGTGAAGATATTCAGGACGTGAGAGCTGTTTAATAACAGATTTCAGAATGTGACACCCTTGAGTTTAAATGTGCACCCAAACAAAATGTAATGTTGAGCAAATTATTTATTCTTTTTTAGTCTATTTCCTCATTGATAAAATGAGGTTAATAATCATGCAATTTCACAGAATTGTTAGGATGATTAAATAAAATAATGCACATAAAGCTCTTGGCACAGTATCTGGCATATAATAAACCCTCAATAGATCTTAGCTCCTGCTATCATTATTGTTATTACTTGATATTCTTACTTTTCCTCTAGGAAATTCTCTGCCTCCATTTCTCCATTCAGGCAGTTTAAGACTTTGGTTATTATACCTACATGGTAATGTAAGTGGTATCTGAATCTCTGTTTTGGTGTTTTTTGTTTTTTGTTTTTTTAAGTGGCCCCCTTTTTTATAAGTATATTTCATATTTTGCTGCAACTGTTTGCAGATAATTTGTGAATATGTCTTACCCTAGTCAGCCTCAGGGAACTCCAGCCTGTTTTCCTTAGGAAACCAAGACAATTCTTTAGCAGATGATTTCATTGGTCCAACACCCCATGGTGCTTTGCAGCACAAAATGACAGAGCATGACAGAGAGGTTCGCAGCCCTAAGATCCGCACTGGGCCTGGGTTCATTCTCCAGCCCGAGTCATCAGTTCATCACACCCAGAACCACATGGACCTCTATCCCAGCCATGTCTGCATGATTCTCAGACACTCTAGAGAGAAAGGCAATCCATTATTTTTTTGGAGTATGCCATGTTGAGGAGTGTTGTCCATGATTATCAGAGTCACAGAGTTCAAGACTGAGTTGTTTCCCAGTACTTCCTCCATTGTGAAGTGCTGATGACCATCAGGCCATGAAAGCCAGTCCCAAAGACAGTCACAGGGGCTGTGTGAACAGGGGCAAGGCTATGGAGGAAGACCTGCACAAGTCTGGGCTGGCTGCCTCTCAGATATATCTTCCTTGGCAAGTCACTCAAGCCTTCCTTTCCTTATCTCTTAATTGGGGAAATAATATCAGTGACCTTGTGGAGGTGTCTTGAGAATCCAATGTCTCAAACACATTAAGGATTCAATAACTGAGAGTCATTATGTTGTCATATATGCTCCTTTTAGTTAGACAAACCTGTTGCTTTCATCTAAGAGTCAAAGATGTGAGGGCTCAAGTACTAAAGCTTTATCCTCAAAGCACCCCTGAAGGATGCTGGATGAGTGAAAGGTCTCTCTCTGAATAACCAAACACTCTGAAAGGATGTGTCAGATGTGAACAACTCTGTGAAGAATGGGCTTGGAAATCAAATGCAGTATAGAAATAAAGAAAGGATTTGTTTTGCATTGGGTAACTGGGAAAGGGCCAGGGAATAATCAGCTCATGAAGGTGAAAGCACTTTGGAAATATCATTTCAGGCTTTGGTAATTATTAAAAAATAAACAGAAAACCCCATGTGGAACATTCTGCTGTGACCTGTTCACCATCCTTCATTACTGCTTTACCATTCCTATACTCCATCCCCAGGCCATCCTCTGCCCAACCCTTTCTGCTGCCACAGTGTAAGGCAAATTGTATTTTCCAAAATATATAAATGAAAATCAAAAATAAGACAATTCATAGTGTTTCAGTGACATTCATTTAAATCTTTCTCAAGACAGGGAGATTCTCCCAAATTCTCCCAAATTGTGCCTCTTTCCCAACCTTATAAGCAACTGTCCCTTCATCCAAATACTGGAATGCCACTAAATGATGCTTCAAGTCAGGGTGGTGGTTATGCCTGAGACAATGGCAGCTTCTTGGGACCCTGTATAACATTTATTAAGTCAATATATCTGCAGAAATTTATTTTAAATCTCTCTGTATTTATACATAGGTATAATGCACCTAAGTAAGTATAAACTTACCTAAGTAAGTATAAAGTACATTAAAAAATGTAGTTTGAAGATTTTAACATCTTATTCCCTCGTGAACTCTAGAACTGTTCAGATAGTGGAAATTTTCCATCAGATGCATTATGCATATTCAATAGGGTTCATTTTGAGAGGCAACTTTTTGAAGTGGAAAGAATTCTGTGCTCCAGGCACGTTAATTGGGCTCTAGTCCCAGCTCTGCCATTTACTACTGGGGGACTCCAGGCAAGTCATTTAGACCTTTTAGGCCTCCATTTTCCTTATTTTTAAATAAGGTTAATGATTTCCATCTTGCCTCAAATTGGCATAGATGTGAGGCTCAAATAACTTTTTTGAAAGCACCCAGAAAACCTTATGCATTCTGCAAATATTAGTATCTAACAAAATATAGAAATGTGTTTTCAAGGTATCTCATAAACATCATAAAACCAAAATGTGTGCTGTATCACTTGGAAGAGATTGGGATGAAAAATCAGACTATAATAGAAGGTCCAAATACCAAAATGTAGGTTGTCTCTGATGTTAAGTAGTTAATTATTTATTTGTTTTTTGATAGGCTGTCATTAGGACTTGGCTCCAGAAAGAATTAATGAGAATTACACAGATTCAAATCTTCTCCATTACCCCATCGGTCATGTCTAATAACTTGCCATGAAATCGCATTGGTTTCTACAAAGTGGTTGGATATGCCAGCTCCCCTTTTCAACTGAACATGTCATAAATATACTTCTATCTCAACATCCCAGCTTTAGGAAAAGGTAGACACTGGCTTTTTTTTTTTTTCCCCAGAGGAAAGGATTTAAAAACCTATGTTCTGTATTCCCTCCTAGAGAAGAGGGGTTTCTTCAGTATTTAGCAAGTAATTTATTTTATGGTCTAGGTAATAAGGAACCTGACTGATAATTGTTATTCTAGGTAGTGTAAGAATAGAGGTTTGTTGACATGATGCTGACATATGCAGATAAACATAATATAGCAGAGCAAATTACCATACTCTGAAACAGACAACACAGAGAAAGAAGGCTCTGTCCCAGAAATGAAGAGGAGGGCAAGAAATCAAAGCAGAATATCCCAGTGGCTGTTTACAGGAAGAAACAAGGGCAACAAAATGGAAAGTCTTTCACAGAAGTGTACGATTAAAGAGATGGGAGGTGAAATATACTCCCCTCTATATGAAGGTTATTATGTATATAATGGATTCAATGAGATTGACTGTTTTTTAAAAAGTCTGTTACCAAGAACAAATTTAATAGACTGGTGAGAGGAAAAGGACATTAAAAAGCACATATTGATTAAAGCAAAAGTTAAAATTTGGGATGTTTTTGGATACAAGTCAGCAAACAAAGTTGACCTAGATATAAGCGTATTACTGGAATCTGTTAGAGGATGCATTGACTGATTTATGCTATTTTTGTATAATAACTATGACTAAGATAGAAATAAGAAATATGACTTAAAAATATTTTGATGGGATTAGTTCCCTCAGATTATCATGATATGGTTTGGATACAAATATTTTGTAAAATCAAATGGCAATATTAGGTAAAATTTATATTTTGAGGTACATAGAAAAATGCTAAAAGAAATGTAATACTTTTTCTCATTGTGTTGCATAGCATCTGTATTATTGAACTAAGATGTATTAAGAGCACACCTGTCCCTAATACTAGTTCTGGGGTCAGAGGAAAGTGGAGATAAAAACAGTGATGATGATAACAATAGATAATATCCAAGTTTATGTATTTCACCTGCCACCATTGTAAGCAATTTACATGGAACATCTTTTATTTCTCATAACATACTAGGTAGGCAGTACTAAAAACTTATTACCTCAGTTTTTCAGATCTGGATATGCAAGCCTTGACAATTGAAAGAACTTGCTACAAATCACAGTCTAGCAAACAGTAGAGTAGGGTTTTTATTCCGGCAGTCTCAAGATATTTGTTGAAGGCCTATTAATAACCTGGCATTGAGAGGGTATTTACATACACTTGTTATCTCAGTGTTTCTTAACCCAGGCTATCTTGCAAACTCACCTGGGGAGCGTAATAAAACCCTGATGCCCAGGAACCACACCAGGCTAATTAAATCAGAACCTCTGGGGACAGGAGGCAGGACGTGGCATAAATGTTTCTTAAATATAAACATCAGTAATGTATAAATGTAATATAAATATCTGTATTTTTAAAAGCTTCCTAGGCGATTTTAACATAGGTTTTTTTGCATCACTGTGGATTTAATATTCAATGCAAAATCTGTACATTTGTATTATTTGTATTATTCCTTTTTATTTATGAGGACTCCAAAAATTGATGGTGACAACTGACTTGCTCCAAGGTTGCTTACCAGGTAAAATGGCTGAGCTGAGATGTAAATGTAGTGCCGTCTGGGTCAAAAGCCCACATTCTTCCCAATGCCTCTGTGTATAGCCATTTTAACCAGGGCAATAAATTAACTTGTTCCCATTATTTACTGTTTATTGTAGAATTTAGCTTTAGCCTCAAACTCATATTATAGTTGATCTGGAATACACAAACAAGGAGTCACTCTGAATGGAGCATTGTGCTAAATGCTGTGGGAAAGCATGGGATAGACATGTAAATTTTCCCTCTTCAGAGACCTCTACCTTTCTACAAGGGTTCCAACCTGGGCTCCTGGGTCTGTCCTCTGGATAGCCCATGCAGTCCCATAGATCATTTGGGAAATACCTGTAATGTTTGTGAGACTGTAGCAGAGGGAGCTAAATTAACTTAAGGATTGCTGCCTCGCTTGGAATACAAGGGGTGTGATTCCAGATGCAGTGGCATTACCTCTTACATTATCTTCATAAAGACAAGCAATACCCTTTCATGGGGTTTTCTACTCTGATAAACTGTCAAAAACCATTTAAAACTAAGTCTAGGAAAAGCTGTTATATGTGTGTATGTGTGCACATTTAATAAAATGCAGGATGGGAATATAAAACAATAAAACAAATTTCATTAATGGCTCAGAAACTAGATTCAAACAAGGACTTTCTTGTCCCTAGCAATTAAATATTACAGAAAATGTGACTCATAGCATGCCTTTGAGTAAACCCATGTATATATTCATACATGCTGCATGCATACATAACATATATACATATGTATATGTTATGTATGCATGCACGTATACACACTGGTATATATGGACAACTGATTTAATCATTCCATGGTAATCCAATATAATCCATTTTTAAAAAATATAATAATTTTCATATTCATATAAATTTAAATGAGAAAAAGACCTATAAGATTGCATGCATATATATATATATATATATATATATATGGAACATAATATGTGTGACATCTACACAATTGTAGACCCATAAATATATTGCATTTTTTACTACATTTATATATAAAATTGCAAATATATCTGAAACTTATCTCATGTTTACCAATATGTGATATATTTATATTCACAAAGATGTATCTTATGAACTCTGAATTTTAGGTAAAACAAGTGTCCTTCTCTCTGGTTGATTGTAAGAATCACTTCCTGAGCTTTTTAAAAACCTGAGTTCCACCAGTCTGGATTCTGATTCAAAAGGTCCAAAGTGGTCCTGTCATGGTCTTCTTTAATATGCTGAGGGAATGAGGCGTCATACCCCAGAAGCCACAAATTTGTCTTAGATGGTAGTGTTTCCTTCCAGCATGGAATTGAGGCAGAAAGGGGAGAAAATATGTGCCAACCTTTGCGGTCTATGAGTGATTAGGGCCTGGACTGCCATCTCTTCTAGAAGGCACATTGACAACAGACACAAAAGCCTTAGCTAGAACTCACCGGCTGACAGCTCGGCCATTGAAATTGTGAATTTACATTGAATTCAAATGAAGTGTTAAGACAACATCTCAAACATCTCTTGCTTAATGAGATTCTCTATCTGGCCAGCCAGGCAGCAGTCTGATTTCCCAGTCAGATTTCGGTTTACAGATGCATTCTTGAATAAGGGCACTGTGCTCAAATATGACATTTTTCTTTCTTCCTCTGTTCTAACTGCATCCATCAGCTTCCAACATGGATCCAAGCAGGAAAGTTAAACTGACAAGAACCTCTATCTTCAGAGCAGTCTGGGAACTAGACTCATGCTATTCCCTCTCCCTCTCAGTTTTAGATGCATTGACGCAAGTGTAATTTCTTGAGAAGAAGCCATACTTCAGATGAGTTCTATGTGTGCTTTCTGAGCAATTGTGTTAGTGTCTTGTGAAATTTCCAAAGCTAAGCTACAAACTCTCTGGCTCCTTCTTTTTTAAAAGTCACCTAGGTAGACCTAAGATCCTCTTAGAATACCCTGTCAGTTTTTTAAGATGTTTCAACTGAACAAGGGATCTATAGGGAAAGATCTGAATACATGGTTTCAACAATGAAACCCTTTGAACCTGAACTGTGTTTTTCATCCAACAACAATCACCACGCCCCAGACAAACTAACTCATCTATTCTCTGCACGTCTCAGTGAGGTAAGCCAATGGAAGATATCCACTGGCTTCCACCAATGGAAAAGCAGACACAAAGAGAATGTCTACAAATTCTTCAAGATCCCTAGAGGCTTGGGAATCATGCTTCTAGCAAAACTCTTGGCTTTCTGCCTGATCCCAATATCTGCCCATTTAAATAATGAAATTCTGCTGTTCAAGTAGAAGAGGAACTTGTGTTAGAAGACTTCAGGCTAATTTAATCTTTAGACATCACAGCTGGGGTTTTAGCAATCCTCATAGGCAGCTGTGATGAAGTTCCATAGGCCCACCCTTCTCAGAATTATAGAGCCCACACTGCTCTCCCAAATGAGCAGGTGCAGTTAGGTCTCCACCTATCTCATATGCTGCTCACTTCTCCACATTCAAATGGTTGATCACATGCAGGGGCTTTCCAGCCCCCAGAGTAGATCTCATTAATGTGTCTCCCTTAAGTCCAAGCAAATCCCTTGACTCGTAATTTAGATTCCAATATGTCGCCCTCATAACATTCATCCTCATGGAGTTCTCAGTGTCCCTGTCCCCTACACAGCTCCCAAAGCTAACTTGTTTTGCTGCTGACAAATGTCTCAGTACACTTTCATTGATGACATTGGTGTCTCCACACTTCTCCAGAAATGGCCACATTATATAAGAACCCTGTCTCAAATTAGGCACTCTTTTCCTAGCTGGAAGTAAAAAGTTAAAAAAAAATTAAAAGTGTTGTAACATTTTTTACAGAGTGTATGTAATGAAGCCAATAATCATTTATTAGGTACTAGCTAGGTATATTACCCCTCACCACACATTAAGAATTCTGGCACATAACAAAATAGGAAGTGTGGCCTCTGCCTCCAGGGCTGTACAGAGGGCATGTCAGGGAGCAAGGGGCCATCCTAGTAGATGATGAGAAAATCATGTAAATCAGTATAAACACCGTAACTAAAGTAATGCAGTGAGTGATTTATAAAACAAAAAATTTATTGAGCAACTGTCCTTTGAAAAGTGCTCTCCTCAGTGCTGTGGGGGTGCAAGTCAGTTTATCATACAACCATTTGTATTAGTTTGCTAGAGCTATAGTATAACAAATTAAGACAAACAGCAGCTTCAAACAACAGATGTTTATTTTCTCATGGTGCTGGAGAATGATGTCCAAAATCAAGGTCTTGGCAGGGCCATGATTTCTCTGAAACCTGTAAGGGAGGGTCCTTCCTTGCCTCTTCCCAGCTTTGCATTCCTTGGCTTGCAGCTGTATCACTCTAGTCTCACCTCTGTCCTTGCATGTCCTTCCCTGTGTGTGTGTGTGTGGCGGGGGTATGTGTGTGGGGGGGTGTATGTGTTTGCATGGCCTTCTTAATGGAAAACCAGTCATTGTATTTAGGGCCCACCCTAATCCAATATGACCTCATCTTAACTAATTGCATCTGCAAAAGCCTATTTGCAAATAAGGTCACATTCTGAGGTTCTGGGTAGACATGAGTTTTAGGGAGATAATGTTTAACCATATACCCCTTAAAGATCTTATCTTTTGGGGACTTACTTTATGAGGGTCATAGACCGTGTGCCATGGCTGTTCAGAGAAGGAGGTCCAGTGTTCATGTGCAGCCTCTGGAAAGGCTACTTGGGTGCAGGTCTGACCATTGCTGTTATTTTCTTAGCTCTTATGGTATACAGCATAGCTTTTTAGATTGCAACCTGCTGTGGGCCAAGTGCTTTCCTAGTCCTTTTTCACTTAATTTAATCTTGTCCTCACAACAGACTTTGTAGTATTATTCTTTCCATTCTGTAGATGGGAAACTAGCCCCAAAAGTTGACCTAACTTAGTTTAGTAAGTTAGGACCTGGGAATCAAACCAGACCAGCTCCAAAGTCTATTCTTCAGGCTGAACTCACAGTTTCTGATTTAGACCTTAGTCACACTTTTTTTTTGTCATTATCATCGTTGACGCTCGGGCAGACTGGGTTTCCCGGATGTGTACATTGTATCTCAGTTTGCCTGATCAATCAGTTCTCTTTCCCACCTATCAAAGAGAAGAAAACAACAGAAATATCAGAGCTTATGATCTTCATCAAACTTCTAAACCCTTTGAAAATCGAAGTAACTATCTTGAACTTTTCCTAATGTATGTAGTATGCTCCTATATTCATTTTCTTCCCTCGTGTTTCTGGTTTATGAACAGGACAGAGAAGGTCACTGAATACATTGCAGGGTAAATGTGAAACTCTCAAGTTACCTGTTGGATTTTACAGACTGAAGCATTTGCAGTGTCCTTCTCACAATTCTCAAGCATTAGTTATGCGCAGGAATTCATAGGCAGATGAAGTAGATGTCCAGGAGTCTAGTGTCCTGTTCAATCTCTTCACCAACTTACTGTGTGCTTCAGGAAAGGGCACTTGCAGGCCAAACCTACCGACAGATCTGTTTCATTGGGTCAAGTGTTTTAGAATAAATTTTGGTTTTGAGTGATTTTAAGGAGGGCAGGCACTCTCCAGGTTCTCACAAGCCTCACTCCTCTTTGTTTACCCCTGGCCTGAACTGCATCTTTATGTTCTCCAGCCCCTGGAAGCAGTTCTGTTTGTTACTTTACCTTAATATTGTAGTCTTCAAAGTATGGTCCCTGGACAGACAGCATTAGCTGCCCCTGGGAACTTGTTAGACTTGTAACTCTCTTGTCCTCTAGACTTACTGACACAGAAATTCTGCAGGGGGGGATGCAGCAATCAGCTTTAACAAACCTCCCAGATTATTCTGCTGTGCACTGTACTTGGAAAACCACTGACTCAGCAGTAAATTGGAGTTTCCCACAGAAACTCTTCCTGTCTCAGAAAAGAACTGCTCCTTTTTTAATGGTGAACTTCTCTCTAATGGCTCACAGCCCACAAAGGTGCTGGATTATACTGTGTTCTCACATGACTGTTACAGCAATGATCTGGGGTAGGGGTGGGGTCCCCTAAGCTCCTCTCAGAGATAAACAGTGGCTTGGTCAGGTGGGTACCTGTCAGTATTTGGATCTCAAACCTAGGTCCTTTTTCCTCCACACTCACCTGCTTAATAATGGAGTGTGTTATATATTGATGAATAAATACAAATAAATGACTTTACTTTTTCTAGTGGGATTAAGGAAGAAACTATATTATTACTCTTGTGGTGATCACACCATTTTTTTTTCATTTATGTGTTTTCTCTTTCATTCCACAGTTAAAAAATACCAACTCTACAGTAAGCGGGGTGCTAGGTGATTTTCTGAACTTAAAAATGTTCAGAGCACATGCAAATTCATGCAAAAAAACCAATCTTTCCAACCTCCTAAGGGATAAACAACAACTTATTTTACAGCTATAAAAATTACATCATTGGGGCTAAAAAATTACATATTGTCTAACAGACTACACTGACTTTGAGAGGAGTTATACTTAATACTATGAATTAGCATGAATAAAGGTAATCATATTTTAGGTCTTAAATGCAAATACAATCTTTTACCGCTAAGCCCAAAGGAATTCCCATCATTAATTCCTGCTTTAATTGGTCAGATGAAAACTTTTGCCAGAAATACCTCATTCAGTTTTTCAAAGATGTGCTTATTGGATATTTGTCACTGTTTAAAACTTAGAAGTCAAATCAAAGGGATTGTCAGGCTGGTCTTAAATAGGCTTGACATTCATTCATTCATTCACTCACAATTATCTATTGAATGCCACTATGTGTCATGTGCAGTGCTAGGAGGTGATGAGACTGTTATGAACAAGATGGTCCCAGAACCTCCTAAAAGCTCTCTTCCAGAAAGAAAGCCAGCTAATAATTTAATGAATTAATTAAATTTGCTGTTAAGTTAGAAATATAAATATAAATATTACTGTACTGTGAAAGAAAAATGTAGTATGTTCTGAGAGTCACTCATTTGGGTATTTCACCTAGTTTGGAGATTGTGGGAGGATTGAGATATCAGAAAAAAGATATATTATTGGTTAGATGCTTTATTTGATTTGTTTGGGAATAAAGGCCATGCCCATGGTATGGGAATTAGTTGGAAAACCATAGACAGTGGGCGTCAGAAGAGATGTTAGAGGCTATAATGTCTATCTCACTTTTCCCCAGTTTAGAAGTGAGGAGCCTAGGGTCCAGGAATGATGAAATGAGTTAATGAGAGCCACAGTCAGTGATTGGAAGGAGTGTGAGTGGGCACAAGCTCAGAACTGCTCACTGCCAGGCCAGGGATGGAGACATGCATCTCCCTAACACAAGTGAAATTTCCATATGGTAAAGGACATGGCAGAAGATTAAGGGTGAGGTAGGGTACAGGGCTTTGGAGCAATGGGATAAATGAGTCTGCTCAGGGGAAGAGAGGAGATGCAAGAGAGCCAGAGACCCAGTGGGACAAATATATGAACTGTGTTACCCCCATCACTCCCTCTTAGTTACTCAGATATTTTGCTCTTTCTGTCTCTATTCTAAAAGAAGTTTCTAGAACTTGGATACAGTACAGTGAAAACACACCATGCTCCATGTTCTCATTTTTGCGTGGAAAGAGTGACTAAGGGCCTCCTTCTTGAGCAATTTTCTTGCTGTTCATGTATGATGATCTAAGGCTGTGGGATAGAACCTGCTGCTTTGTAAGTCAGTCTCTGTTGTGGTATAACTTTGATCTCTGCGTGTGAGTGATGGTGGGTAGCAGCTCTGAGAACTGTCTCAGGTACAACACGTGTGAAATTCAGGGTGGGTACCATAAGCTAGAAAGACGTTGCTGGGCCCCAGAGGTGAGACCAGATGCAAACCTGACATGATGTGGCTAGAGGAAAGGGTGGGCAGGTAGAAAATGGAATAAAAAATCTTCCTTTGCTGTTACCTCCTTAGTTGTTTTCAACTCTTTAACTCAGCGAACTAGACTGAATTACTGGGCTCTGAAATCTTTTGTTGTGGAGGTGGCAGCTGATGAAAAGGACTTCAGAGATGTGTATAAAATTATCAATTCAAATGTTTCAGAGGCTCTTCTTTTCAATATTTTTTCATAGCTATTGTTTTTTTTTCTTTGGTTCAGCTATGCAAGAGCCTTTGGAATGTGTAATAATATTTCTGCAGTGTAGAACTGGAAAATGAGTCACGAAGAGGCTTCATGACTTGCCCTGGGCCACAGGTTACTAGCTGTATGTTTTTCCCACTACTTCACACTAAAGGGGTGGTGTAAGAGTTAGAGGTGGCTGAATGTGAAAAGAAACTGAGGTGAAGACTCCTGGAAATGAGCGACAGCCAGGCCTTGAGCTCCTCTAATGAAAGGCGAGGGGCAATGGATTTAAACTAGGAGCACACACTGATTAAATTTTGAAAGAAATGCACTGAGATTTTAAAATGTATGAAGGGCTTATGGGAATGAAAAACTAGAAAGGAAATACGAGGGCCCAGCTAGAACAAAGCTATGAGATGTGTGCCTGCTTTGTCTAGGCTTTAACACTGTCTAAGTTTACTGACTTTCTAAGCTTACCCTTCAAGAGGGATGAAAGAAAGGATGCTGCTTTCGAGAGTTTTTTTGCTTTCTTCTCTCTTGTATCTGCGCTGGCGAATGTGCCTGCATGTGCATGCAGACACACACACACACACTCACACACACACACACACACACACACACACACACACACACACACACACAGTTAACGTGGGAGCTGGGAGAAGTCAGTGGGTGGCAGAGAGAAATGGGGCAGAATTGGTGCATCAGGGGGCCTAAATCCATGTGATGATCAAGTTCATAGCAATTTCCCCAGGAGACTGTATCATATTCCAGTGAACGGGAGTATGGCAGAAGGTTCCCATGGCAACAAAAGGCCTGAAATATTGACTCTGACTAGTAACAGGCCAGTGAAACAGCCTAACTAGGATTTATGGTACATTATAGTGTGAAAAGCAGGAGAAAATTACTGGAAAGGCAGAAATTATAGCACAACAGAACATATCAACTCCCAAATCCATCTTCCTAATTAAAACAACATACTCAGGGGTAGAGCGCATAGTAAGGCTGTTAGCTTAAATGGGGATGAGCTATTCATACTTTGTTATGAAGTTTATTGTCTTTAAGACTAACTGTGTATATATTTGGAGAGGGAGAGGGAGAGTAAGGTAGTCAGGGGAGGGATTGAAACAAGAATACCGGTCAGTTGGATCTCTTTAACCTCATTCTTGGTAACATAAGATTTCTTTAGATACTAGTCTCTGATCCCACTGGAGAATTCTTAATTCACAAATCCCTTTGTATGTAAATAAGTCATCACTTTCAGGCATGAAGGCCAGGAGAGTGATACCTATACTCGATTCCATTGGAACCCACCAGGAAGGGGGAAGGCAAAAAGAGGACTGATCAATGAGGTTTATTGCTGAGAAAAAAGGACCTTGTATTTCCTGACCCAAAACAACAACTCAATTATCTTAATATCTATGACAGAACTAATCTAAGTAATTTAAAGATACTAGATTAACTTTCTAAAAACATTCCATATTGTGCATTTTTGATCAGAAGAAAATAAAACAGTATTCCACATGAATACAAGGTATGCCCAGTGGGCCAAATGTTTCTATTTATTGTAGCTAGAAGAAAATCTAGGCAGGTTCTGCTTTGGTAAGTGGAAGATTTAAAGATGCAGAGGAATGAGACCAAGACCCAGAGTCATTATTCAAGAGACCAGTGGACATTAATGTCCCTTTGTTAAAATAAAGACCAGTTAGAAATAGTCAAGAAAATCCAGAAATGCACATTCAGCATAATTCAGATGCACTTTGTGCATATGTAATGCAGGATAGGTCCCAGAGACATGGGAAAGGCCCATTTCTGGGGTGCCTCTGGCCATTCAATAGCTGGGGTTCAAGAGCATTGTCTCTGATGTTCTGCAGGGATCTATGTGGGAATTGAGGACAATTGTCAAGGAGAAGTCATTAAGCATGAATAGCTGAGGCACTGCTCAGATCTAAAGAATACCAAGCCAGGAAATTCTAAGAAACTGCAAACAGGTAGTCCTTCCAAACTCAAACCAGAGACGTATTTTGTTTGGGCAGCAAATTCTTTTCTTTCTCTTTTTTTATGAATATCTTAAAAAGAGGGAAAAATACTTCCCTAGCATGCCAGTCTCAACGTTTCCTTCATGTCTTAGTTACCAGCCTGCCCCTAAGATTTTGGGTTTGCAATGTCTGTAAGTCTTCCTCACAATTTTAACTTTATGTGGAAACCTTTGCCTTCTTGGAATTCTTATGAAAACCTCCTAAACACTCAGATTCTTGGTCAGAACCTTAGTTCTCAGTCGGGAACCCAGTACGGGAGAATGGAAAAACCATTATTGTATAGTAGTTAACTTGTCATCGTGTACTTAATTAGCCATCAGCAGGTATTTAGTGAAGACCTACTAAATTTTGATAAATGTTGGGAATACACCTATGAAATGTGATCAGTGCAATCGTTGCCCATTGGGGGAAGACTGACATTAAACAGATAATTATTTAATAAATACAATAAATATACAAAAGAAGACATATAACAAAAGAATGTTTTGAAAATTATAATTTTTCATTTAACACCATCTGTATTTCCTATAACTGTAATTGCCAAAGTAGCCCTACCTGACATTCTTCTAGGTTTATGAGATTACAGAGCCCCATATTTCCATAGCTTATGTCAATGTTATACTCACAACCACTACAGTTGGCTGTTGCTGTTTTTTGTGTTCTTTTTCTGTTTTACATACAGGGCCTGGAGGGCATTTAGAAGATTTCTAAATACCCATCTCTGTGTATTTCATATAATTCATTTCTTTGTCTTAAAGTTGCAGTTTAGGAAAGAATTATTATTGAAAATCCTTAGCTGTTGTGATAAGGTAATGCAAGGTTTTCTGTGGCAAAGTAAACGTATGTTGTGGATATGGTTAAGCCATGTATGATTAAAGCATTATTTATGCTTTATTTATAAGTGTTTGCTATTGATAACAGCTCCCCAAAGCAAGATTCACCAGTATTGCTGCAGCATATGGGACTTTTGCTATAGATTAATAATGCTGTGATATTTTCTTTAATGAAGGTAGAAACGATTGCTTTATTTTAACAAAGGGACCTCTATGTTCCCCCTGAGTTTGAGCCTTGAATGTAGACTGTCAGGGATGCTGTATCACAGCTGTCTTCATGCTGATAATGACTCTCCCTGGGATTTTATAATTTCTGCCCGCAATCCATTGTTTTCTCTCAGGAGGTACTGAGCAAATTTACAGGGCGATTCTTCAATCCAAGCACAAAAGAGGGTTGTTTTTTCCCCCCCACATTTTGTTATTTGATTTTCTGTCTCCCATTCTTCATATTTCCTTTACTTTCATGTTTGTCTTTTTCTTCTTTTACTCTTCTTTCCTTCTTATGCCAAACATATAGTGGATGCTCACTATTAATAAGTATTAATAAATATTATTATTGTGTGTTATTTACTCCCTCTGCCCTCTCCTTTTGAAAAAATAACCTTTGTTAACTGTGCTTTCTTATGCCCTCATGTTATTGGTTCTCAGAACAGGCATGATAATGAGGGAGGCAATAAAGAGTAATGATAAAAAAAATAAGTAGAAGCACAGATCTGACTGAAATCCTGGTGCTGCCACTTTCCAGCTGTGCACTGGGCAAGTTATTCAACTGCTCTGTGCCTTAGAGAATGGCTAGAAATGTTTTTATCTCACTCAGCACAGCACCTCACCCTTAGCAAGTGGAACATAAGAGTTTTGTATTATTATTTTTGCAGGTGTACATAATTTCATCCACACACTCCCGTCATGGGCCAGAGGGAAATTATATTCAGAGAAATTGCATCTTACTTTGCCTGAACCGGAAATAGAATTCTGGATTTGCAGCTGGTAAACTGAAATTAAGCCAGGCCTCAGGCCCTTGGGTCAATCAAGCATGTATCGCAGTATTGAAATCATGTCCCATTATCAGCATCCTTCCGGAACCCAGTGGAAGAGGTCCTAGTTCCAAGGCTGTAATATAGTATGCCCAGCGAGGACCATGTGCCTGGGACATAAGGAGTGTCCACAGAGTTTGCCAAACTGCACTAGATACTTTCTCTGTGCATATGACAGTTTAACATGTTCAAAGGAGCAATGCTGACATTCACCTTGCTTCTCAAGACCAAATTCAACCAATGTTAGAATAAGATCCCTTATTTGGTCATGTTGGATACTTCACAGTCCAACCTCAATGTTCTAGGACATGGCTAACATAACTGAATTCTTACATAATTTGAAGGATAACATCATTATGGTTGGTTTTGATAATAACCTGGTTTGAATGATTTTTAACTGCTTGTGATTTAATTAATATTCTCTCTAATCTGTGAATTTATAGTCCAGTGAAAACATTTTAATAAAGGAAGTAATGCATATTATTTCTGATCACTGTCCTGTTCTGCTCTTTCAGATCCAACCTAAAGCATTTGCACTCACCCAATATGTATTTTTAAGCAGAATTTTTACTATAGGTTCACCTGGGGCAGGTGAAATGTTTGCATTTAAAGTCACTCTAAATACAAACCTAGAAACCTGTTCCACTTCTCATCACCCACCCCTCCTCCTTTCTCTGACTCTCCTCTCCATCTCCTCAGCCTTTGACTTCCTTTCTACTTTCTTTCCTCCGAAGAGCTGTGTTTCTACTTCCACTTCTTTGTCCTTCCTGATGCCTGCCCCTCCCCCCCTCATCATCTGTCCCATTCCTGGGACTTCTTGTCATTTCCATTAACTGCACTCATGAGAAACACTTCCTTTGATCTTATGTGGGTCTATGCCTCAGAGCATCATTAAAGTAAATCCACCTTTTTTGCTCTTTTATTAAAAAGCACCCCTACCCACCCTCCATTAGCTACCAGAAACCTCTTGTCTCTGGATAGCAAATTCTGTAGAACTTTCCAACCAAGTACTCTCATTATACTGTTCAATGGGTGCCCCTTTCTTATCTGAATCTGAAAAGGAGTATGGACTGTTAACACCTTCAGCTGAGTAAACTGCAGTCTTCTCAAAGTTAATTAATATGTAAATACTTGCTAAGGGAAGGCAACACATTTTTCAATTAATTTATCAACAGTAGCTCAGGACAATAGACTCTCCTCTCTCTCTCTCTCTCTCTCTCTCTCTCTCTCTCTCTCTCTCTCTATATATATATATATATATATATATATATATATATATATATATATATATATGCATATATAATTAAGCTCCTCAATATTTGCCTAGACTAAATTTGAAGTAAACATGAAATGTCTAAATTATGTAAGGCTTATGTGACAACATTAATGCTGCTGTAGCTGGGCTGTATTCATCCCAGCCTTCCCCCACCCCCCATCATTTCCTTTGTGCCTGGTCTTCCAGCTCTTTCATAGTTAGCTCAGCAGCCCAGCTCCCCATGCTGACTTAATATAGTAACCCATTAGCTGCGTCTGTTGCCAGGCAGGTGCATCTGGGGAGGTCTCTCCCTGCACACTAGGTGAAACCTCAACGTGGACTGGGGAGGACTTTTGACTCTGATGGAGAAAGCATTCTGGTCCAGGTCAGACAAGTGAAGGTATGGAAGGAATTTATTAAAGCGGGAATAGCAGTGAATGGCAGTAATCATGCAGGCAGCAGAGAGCAAGGGAGAACAGAGGAGGAAAGGGAAGCTCACTGAACTCCTGCTCCATATCGCGCAAATCTCTTGCCAACTCCTAAAGCCAGGGTCACCTGGAGTTCAGTATCTGCTTGAATCTGCACAGTGTGGGAACTAAGTCTCTACTAGTCCAGGATGTGGGGAAGCTGCAGAGCAATGGATAGAGTGAGATCACATTCTGAGAACTTCCCAAGCAAAGAGAGGAGATTTTCAGGCAGGCTACTAAAGAGCATGATCGTACAGCTGCAGTTCTATCTGGGTCATCAGGTGACAGGAAGTTGCAAGGCCAATTCAGAGATCTCAGTAGCCCTTTCTTATTTGTCTGAAGTAGGATAGAGAGAGTGAAGACTTGTGCTTAAGCCTGGAAAATTGAATGAAATAGGAAAGTAACAAAGACACTTATCACTGGGAAAAGGGGTCTCTTATTAACCTCCCAAGAGGCTTGGAAGAGTGCAGAAGACAGCCAGTTGGGCAGAAGACTTCATTTAAGGCAAAGTACACATTGAAAGAGTGTGGGCAACCACAGAGAGGAGACATGCTTAAGGGTTTAGGGTTTGGAGTTCTATAGAGCCTTTGGGTAGGGCTCAGCATAAGGCATGATGTATACAGATGATTCATAATTCCTTTGAAGTTTTGTCTTAAGAATAGGGTTATTTAGGTGACTGTGTTGATCCAGATCTTGGTGTTCTTTATCCATGTGTAAATAAGTTCATTTACACTTGGGAGGTCTATCTCTGGTCCTGGCTACAAAGTTACTTAATTGATTAAGGGGCTGGAGGAAAAGGAAGAACCGCATATAGATTATGTTAAAGAATAAGCTGGGCCTTTTTTGCAGGCTAAATAGATTTTAGAGTGGCATGACCCTTGTCCATTTCCCTGCCCTATCTCAATTCTTTAGCTTTTTTTTTGACATGTTGGAATTAAAGGGTCTCATATTAATGTCATGGACAATATCCATCCTTTTTTATTAGTTTCAACCAAAGGACTTCCCTTCTCCACCATTCTATGTTTTGTTTTTGAGTGAAGAATAGATTACTTATGTATTTGTCATAAATTTTAACTCTGCAGAATGACCACGTTCACACTTTCTTTAGATTTCTCTAATTTCTATTGTTCTATCCATCTGTTTCTATTGGCTTCATATTTGACTGTTGCAAGCAAAATGGTTAAAGAAAGCATGCCTTCAATATTGAATGTCTAACATAATTTTCATAACTCTTCCTCATTACCATAAAATGTAATGCTTACTTGAGCTTCTCTTTCCTCTCCCTCTTTCTGCCTAAATCAACCACTCATGTTCATTTATTTTATCTTATTAATTAGACCCTCCAGCCTCCTGAAGCTGCTTTCCTTCTAATACTGATTTACTAAGTTCTTTCTAGCACCAGAGTTCCACAAACTGCATCAGGAACTCAACCATTTGTGTGTTATTCATGGGGGCTTCTTTAGTGTGTTTATTTAAAATGATTATCTATTTGATAAACCATTCCCAAAAGGTCTGGGTGTTTTCTTTTTTCCATTTTGTTGTTGTTGTTGTTTGTTTGTTTGTTTGTTTTTATTCAGAGCTACTAGCGATTTAAGAGCTTGGTTTTTTCCAGAAATGACAAAAGTACTCAGAGGAATAGTATCAGGGAACGCTTAAAGTTACAGGCTCCTGATTGGGCTCCTGGCACCACTTGCTATATGACTATAGGGGAGGAAAAATAGATTTCCCTTTTCCCTTTTCCCTTCTGTGTTCTTGGCTGAGACCACCCTTTAATAAAAGACAGATTAATAGGAGAAAAACAGAGTTTAATAACATGGATATTGCCTGTATATATGGGAGATACCCAGGAAAACTGAGTAACTTTCTGAAATGGCCCAAGCTATCACCTTGAATACCTTCTCCAGCTAAAGACAGCATATGTGTATATGTGCGTTTGGAGCCTGGGGACTGGAGCCAGTTATGAGAGGTTAGCATGAAAAACACAGTAAACAAGTAAACAAGGATAAAGTTGTTAAGAAGATTTAATTCTTTGCCTTCTCTATTGATAAAACTTCCTGGAGATTGATCCATTCTCCTCTTCCTGATACAAAAGGAGACATCCTTACAAATAGAGATTTGCCTTATAAATGTAAATTTCTCTTAAGATAGGCTAACTTCTACTTACTTTTCAGAACTTCTGCAGTGTCTTCTGTATCTTAAATATGATGAACTTAAAATAATCCTTATGCCAAAAAGGTACATTTTGGGTGGCAAATTCTGCTACCCTTTATGACCTTGGGCAACATCCCTAACCTTTCTGATCCTCACCTTTGTCATTTCTAAAATGGAGGTTAAGAAGTCTTGAATCTCCAATAAGAGCCCAAAAGTTTGATTTGTTGTCCATTAGGATGGATATACTATTCAAATTGCCATTAATTTACTCATTTATTACTTCTTTATTGAGTTCAAGCCACTATCCTAGGTAATAGTGATATTACCTAGGTTTTAAAGCATGCCGCAGATTTAACACATTCTTTTATGTATGTGTTATTTTGAGCTTTCAGGGAACATTTACAGGTGTGTGTGTGTGTGTGTGTGTGTATGGTAGGCAGTAACTTATCAAGCATAGCAAGTGAATTTACCCACAGCTACCCAGCTAGTCATTAACATGGTCCTCTGACCCCACAGGCCATTCTCTCTGCACTTCATCTCTAGGTTCTGCACATATATTATGTTTCTCTAAGTGGAACCTGCTTACAATCTTTATGAGTGATCATATTGCAACATGCATGTTAGATGTTACACATACATGGTTCATAGTCCAAGGATAGCCTGTGCAATGTTGTCCAATATTTAATAATTGTGATCACAATCTAGTTTTCTAGCTTCTCTTGAAAAATTAGAAGATAGAGAATTACAGAGTTTGTTATCCCAAACCAGATAATGACCAGTTGAAGCTGTCCTCTTTGGTTGAAGCCTATGCTAATTCTCATTATTAGACCCTGACATTCCCCATCACCACTCTACATGAAATGTTGCCATACACTGTTGTGTGCATGAGTTTGGATTTCTTATACTTTGCCACATTATTGCTTAGCTCATCTGGCATTTCAGGTTTTGACTCTTTCTTAAACTACAGATATGGTAGTCACTGATTGTGGTTTGGATGACTAAGTGAGTAATAATAATGATTCTACACACACTTGACAGCATGCAAAGAACTTTTAAAAGAATTCTGTGCTGTAATGCTATCTCGATTTTATGGTGATTTGCCCAAATCAGTCAACTAGTATGTACTAGAGGCAGAATTAGAGTCCAGGACAGTTGGTTCTAAGACTCATGCTCTTCTCTGGTTTATTCTACTGCCATTCATTCATTTGTTCATTTATGCACATATTCACTCAATAAATGAATGATTATTGGGAAGTACCAAATGTATTGCAAACACTGTACTTGAAGCTAAAGATACACATATGAATAAGATGTGGCCCCAGGCCTTCAGAAGCTTATGGTCTATTTATGGGCAATGGGTAAGCAGATTACTCTGAGTGGGTTGTGATGTATGCATAAAAGGTATACGTGAGCTATATCATGTTACTGTCAAAGAGCATATGATTAATTTTGTCTGTGACTTAGCCATGTCTCTGCCATTATAAAGAGTAGCATGATTAACATGGAGCCTTACCAATTTCTCTGGGGTGATGTGGCTTATCTGTAAGTACATGCAGAGTGTGGCCTGCTGAGCAGCAGCAAAGAGCAAAATGTTAAGAGTACTGCACTGGATATCAGGGCACCAAGTATTTAGTCCTGGCTCTGATACTGTCTAGCAGCTTAGAAAGGTCATCACATGTAGATGTGCCTAAATTTCTTCATCAGAAAAATAAGGAAGCATGAGAGGGAGATCCCAGATCCCAGAAAATAAGCAGGTTTTAGTCCCAGATACTTATGGATTGTTGGATACCCTTTGCCAAGCTGTGAAAGATTTGAGACCGTGTATGTGCTTAGTTGTAAAGAGTGCTGTGATCAAAGGAGCTATGTCTGTCAGGCACCAGAAGAAGCTTCTGAGACCTAAGGGAAAATGTGATTTTTGAGAGTGAAAGTGAATAGAAAAGCTAGGATCAAGTTTCTGTTGCTAAGACTATCACCATTTATTAAAGTAAGAAAAGTTTAGTGCAGATAAAATGCATAGCAAACTGACTATTCAAGCCAACAGGCTTCTAGTTGAAGTTAGGTCTAACTCTGGTGGTATGGCCCTGGAAATCAAGTTTTGGGAGATTCTAAAAATAGTCTGGTCATTTTGTGAATTATCAAATTGATCTGACTGTCCTTGCCCATCTCATAATACTCCAGTGGACACCTGATTTAACTCCAGTTCCTTGATTTTTGCAAAGTGATCATTATATGTATGTTGCTGCTTTGGATTGGCTAATTTATCACATGACTCTGCCATGATTATTCCCCACTGGTCTCTCTCTTTGCTTTGTTTTCCAGGGTGGTTCTCACAATAAAATCTTTGCACCTTCTTAGGAGTTGCTGAAAGTCACCTCCCTGGAAATATGGGAGGTGATTTTCCCTAATGGATGATGGATGCATAACCCAGCAATTGGGGCTGTACAAGGAAATCATGTCTCTTAGAAACACCCCTGCCCACTCCCACCTGGACTCTTTAGTTTTACTCTTGAATCTGGGAAGACACAACTTCTCTCTACCATAGTTGCTACATTCACACAGTTTTAATTGTCCTACACCAGTGGTAGTGCTATAAATAAATATACATGGTTAGAGTTCCAAAGTGAGATTCCAAGACTGCAGAACCAAGATTCCCCTGAAACAAGATGCAGGCCAGATTATGTCCTCTTGATGAAGCTTGCCTGCTGTGTTACATACAGCCTGCTGCCCCCTTTCTAAGGATAGAGATGCATCTATCTAGGAGCTACAGCAAATATCGGTACAGTCAGTTTAAAAAAAATATCTACTCGCAACTTCCCCTCCTCCTGCATCTTATCAGTAAAAGAATGTCAGTGAGTCGTGAGGATGAGCCACATGATCCTCTTGCAATTTGTGGGGGTGCCCCTGCCAGAACTTGAAGTTTCTGATCTTGGACTCATGTCATGAGATGGGCAGGCTGACCCGGCAGCACGTGGCTCTCAAGTAGGTGCACCCTATTGCCTGATAGTGCCTCACCGTGCTGCACTAGCCCCTTCTTCCTCCATCTTTGCCAAATCCACAGAATGTCTGAGGAGGGACGTGAGGACTGTGGTGAGATGTCATTCTCAAGAGCCATCTTGTACCTCTTCTGCTAGAAGGCCTCTCCCATTTCTATCTCAACCACTGTCTATGCTTTTAGGAATGCCATTCAGATCTTCTAAACAATTGAAAGACACCATCTATCAGAGTTTTTGTGCTTTGTCAAGGGGGATATGTGAGACACCCTTGAACAGAGTTTACTTACAAACTCACTGTTTTGTAAATAAAGTTGTTTTGGAATACAGCCATGTACATTTACTTACATATCACGTCTGGCCTATTTTGTGCCATGGCAGAGTTGAGTCATTGCCCCAGACATCTATGGCCTGCAGAGCCTAAGATATTTGCCATTTGGTTATATACCGAAAAAGTTTGCTGACCCCTGACCTCGAGGATGGAGTACACCTGCTATACTGACATATGTGGAACTCTCCACAAATTTATTTCTGGCAAACAGTCAACATATCTTAAATAGCCTGTGCTAGAAAATTCAGGTCTTAGGCTCACCATGCTGTGGGGTGGGGAGCATTGGTCCTGCTGGTTTCTGGCCTTGGCCGTGCTGTCCTCGGAGATTAGAGGGTTGATGTTTGAGTGGGAAATGCAGAATGGGACCATATGTCAGGCAGTGTAGTAGAGGTTGGAGCAGGTCAGCTGCCTACAGCTCGATGACTTAATCATCCTAGCATTATGCCATCTGGGCTCTGACACTGTTCACTTCAAATTTTTCCTCTAGGAAGCCTCTTCTTTCCCCAGTTTCTTAGTTTGACTCAAGTCAAAGGACTTGCCTTTTTTTTTTTTTTTTTGGTTTTACATTCTCTTTGTCTGTTTGTTTTTTTTTAAGGTATTAGGTCTTATAGCCTCAAATTGAAGATACATTTTAAAACTTCAGTTTCTGGACTAAATTGAACTTTCTTCATCTCCTAGTAGAGAAACTAAAGTAAATATGCATCAAAGAAAGAGTTGAGATTATTTTCTTAGCACACTCAGGTATGCTAATGTGTACACTCGTACACCTGTGCATGCCATTCTATGACAGGGTAGCCCATGTACGCATTCATGAAGCCATCAACACACACAAGATACACACCTCTGGGCTTATGTTTTAATTGGCTTCGGTGGTTTGTATCTGCTTGGAAGTGCCTGCCACCCTGTCTCCTAAAATCGAGCTCCTCAAATATGACCCTGTACCACCTAGAAGCCAGTTAGGAATGTAGAACCAGAGGGCTTCTCCCAGATACACTGAACCAGAGTCTGCACTTAGCAGATCATCTGGTGGCTCATGAGCATGTGAAAGTTCGAAAACACTGCTGTAGGAACGTCTTTGTTTCTTGGTTTCATTATATTGATATAATTAATTGGGTAGAACAGAGAAGAAATCAGAATCACTGTGAAACTTAAGCAAAAGATCTGGATTTGAGACCTCAAAATTTAATCTGAAGTGATTTTCAGGTTTCTGTATTTTTTTTTAATGACTCCAGAGGCAATTCTGACATGCACAACATATGAGAGAGGTGTATGCTGCTACAAGAGCCCTCAGAATCCTTTCTGTATGCTTTTCTTTTAAACCCGCTGGCAATGACCTCTTGCACGGCCTACAAAGATCAGCTAATGCTGTTTATCAGCTTTTCATCATGCTGTCCATTCTTGTAGCCCCTTTTAAGGGCAAATAAATATTCTCATGCATCATCACAACTGACTCAAAATATTTATTATTATAGTGTGTCCTAAGTATGTACAAACAGTAAATAATGCAAATGCTGTAGGCTCATAGTTCTTACATAACCAAAAAATCATTGCAAATTTACAAATGAGATGCAAACAATGCAATTGAAATTAAGAACATTAATTTAATGGGGCAGTTAGCATTTTCCTGAGAATAAATTGCTGCTTACAGTATGACTACACCACTATTACTCTGGTTGGTATAGATCCTTTAAAGTTTGGCCTCTCTGTACCTCTGTGTGCCTTGTGATATCTCAGTTCCCTTACTGTTTTTCTCTGTTATAACCTCTGCAAAACCTTCATCTACAGTTCAGGATGCCATTTGGTCTTTTCTTTCCACAAATACACTCAATATATGTTCAGTCTGCCTTTCTACCATGTAGATTTTATCAGTTCAAAAATAGTTCTTATTGTCAGTATGAGTGCTGGCATCAACTCAAAGGGTTACATTACACAACAATTCTTGGTCAACAGTTGTGTGACAGAAAAGGATGACCCAGAACATGCTTAATCATGTTTTGAAGAAAACAGCAAATTAGAAAAAAATACGGAGGACCACTTTGGACACCTAAACAGATTTTCTCAATGTTTCCATCTTGATATTTCCTCATGTAGTGGGAGGCAGAATAAAGCGGGAATTACAAACATGGCCTTGGCATGAGAAAACTCTAGGATACATTTTTAGGAGTTCCAGTTACTAGATACATCCCCCTGGGGCAAGTTTTTTAGCATCTATGTATCTTGGTTTCCTTATATATATAATAGAGATGATAATTAACTACTTCATAAGACAAGGATTAGGTAGAATATAAAGGAAGGCCCTCTGCCCGTCTTAGCACATCATAAGAACTCAGTTATCAGTGACTATCTTAACTATTTAATTCTAATTATTATTATTATTTCTACTTTATTATAGATCTGGATATTATGTTTTTATTGATCAATCTGCCACATATTCCTTTCTTCTATTGTAATTGCCTCATTGTATACTTAAGTTGTTTTCTTTCTTTTCCCCATTGACCTCTTGGTTTAGGAATCTGATTGTGGTGAAAGTGAAAAGTCCCATTAAAATGCTGGAGTATTTGGCACCTGACATGAAGCACTGTCCTTGCTTCCATTGCTCTGTTTCTATTGGTCTTGCTGTGAGTGCTTCCTGAACTGCTGCTGGCACCGCAGCTTCTAGACGCTGCACAGACAGCTGTACTGACCTTCCCACGGGGCTGATCTAGTAAGGGAGCCCCACATCATGATCATGTCCTGGGGCTGGACAGTATTAAGATAATGTTGCTTTCATTAATTGCCCTTTGCGATTTTAATTTTTGCTGAGTGAAGCCTGTAATAAATGGATTGAAGGTGAAAAAGGTAGTTCAAACCACTGAGAAGATGGAATTTTTGTTTTGCCATCAATATCTGCCTAGGTTTATGCAGCAAGGATTGAAAAATCAAAACCCCTACACTTGCCAGTGCACACTTCTGGCCTTATTTTTTGCTTATTTCTATTTTCTGTATGAGTAGAGACATTATTAGTAGAAGTAGGTCTGGGACATCCATTAAAGGTATAAAGAAGAAAAGCAAAAGGGAAGAGGGAGGGAGGGAGGAAATCAAACCAAACAGGTTTATAACTGTTTTCCTAAAAAAAAGAGGGAAAAGGCAGCTCAGGAGTTAAACCAAGACTAAAAATCCCTAAAAACCTACCTTCGCTTTGCATTTGTGCATCTTTGACATATGCGTGATGCATGAAGAAAATGCAGTAACATGTGGGAATGCACAGCCAATGTCCTGACTGTTCACAGTCATTAGACACTCTGGTGCTGTCTTGCAGTGGAGGGGTGCTGACCTTAGTGTTTTCACATAATTATAGAGCTGTAATTACCTTTTGCATTTTTTAAGTGTTCTTTGTTCTTTCAGGCTAGATATGCAACAGCAGAAACTGTTTGACCTGATTAAGTGGCTTGTTGCGTGAGGCAGCTGTAAAAAATTGTCAGAGGTGGTTTCCTTTTAAGGGAAGGTTAAGCAATTTGGGAGGGGAGTTAAAACCATGAGCAATAAATAACCATCCATACACATTGAAGCAAGTGAATAGAGCTGTAATGATAGGCACAAGAGTCTGATAAAATGTCATGTTGAGTAAGATTTACCTCCAAATCATTTAGGTGGTTAGAGATGTGTCTGTACCAACACCTGCCCTTGAGCATAGAAACCAAAGAGAATGAGGGAACACAATCAGAAGTCATTGCTCTTAAGAAAATAGGTCAAAAGCCATCACAGAAGTGCCACAGTAGTAGAAGCCAAGTGGCCAAGTGTGCTCAAGACTCAACTGCAAGTCGTTGTAGACCCAGAGAGTCTAAAGTATGAGGGTGAGTGGCAGGTGACAACAAACTGAGGCACTCAGGTAAGCAGGACCCAGGATCGGTCACAGTAAGAACAATTACTGAAGATTCATCTCCTGCCTGTTCCACACTGCCTTCTGGATGTGTGGGACTCTCGGCCAATGGGTATTAATTGTGGACAAAAAGAAGCTAGAAGCATAAAGTGGTTCAGCAAATAGTCCCCAGTAAGATGCATGCAGCAGAACCTGACTTTGCTACCTTTTTATCATGTGGGATAGAGTAGCATTGTAGAAAGCTCTTGGCTTTGAAGTCAAAGGGACCTGGGTTAAAATTCAAATCTACTTTGTGGGTAAATTATTTATCTTCCAGGGCTACCTTGTTATCTGTAAAGAAGATATAGGAATAGAGAGGGTTAATTTGTGAGGATTAAGTGAATATATATGAAGTACCAGCACAGTTCTGGACTCTTAGAAATCCTTCTTAATACTATGGAAGAAGGTCTCGAGTTGTGTGTCTTAGGTCTCTGGACCTTTGCACTTACAGTTCTCTTCAAGATGCAGGGTTAAAGTGAAGAGCTGGTGCCAAAGCTCAAATGGTAAGTGACAGACTTAAGATTCAAAAAAATCTCAAGAGCAATGAAGAATGATCTTAAAGTTAAGTGTATAAATTATAATAGGGCTCTATAAAACCCTACCCTTCGATTTAAAAAAAGTCATTACCCTGATTCTGGGTTAGGAGAGATCTCATTTAAATAGATGTTTACGTGGCCAAAACTGCAAAATCCTAGAAATTTTTTGTCTTATGTGGTATATGTGTGACTCACATGTACTTCGGGCTACCACACTTTCACAGAACATTGGCAAACTAGGACATCCAGTGTGGCTCAGTGTGCTGGTTATTGAATCCCAGCTCCACCACTATTCCTTGAATGAGTTAGTTACCTCACTGCTAAATGAATATAGAGGTCCCCCCTCTGGCTTGATCCAAGGATTATATTATGTAGTGCAACTAAAGGGTTCAGTGCAATGCCTCTGCATAACCAGGAGCTATTGTTATTCACAGGAAAGAATGATGAGAATAATGGCTGCCATGAGACGAGGAATTAAGGAAACTTGAAATGTTCTGCCTGTATCACAGAAACAAGGGGGGACATGACAACTGACATCAACTATTTAAATGACTGTCATATAGAAAAGTGATTCTCATTAATCAACCTAACTTCAGAAGACAGAACCACTAGCAGTGGATAGAAGTCATGGGACGATCGATTTGAACTTCACAACAGGAAATCATTTTCCATTTGGAGGTGTCCTTACCGTCAGCATAAACTTCCTCAGGAGGTAGTGAGCAATCTATCACTGAAGGAAGTAGGGGGAGTAGTAGTTAGTGGTAGTGGTAGTGGTAGTGGTGGTGGTAATAGTAGTGGTAGTAATTGAGACTAAAAATAGCTCTTCTGGTGTTCCAGTTACTGTCCTAAGGAATTTGCATTTTTGTTTAATCCTTATAACTTCCATGTGAAGTTATTATCATTCCTCATTTTACAGACAAGGAAACTGAGGCACAGAGATTTAATACATTTCAAAGAACACATAATTTAGAAATGGCAGAGCTGGGACTAGAGCCTAGTTCTTGAATGCCTTCTCCTCACTGCTGTGGGAATGACAGGCGTACAGGGCAAGGCTGAGTGACCGCATGTCACCAAGATTAGAAGAGTTTCCTCCACTGAGTTCACGATTTCACTGGATGATCTCTACAGTCCTTCCTATTAAATGTCTGCAATTTTATAAGACAAAATAAAAAAAAAGCAAAAAACACACAATGGCAAAAGATGATACAAAATGTAGATACACATTGGCTTGGCTTTTTTCTCAACACAAAAAAGGACCAGGTGTTCATCTGGAACCTTTTACCTCCACTTTATACTCAGTAATAAAAGACTGGGCATCTCATTGTCTTATTCCAGAGAAAACAGAAGGAGACCTATTTAAATTAGAAATTGGTAGTAGAACTAAAAGCAACAAAAAGAGACTAGTGAACCTCTGTAAGGGAGAAAGGAGATACAATTCATTGAACAAATATTGACTACCCTGTGCTGGGGTTCAGAAAATATACACAAAAGGAAATAACTCAATAGTCATTGCAGTCCCCACACACTTAGACTCCAATGGCCTTTAGGCTTTTCTTGAACTTTAGTATGCAATGACATTTTTTTAAGTCCTTAAGGAAATAACATATTATATTAGTTTTGGGAAGGAGATATTTTTAAAAGGATTTTATCTGAACCGGATAATTTTACCTTCAGTTTGGGTGCTGAAAGGGTGCCCTTCAATTCATGTCAGGCCAGCTCACTGCCCAGTAAAGACAGATGAATTCTTACTGCATTAAACCTTTTAATATACTGTAGTGGCATAAGCTCTGGTCTAGAAATTCAGAGTTTTGCTACTGATGTAATTATGACAAACTTTTGTCTATGGATCTCAGTTCTCACATCATATAGAGTGTGGGAGTTTGACTAAACTGTTTTCATTTCCATTAGGCTTGAATGTTTCATATTTATTTTATTTTTATAATTATGCATATTTCCATCATGTAGATGCCAAATGGCAAAATGCTCTGGCAATATGTGCAGGACCCAAATTGATTCTGGGAAAATGGGTCACCAGTGATTCCTAAGATATAAGGAGCTGAAGTAAACAGAAACCTCTAGGTTCTATTTCTATTTCTGTGGGCTATAAAATGTAGGCATGGCTCAATATTATGAGACATCACCCAGCTTTTAATATTAGATTTTAAAGTTGCCTAACAAAACCCATTGAGGCTTTTCTGTGCTGTGAGTGCTTTAATAGTATCAGAGTAGAGCAGGTGCAATGTGGCCTATAAAGCTTGATAGACTCCCTCCCCTTTAATTTTTTCAATCTTTCAAAGCATTAAAGAAAAAAATGTTATCTATTGGTTTATTACCATGACTATCATGTCATTATTCTCTGTGTCTATCTAGATGGCTTATATGAACGAGGTGATAGTAATTGTGATTCAGTACAATTTCTAGAACAGACCTGCACTAGTAATAAGTTCCCTGGGCACTACTGCTTCATCATCAGACTTTACCATGTTAACCTCACATCCCTCTCTGTGTTGGTCTTGCTGTTATTATTTCAAACTTTTATCTGTAGTAAAGTCACAGGTTTCATTGTGTTTTATCAAAGCCACTCCATCTGCTGCTCTCGAGTTGATTGGTGAATGGCATTTGATGCTCACTACCTTGACTTGTTTTTAGTTTCATCTTCCTTCTTAGGAATCTTCCTTTAGCAACTAGAAGGCGAACAGTGATTTAAAGGGGACTGAGTGAGATTTTCCACCCCTATCCATGCCACAGAACCAAACAAAACCAAAAAGGAGCTGGTCTGTGGTGGGAATAGATTAAGGAAGTCTCGGGGGTAGATTTTGGTTTTAAAGATCAAAATGGAAAAAATGAAAAAGTTATCCAGACCTGAGTAAGAAAGCCGGGGGGATGACTTTATAGATTTACTGTGAAGTTTGTTATGGACTGAAAGTTTGTGTCCCCTCAGAATTCATGTGTTGGCACCTGTCCCCCAAGATGATGGTATTGGAAGGTGGGGCCTTTGAGAGGTGATTGGGTCCTGAGGGTGGAGCCTCCATGAGTAGGATTAATGCCTTTATAAAAGAGGCCCTGGAGTGTTCCTTCCCACCATCTGCCCCGTGAGGACACAGCTGGGAGACAGCATCTGTGAGCCCGGAAGCCAGCTCTCACCAGACGCCGAATCTGCTGGTGCCTTGATCTTCCCTCCCCAGCTTCCAGAACTGTAAGAAATAAATGTTTGTTGCTTAGGCCACCCAGTTGATGGCATTTTTGTAATAGAGCCAAATGGACTAAGATAAAGTTATAATATTTTCAGTTAAACATTCTTAATCTTAAAGATCATCTTAGCTTTCCTTTTTCAAGCAGAATGGTGTAGAGAAGGATTTTCACATGAGTTCCTCCTGCCAGTTAATTCTACCTGAATGAGGTGTGTTTGCCTTCCTAGGCACTTTGGCTGCAGATTCCTGGTGGAGGCCAGGAGTGAAATACCCTGCATCCCATTTAATGCTCTGCTGTGTGGAGCAAGCATGGCAACTATCCTGGTCTGGTACTTGGGGTTTGCTGGTGAAACAGTTTGTAAGCGATTTGCCACAGAAAAAGGAACAGTCTTCCTTTTTCCCTTTCTGACATCTTTTCCTTTCCAATCCCCATCCTTATCCAGTCTGTTGGGTGTACCTGTGAGCGTTGCTTTGCTAACATCATTATACTTGGGACTAACAATCTCATAATAAAATTCTATCCTCCATCAGGAAAATTTCAAATGACTGGAAGACTAGCAATGTCTAGTGCCAATTCTAGTAGAGCCAAGTTACTGGCTGGTAATCTTTAACATGCTTCTGATCTTTCACATGGGTTGCATTACAAGACTTTTTTTTTTTTTCAATCTATTTTTCCTTCTTGAGTTTTTGTCTAGTGAATAGCAGGGTAGGAGCACCTGTGTTCTCATTGCCTCACAATCATGCCAATCATGCATTACTACTTTCCTAGTAGACTATCTTAAATAAATTGCATTCATGGGAGGTGTCTAGCATATGGTAGACATGGTGTGGACAGACCAATACTAGAGATAGATAGAACTCTTGCTCAAAGGAGACACGAACAAATTGCTTTTCTGCTGGTTCTGAAATATTTTTCTTTCAGTGTAATTAAATATGAGGGTGGAATGAAGCTAACTACAGTATTATCCAAACAACCTTTTCATTTCTTGACTTCTGATGAAAAGGCTGTAGGCAGCATTTTGCTCTAATGATTGATTTCACTAATCCTGAGTCACAATTGGACTCCTCTTGAAGTGGATGTAAGATCTCTATGCACAGAAGATGGATTCACTGGAATCAAAGTGATTGTATAAGAAATTCAACTGGAATTATCCAGGTTAAAGTACGTGCCTATTTTCTTTTCAAACAATGGAATCACTTTAAAAACTTACACTTATTTAAAACACATGCACGCACACATGCCAAGATTGTCATGTGAAGTTATGGAAAATCACTAATGCAAATTTATGTTCAAATTAAAACAAATATGCATTAAAACAAATATTAATTCTTTGAAGTCATGGCTAAAAGGCTATGTGTAGGTGGATGCAGCTTTAAAACTTTCTTCCTAATCTGTGTATTAATAGGCTGTTTAGGATTGGAGAAAGAAGAAAAAAGAAATAGAAGAATATATAAAGATAATAATAATAATGGATGACATTTACTTATCATCCACTATGTGTCAGGCACTCTGGTAAGCAAGCTTAGTATTTCATATATATTAAGTCATTTAGAACTCATACTGTTTGCAGTACATTCTATTATGTTATCCCTCAGAGAGATTTATATAATTTGCATAAGGTCCAAAACCATTGAAAAAAAAATTGGAAATCAAATTTAAGTTCCTCTAATTCCTAAACCAAGAACTTAATTGCTAAATTGTTACCACATTCTCAGAGCTAGTTTTTTGAGATAATACTACTGAATTCAGTGTTTAGATGATCTTCAAAACCAAAAGATGATCCCTGATATTTTTTGGGATGTTTTTGGAAAGAGAGAAATATAGGCAACTGACTGAAGCACAATCCCTGGCTTTAGATTTTTTTTTTTCCTTTTTCTTTTGGTGAGCATAATCATGTCAATAATTAAGCTTCAGGAGTTGAATGACTGATTGCCCACAAGTGATGAACTGTTGTTTATTTATAAGGATATAGCTTTCATTGAAAAATGCAGAGTGGTTTTTAAAACATCAGAAATCTTGCATGAGACTTTGTAAATAATGGAAGTGGCATAGTTGAAGAGTTAAGCTCACAGACACATAAGTCTCACTGACTTGGGTTCAAATCCAAGCTGATGGCCCTTTGGGACTTTTTTAACCCCTCTATGATTGAGTTCTATAAAGTGGAACTAATAATAGTACCTACTGTTAGGGTCCTTGAGAACATTCAAAGAGCTTAGTTATGCAAAGTGCTAACTCAATGCCTGGTATGTGATAAATATTCCGTAAATCTAGTCTATAGTATTTTGTTTTATAAAAGTGACCACAAAAACCTTAACTGTGTACCTTTTTAGCTGTTAGGAGAGGCAGGTTGGCTTTGGAAAACCGAAATTTCCTGTGTCAGAGCCTTACAAAGACTGGGACATTGTCTATGTTGATAATTTCTCCCATGTTTATTTTTCCATCTGTCTTAGATTCATCATAAAAATCAATGGTTCTTTCTAAAGAGCTTTAGTGCTATGTTACCTCCTTATTTTGACCTAATAATCTCATAAACTAGGGATTATTATACCCATTTTTACAAATGAGGAAACTGGAGATCAGGAAAGTAAACAGAAAGCCACCCAGCTAGTAAACAGATGAGCTGTGACATTCATCCAGGTTTTCTGTACTAATGCCCCAGTTTAATTTTAAAACAAAGGAGATTTTGTTCCTATATGGATTATGTCTCAATCCATTTTACAGATCAGTATATTGAGTCTTTAAGATAGAAACACACCCAAGTGGGAGGCAAAGCTGACACTAAACCCCAGGCCTCTGTTCCAAGTTTAGAGCTCTTACTTTCTGTCCCGACTACTTGCATCTTTGCAATAATTTGATGCTCTGTAGATGAAGAATGCAAAGGTGAGGCAGAAATCAGAGGGTGGTAGTCGGGGGGTGGGGAGGGAGAGTAAAAAATAGACTCATATAGGAATGTTAGATCAATAGCCAGCATTGAGGGGTGGCCCACATTGAAAGCCAGGGCTTTGCACTCCTGGAATTCATCTCTGCCTGGCAGAAATAACGGCAAGTGCCTGGGCCTATGGCATACTTGTCTCTGCACCCATTCCATCACTAATATGACCACAGTGATTACAGCAGAGGCAGTTGACAGCGGCGGTGACAGCCCCCCTGTGACATCCCCCTCAGCCGTATGGCACTACCGCTGCTGTCTCTCGCAGCCCTCTGGCTCCAGATTTGGCTTCCCCTCCGCTGCTCTACGTTCCCGAATGCCAGAACTTGGCCCATTTCATTTCTCCGGAGATTGCAGTGGAATTCACTCCCACAGAAGCGTTTTCTTGATATTCTGACATTCGTTCAGAGAAAGGCAAAGGGCTGGCCAAGGGCCCAATCATCAGGCGCATCAGAATCAAACTATATTTTCTGAGCAGCTGTCGATAGAGTGTGCATGCGATTATTATTGTTTGCCAGCGCTCTATTGATCTTGGCTTTGTGAAGCTCAAAGTCTGTTTACAGCCACCCATAAAAATGAACGGCCACTTCTTTTACTGAAGGTTAACACGGTGTGTTTATTTAATTGAATGGAGATGGCTTGGTGTTTTCCAAATGTCATTGTTAATAAATCCTCAGAGGGATCTGAGGGTGTAGCGTGTGGGCGTTGAGGATAGGGGATGACTGGGGGTGGGGGTGGGGGGTGGGGACGGGTGGTTGTCTGGGGTTTGGAGTTGCTTGAGGCAAAAAATGAAAGACAGAAGCATGGAGAAGATACTGGAATAACTTCCCTACAAAAAATCCTTTCTCTGTATTACTGTGGTTTTTTTAAACATCAGCTGATAGTGAGACTACTCCCCTGGGTGTTTTATTCTTCTGCCTAGCTCAGTTTTGTTTGTCTTTTTGGATTGCCCCCAAAATGTTTTAAGGTGTGCTGATCATTTTAGTTTATTGTGAGTTTTACAGTTTGGAGTTTTCTGCAGTCATTTCATCTTTTTTTTTTTCTTTTTCTCCTTTCCGTAAAAGTTTTGACAGAAATGGCTAGAATTAGGAGTCCTGTCAGATAGAGGTGGACGCTGGCAATCCCACTGACCTGCTTTCTAAAAGATGTGTGTCAACTGAGTGGAGGAGAGATGCGATCAGCTTTTACCAAAACAACTGGGAGAGCTGTAAACAGTCTCGGAAACTGTGAAAGTCTGTCTGGGTCTCCAGGACACTAGATGAAAAAGAGACTTCAGCCAGCCAGTGGAATGTTTCAACTGGAATTGTCAGAATAATTCACTGGGATTATTATTATTATTTTTAACTTTCTGTACTAGGTTTGTCATTCTGTGAGGTCAACGCCAGCAATTTCTATTTTAAGTTTTACCCTGTCCATTTTGTCTCAGTCCGCTTAGCAGGAAAAACAACGTAACACAGCACAACAGAAAAAAAATACCTAATCTGTCATTATTGAAACATACATGTGTATCAATGGTGATTAAAAAACAAAACTGTAGCAGTCTCCAAGCAGCGAGTAATTTATTCCAGGAATCGCAGAGCTCCTCAAAGGGGGGAGCCATCTCGCTGAGTGCTAGAGCTAGGAAAAAGTACGATAAAGCTCTATACTCAAGGATCGCATGGCGGTGTGCGCGTGCACTGCTGGGATGGATATATTTTCATAGGAAAATACTTAACAATTTACTTAGTATTATGATAGACATACCCTAAAAGCATATAGGGGGTGCTTGACTCTTATTAGGAGGCATTGCTCTAGTCTGGTCATGGGGATATGTCCTTGTTTCAGTTCTCTCCCTCACTGCTGCGTTTAACCTTGATTAAAGTCTGATCTCAGAAAATCAGCCTGTTTTGAAAAATATCTGGTCCAGTTCCTTCAGAAGCCCAAGAAAAAATATAAAGTCATCAAGCATTTTAAGGAACGCTATTTCTAAAATTTATTTGGGTATCACAGATTTTTCTCTTTTAAATATACACACAAAACCAACCTGGGTATAAGGGTTTGAAATGCACACTTCCTTCTCTCTAAGTGGGACAAAATGTGGAGATGAGAAGGAAGCAAGACAGAGAATTAGAATTGCAGGATGTGTTACGTTAGTGTGAATTTTATACCCTGCAAATCTTTTCAGTTTTGAGTTTGAAACAGATCTATAAAATCCTGTCATAAAAGAAAAATAGCGCAAATTAACAAGAATGCGGGAGTTGAAGGGGACAGATATGTTCTTGAAAAGAGCACTCTAAATGCAGAATATTATTTTTTGTCAAGTAACTCAACTTTTTATAGGGGGTTAAGACTTTTAAGCAAAGTTATGAGAAAATGGGTTTTAGTGATCTCTAGGAAGACGTTCATGATATTAAATTGAATCAGGACTGCACAGTGTGGCGCCCCCACCAGTTACACTTGGTCTGGTGGGTGGCTTGAATGCCAGACACAACCTAGTTAGAGGTGACATGAAATCTCAGAATTTGATTTTTTTTCTTCTTCGAAGTTAGGCCAATAGAGATGCATTCTTTTGGTATATGTAAGATGCCTGATACTAATTTTTGAGAATTTGATTTGAGGATGGCGTAGGTCCAGGGAGATTGGTTTGATCTTCTGTCGGTAAGGTGACCTCCTTTTCCTGTTTAATCACAGGACTCCTTTGCCTCATAGTGTATGCAAAGCACAGGAGCGAGTCATGATTTAGAATCCTGCTGCATCTGGAGTGAGATTTTCTGGAGTTGCATCCTTGGCTTGGTGATCTTGGCCAAATTATTAATCTATTTAAGCATTAGATTCCTCATCTATAAAATTTGAGTAACAAGAGTTCTTCATAAGAACCATGGAAAGATAAAATAGAAGCTTCCCAGTGTAGTCCCTGGCATGTAATATACTTTTCTAAACCTTAACTGTTATTACTAAACTCAATATTTCAATAGGCAATACCCCAAAAATTCCTGGGTATGAGGTTGTCATTATTGCTGTCCACATAAGTCATAAAAGCCACAAAGTCACACCCTAAGCCATTTCCAGTCATTGACTTACAGATGGATCAGTGCAGACTTACCATCCCCTCTTGAAATAACCAGAACACACTTACCCTATTTATAGTGAAAGAATTAAGTGTCTTTCTTTAGCAGATCTTAGGTCTTGGATCTTAGATCTTGATCCAAGGGACTTTGAAAAATTGTGTTGTGTACAATGTCCTTGGAGAGAGAAAGAGTTTTAAGATTCTTGATATTAGAAATTAAAGCTATAGTGCACTTATGTTGTCTATTAGTTCTTCATTTCTGCATTGCTATATTCTTGGCAGAAATAAGAGTAGTTGCTTCAATATTAATTTTTGCTCACCCAGGATGTGGGCCTTTTTCTTTTGTAGTATTACTTCCATCATATAACTGGATTTTCAAGATCTATCAGTATGTGCCAAAAATTTTATTATCAAAATTCTTCATCTAATAGCTAGAATATAAGCCTACTCTGGTTTTCTGTGAAATTGACTCAACAGTAAAAATAGTACAGGAGAAGACAAATTCCTTATTCCTATATCTGGGTTGATGTGAACGCTACATCTCTGAAGCCTCCATACATGCTGAAGACAGGATACACCTCCTGGTGAGAATTTTGCTGTTCTGGAGTCTCTGCTAAGGTACTTGAGATGTGAGGGGTGGTAGACACCATTGTGTCACAGTTCACTTCCCACTCATTGAGGTGAGATCCACTTGCCTGAAAAATTAACAGATCTATCTGTACAAACTCTAGTTGCACACTGGATTATTATTTCTGGGCTTCCCAGGTGACCAACCTGAACTGAAGGTGAAAGGTTGGCCTGTAGCTGTGTCAAAGCAGCAAGAAGCTAATGAATCATAAAGGTCAAACATCTTCCTGAATTCCTTTCTCTTTCTTCACTTGTTCTGGTTGCGTATTTTAAAAATCCCTATTGTCTAGTACCAATTGATTTCACTCATTTGTGGAGTATAACAACAAAGTAAAACTGAAGGAACAAAACAGTAGCAGACTCACAGACTCCAAGAAGGGGCTAGTGATTATCAAAGAAAAGGGGATGAAGAGTGGGTGGAGAGGGAGAAGTGAATTAGGGGGAATAATAATTAGCACATATAATGTAGTGGGGTCATGGGGAAGGAAGTATAGCACAGAGAAGACATGTAGCAACTTGACAGCATCTTACTATGCTGATGGGGTGTACAGGGGGACTTGATAATAGGGGGAATGTATTAACCATGATGTTGCTCATGTGAAACCTTCATAAGATTGTGTATCAATGATTTTTCAATTAAAAAATCCCTACTGTCTATATGTCTTCAGTATAGAAAACTCATCAGCAATATTTGGCTCTGTTGGTCGGGTAAGAAATTTTCTGGCCATTGCAGTGCGAAAGACCTCTGGGTACCATATAGCTGTCTCCTAGGAGAAGTCAGTGGTGTTTGAAACAGATTGTGAGGTTTTTGGGTTTTTTTAATTGTTCTAGGAGAGGTTATGTAAAGAGATCATTTTATTGTTAGTTAGCTTACCTTTCCTCTGCTGCTCTTTTATTCATTATGATTATTTACATGTAGGCAATACTTGATCTTTTCAGGAATCCATAGGACTCTGCTGTTTTTATTTTTGAGAATAATATTAATCTGCAAACTCAAAATATCTTCTCCAAAGGATGGCCAAATTGCTCTATAACTCCTTGCCCATAAGTTTGGAGCAGCTTAGAAGTCACTGACCTCACTGTGGTATCCCACTTTATTACAGATCATCTTGCTCTCACTCCCTTTCTCAGAACCAGGGCTGAATACATAGCTGAACAGATGACTTTAGTTTTCATCTACAACCCATAAGCTAAAGAAGAGTGCATGTAAAAAGGTAAATCTTCCTATCTTTGAAAGGAAAGCACTGAGGTCCTAGATGGTAAATCTCTTAAGAATAGTAGGATTGAGAAGAGAATGCCTGACTTCAGCCCTCTGCCATGAATTTGCAAATTTGTCTAGCCTTTTGTCTGAGAATTGGTTAAGTATAGAGCTATTCAGTAGAGACTTGACCTTTATGATGTTGCATTGTTCTTAAGATCCTAGAGCTGGTGTTTGTTACAATGAAAATTTTAGAGCACTGTATAGAGAGACTGTTGAGTCTTGGCAGTGTGTTGACCAAAACTGAAGCCTTTTTAAAGATTATCTCTGTGTTAATAAAACTATTCTACACTTAATGAATGTCACATAAAAATTAAATAACATTTTCACATGTGGAATTTATAATTCACAATAGATGACAGATCAAGATGAAAGCTGATATTGACAACATGGATAAGAGATTAAAAAAATAAAGCATAAAATCCTATATTTGAGTTAAATCAATTTTGCAAATAATAGATACAGGAGATCTAGCTTAACAACTTTATTGTGAAACAAGATCTGAAAGTTTTAATTTTTCATAAACTAAAGTGAATCAGCTGTATAGAAGAAGAAAAAAACATGCAGCCTTAGATTCTATTACTAGACTTCTAATCTATTACTAAATTATGTTGACTCTTCATCTGAAATGCATCTTATTCCTCCACTTAGTTTTTCTGCTCTGATCGAGTAACACACCTCATTAATCTTCACCTGACAGTGGCTTCTTGATGGGGCCCTTGCTTCTCTTCTCCCCTCTCCAATCTGTGTTTTGCATGCAGCCAGTGTTATCATAGAGGAGAGAGCCAATCATATTCCCAAGTAAATAAGCCACCAATGGTTCTCCATAATTATAAGATGGAGTATTCCCTGAGAAATAAAACCCTTTAGTATAATTTCTAATCTCTAGCAACTTGTCCTTATTTTTGCAGATAGAACCTGCCATTTCTAAAGATGTGTCTTTAACTCATCTTAACCATTTTGGACCATGATGTCCTGAAATCCAGGCTTTTTCAGATGTCCAGGCTTTTATTTAGAATCTTCTCTTCCTTGCTCTCCTCTGACTTCCACCTTTCTCTTTTTAATAGCCTTCCCTGTTTTACCCTTCACCAGCCACCGCCATGATCCATGAGGTTTGGATGTCTTCTGTGAAGACTTCAGAGAGCCCTCCACGACAATGGCAGGAGAAACCAATTTCTCCCTTTGTGCTGCTGCCATACCTTTATCATACATTGTAAGGTGCTATTGTTTTCTTTTTAGTTGACCAGAAGTGCCTGTGTTTGTTCCCACCATCTGTTATTGAAGAAATGTCATAAATTCGGTTAGAGTACTGGCCCTGAGAAGATCCCTAATCTGAAAGCAGCCTAATATAGAAGGATATTTCTCCTTCCCTACCCCACTTTCCCACCACATAACATTATTTTAATAGTTGGTGTTAATATCTTCAGTATCATCAACTGTGCAGAAAGATGAACTTTTCTATTCTCAGAAGCAAGGTTTTCATGGTAAGACTGAAAATTCTATACTATGAGCCTTTGCCCCAAAGGTAGAATTTAAAGATGATGAGGTCCTTCAGTCATGGCTTTGAATGTCAGTCTGCTTTGCACAGTGGACTTCTGAGTCCTCTTTGCTTGGCACATTTTACTGAGATGCAAAGACATGCAATTCTCATGACGGGATTTACAAACTACAGTGTATTGAAAAAAAAATGTGTGGATGGAAGTTGAGAGGAGTCAGAGGATGTGTTTCATAGATGCCTGAATAATTCTCCTTAGGCACTCACTTTCATCTTAGTTTAGAGTCGTATTTTTCTTGCCACCTTTTGGTTTTCCCACGGCACCTAATAATGCAATCTCTACAATTCAGCCCTATGTTCCAAATTTATAGTGTAGTAAATGAAGGAGGGTGGATCCATTGTCCTTCATAACTCGGAGGAAAGACAGTCAAAGGGAAGAAATGTTGGTGTTCTTTGGAAAGCCAGATGCTCAGTAATTGAAACGTTTTGAGGAATTTCCAATTTTCCTCCTGAGGAAAATTGAGTTTTGTGTTCTCCCTGTAAAGGAACTGACCATTGCAGAGTTGGGGACCCATAAAAGGAAAAAGGACTGTTAGGACAGCCTGGTTGTTGGAGATTGGGCCCGAGCCACAAGGGCAGTTATCCTCTCAGATCACAGCACCTGAAATTAGAGGTATAAGTAGCTCTTTAGAGACTTTGCTGTGAAACGTTTTGTCCCTTTCATCCCTCCAACTGCCATCATTCTCTGCTTGAATGTGTGGGGAGAAATTCATCAGGACTCCAGGATTGCCCTGGTTTGTTTTGTTCTTAATGCAGAGATAGGTAGTAATGGGACATAAACTCTCTTTTACTTATCTTCCAATTTAAAAAAAAAAACCCTTTGAAGTGCCCATGTTCTAAGTTTACAGTATCTAATATATGCTACATTTTGATACCATGACCTGAGGGAAGGATATGGAAGCACCTGGTGGGATAAGCTTTTTAGGCAGCATTTCATACAGGATGGTGCCGGCCCCTTTCGATACTCACCATCTTTTATTCATACGTCTGGTCTACACAAGTCTGGCTGAAACTTCATTCAATGAAGCATCATCTCTGCTTATTTGGAAGCCTTCAGACTAACTGGAAATATAATGATCCCATTTGGGATGGTTCTTTTATAGGGAAGGCAGAGCACGTAGAGTCCAGCTTTTCAGAAGGCAGAGCCAGAGGTCTGGAGGAGCACCTGGTAAGCCTGAGGAAGTTTCAGGTGTCCTGTTCTCACCACAGACCTCCTGAAATGGGACCACTGGGGAATGGCACCCTGAATCTGCCCTTTACACCTTCTCCAGTTAGCCTGCATGCACACTGGAGGTTAAGGGTCCCTGAAGGCCCACCTGAAACATGGAGCACTGATCAGACAGTAATACTGAGAAGCAATAACATGTTCCGAAACAAAACGAGTGGCATATGATCGTGAAATCCCTGGCACTGGCTTTCCGGACCCACATGTGCCCCACTTAGCTCTAGATTAGAAAATAAAGAATGGAATTCAGCCCAGTGGCAGCCAGGAGCACAGGTGCACAATTTGGAAAAATGAGACCAATTCTATAAAAAAAAAAATCAAGCTAAAGTCAAAGAAGTTTAATAAAAATGTAAATTCTCTTACAACTGGCCCCTTGTTTTCCATCTCTTAATGAGCACCTGTCATCTGGTGACTAATGATCAGGCCTCTGAGAGTGAGTCAGGCAAGCAAGAAGGCCCATGGCCAGAGACCCTGTTAGGCATTTTTAAATGAATAATCCTTCTAACAAATAAAAACTCATGTCAGTGATGCAGGTGTAATGGTGTAATCTCTTCAAGAGAAATAATATGCAAATGAATCACAAAGCTAGAAGAGGCAGAAGTTTCCTCGCCTTGGATCAAGTTCCCTGTAGCAGAACTGCTTGCTGCCTTGGGTCAAGTTTCCTGAAAACAGACTCTGAGATGGAGATGGTGTGGTGAGTCCGCCAGGAACCAGTGCCTGAATGGGAGTGAGGGAAGCAGGCTTAGGTAGAGAGCTAATTTGGACTGACACCCATGCAACTATGGCTTCATGTCAATCCCACAGCTAATGCTAGAGTTAGGTTTGGTCCTTCTGAGATGCCCCAACCTGAGCAAACCATCCAGTCATTGCCAAGCAGCCCCTCTGAGGGCAGTTCCCCAGGGGCTGAACTGTGAGCTGTCCGCAGCGAGCATGGCCAGCCCCCTGAGGGAGTGAGCACCTCAGTCTGGAAGGAGGAATGCAGAGGCACGTCCACTACAACTCTGTCTGACGCAAGACCAAAAATGATGGAACTCAGAGACATAGCAGGCTTCTGATCTTCCACCGTCTGCTGAATGTCCCCAACAGTCCACTGAAGTGATAATGTTAAGGAAGGAAATGATTAGAAGTAATTGGCTGAGGGACCAGGTTTGCATTTTGAGCTGTCAGCAAGTAATGAAGCAAGAATGTCAATCGACAGGTGAATCCAAGCTGGGGCATTAGGGAGGAGGAAACTTGCTCCAAAAAGAGCGATTGTTTTCACTGAGGCTGTGATAGTGGAGGAAGTTCACAGCAGCTAGAGATTGTGAAGGAAAAAACGTTTGAGTATCGCTGGTAGATTAGAATGTGAGGGGTGTTGTGGGACAGAATCTCACTCGAAAAGTCAAATCAGGCATCAAAGCGACTCTCAAATGAGCATTCCCTATCTTCATATTAGCCCCAGCAGTGAATACGTCTTTCTTTTCCCTTAATTACTGATTGCCAAAAGTGTAGGTTACTAAGAGAAAATAGATTTAATTGTCCTATTAAAAAGGAAGGAGGCAGTGGGCCATAGATTTTTCTGCCCAGTGCAGTGTGCTCTACTCAGAAGGACCTCTGACCACTCCCTCCATGTGTCTAAAGTAACCTGTGGCATTGCTCATAGAGGTGCTGCTTTTCTACTGGGGATACCCCTCCCAAAGGTGTCTGTAACCCGGTCAAATGATGAGTATTATAGGTGCATATCGAGTAGCATGAAAGAGCTTTATAATAAAAGGCCATTTCTGTGACTGTGTTCAAAACTGAAAAGAAATACAAAAACTCTCTTTGATAGTTCTCTCTCTTTTTATATTTTTTATTTTATTTTACTTTTTTTGGTAAAGGACACTTTTCCTCTCTGGTTTTTGAATACATCTCAGTCTCATTTCAGTGGTCCACAGTGATACACTGTAAGGTGTAATAGAACTATAGCATGAACGTGTACAGCAACAGGATAGAGTTTCTAATTATAATCACTCTGGAGCAGTTTGTAAATACATCAGACTTCACCTAGCTTCTCACTGCTGTCTTGTTTCCATTTCCGGAATGACATCTCTTCATTCCCCTCCTTTCCCTGCCATGTTGGAAAGTTCCACATTCTGAGTGGCCAAGGTCTTTTAAAACAGAGTGTATATGTAGAGGTGGCCTTGACCTCCTAGGAAAAAGCACATACAGTGTTTTATTGCGCAAGCAGAATCTTGGAGAAAAGAAGAATGGAAAGGCAGTGTAGTTTGGTTAGAATGCACTCTTTCGAAACAGTGAGGACGGCATTTACCTTTATACTCATTGCCCTTAATTACAAATTGGGTTAAATCATTTCTATTCTACCAACCAAATACTTTTTAAGTTTATTCTCTGCTTTCCATTCAGAAATTGCCTCAGCCTGGTCTCTGTTATCTGCCTCCCAAGCTCTATTGCAATATCTTTTAAGTAATCCTGTCGCCTTTCTCCTGGACCGCCATTGTCCATTCTACACACAGTTGCCAAATTAAACTTTCTGAATTGCAGCTCTGAGTGAATCTCCTCCTGTGAAAAAAATCTTTCAGTATTTCTCATCTCCAGTAAGAAATAATCCATGTCATTTAGTAAAACATAGAAGGCCCTTCAGAATCTGTGTCCGGCCTACCTGTGTTGGTCTGGTCCCTTGTCTCTCCATCCTGCTGCCACACGCATCTCCATTCCCTCCCTGTTCTTTGCCTTTCTTGCCCCCAAAATTCTGCATAGTTTATATGTTCTTCCCTTTGGCCCCAGTGTTTTACATCTCAGTGCTTTTGTGCATGTGGTTCCCACTGTCTGGAACAATCTTCTAGATGAATTGTGACACTTAAGAAGTATCTGTCCCAACTTCAGAAACTAAATTTTCATTCTGATGTATGGCATGAATAGCTCCCACAGCATTTCCCCAGGCTATTTTTCAAGTATTGAGGATTCACGTGTTAATCCTGAAATGTACTTCCTAAAAAAATGCTTCATCAGAGAACCCCTTAAACCTCTAGTTTAAATATCCAGCCAGTCTCAAAAATTGAACTTGCCTTCTTTCTGCTGCAGAGTCATCTCAGAGAACCAATGTGGTCATGTTAGATTAATGCAACATCATGTTATTATGACCCCAGCAGCCTCAGAGACATTAGAAAAAGTGCAGTTACTAAGAGAAGCATGATAGGAGACTTGCTTCAGAGAACAGAACTTTGCTTCTGAACTTGGAGTAGTTGCTAAACCACACAGATAGTCCTGGAGTTAGGAATCTCTGTAGATTTCAAGACTAATGTGAGCATGTGTAGCTTTTGCTAGCAGCCAAGATGTATAGGAATTCCCCTGGACTGGAAGTTTGGAGAACCTGGTCCTCACCTCGGTCTGCCACACACTATCTGAGGGAGTCTGGGGAAGTCACTTAACCTTGTTGAATCATGCTGTCCTTATGCTAAAATGAAGTTTCAGATTTAAGTGTTCTGAAGTTTGCTTCTTTTTCCCAGTATTTTAATGAAATCTCTAATTTTATCCTTATCCGATAATATTGGTGTTCTGCCTCGATCCTTTTGGGTCTCTTTTATCATTCTTGTGGCTCCCCTAACTTCCGACATACTTTCTCTTACAATAGCCAGTATATTTTTTTAGGAGAATTGTCTTAAGTCTACTGGTCTCTTGCCTTTGGTTGGATAAACTCTCAGGTGCATGATACACACCAGATTTCTTGTGCGGGATCAGACTGCAGCTGCCTCAGTGGGGAAGATCCCTGAGGCTGTGCATTCTTGTTTGGCATCTTCTTGCCATTCTCTGCCTCCCTTTCTCCTTTACTGGTTCTCTGGGAGTACTTCCTTATTAAATCATTTGCACATGCATCATTGTCTCAGCATCTCCTTACTCTTTAGATTCAACCTCAGGTATGATCTATCTCTATCTGTCTATCCATCTATCTACCTTTTCTGAGTTCATCCATAAACATTTGGTTTGGGTTTGTGACAGCTGTTCTGGTTAGAGTAAAGAGAGAAGAATGTGCTTTGCTTACTGAATCATGCTTAATAAAGTGCTTGATAAAGATCCCTTCCAAAGTGGTTCCAGTTAAAGAAATAACTACTAAAAAGCTCTCTTTATTAATGTATGGATTTTCTTTCACTGATGGTTGTCTCCCTGTGAATAGTTTGGACTAGATTTTTCCAAGTAAGCCTTTTATAACATCTGTTACTGTTTCTAAGAGTTTCATAAACAACTAGCTGGGTAGAGAAGTAACAAGGGAGGGCCAAGAGTTTTCTGCCAGTATCTTTGAGTTTTCACCTCAAAAGCTATTTTTTTAATGCATTTCTAATTAAATCTCAAAGGAATGTGAAATGATAACTAGAATTTGAGCCAAGAGTACCTGAAAGAGCATTTCTGGAAAAGACTTCGCCTGTGCCATCTGTGTGTGTGTGCAGAGAGAACCAAAATGTGTAAGATAATGAAGATGGGTGTTACTGAGCCTCAGAGTGGAAGCCTGACACTTTACTTAACCAGTGCCCTGCTGATCACCCCAGAACTACAGTTTGTTGCAATTTGGTATCTATGTAGTCCCAGCCTTATGTACACAGTTTCTACCCTGATATTTGGCATGAGTCATGCAATACATTGAAACAAGACATTGAAATAAATAGAATAGCATTTCCTACTTGATTTCCTTCTATTATTTTCTTTGCAAAATGCATTCTGGTTCCTTTTGTCAATCCTCAGATTTCATTCTACAAGCTGCTGAAAAAAGCAGTACTTTTATGCCACCCACCGAAGAGGGTTTTTGTATAGACTGTTGTATATAGAAAGCGTGTGTGTCTATGTACATGTGATGGAATGGTTCAATTGACATTGTAGTTGCAATTCAAGCTACACTTATCACCAATTATGTGATCACTCTATTCACAAATCATTAAATTATGGGTTTTAAGTAGAAATTAAGTACATACAATTTATTATATATAGTTAATAAAATTAATATAAATAAGCTTATTTACCTGGGCATTAAAAATGGAAAATAAGAGTCATTCACTTTCAGATAGCCAACTGGGTGTCATGCAGTTACAGGTCTGATGAATAGCATCCTAACAGCATTGCTCCAGGTCCAGAGATGAAACCTTTTTTAGTTTGCATTGAGCTAAGTATTACTTTCAGAAAATCAAAACAAAGCCTTTGTTCAGTATCCCAATTTATAGTCTCTGGAAACCCTAGCAACTGGGTATCATTTGTATGTTTTCTTTAATGAAGATAATTCACTAGAGAAGTTAAAAGTCTCTTTCTAACAACCTTATATCTTAGAGAATTATTTCCTCATTCTATCCACTCATGTGAAAACTTTAAAGTAATGTTCCTTTTTATTTTTTTTCTCTATAGTTTGTCTTCTCTTAAAATGGGTTTAAATGTCATGTCACTTAACAAAGTATGTGCAAATAGGTAGAACTCTTTAATCAATATATTATCAACAATAATAATCAGTAATCAATACATAAACACCAAAAGGTTAGCTTTCCAAGTCCAGTCAGTTCTTTGTAAGCCATCATGCTGGTTCAGGAGTAATATATGCCATTTTTATAAGGTCAGAATGTAGAGAAGTATAAACTGTACAAAGCAAGTATTGAGCACTGGAAAGTTCACTGGTCCTTAGAGAAGCGAGATGTGCATTTGCTACTTAAAAAAACCTTTAAAAAATATTATCTGGGTACCAGCCTAGCATTCCAATAAATGGAAAGATACAATTAAAGTGGGGAAGCAGTTTGGTATAATGATTAAGAGCCCAAGGTTTGATTTAGACAGAAATGTATGTGAATTCTAGTCTGGCCTCTTCTCAACTGTATAAGCTCACAAAAGCCACTTATCTTCTATTCCTCACTTTCCTCATCTTTACAACAGAGATGCTAATATCTGTCTAATAGTGTCGTTAATGATTTCATAAAAACTGAGCACAAGATGTGTAAAAGGCATGTCTATCAAATAACATATGCTCCTTAATTGGTAGTTATTTTTGTTATTTTTTTCATTAATATTACTGATATAAATAAAACGCTTAGTCTCTACGTCAGCACACTTACCATACCACATTTGTCATTTGTATGTTTGCAGTATTCTTCCTGATGAGTTGAGTAGCCCCTCGATATTTTTCAAGCAGTGGCATCCAGATTTTATAAATCTCTACAATCCCAGAATTTAACCCAATGGCCAATGTCTGAAAGATTCTTAACAAATATTTGTTATAAATTTAATTGTAACAAAATAAATATGCTCCCAAAGATCCTGATTGTAAAAGTGGCTGGTTTCAATTTTTTTTATTCTTTCAGAAATCAGTATGATTAGTAGAAGTACCAATTATGAGTATTTACAGTAATATATTTATTGGGTAAATTAGGTACCATATGGTGTACCAGCTTAGAGGGCTCTAATTCTTTATTAATAGGTATATGGGGTTCTGGGTAATGGGTTGCTGAATTCATATGCTATTCAGGAAACAAATTTAGTGTATGGTGACCTTGCTACAGGATCAAGTAGCATTAAAAAGGAAAAAAAAAAGGAACTGAAGTGGAAGAAATGCTTAGGCTAACACAACAAATCTGATAATTGACCAATGGCCAGGACAGTTCTGTTCCAAAAATAATCACAGTACAACCAGCACTCAATTAATGTTGTTATGGGCTATAGGTTTCAAATTTTTCCTTATTAATAAAATCACCTTTTAGGTAACCCCACAGGGTTTTAAACAAACAGCAAAGCTTTTAGAGAAACTCCACACTTGAGAAGTTAGCAACAAGAAATGGATCTCTGTGTAATAGGTTCCTGCCTGGCCTTCCATTCCCAGCTCCAAAAATCCTGAGGGAAATAAACAGCTGTCCAAATGAAATGCTGAAAGGATATCCCTGGACTAACAGGAAGTCTTAGAAGGGATCAAAACAAATCATATGGATGGAGACTGAATATTGAGGAAGGGGAAAGAGAAGTCTTTAGCCCAACCAAAACTTAAAATGACCTCTTAAATAGTCATGATGGATGCCGTGTTTAAGGAAAACTGACCTCCTCCTTCGCCACTAACTCCAGGATACATGTACCAGCCCGTGTGCTCTTACTCTGTGTGTTATTATTGTATCTCACTTTCTCTCCCATACTTCCCTTGCTTCCCCTTCTCCTCATTCTGGGTGAGTGTGAACAGTGTCAGCCGTGGAGCTGTAGAAGCATCTGGCCCAGGACATTGCAGTAAGGAAGACAGGAAATTGTAGATACTTCATTCATTATTTTTTCCACCAGTTTAAGGATTCCCTATATGACAACTTAGGACAAGGAAAAGACAGCAGCAATAATGTGAATGCTCCTAAAATAACCAACGCTTACGGAGCGCTCATGAGGAGCTAATCATTCTGCCGTTGCTTAGATTATCCCCTCTAGTCTTCTTAACAGCCTTGCTTTAATTTGGAAACACAAAGCCAAGCTAAGATTTTTTTGAAGTAATGTTCACGAGGAGTTTGTGGATATGATTTATCAGAAAAAAGAAGTGCTTCCGCTAGGGCTCATAATAATGATTCCCCTGAACTGAGTACTGATTCTGTCACTTACCTATTTTGAGCAAATCTTGCCACTAGGTATATGGGGAAAAATAGCAGTTTTGCTACAGCCTTGATTTCTCAGAAAAAAACAAAACACAAAAAAACAGGCTTGCTGCTACATAGCAAGGAAAGGACAGGGAGGCAACTGAAGAGGATACTCACCAAATGTTATAGGTACTGGAAGAAATGTGGGTAAACCCTGATTTTCTTTCTCATTCTATTTAAGAAAAGCAGGCGTGGGAGACTGGGCAGCCAACCTCCACTGAAGGAAAAGACACTAATGTTGGGTCTACACACAAAGCCCGATTTGCTGATGCTTCTTTCTCTTCCTTTTCTTTCTTTTTTCCTTTTCGGGCCTGGCTACTTGAGGGTCTTGTAAACAGACTTACACGTTTCTGCTTCATCATTGTGTCTCTGGTGGAGCATCATAAGTGAGCAGGAATGCCCTAGACCTTCGGCTGCTCCCTGTGATCGGTCGGCAGGCTCGTCAGGCAGGGTCTGGATCCCCGCGCTTCACTTCCCAGTGACGTTTAGTGCTTATGGCAGCCCTCCCGGTGGGGAGAGAGAAGAGCAGGTGAGCCGAGAGCAGGATCTAGGGCTTGCTGGGACCGTCTGGCGTTCTGGGCATAATTTCTACTTCAAATAGTTCAGAGACAGCTTGGTGATAGTTCACTGCAGGCTGGACTTGTCAACTAGCCAGTTACCTTTGGTACAACTGCAGTTGATGAAAATCCGGTTATATTCTCATGATGTCAGGGCAATGGAGCCGCTCCAAGTACAGGTGCAAGTGAGCAAATGAGGAAAGTACGAAATTCCTATGTTCAGTCACTTCACTCAACAGCATCCACAGGGCTCCTCTTACATGTCAGAAGAAGGCTGAAAAGACACAAAATTATTGGGGATTGGTGGGTTGCAAAGGCTAACTTGTTTTTTCCTTTTGCTTTTTCTATTTTCTGTGTCCCCAGTACCTATTTTAAGTCTGTTCTGTATAGCTCTAAATATTTGTTGAAGAAATAGTAATAATAATTACAATAAATGCAATTTATTACATAAATATAGAAAAATCATAAATTAGTTATAATAAGCCAAATGACCAAATAAATGGATGAAAAATTCTTCTCACAGAAGATAATTGTGTACTGTATATGGTGGGATGCATGGGAGTTGGCAAATAAGAGTGAAGGAAATTAACCAGTGTAAGCATCCAGCCAACAGCTAAGCAGAACTAAATAGCTGTCCAGTCTAGAAGCCTTTCTGTTTGAACCAGTAGGCTCACTTCTAAAAGGAAATGTTCTAAAACATTTAAAATAGCTTAAAAAAGGAGATTTTCCTCATGGTGTACTGAATAGAAATCTATCAGGGCATGGAAACATCCTGGACTGTGTATTATCCTATAAAAATTTCCAGCTATTTTCAATTCTCAGCACCAACTACTTCTCATCATGAAGTAAACAGTTGCATTAACTACCCTCCACTCACCCTAGTTCCTTCTACCCACTGCCAGCAAATTTATTGTGTAGAATTTTTCCCCAGTGGCCTTGGAGAAGTGAAAAAGTTTAACATAAATGGATATGGAGTGTTTTATGTAATAGTTGTTTTGTTAACCCCATTATCTGACCCCAGATACTGGGTCTAGCGGGAAAGTGGAGGTGGGGGGGCTGGGGGGGGGGAAGGAGTTGTCCTCGTGGAGGGTTAAGAGCAACTTCAGCTCCTTGAGGTGAAGGGATGGAAATAAATCCTCTCCAGTATTACTGAAGCATGTGAATGCCACAAAATAGTGGGGCCTGAATCAATATACTGCCTTTACAGCAGAGAAAAAGAAAGAAAAGGATTTTCAGGGTTTATTTACCCAGCTCCTCTGAAAAATACCTACGTGAAACACTTGGCTGAGAGTGCTTATTCCATCGAATTGGACTCTTTTACTGTTCCACCTCTGGAGAGAATATTGCATGAAAGAGTCCTTGCCAAAAAGCGGGGTCTCTCCCTTGCCTTGTGAGTGACCCACTTTGGCACTCCTTTGGATGGAGAGAATTTTTGTTACGGGAGCCACAAACTAATACCATGCCACCGCTTTGCATTCGTGGTGCCCCGCCCCTTAGCTCTGTTCGATATGATTTGATGTTTATTAATTAATTCCCCTAATAATATACAAAGTAAAGAGAAGTCACTCTCATTCTTTCCATTTTAGAAATGGATCAAATGAAGACTTAAATATGATGGGGGTTGTGAAAATAAGCATTGTTTCATGTGTTCCAGATTTAAAAGGAATCAAAACAGCATGAATATATGGCAGTGATAGCTCAAAGAGACTTTGGAAAGTTACCATCTATTTTTAAGAACAGTTTTTCTTAAAGATGGATTCATTTGTCCCCAGAATATCATGCAGTGCTGACTCTAGGACAGGTATTGTTTGGAACATAGAGGATATGGCAGTGAGTAAGATGGACAGACATCATTCTCATGGACTTGCATTGGAGAAAATAACTAGTCATGGAATAGGGAATCGCCACCAGGCATGGGGAGGGGCCTTGTTAACTTTGGTTGTATGGCAAGAGAGACCTCTCAGGTGGTTACCCTTGATTTGAGTCTTGACTGATGAGAAGGAGTCACCCATGTAAACATGAGGGAGGAGGGGAGAAGAAAGAGCAAATGCAAAGGTCTCAAAAGCCATTGTGGCATTCATCTGTTGAAAGAACAGAAGATATCTCTGTGTCTGGAGTACAGTGAGCAAAGGGGAGGGGAGTATGATGCCAGGTGGGAAGGAGCGTATGGCAAGAGCCAGGCATGGAGGGCCTTCGGGACCATTTTATGAAGCTGATTTTATTCTAAGGCAATTGGAATCCATTTGAGAACTGTAAGCAGTAGAGTGGTCTGGACTGATGGGCAGTGTTTGATGGTTAGTAATCCAATTTATACCCCTATTTTTAAGAACAAGCCTCCTTAAAGGTCCATTTTTTGATTCAACATTATTAAAGAAAGTTTACTATGTGCCTTGCAATGTTCTATGGTATTAGCAAGTGATTAAGGCACGTTTCTGTCTTTATTAAGCTTACATTCTACTGGAGGAGACAAACAAAAATTAATAAGGAGCGTGAATGAAATACAAAGGGTTTACATGACAAAGAATGATAGGTTGGAATGGTAGAAATTTTGCCTGGCTGGAGACCTGTAAGGCTCCTTCAGTAATTTCAATTTGGTTGTTGTTAAAGTTTTTTAACCCCTGATGGCCGAGAAAGCCTTCCTTATTTTGCCAGCTTTTATTTGTATCTGTGGCTTTTTATTTTGTTATTCCCATGTGTAGTGTACGCCCTTTTTCTGAAAGCCTTATCTCAAGAAAATTCTTTATCTCCTCAAACAGTAATTTATTCCTTTGCTTTATTTTCTAGAAACCCTCATTTCCTAAATGTTTCCACATCCATTCTATTTATTCATCTTTTTCAGTATTTTTGTTGTTCTTCTTTAGCCACATAAAAACACAGAAACTGGAAAATAATACTAACTCAGGTAAATTTTATGCAAAATATAACAGAGGAATTATTAGGTGATTTATATAAAGAACTCACTAATCCTCTTTCCCTCCTTCTTTGTCTTCTTTCTCTCCCTGCCTCTCTCCCTTCCTTCTTCCCTTCTTCCAAAATACTAGATAGATACTTTTACTTCTTTAAGATATTTTAAGGGCAGCTTCTTCATAATAAGCTCTTGTGTATAGGTATATATTTTTCTGTCAAAAAATGAGGCAATGTAAAGAAGACCTTTCTGCAGATCTTTTTAAAGAAAGACTTCTTAGGCATGACTTTCCCTACCTGTGGACTCTAACCCTTGACATTATTGCTGCCTTAGAATTAAATTCCATTAAGAAAAAAAATCACAGACAGTGTGGCAGATTAATAATCAGGAAGGGGCTTTGCCCACAGTTCTTGGAGGGGCCGTTTTTAGCCTGCTGCCTTCCTACCACTTCTGGGATTTTCACGATAAGAAGCAAGGAGCTGTGTGTGGCTATGATTTCAGTAATTGAAGGAATATTTTTAAATGTATAATTTTATTAGGGAGCTTTTCCTAGAAGATGGACTCTAGACCAAAATATCCTTGAGGATATAGCCCTCAAGAATGTTTCTGCCAACTGCACTGAAGTGTTTGTAGGTAAAATATGGTTTTATAGAATTTTCCTGTTTCCCAAAATGGCTACTGATGTCTCAACAAAGAGGTAGCGGCGATTCGTTGACAAGGAAAATGACTTTTTTTGCACAAAGAAAAATAAGATGATTCGTTTAGATGAATGTGTTTGTTCTCCCAGAGTCCAACATTTCTGTTTTCGTGTAGTCTTCCTTTCTTAGAAAGATTCCTGCCCACTTCCCAAGGGCTTCTGGTTAAGGATCCTGAGCTCATTCTGTTGTTCCTCATGTGACAGCACACTGAAGCCTCATTGTTACCTCCCTCAAGTCTGATTTTCAAAGTCCTGCTTAAAATGTTACAAACAGAGCTGCTTAGAAAGCTGTGTGGTCATTCCAAAGAAGAATCAATCAAGGACTGCCCTCTGTCACACAGGTGCTTCCCATTACACCCTATGTATTCTGCTCTCTACTTCTCCGCTCACTTTTTCTCCCACTCTTTTCTTTGGGCCTTCATTCCAGCCATACCGGTTCCCTTGCTGCATCTCAGGAGAAGGACTGACGTCCATTCTTTGTCCTTATTCCTCTGCCGTGGGCTGTCTTTCCTCGAAGCATGTGGGTCCTTCTTCTTGCTTCCAGGTCACTGTCACCTCAGAGGTGCCTGCCCTGCCCATCTCACTTAAAATAGCCCCCCTCCCCACCAACATGACTGTCCCCTGACCATGGTTTATTAACTTAACTCCCAGACATTACATTATTAATCTATTAGTTTATTTTTTGTCTGCTCTCATTATAAAAGGAACCTCTCTATCAAGGCAAGACTTTGTTATATTTGCTGATGTCTCTCCAGCTTCTAGAAAAGTACCAATATATAGTAGGAGCTAAATAAATATTTGTCATTGTACCAACTAATTTACTATCCACACAGATTATCTGTGGGCAGGGGATAAAGAATAAGATTTTATTATATATTTAACAGCACATGTAGCCATACACTAAAGAATTCTCTGACTCACAGTGAACCAAAACAGCATTTGGGTTTTCAAATGTTGAAGGGAACTTGTGTGTGTATGTATGTAGATGCACATGCACATAAATTCCCACATACATACTTATACATGCACATGTGTGTTAGTGTGTTGTGCAGCCAAACAGAAGGACATGTGATTTGAATACCCATGTCCAAGCCCCCTAGATGATAGGACCTGGAAAATGACCAAAGTGTGAGAAGTGGAGGAAAGTGAGCCAGCAAGACCGCTCACTGCACATGAATTTCCAAGGATACAGCTGTTCTTGAACAATCAGAGTCAGTATATCAAAATAAGCGCTTTATTGAGTAGGGTAAAAGGAGTTGCTAGCCAGACTGTAAATTCTCTCCCAGAACAAATGATAACTGAGCCCAGGAGCCCTTTTGTCCTAGGGGGAGGGGGCATAAATTCCCTGAAAGTGTCTGTCGCAGGGAATTGCTCTGCATTCATCACGTCCGCCTCCTGCATCATTCATGAATGTCATAAGAGTCTAAAGAATTGGCACTTCAGAGTGGAGATGATTAAATAGCCATTATACTTGTCTTTCCTGCTGCACGGTACTTTTAAAGAGGTCCCCTTCAGATTGTAACATACCCCTTCCAAGCTCCTCTTGTTCCGTGCCTCGCGAGGTCTCAGCATTGCATTCAAGGAGCATTGTGCCTCATCAGCTTTGTACCTGTTGAGACTGAACAGATCTGTGGACTAGCACTTTAGTTTGCTATTCCTGTAAAGGAGACCTTAGGATTTGCTAAAGATGCCATAGAGCTCAAAGGAGATCCTTCTCCAGGGACTGGAGAATTTCCAGCATTAGCTTAGATTCTGTCATGATAGAGCAGTAACTTTTTCAGATAGCTACCCTCCACTTTGCCTTCACTTCCTTGCAGACTAAGACTATTGAATCAGAAAATATGATTTGTTATTTTATGTACTCAAATATGAGGATTCAGGTCATCATGGACCCAATAGAGCACATCCATGCAGAGTAAATACTGATGTAACAGAGCGGAACATATGTGATTAGGGGATCTTTCTGTTTTTCTCCCCTGCACTCATTTCTTGTCACACATACACATATATACATTCTCTCTCTCTCTCTCTCTCTCTCTCTCTCTCTCTCTCTCACACACACACACACACACACACACACCACACACACAAGCCTGCTCCATAATGATTCTCACTACCCAAACAGTATCCTTAAGTGATGGAGTGTAAATGGTTGAATTAAAATTAATCCATAAGCAAGATTTTCTTAAGCACCTGTTGTAGAGGCAGCAGAAAGAATATGGGAAGGGCGCTGGACTAGTGTCAGCAGAGAGTTCTAATTCAACTCTGCCATTAATCAACTGTGATCTTGGACAAATTCTGTTACCTCTTTGGGCCTCAGTATTTACATCTATAAATGAGGACATCAAATGGTAGCTCTCCAATTCTCCTTCCAGCTCTTATACCACCTAATTTGGTGTCTGGCGTGGAAATCAGCCATTATGGGGACCCAAAGAATCATAGAACATCACCATCACCTGTAAGGACCTCATAGTTTGATCATGTCCATAAAAGCATGTCCCTCACCCCTGCAGGGCAGTAAGCTCCAGCATAACATGGGTGCTGGGTCTGTATTGTCATCTTTGTGAAATACAGATTCTTTTAAAAATAATGGTATGGTCTTTGATGTTGATTTCTACTTAGTAAGCACAGATGTCTTTGTGCCTGTGTTGTTTATAGGCTTCTCCCCAAAGTTTACAACTATGGGAAGCATGTTCACTTTAAAGTAAAACTTTGGACACATGTTAAGGAATGGAGTTGAATGGGTAAATAGGGACATTGGATCATCACTGGTTGTGACCAGCAGGCAGACCTGCTTCAGAGAAAATGTGTCCCCCCCCTTATGAAGAAGTCATACCAGCTGTGCCTCTAGATTACCAATTACTTCAATGACTGTAGACCCTTTGAGCTTTAATTTGTCCCCTGGAAGGAACCTTTTCACCTCTTTGTTATCTCTGGAACTGGGAGGACCAACTGAAATGCCAGCCTGGACACTTTACATTCTGATGCTCCGGCCTTGTGAGTCTGATTTGTTCTTGCTGCTGGTTTAAAGAGAGATTAAAAGGAGCAAAGCTCTTCCCTGAGTTTCTTCATCTGCACTGTGGCAGCTAGAGTCTGAGGTCATGGGGCATTGGGAAAGGGAATAAATCCTCGAGAGTGACGTGCATGTGATCTCTGGGAGGCAGACCCAGTGTTCACACGGAGGCTTCAAATATGAGGTCGTCACTGCTTTGGAGAATCTCCCTGCGCTCAGTAGAACCTACCACTTACATGATACAATGTGAGGCAAAAGCTGAGGCTGAGAGATAAGAACAGACAGGATATATGGCTGAATAAAGAACTTTCAATTTCCTTTACTTAGTAGATGGACAAGTATCCATCATTAAAAAAAAATACATCAAAACCTGAGTGCACATGGGCAATGTCTGAATCTTTTCTTACAACTGACTTAATCATAAGGCCTAATCTAACAGGAAGAAACACTGTATTAATTTAAATATGGCAGGTGCTATCTAAGTTTATTGCAAGAGCTAAAGACCAATTATCTTGTATTTTTCCATAAAATTGCATTTTCTAAAAAGAGACTGGTGTGTCTGAATATATCCATCATAACAAATCTTCAAGCTTTGATGGAAGTGACTGCTGTTTATTTGCAGAATGTCATATCTGTACCATTGAATCAAGGCTAAAGTTATCACATTAGAACTAAGGAGAGGGCCTGGGAAATTAGTTTTTATAGTCTTTCTGCATGGCTTCATGCATAAAAGCATAAGGCCAAGGCCATTTGTAGAAACTATCTCACTCCAGGACTTAATGACTAGAGAGTTTTTGAAAGTAGAGATAATGCAGTCACCTCCCACAAGGTCCAGGGTGATGAATAAATAAGAAAATTGTTTTTATCATCAAGACTGGGGCAATAGGCACATTTTTCAAGGATGGGGTCATGCAAAGGGGAACAGAGAAACAGATGGCAGGTGTGTTTGAAATATATTTGATTAGGCAGGAGAGATGAGAAATCACCAAGTAGTAGCAAAGGGCAATTGTCTTGCTAAAAATACTAAAGGAAGAAAAATAAAAGCTATATACTGAAGCTTAGAAGAGGATAAAATATGAAGAAAATTAGAAGCATATATATATATACAGAAGAAATCATATTCAAAAACTAAACTGTAAAGTAATTACCAAAATATTACATCATAAAGCAGTGATGCATTTTTCCATTGGTAAGAGGTGAGAGATAAGGTTTTGTTTCATGAATAATGAAAAATAGCTTTGACAACCAGAATTTGACTCTGATCCATATTGTTCTTGGGGACTCTGGACTATAGAAGAGCAAAACCATTTGTCCTGATAATCATGGAGATTAAGTTTATTCAGAGAAATGAAAATGTTCTGTATGTTAAGCAGAGTCCCCTTCCCTGACTCTAAGTTATACCCACAGACAAAACAACCTGAGGATTCAACAGGAGAGGGTGTTCAATGAGAGCCCGTCATTTCATGGAATGTTATGCAACCACTTAAAATGACAAAAATAATAATGTAGAGAGAGGTTCAAATACTATAATAGAAAAATGATGCATAATTATGTCAGCATTATGATTATAACCAAATGCAAACTATGTTTTCTTATAAATTGAGACCGAGGAGAAAGGCAAATAACTCTAACTATGTGAGGTGTGATAGATGTTAACCACACACACAGATGTGATCATTTCTCCCTCGCTCTTCCTCTCCATCTCTCTCTCCATAATCATTATGTAGCACAAGTCCATTAAAGCTGGTGACCCTCTCCTATGGGTTCATATCTCATTTTGAACATATCTCTACTGCCACATTTATCATATTGGATTATATATGCAGTGTTCTTCGCAGTATATAAAAGGCACTCAACAAGATCTTTTTGACATTTACAGTATCATCGCATTTCATTTCTGCTGATAGAGCACTCAGCTTTCTTCTAAGAATAGATTATTTTGACTATAATCATTTTTTAGCAAATTTTAAAGTCTACTCAAGTAAGTCTACCTTCTTTATTCTTCCTTTTAAAGTTTTCTTGGAAAATTTTACACACTTATTTTTCTTTATGAACTTCTGAAGAAACTGAAATTCTGTTTAGAAGTGCCTTAAAGATTAACATGCTTATTCATATATTCATATTTTCCCTATTAACATCATGTGTATCTCCATATATGTGGACATGTTTTATGTCCTCTAAAAATCATAATTTCTTTTACATACTTTTCTTTATATAGCTTTCTTGCTGCATTATTTGAGAATATTTTACAGATTTTTGTCATGTGTTTTGTTATGCTTACTGTTCTCTCTTACATTACAATCTGGTAATTAATATCATTAAAACAAGCTATTGATTTTTTTATCGTAGTAAAATACACATAATGAAAAAATTATCATTTTATTTAAGTGTGTGATTCAGTGGCACTAAGTACATTCACATTGTATGCAACCAGCACTCTACCAACATTATTTTTTCCTCACTCCAAAAATACCTAAATTAATATTCCATATCAGATATGTGATTTGTAAATATTTGTTTCCCATTCTGTGATTTCTCTCTTCAGCCTGTTGATAGTGTCCTTTAATGCACAAATTTTTAAATTTTGTAGTCCAGTTTATCTGTTTTTCTTCATTGCCTGGTCTTTTGGTGTCATAGCCAAAAAATAATTCCTAAATTCAGTAACGTGAAGCTTTTTCCCTACTTTTCTTCTAAGAATTTTATAGTTTTAGCTCTTATAGTTAAGTCTTCAATCCGTTTTGAATTAATTTTTGCGTACGGTATAAAGTAAGACTCCAACTTCATTTTTATGCACATGGATATTTAATTTTCCTTGCATCATTTGTTAGAAAGATTGTTGTTTCTCCACTGAATGGTCTTGGGACCCTGGTGGAAAAATCATTTGACTATCTGTGCAAGGATGAATTTATGGATTTATTTATGGATTTATTTCATACTGGACCAACCTATCAATTGTTCTGATTAATTCTAAGTTTTTAAAAGAGTTATTTAGTATATATATGTATTCAATCATATCTTTTAAACAATTATTGTATCACACTCCAATATTTTATTGCTCATTTCATTTCATTACTTCATTGTTTTAGTAAGAACTTGTAAAACAATGTTAAATAATACTGCAATTATGAATAGCTCTATCCTGATTTTAATGGCAAAGGCTATGTAATTTTACTATTTAGTATGAGGCTACAGTTTTTTTTAATTATTATATTTAGAACACTTTTATCAATTCCTATTTTAATTAGAGTTTTAGAAGGAATGGCTGGTAAATTTTTTGCAAGTACTTTTTAAAATCCTGGATAAAATTATATTCTAATTCTACTTTAATTAGGCGATGTAATGAATTTAGCTAATAGATACCTTTATTTTGAAATACACTATTTCTCTTATTCCTGGAATGGTGTATTCTTCTTTTAATGTACCATTGAAGTTTATTCCAAAACATCTTTAACCCGTATTCATAAGTGAAATTAGTTTAAAGTGTTCTGTTTTTATTTTGTGTGCTTATTGGCTATTCGTATTAAGATTATGTTGGATTTGTAAGTGAATTGGGGGAGATTTTTAACCTTGCCTGTGGTCTGGTATAATTTGAATAGATTAGGAATTTTTTTTTCCTTGAAAGTTAGATAAAATTTATCTATAAAGTCATGTAGGCCTGTATCTTTTAAATATTAGAACTTGAATCACCTTTCAAGTGGTTTCTGTGGTCATCAGTCTATTGGGTGTTTCTACTTTTTCGTGAAAACCCTTGGCAACTTATAATTTTCCTATGAATGATCCGTGTCTTCTGGCTTTCAAATACATTTCTCTAAAGTTGTACAAAATATCCTTTACACTTTTAATATTTTTTGTATCTATGGTTATATCCCTCATAATTTTTCTACTATTCTGTTTTTTTCCCCTCTTAGCTTTTTTATTTCTGATTTTTTTCAGGGAAATGTATACTTCTTTGACATTTTAAAATACAAGCTTTGAGTTTTTTTATTTTTTTATTATTTTTAAAATATGTTGGATAAACTTCAGCTTTTATTAATCACCACATACTAATTTACAGATTTTAATTTACTTTTGTATAGTGTCTTAAGTTGAAAGTTCAGTTCATTTATGTTCATTTCCTTTTTTACTAAGGCATTTTCTTCTAAGTAAAGCTTTATAGATAGTTTATAGAATGTGATATAAAACAGTCTCCTTTCATTAATATTCTAATCATTGGTGTTTGAAGATATATTATATATACATAGCATTGTTATATAACCTACTTATGAAAATCATTAAGGGTTGCTTTGTCAACAAGAATGTGATCAGTTTTACAAGTGCTTCAGTTTGAAATGTATAAGAGTTACTGACTGTGCTCCTTTTCTTAGGTTAAATTCCAGGGTAGCTTATCACTTGATCATCTTGATCATTCTTTGCCAATTCATTTAACAAGCACTTCCTGTGCACCTTGTGTTTCAGGCACTGTCATTATCAGGGGTTACAAAGGGTTCTTTTAACTATTCAGCACTCTTCTAGTTGTGAAAGAAACAAAATCTGAATTAGCTTAGACTAACCAGTCAGTTATTGAGAATGTTATGTGAGAATGACAAAGGTGAAAATTCACAACATGGACAAGGCACTCAAAAAATGGTAAGATTTTTCTCTTTGTGCCCAACTCTTGACTCAACAGTTTCACGTCACTCTTTGGATCAAGGTTTATTTTCTTGCAACTTCTTCCCCGTGGTGGGAAGTGTGGCCAAGGCAGCTGTGTGCCTTTTATGGCTTAACTTTATCATCAGAGAGGGACTGAGGGCATGTTTCTCTGGTTTAGGTTACAGAAAAAGTTACATTTTACAGAAAGAGTTGCTCTGATTGGTCCAGCTTAGTTTAACTTACCACACCTTAGCCAATCAGCTGTATGTAAAGGGCAAACTCTGTCAATAGCACGATAGTTTTATTTCAAACCCCATGATTGGTATGGAAGAAAATAGTGATTTTCATTTGAAGGTGCTTCATTTTTCAAAGTAAAGAGAGAAGATGTGCTGGGAGTATATAATAATGAAATTCTTCTATAAATATCAAAACTTTGTGGAGTCCATTCACTTTGAGTTGATCATTATAAAATGGAAATACTAAACTATTTCTAGAGTTCTGTATAGTGTACATGATAGCTCTTTTGATCCTTATTCCAACTCTTTAAGATATAGTAGAAGAGGTGTTATTACCTGCTTAAGCATAAGGACACTGGGCACAGTGAAGATTAGTGATTGTTATAGAATAGGAGAATGGACCATAATACTTGAAGTTTCTTCCTTTTGTCTAGTTCTGAAATGGGTTTTATGATTAAGAAATATATGTCTCATTGAAGCAAGAGTCATTACCCTTAAAAATACTAGCCATCTTTTCCAGAAAATCATGTTTTATGAATTAGAGCCACAAAATACACCAAAGTCATCTGTTCATAGTCCCTGGCACCTTGAAAGTGTAAAGTCCTTATAATTCAGGCATTTAAATCAAAGCACTGGAAATAAGCAACTACTCTTCATCTGCATTTCTCTTTCAGAAAATATTCAGTACTTAGAAATCCCTTGATTGCTCTTATTAGAGAAGGTATTTCAAAGCTGTGCAATAAAAAGAGGAAAAGGAGACAGATGAATGCGCTCTGAACCTCCCTCCCTTTTATTTTATGTCCCATAGGATGTCATCAGAAGGAAGGAATTTAATACAGAAAAGTCTGATGAGTAACTATAAAATTATTCTTTTTCTTTTCTTTTATTTGTATTTTGCCTAAGGACAAATGTATACATGGTTTTTGTACTATTAATGCTCTGCAAAATAGAATGATGTCATTGCTATTCTTAAATATGCCACAATTGCTTTTCTACTGTATATTATTATTAGATTAAATCTAAGATGTCTTCATAGACATATATATATGTTTTACTAAAAACAGTTTGCAATGTGATTTAAGAACTGAGGGATAGCATAAAACAATTTGACTAAAAGTGGGTGTGATTTTTCTTATCTGAGCCTGCCAAAAATTCACCAAAGAAAAATTATTCAAATGTCTTTGTGGTTAGATTTCTTTTATAAATTGGGAGCTATGCTCTACTCCATTGTAGGAAATGTTGTGAACCCTAGTTGATAAGTATTTATGCAATATTTCCACATTGAGATGAAATGACAGAAAGCTGAGATGGATTAATGGGCAGATGACTGAATGACAATGTGAAGATGTGAACGTATGGGTGAGCCAAGTTTTATTGATTAATTCAACAGCATTTATTTCCTGAGCATTCACAGTGTTGATAGAGAGATAAATAATACCCCTCATGTTCTCCAGGAGCTCATGGTACAGAGGGTTCTGAATTTTCATTTTGTTTGACAATAAAACTTCATATTTATTTTCTTAAACCTGAATGCTGTGCAATTTCCTAGGACTTATTTTGTTTTGCTATATAAGAATCTACTTTGGTTATGAAAATTAAATTGAATTGACTGTAAGATAATCTCTGACATAAACCACATATAGAGTCCATCCTTCAAGAATTCAGTTTTATGAGTGTGATGCAATTAATCAAGAGCAGCCTGACCTTGCTTTATACACTTACCAGAGAGCAACCTCATATTAAACCACTGTCATTTAAATAAGATAAAATGATTATCTCAAATACTCCTTTTCCCTTTGTGAGGAATTGAGTTTCCATCTTGTTTGCTGTTTTTTGTTTTGGCCACATGTTAGAAGACAATGACTTTCTTCTCCCCATCATCATCCAACCCAACACAGGTACACAGATAAAGGAAAAAGGTAAGCATATTAGGGATATGCTTTGGCATAATGAACTTAAGAATGCAGATTGTTGAGTTAGATCTGGATTGAATTCCTGATTCCACTAGATCTTGTACAAGCTATTTTACCTCACCGTACAGCTTCTTTCCTCTTTAAAACTGGCATAGTGACTGTTATGAATTGAATTGTGCCTCCCTAAAATTGATATGCTAAAGTCATTACCCCCAGTATCTCTAAATGTAACCGTAATTGGAGATAGGGTTTCTAAAGAGATAATCGAAATGAATTCACTAGGGTGGGCCCCCAACTAAATGACTGGTGTCTTTATAAGAAGAGTAAATTAGGACAGAGATGGGTAAAGAGGGTAGGCAGGTGATGCCCCAAGGAGAAGATAGCCATTTACAAGCCAAAGAGAATGGCCTTAAAAGAAATGAACTCTGCTGACATTTTAATCTCAGATCTAGCCTCAAGAATTGTGAGGAAATAATTTCTGTTGTTAAAGCCAACCAGTCTATGTAGAGTAGCCTTAATAAACTAATACAGCAACAACATCTAAAGTGAAAGGTATAGGAATTTGAAATATACTGTATACTAAATTATACAATAAATGATGCCTACATATAGCTAGTATGAGTTTTAATATTAGTATTAACAGTATTGTAGTATTGCTTAGTACCAGCAAAGGTTTATAAAAGAAATAATTTTCCAAAGGAAAAACAATAAGCTAATGAAAATTCTTCTAAACAAGAAGGAATTTAAGTGTGCCCTAGAAGCTTTATCTTTAGATCAGTCTCAATGTGGAAAGCATTGTATACTCGATCATGAATCAACTTCCTTTTTCTAGGGGAAGAATCTTGTAATCTGATGAGTGAAAATAGCTTTTAAAAATGTTTTTCTGATGTAATGTGTTTCTGAAAATGTCACTACCTCAAAGATTCAGAAAGGGTCACAGTGTATTTTCAGCACTCGTGAATGTGCCCAGAAACTATGTGTGACTTTATTTTACTCAAACTTTGGGCTGGTACAGGTATATATAAAGAGTCACAGCAGCAAGCCATCTCAGTTGTTGGTACCAGATTTGGAAACAGCACAATTATTTGCTTCCTCTTCAGACTCCCTGGAAAAATCCATGATAACATTCCCAGCAAAGAGCCAGAGTCATTTTTGCAAGAACAGGATTCATACGTAACATAGAGTTATCCACGAAAAATGGCTTTTTGATGATTTTTACCACCAGAATTAAATCATGGCGGACTTTTTTCTTCATGTAAAAAATTGGGTTAACAGGCAGACATTTTTGGTTCTCAGTTTTTCTCCCACCAACTCCAATGGAAACTTTAGCATTAGATACAATATGTAAGGACTTCTCTCTGTGTCTACAAGTTTGAGCAACAAAATTACCAAGCAGAATTTGTACTAAACTGAACCAATATTGGTTCTGCTGGGAAGTCTTTGAATTGAAATCTTTCTTCCAGATTACTGAAATGTTGCCTCTGTGTTTTCTGGCTTAATGCCCTTTGGTTTTAATCATTCTTCCATCAAGAAGGAGGAAGACATTGTCACATGTGCAGGGAGTTCTCACCTTGCCTGAGCATCGTTTAAGAAATGGGGCTTCACTCTCCCTGGTGATACACTTGACTCTTAGGCAATGTCATCAGTTTCTCAGTTAGCTGTGCAGTAAATCTGATCACTTCTTTGCCAAGATAAAGGATGTTCTTTAAAAATAAATGAAATTTCTCTCTTAAGGTCCAGTCCCTTCAGTTTTGCTTTAAGACTATTTTTCATTGGTTTTGGTGCTTATTTAAAAAAATAAACAGTAGACAAACTAGATGATAATAAATCATCCATTCAACGAATTTATTGCAGGGCTGTTTGTGAAATCTGTATCATTTTCCTTATACTTCCCAGTGGCTCCCTCTGTAATACAGAGATTTTGTTGTTTATTGTTTTTCCATCCTCTTCCTCCCTGGGGAGCTCTACGCCCTCAGGGATTCCTTTAGGGAAGCTTCATCCTGTGGGTCAGCAGGACAGCCTGATGAAGGGGAAAAGAGCAAAGCAAAGACAGGAGCAATCCGGTCCTACTTTCAGCTCCATCACTAAACACTAGGTCATGTCATTTATTCTCTTTGAGCCTCCATTTTCTTTTTTTATTAGAACAGTAGCAAAAATGTTTGCTATCAACACTTAAGAGAGTATTGGGGGAAGAGGCGTCCAGTGAGAGATTCTCAATGAAAAACATTCAATGCTCTGAAAATGTAAGGTCCTACTGTTACGGACACTCCCAAAACGGCTGGAGGTGCGTATAAGGGGAACCAAAGAGCAAACTAAATAAATAAAACTGAGAAACTATATTTTTCAGGCCACCATTACAAGATCCTTGAGCTTTCTGTCTTCATTTTGGAGTCTTTCCATTTTAGTCTTATTAACTCTATCATAACATAGGATTAAAGGATAGTTTAAAGTTAATAGTAAAAACTGCATCTGTCGGCATACCTATTCTAATGTCGTTGATAATCCATTTACTTTCTGAAAGGATTTACCAATTTACAATAAATAACACAAATGTGGATAAGGTTGATGACAGAGTAATAAAATAGAAATAAGGAATAAGGAAACTGAAATAACAAAAGATGAAAGAGATACTTAGGTGTCATGAGATTTTATACTGAGTTCTCAGGCAATGTTCAAAAAGCACTAGAGTAAGAGTTTGACATCTTGTTTCTTATCCTAGTTTATCTACCAGGTGGTTTACACATTATGACTTATTTTATTACTTATTATTCTACCTGCTTCAGTTGCCCACAAGTAAATTATCTAGTTCTCTTTACATTTGACTCTCTCAGGCTAGGAGAGATACTTCCCTAGGAGATACTTCCAAACTTGTTATATTTCAATACCAATTGAGGGTTATTTCAGGGAAAACTGGTCTGCTTTTAGTTTTCTTTATTTTTTTTAAATATATGAACAACATTATATTTAAATGCATTTCTGGAGCCATTTTACCTATAATTATTTGATGGGAAAATTAAATTAATTCCAGGTAGTCTACTGTATTTCTATCTAAACTTTCCTTATTTTTTTATACACATACACACAAAACACATGCATGCATATATATGTATACATATATATATATGCATATGTGTATATCTTATTTTTTGCCTAATGTAAAACTTAAATATGGTCATGATTTTGTTCTTGTTGGCCATCTCCCAAAAGAGGAATATGCTATTTGGATATCGGATTAGAAATAGAAACATTGTCATAATGGCAGGACCATAAAGTTTATAAGTCAAAACCACAATAACAATAATTATCCAAGTGTTTTAAAATGAAGAAAAGTTGATTTTCCATCAATAATGGCATTAAATTTTAGTGAAATCAGCAGTAATATACACGGCGGTTTAAGAACGATGTATGGAGAAATGTGTGAAATAGAATAAATGTTATCCTTCATTCTCCTTGAGGAACCATAGGCCATTCCTTAATCAGTTTTTTGTATAACTGTATTAAACTGTTCCCCAGGACTTGTTCATATGAGCCTGTGCTGCCCCCTGCTCAACACCACACACAGAGTTCACACTCAAACATGCATACTCAGACCCTCACATCCAGCTCTGCCAGAATCACTGTCAGCTTCATCCCAGTAAATAGCCAATGATGAAAACAATAAGCCAAACCTATTTTTTCAGTGCTTTTGCAAGAAAGGGTTTGTTAAATAATGTCATAATTGACCAGTTGAAGATGAAATGTATCCACTTTATCTTGGTTAATGGTGGCAGTGGGATTTCATTCCTGAAATACTTGCTAGTTGGAACTCAGCAAAACCACCTCAGCTGCTTGCAGACTTACAAATCCTGTAATATTAAATGGCCAAAATACCACCAGAGCAACTTTTTCTTCAGTCCAATAGATCATTTTTTGCCAGCAAGCAGGAAATTTACATGCTTCTGAGTGTAAATAAATGTAGCAAGATCTCAGCCCTAGCAATATGGAACACAGTGAGAAACCTGCAATCAGGACTGTGCTCAGAGGGAGAAAGCATGTGATGTGGTATTTCATGGCTTAGAAATGAAAATCTGTAATGGATTAAAGAGGGTTCTTACAGTTCCTAGGCTGTTCCCAAAAAAGCTGATGTGTAAACCACATTTTAAAATAACAAAATTAACTTTTTAATTTGAAAATGCAAAGTAAAATAATTCCATGCCCTCCCCCAACAGGACTTTAGGCATTTTATATTAAAATTAACAGGAAATGTGTATTTATCTTTAACAATCATGCAAGATAACAAAGCTAACTGAAGAGGGAAAGTACAACAGGTTATCAGAGTAGAATGTTGTAACTACTAACTTGCTTCCTCTAACGCTGTGGGAGCATTAAGAGTCTTTTTTTCACCAATACTAGCAAACTCAGTATCAAGAATACATATTTTAGTATTTATTTTTATGCAGCAGAATGAGCCATTAACTAAGGACTTTGTATCTTTCATGCCTTTTCACCTACAAAGTTAGAATTATCTAACACAGTGAAATTCTAAATTCAGCACAGAAGCAATAAAAATAATTCTCGATCAGATTCTACCTCAACTTACCCTAATATTTCATCCTGAGGTTTCATTCATTGTGTATTTAAAAACTGAAGGCATGTGTCTTTTTCAAACTGGGCTGCTGCATTCTTAGGGTAAATTCCTAGGAGTGGAATTCCTGGGTCAAATGGTATTTCTATTTTGAGTTTTCTGAGGAATCTCCATACTGCTTTCCACAAAGGATGAACTAATTTACACTCCCACCAGCAGTGTAGGGGGGTTCCCCTTTCTCCACGTCCTCGCCAACATTTGTTGTTGTTTGTCTTTTGGACATTGGCGATCCTTACTGGTATGAGGTGATATCTCATTGTGGTTTTAATTTGCACATGCTCACTGAAATAAGCCAGGCAGAGAAAGACAAGTATCAAATGATTTCACTCATCTGTGGAGTATAACAACAAAGCAAAAACTGAAGGAACAAAACAGCAGCAGACTCACAGAACCCAAGAATGGACTAACAGTTACCAAAGGGAAAGGGACTGGGGAGGATAGGTGGGAAGGAAGGGATAAGGGGGAAAAAGGGGGATTATGATTAGCACACATAATGTAGGGGGGGGACACTGGAAAGGAAGTATATACAGAGAAGACAAGTAATGATTCTATAGCATCTTACTATGCGGATGGTCAGTGACTGTAATGGGGCATGTGGGGGAGACTTGATAATAGGGGCAGTCTAGTAACCATAATGTTCAAGTAACTGAACATTAACGATATCAAAATAAAATTCAAAAAAACACTGAAGGCATGGTGACCTCCCAACCACTATATGTAAGTTGTATATTTATCTTTTAAAATACTCTTATTCTTTATGTCTTTATATTGAGAATTACTGAACAGGACAGTGGGTAAAAAATATTAACAGAGTAGCAGGTTTGTAGAGTTACCTGTTGGGTGAGAAAGCCAGACTAGGTTTTGAAAACATGCCAGATTTGGGGGCTATGGATTTGTTTTCATTTCACTTTGGTCTTAAGAGGAGATGTGAAAAGAATGAAATACAGTCAACTTGTCATTACGGGTATAGTTTATTGTAGAACTATATTTAGTTATGATTGATATATAGTGAAGACAGGCTTTGAGAAGCAGGATGGCTAAGCTGGAGACTTAAAGAAGATACCACTTGTTTAGGTCTCTGTCTCCAAAACAGTGTTAACAAGTGAACTATCCTGGACGATTGTTGTCAAGATCCAGCTAATGAATTCAAAAAGGCTTTGCAAGCTGTAAGGCAAATACATATGTATGGCTCTTAACAGTTTTTGACTTATTCTTTTTGCAGTGAAAAATTATTTCCTGATAAAGTATGGATTTACCTCGGTAGCAGAATCCACTGTGTATTCACTATAAAATAGGATAAGATTTTATAAATTACCACAAAATGCCACAGCCTAGTTTGCATTTTGGTGATTCTATACATGAATCGCTGAATAGCCTTCAGTTTTCCAAATAAATAATAAAGGGAGTGGTGATGATATTTGTAATCATCTACAGAAAGGGCATTATTTAAATTCTCCACAGATGGAGAAACATCAAGGGTAGCTCATTATATCTACATTTCTAATTTTAAGAAGCTTTGAGGATATTTGTGGATAGTGAAGAACATTGTTTTGCATATAGATTTAATCTTATGCTTTCCATACCACAATCTCAAATCCTCCAGACAACTGTAGAAGGCTTTCCAGACACCATTCCCTAAGGACTGAGAAATTCATAAAAGGAAAACAATGTTATGTCACATGTAATATATAAACTGAGTGTATTGGAGCAACTAGTATAGTGACCTTTCAAAGAGGAAAATTAGATTCTGTATGCCTCAGAATATAATGTGGTTTAGTACTTAAAAAAAGGATGACATATGACATATACTCCTAATTTTAGCCTCATAGCAGTTCATTATTTCTAAACAAGCCTCATAATTCATTTCTTCTTCAGACAACATAATTCAGCCCAATATCCTCTGCAAACTAAATGTGGACCAGTGCTTGAGATTTTTAGTAAATGCTAAAGCTATCTGAATGCTTGTCTAATGTGCTTTAAAATAATTTCAAGGATTGGGCACATTCAGTGGGAAACACAAGATAATCTGGTGCCAAATGTTCTTTGATAAGAGAAGAGTAACATACAGAAGTCACTGTGAGTAGCATACAAGAACCAGAGAAACTACCATGGTGTAGTCTATTCTGGCTACCAAATCTAAGTGCTTTTCCCCAAATGCAGGTCCTAAAACTTGTTTTTAAAATAGGCTTTTTCAATTGATGAGATAGAAATACTGTTTTCATTTTTCATCTTTCATCCTGCTTGTTTTCTGAGCGTTTTTAAATGAATATATTCTTACTAACCCCTGGGTTTGCAATAATAATAGGAAAAACACAAATAAATAGTGAAAACACTGATAAGCCCACTAATTATGACTGACGATACCACTTGTCATGTTCAAAATTCATTATACCGAGCCTTTTTTTTCTCTGTCTCCTTTATCTTATTTTTGAGATTTAGTTTGGAAAAGGACATGGAAACTGTTATATAATGCCAGATAAACACCACTGCTAAGGAAAAGAAATGAAGTTAATTTTTAAAAGTCCCCTGGAATTTAATTTTTATCACCTTTTTAATAGCAACATAATAGTGAACTAGGCAAATGCTTTTAGTCCTCTAACTTGATTTTCTCAGTCTAGTGCTTTCTTTTCCAGGGTGAGGGGATGGGGTGAGGGGTGGTGGTGGAGGAAAGTGCAGGCGTGAAAGGAATAAGGGCTTTGACTTGTAGGTTCCCTCCAGTTCTGTGAGGCATCCTGGAACTGCTTCCAGCTCCCCCGGCCGGATCATCATGATGGCTAAGAGACCGGGGAATTAGCTTTCTGTCTGTGCCTGTCCTAGCTGAGATGGAAAAGCGTATCCTGCTGTTGACGAAGTCAGAAAAGTTGTTTGTCACAATATACCAAAGCTCTCCGACCCAGCATGCAGTTTGCCCTCTGCCATTGTGCAGCAGGAACAGAAGATGTTAGGAATGTCTCTCTGCTTTGTTTTTAATTCATTTTGCCTGCATCTTTAATTTGGGGTGACAGCCACCTTCTAAGGCTTTGATGCTGTCTCTCACAGTAACCCAATTCTGGCACTTGGGGGCCGTTTCCTCTCTGCAGCTGTCTTTGGGGTCTCAACAGTGTGCCTGCAGCTGGCAACGTGCAGTACAACCCCCTGACGTCCCCTCTCCTTGCTTTCACAGCTGGCGCTACGTACATCTTCGGGAAAAGTGGCGGTCTCATCCTCTACACCTGGCCGGCCAATGACAGGCCCAGCACGCGCTCGGACCGCCTCGCTGTGGGCTTCAGCACCACTGTGAAGGACGGCATCTTGGTGCGCATCGACAGTGCTCCGGGCCTCGGTGACTTCCTCCAGCTGCACATAGTGAGTACCGGGCCTCGGCCTGGGTTCTCTTGTCTTCTTGGTGATCTGAGTTGGTGAGCCAGCTAGATGCAGAACATTCTAGAGAGACACAGCAAAGGGACATATGTTTATAACATTTGCCACATCCAAGGGGGGATCTGTGTGGTAAGCCTCATTCTTCCCTTCAGATGTGAACCATGATGCCCGTAGGGTGCCCCAGGGAGAAAACACCAAACACTTTTCTGGTCTAGGTCCCTTGCCAACTGTGTGGCTTGGCCTGTTCTGAAACGTTGAGCAGATTGCCAGGGTGTAAATAGATTCACCTGGTCTGGTTCTCTTTACCAGGTGGAATAGTAAAGCCAACTTGAATGTTCATGATCTCTAGGCTGGAGGTCAGCAAGGTTTTTCTCTAAAGGGCCAGAGAGCAATATTTTGGGATTTGGATCATACAGCTTCTATCAAAGCAACTCAACTCCGCCACTGGAATGTGAAAGCAATACGACAATACGTTTTTTATAAAAAATGTGTGTGATTGTATTCCAGTAAAGGTTTATGTATAGAGATAGGTTCAGGCTATACTTTGGTGGCCTCTGCCCCAGGCCGCAGAGTTCCTTGTTGGACGAAGAAAGAACACGTGATAAAAAATGAGGCCACAGTGAGTGGGGCAAGAAGGAAACGGCACCGTTGTTGTACTGGCACGTTCACGGGCGTTGCGTATCTAGCATCTCGCTCGTATCTAGAAACCCAGTAGGCCTGCTCCCCCAGTCACGGCAGATCGTTAAGAACACAGAGCAACTCTAAGAAATTAAAATGATTTGGAGGAAAAAATTACTTCATTATGAGGATAGAAAATATTTTTATAGCAACAATTAACCCATTTTATCACCTGCGCAGTCTGCAGTTAAGAAAGTAGGCTAAAGAAGGATATGATTCTCATCCATAAGTACCCCAAATGCAGCCACCAAGAGCAAAGAGAGGAATTGTTCTCATTAGTTAGCAGTGACAAGGCCAGAAAGAATGGATTTAATTTGGAGCAATAAGAATTCCATTTAAGTAGCAGGGGGGGCGGGGGGGAAATGCCATTAGGAGGAAAGATCAACTGGGGATTGCTACCAACCTCCAAAAAGGAGGAAAAGGAACATCTACTGGGAATCTTTGAATCCGAGTTTTGCTAATGTGCTGCTCTACTGAGGACAGAAGAGTGAGATTTTGTTGCTGGTCTCCAGAGTGGATGGGCTAGAACCAGGGCAGCAAGCCCAGCCCTCTAAGCAGGGCCTCCACCCCCAGCACCTGCTCTCCGCACATGCCTTGGAAACACCATCAACTTGAAGTATAAGGCTTCAGGGTAAGCCAGAGTCGGGTGGGACTCCACTAGGAGGGCAGGGAAGGACTGGGTAGATGTGATCCTCTCCAAATGTGGAAGAGGATCTCGAATAGACGTGTGACCCTTCAGTGCTTTCCTAAGTGCTTTGGCAACAGCAGGTACTAGGAAGACTGAACTTAAGCATTTAAAAATTCCATGCCATGGAATACCGAGAAAGGCATCCATAGTTTGTACGGTTCATCTTTATTTGGCCTTGAAGGACCACCATAATTTACCGAACTCGGGGAGATTTATGCTGCATATAACTTAATGTCTATTTCATGGCAGCTATAACTAGGCTATTATTACCAGCTCACTTGCATTTTCACAGTGATTTATCTTCCTTCTTTGTTCAGTGTGACTTACTAAGAAAAATATGATTTGGCGCAGCCATGAGCATCTTTTCTGAGTCACATGATATTCTACCAGTTTACCCATTTCTCCCCATCCACGTTTTATAGGGCATCTCCACTTTTAAGGGAGATGGTCTCTTATTTTCTGACAGCTAACATGAAACTGGCACTGTTTTTATAAAATGGATAAAATGAAACTTCTCAGAGGAACCATAACATACCACTTTAACATTTTAAAAGCAAAAATACAAGAAACTACATCAAAATGAAAGAGCCCCTTTGGATACTACAGATTTATTCCTGTGATGCTGTTATTGCTTAAACATTCTAGAAAGTCCCACAGATTATTCTTCAGAGCCTGGGTTAGGAAATGACATCATCAGATCTTTCTAGAGAAGAGAATAAGAGACCCTGTGATGTGTAGAAAACAGATCCATTTGGAATGAACCCAACATGTGCAGGGCCCTTTTGAGCATGTGATCCCTTCACTGTCGAGTAATTTGCAAGCCATTTTTAATTCCCTAGTACATTATCTCTGGTGTCTATGCACAGATAAAAACTGTGTGTGACTGTGTGTGTATTTCAGTAAAAAATTATTTGTAAAAACAGGCTGCAGGTTATACTTTGATGACCCCGCTTTAGGCTTTAAACTTCCTTGTGTCAATGTACAGAGCGTGTGACTAAAACTGAGGCCAGAATGGGTGGAGCAAAGCGATGTGTCCTTACCACCCTTGGTAAGAAAGGAATCCAAGTAGATCAAAAGACTTGATTACAAAACCTGTGTTTTGTTGGACACTTACATAGATACACCATGAAAATAAAGCCGTAAATACCTTCTAGGATACTTTCATATGACTTTTACAATCTGTAAAATGTGGATTTGTTTATTGAATGCAGTTTGTGTCCTTGTACTAAAGAATATTACTCAAAAAGAAGAGAATTTAAGGACTACTAACAGAAGTGGAAAGGATTGGGCAGGAGGGGAAATTTTATTGACTCTGTGGTTCACCTGGGAGAAGAGAAACCCAACGGGGGAGTATAAAGTGATGGCAGACATGAAGCTGAGATGAAAACAGGGTAAACCCCAGGGGCAGGGAGAAAAAAGGAAGGAGTGAGCCTGGGGTTGAGGACACAGATCTGCTTGAAGGTGTGGGTTAAATGTGGGCAAAGCTCCAGTCTTAGAGTGTGGGCGTTAATTGTGCAAACAACCAGAAGTACTTTGGTGCTGCTTCTGATGAGCTGTAAGCTAATAAATTGCTGAAAAACAAGTATAAGCTCTAAAATTAATGTGTGTGTGTGTGTTTGTATGTTTGTGTGTGTGTGTGTGTGTGTGTGTGTGTGTGTGTGTGTGTGTGTGTGTGTGTGTGTGAGAGAGAGAGAGAGAGAGAGAGAGGTTGGGAGTTTGTGTTTTATGAATTGGTGCTGAAGGCAATTTCTAAGAATTCCTGAAGTTTTTTGTGCAGCACTAACACTGTCATTGGAATAAACCCTTTTTACTCCCAAGTTAGCTTATTTGAAGGAAGAGAAAATGCTCAGCAAGTCTGACCCTGAGGTGAGCATCCTTCTAGAACAGACCTGCCTAGGTGGAGTTCCCGGAGCAGGCATTGCAAAAGGGCTTCATCTTGCCTACCAGCTCTCAGTGCCTCTCAATCTCTCACCATAAGTTTTACACGGCAAGCAGACCCAATAGGTCAGAGTTCTGGCTTCCACTAGAAACGGGACTTGGGAGAGGATGCTGCCCGTTTATTACACCTGCTCTAACATACACACCATCTTCTCTCACATACTGGAAAGTTTCCATTTCTTTTCCTTGTCATCCTAAAATTTCCACACATTAAAAAACTTTAGAAAAATAGGTTTCTTCTTAAATTCATATTGCTCTGGAGACTCTAGAATCATTTAGTGATGGGTTTGAAGTAGACAGTCCTACCACGGTGCTTCTCACAGCAGCTGCTCTGACAAACGTTGGCTTTTATTTGGAGCATTGGAGGGAATGCATGAGAAGTGCACAGGACTCATCTGGGGACCCTCAGGCTTTAGGGGGATGGCGGGAATACATGGAGGAAACTTGGGCAGAATGAAGGCACTGATATCCTACAAGAAAGAATCACTGCAAAGAAAGTGGCACCAAGACAGAGCTGGGGCACAGTTTTTCCTTTTTTACAACTTACTCAGATCATCTGTTGTTCTGGCCAAAGGAGCGGAGCTCTTTTTTCTTCCACTGGTTCCTTTTAAAGCGAAAATCTTGCCACTCATGGGAGCTCATAATGGTTAAAAAGGCTTTGACAATAGGTGTTGAACAAGACAACAATTAGATTTTTAAAAATCAGGAAAAAACAAGAGATCAAAATAATTTTGAGATTCTTTGCTTCAAATTAGCTTATATGTACTGTCTTCTGTGTCGATTATTAATCATGACATTAATGAGATGAAATGTGTTTGACAGACAAAGAAGATCTTTGTTGAAGTCTGTGTGCATGAAATAAAATTCTGCGGAGGGGAAGGTATCTCAGAGGAAAGGGATTTTTAAAAATTATTACTTCACATGTAAGTTTCCTCCACTGAAATCTATTGTTGAGGAATGAGTCTGCTAAATATTTGGAAAGGAGCTGCTATTACTTGCAAGTGACATCTGCCTATTAACCCCACCATAGACTCTTTGAAGCTGTGTCATGTTACACTCACCTTCATTTGTACAGTAAAGAAAAAATTGAATAGGACCACAGAAAAGATTACCACAAAGTGCTTGCTATTACCGTCATAGCAACTCTTGACAACCTCCTTTTTCTACCTATAAAATAGAAGGTCAAAGAGAACTGGGCAACAATTAGCTTCTCTTTAAGTAGTTAATACAGGGTTGAAAAAAGATATCCTATTAATTTCTTTGTCCCTGTGTGTAATTTACAGTAAATCCTCTTGGATTCATTTTTTAATTATGAGCCTTTCAGGAACAGTGGAAATTTATGTGTCAGGGCATCTGTTTTGTTTGACAAGGATCTGTAACCTTCCCTGAGCTGTTTCCCTCCTGCCTTACAATGCAGATGCTTACATGGACCAAGATAGGAGAGGACAAAGGTCTGCTGTCCAGACTGACCCCCTTTTCACAATGGCAAAGTTCCTCCTTCTAGAAACTGCCTCCCCCCAAAAAAGGCTGGCAGTATTCTCTCAAAGTCATGTTTGGGGAAACTGGGTATTTATTCAGTTTGGTTTGTGTAGTATTGTTTTTCCATAATTTATAGCATTTCAATAGACTCCTGGAGAATAAATGGAAGCAGAGATGAATTATGATAAATGGCCTGTTCCTCACCTCTGCTGTATCTATAAACTGCTGGCCTGGATGCATCCTCTGGCTGTCTCGGTGTGGGCTGTTCACAGTGAACCATCAACAACTGCTGGGTTTGTCTTTGGCAAGGCTAAGTGGCTGTTAGCTTAGACTCACCTCTGGGTTGGGCCAGTGGCAGAGCTGGATTTGACTGGGGCAACTGTCATCTTCAGAGGAACGCAGAGGAATGTTGCCATTTTTGAGACTGGTGACACAGTAAAAGAGGGAAAGAACAAGAAAATAACAAAGGTGTCCGACAGATGCGATTTCGGTTCCCACAGTGCTGCTCACTGCTGGTTGGCTCTGTATTTCCTTTCATTGCTATTTGTTCTTAGTGGAAGAGGCCTCTTTGGGTTTTCTGGGCTGAGGAGCTTTTCCAGATCATTAGCCACTTCTATGGAGAGGACCTGCTGGGGATCCTCCCGGCAGCTCCCAGCTCAGCCTTTCCGTCCTGGCAGAGTTGGAGAGGGTGGAAGCAGGCTTGGAAGTGAGGATTTGAGGAAGCGACTGCTTATGTAAGCTGGACCAGAGGCAGCTACTTGCAGGAGTGTTGGTGTGTGCTTTCCCAGAGCTCTATTTTTCCCAGTGTATTTCTATCACATCTGTTTACTTTGATTCCACCCTTGGTTTTGAGTGGCAGCATGCCATAGCAGAGAAATATCTGGTTGACCCCTTGAACAACATGGGTTTGAACTGTGTGCATCCCCTTACACAAAGATTTTTTTCCAATAAAGATACTAGAAAAAATGTTTGAATATTTGCAATGATTGGGAAAAAAAAAACATTTTCTTTTCTCCAGCTCTCTGGATTGTCAAAATACAGCACCTACTGCATATAACTTACAAAGTATCTGCTAATCGGTTGAATATGTTATCGGTAAGGCTTCCCATCAACAGCAAGCTACTAATTAATTTTTAGGGAGTCAAAAGTTATATACAGATTTTCGACTGCTTGGGATCAATGTCCCTAACCCCTGTGTTGTTTGAGAGTCCTGTACTTTATCTGAAATCAGAAGATTCGGATTTGAGTCTCATTCCTGTCAGTATCCAATGAGCTATTTGGCTTTGGGTAAGTCACTCCAGCGCTTTGAGCTCCACATTCCTCTACTTTTAAAATGGGCATGAAAAATATTATGAGACAGGGTTTTCTAGAGGCTCAAATGAAATAAAGTATTCAGAACTTCCTTGTTATTAGCAAAAGGACTGCACATAGGTAGGATGGTAGTTCTCTTGATGAAATATTGAGAAAGAAATGACTTCATTAGAGAAAAAAAATTAGCAAAAGGAAGAATATGTTTTAAAATTGAAAGTAGAGTCTTCTTTTAAGTCTCATTTAAAATATTTTTAAAAGGCTGCTGGGACCTTTTCTGTAAGCAGATTCCTATTTTTATCTGATCAAAAGCATTTAAAAAAAGTCAGCTCCGTGCTTGACGCTTTTGGAGTGCCCTGCTAGCTTGTGGGAGAGGCCTGGCTGGGCAGCAGGAGAAGCGGATCCCGCAGCCTCCGTGGTGTCTCACGGGGGACGTCATGTGCCCACACACGGTCACAAGGTAACGTATTGTGCTCCTGTTGCCCCTGAGTGTCATGTTCCTAAGAGCTCCACACTCCCCAGTAGAGGTGTAGCCTGCCCTGCCCTGAAGTTCCTTCTTTGATTGTATGAACCATGGAAAATGGAAAAGGAAGGAGCAGGATGAGGAGCAGGCGGAGGAGGGGAGGAAACAGTAACAGTAAGTAGCAGCCTGGGGAAAGCAAAACCTTTGTAGTCTGCGCAGTATAAAAGTGGTTTGAGACCCACCCTGGCAGATAAAGACATAAGTGGCCTGCTATATGCTTGGGGGTTAATAGGGCCTAGAAAGACTCATTACTAGAAAGAGGGGCCTAATGTGGATTCAGGCAAATTGCGTGGAGATGAGTAGCGGCCACTGCCGAGTAAACTGGGAGCATAAACACACGTATACAGATAAAGGCATTTCACAGATTTTGTTTCCTCAAAATATGAAAGAAACATGAATGATAAATTTATTGTGCAGATGAAATGTACAGTAGCACAGCTATAAAAATCGAGCTGACAAAGTGTGTAGAAAATATTTTATGGCTTGAGACAATTATGAGAAGCCGAGTCCAAATGGCCATATCTTTCTCATTTATTATTTACACCAGTGACCCTTTGACTGTTAGCAGATGAAAGTCATGTTTTGGTGCAATTGTAATATGGATTCATAAAAGTTACAATTAAGAGAATTTAGCTCATAAGCATCATTCGTTAGATGTAAATTGGGTGTTTTCATGTACCAGGCAAGGTGCTCTATTTTGGAGCTACTGTAATCAACCTTAGCTCACACAGAGCTAAAGGACTTGAAAGACCACAGTAATTAAAACACGAGAAATCAGGTTTTCTACACACTGAGATGATCTATAGGAAACTCTTGTATAACTCCTGCCATATAGTGAGCCTTCAGTCATGGACAGCTTTTAACATCATTGGTAACTTTCTCTTTAATTAACATTTTGTTAAATCAGAGAAAACAATATGTTTTATTTTATTAAATAACATATAGACTTCAATGAGGCCTCTGAGGTTTTAACTTGAGTAACATAAAATTCTAAGGAAGAGTCAGGGTCCTACTGGTTGAAAGCCAACCTCGTGGCCTATAGCCTGGATGCTGTCATTATCGAATACCTGGACAAATTCTGAATAGCAGAAGCTTTTTAGACAAATGAATCTAAAGTGCAGCAAGCAAAGGAAACTTGAGGTACCATCAAGTGAGAGCTGGGGCTCATATGCCTTAATGGCAAGCCTAACTTAACACTGTGGCATGGATGAATTACCTCATTGACCCACCGCTTGCACTGTGACTAGTCATTACTCCTGGGGTAGTGTTCAGTGCAACAGGGCAAGAAATAACTCAGTGACTCCCTGAAGCTACAGATGATGGATTTTGGAGCCCTGGCTGCAGTCAGAAGTCGTGGAAGCTCAGCATATTGATGGTGGAATTCATTAGCCACCTACTCCATAGCATCATACACTTAGATCCTGATGCTGTCACTGCAGCTGTTTTAACTTGTTAGTGTTTCCCTGATAGATGGCAGAGGGAGCTGTATAACTGTATTAGCCTCAAAGATAGTTCTGACAGCCAGACCCATCATTCTCCAGCCTGAGATGGCACCTTTGGAGCCTAGCATCACTTAAAGACATTTAGATAAGCCCTGTTGATCGACCAAGCTAACCTTCCTCCTGAAGTCAGTTCATACTCAGGATGACATGAGATGATTGGCAATTAAGTCTCATATTCTAGTCTCTACTCCTTAGTTAACTTCTTTTAATTCAGTTTATTTTTCTACTATATTTTCTATAAAATGGCAGGTAATTTAATGCCACAGATTATTATTTCCTACATTTATTTGTGATTATATCTTTATATATCATGTTCTTTTATGACCATTACCATCACTTACCACTAATATAAATTGACAAAGTACCAAGTACCAGACACTGTATAAGAACTCTGTTTACAGTATCTTATTACAAGCTCACAACAGCTCGATGAGGTAGTCACTATTAATATCCTCACTTTATAAACGAAACAACTAATGTTTAATTGTTGGATTCTCCCAGAGGAGGACGCCGCCCCAAATCACTCACTAAAGACGTCTCTTGATGCAACAAGCAAGAGGAATTTATCAGGAACCAGCTAACAGGGGTCCAAGTTAGCCCGTCGCAGCAGGTCTCAACGAGGACCCCGAATAGTCTAAGCCAGAGGTTTTTATAGCATAGCATTTTCAAAAAGACAGTATTTTCTTACACAGTGTTTTAGCAAGATAAGCTTGGTATGCATGACTATCCGACCAAGGTTAGCAGTCTGAAGGCCGCAGCTGCCCACCACCTGGTGTTCATGATTAACTGATTTGAGGTTAGCTAACTGAAGGTCACTACATTTAACACTGGCTGACTAATTTGTTTTTTTTCAAGATTCTAATAATTTTCCTTCTCCTAGGCTAGAGGGTGGTGTTTAACCCTTTAAGATGGCTGTACTTATGCACTTATGCTAACTTTTGATTTTTCAGATCCTACATTTCCCCACTTCTCTTCAGGGGCATTCCAATCATGGAATGTTTGTGTCTCTTTGTGGGGTGAGTGAATGATATTGTTGCCTCAACATTAGCACATGAACGGCACTCACTCTTTCTCTAACAAAAGTTATCAGCCGATTTAGTATGCAGGGTCCTAAAGTGAGGAGCAACACAAGGATGAGTAAGGGCCCAGCCAGAGTGGATATCAGGGTTGTAAACCACGGGGACCTAGTGAACCAAGATTCAAATAGCCCTTGGCTGGCTTCTCGTTCTTTCTTTCTCTGGTCTAGCCTTTCCCTAAGCTTTGACATTGAATCTCTTACTATTCCAGAATGGTCTGCATAAAAGCAGCATTCTTCTTTTAAAGCTGCACACAGTCCTCCTTCTTTTAGGAACAACAGATCCAGCCCTCGTCTATTCTGCAAGACTACCTCAGAGAGGGAAGTCAGAGATTCTTCAAGTTTTGTAATGGATTGCTCTATGGTCCTTAGGTCCTCATCAATAGCTGTCCTTAGCCTGTCATAATGTTGGTTCCCTTGGACAATAGCGGCTGCCCCCGTTCCCACTCCGGCTGTGACACCTATCCCTAACAATACAGCTAAGGTCAGCGAGACTGGCTCTCTTCTATATCTACGCCTAGGTTCAAATTCAGCTACGAATGAGAGATCATCATGATACATCAACCTGGGCACCAGCTGGACCATGATACAGAAATCACGGGAAGAGTTGAAGGCAGAAGTAGAGACACATGGGGTCACTCCAGTGTTACAAGCCCACCATCCCTCAGGAGGAGGGACTAGATACTCATGTTCACCTGAGGAGGTTACAGCTATGGTTTCATTACACAAAGCTTTATGGGAGGGGGGAACTGTACCTAAACATCTTCCTCTTCCAGTTACTTCAGTCAGGGTTAGTTTCCTATGGCTCCCCCAGCTACAGATCTCGTGACGGGTTGTCCTGTTAAAACTGCCCAACAATCCTAATCCTTCATAATAAGGCGGCCCAGAAGAGAAGCACAACCAACAAGATTCAGTAGTTTTAGGATTGGTGGTGTTCAGAACTCGGAAAGCCCCTTTAACGAGGTTAAGGAGGCGTTGCCCGGTGCTAGAAAAGGGGGCCACTGAATCAAGAGTGAGGACGGGGACAGCAGGAGTAATGACAGGGTCTACTGGTTGAATTAGGGTTTGCTTCGGGGCTGGAGTTGGAAGGCATGGTTGATCTTGTAAAATAATATTCGGTCCTACTGGGACGGCCGGAAGGGTTTCGATTTTAAGTCTGATAGTTAAGAGTCCGCTTGGGTAAGGGCCGACCCAGGCGAAACGGCCTATATCAAGCTGAAAACCTCAAGTTATTCCAGTCACCCAGGACTTTTCATTTTTGGCCTGTTCTTGGTTAAATTGCACGCACACTTGGGGTACCCTGTTGTCAGGGTCTCTGAAAGTGAATTTAACTAAATCTCGATTCCTGACTGCCCACTTCCGAGGCCCATCATTAGAGGTTACACAACTCCAGCTTTTGCAGTAAACACTTTCTAAGCCCCCACAGGTTTTCCAGTTATTTCTTAGATTGCCAGGGCAGGCCCAGAACCCTTGTGCTCATCCTTGAGCAGTGTTAACGAGTGCCCGTTTTTGTAGGGTATGGTAATTGTGTTCCTTCCCTTGCGTAAGCCCAAAAAGCTCCCTGAGGTCAAAGTACAAATCTGGCTACCACGTGTTTAGAGGGGCAGTGTGTGCAGTTTCATTAAGGGTTTTACCAGTCTGTCCATCTGTCAGGACCCATGTCTGCCTATAGGGCTGATGGGGGTTGGGGTTCTGGAGGGTTGGAAGTGGCAGAAACATCAGAATCGCTAGCAACATGGTTCTTTCTATATAGACAGAGTTTAAGGGGGTTATTAGTCCGAGCTACTCGCCAGTCTGGGTCCGGTGGGGGTGCCTTCTTCAGATGTGAAGCGTGTATCCAGGAAGAGACACCATCTACTTTCACGGCTGTGGGAGTAGTCAGGAGGACGATAAAAGGTCCCTTCCACCGCGGCTCGAGGTTTCCCGTCCGGTGTCTTCTCACGTAGACAGGGTCTCCCACCTGGAACTGGTGAGGTACTGAGAGGTCCCCTGGCCGATAGGCTTCCTTAATGGAGGCCCACACCTCTTTTTGCACGGCTTCCAAGGCTCGTAACCTTTCAAGCAGAAACTTATTAGTTGTACATTCGGGGAATGTATGAAGATGAGCTGATTGGAGTGGGGCCGGGACCCCAAACATTATTTCAAAAGGCGTTAGTCCAAAGCGGCCGGGAGTGTTCCTGACCCTAAACAGGGCGAAGGGAAGGAGGACTAACCAATCACGTAAGCCAGTCTCTATGGACAATTTAGTCAAGGTCTCTTTTAGAGTTCTGTTCATCCTTTCTACCTGTCCTGAGCTCTGGGGCCTGTATGCACAATGCAATTTCCAATCTGTCCCCAGGATCTTGGCCAATCCCTGACTTACCTGGGCAACGAAGGCAGGTCCATTATCGGAACCGATTACCTTGGGGATTCCGAACCTTGGAAATATTTCTTCAAGTATCCTTTTAGACACCGTCTGAGCTGTCTCAGTTTTGGTGGGGAACGCCTCTGTCCATCCTGAAAATGTGTCTAGGAAAACTAGAAGGTATTTATATCCATACTTAGCAGGCTTAATTTCAGTGAAGTCAACTTCCCAATAGGCTCCTGGGCGATCTCCTCAAAGTCTCTTCCCGGATATTGCTTGATTTTTACTCACGTTCACTAATTGGCAGGGAACACTATTTCTTACAACCTCGTCAGCCAATTTTCCTAATCTAATAACATGATAAGGGGAGTCTCGAACCAGGGTCTTTAGGTTTTTTGCTCCCAGATGTGTCAATTGATGTAATTGCCTTAAGTATTTTTCTGCCTCTCTCTGGGGCAGAACAACTTTCCCTTTTTCAGACTTATATATCTCGTGGGGCGAGGAATTTTTGAACCCTAATTTGTTTATACAAGCAAGATCTTCAGGTGTATACTGGAAGCTTTCCAATTGTATAAATCAGCAGAGGAGAATGGCCAATATTGCAAAGGTTGGAAGGGCGGCTCCCCCTCTTCCCCAAGGATGGGAACTCCATAAGACCGGAGAGGAAAAATACCCGGTGGGTCCAGGGTGGCCCCTTGGCGGCGCTGAGTTCCCTGGGCAGGTCCCGGAGCCGGTCCTACTGCCTTGGCATCAGGGACTGAGGGGGCCGGGGGTGCCGGTGCTGGCAGTGCCGGGGCCGGGGGTGCCGTAGGGGCAGGAGGATAAGGAGGGGGATCATCAACCATAAGCAAATCTTGAGTGTCAGGGTAAACTTTAATAGTTTCTTTTCCCTTGCTCTGGGGTTGGGTCTGGGCAGCTAAAACTCGAGGGCCCGTTTTCTTCTGCACCCAGGGCTTCACCCAGGGCGGTGGATTTTCCACCAACTCTTGCCAGACCACGATATAGGGTTGCTGATCCGGGTGTCCTTGAGGCGAATCCTGGAAGACAATGGCTTTTACTGCTAATAAAGTGGGGAGATCAAAAGTCCCCTCCGAGGGCCACCCAACATTGAAGGTGGGCCATTCGGAGGTACAGAAAGTCTGCCATGGTCCCTTTTTTACTTCTACTGACAAGTTATGCGCTCTCGCTCTGACTTCCGTCCAATAATCTAACGTCAGGCTAAGGGGGGTCGTCACTGTCTGTCCCATTGTCAGTAAAACAATAATCAGGCACGTAAAAGACACAGAGAACAAAGACACACACACATTAGACACACAGCGGCCGCTTTTTGTTTTTCTCAGATTTTCAAACAGAAACCGAAAGGAATCAGAGGGTTGATATTCCCGGCGCCCAAAAATCAACCCTATCTCATCAGGTTCACTTTGCTGGAAAAACAGACGAGAGGCCACCAGGCGTCCCTGGCCCTCCACTCTCCCCGAGGCGTCCCCCAGGGTTGCAGCCTGCGGTGCTCCAAGTACGTCTACCGACTGCAGTCTCGACCCCTTTACGGGATCGGGACGACTGCCAGACAGAGGGTACCCTTTCAGAATTCCGACCGGTCTCACTGAAAAACAGAAAACAGAACACAGACAACTCAAGGCGCCACTAACCTTACCTCTTCCTCCAAGAACGGCTTCGGGAGTGAAGCGGGGTGAGCGCACGATCCCGGACGAGCCCCCAAAATGTTGGATTCTCCCAGAGGAGGACGCCGCCCCAAATCACTCACTAAAGACGTCTCTTGATGCAACAAGCAAGAGGAATTTATTCAGGAACCAGCTAACAGGGGTCCAAGTTAGCCCGTCGCAGCGGGTCTCAACGAGGACCCCGAATAGTCTAAGCCAGAGGTTTTTATAGCATAGCATTTTCAAAAAGACAGTATTTTCTTACACAGTGTTTTAGCAAGATAAGCTTGGTATGCATGACTATCCGACCAAGGTTAGCAGTCTGAAGGCTGCAGCTGCCCACCACCTGGTGTTCATGATTAACTGATTTGAGGTTAGCTAACTGAAGGTCACTACATTTAACACTGGCTGACTAATTTGTTTTTTTTCAAGATTCTAATAATTTTCCTTCTCCTAGGCTAGAGGGTGGTGTTTAACCCTTTAAGATGGCTGTACTTATGCACTTATGCTAACTTTTGATTTTTCAGATCCTACAAATGAAGCTAAAGATTTTCCCAAAGTAGCCTTCAGCAGCCATTCAAATCCAGTTCTGACTCTTAATCACTACTACGTTCCTAATGAAAGTTTCAGACTAGAAAATGTAGTGGTGACAGTTTTAATTCAAACACATTTGTAGAACAGCAATTTATTTGGAATTGTTGGAGAAATAAACACCAAGGAGGGAAATAAAGATTGTACATTTGACTCAGTTTTAAGGCAGCATTGGTATGTACCAAGGAAGGTAAGAATATTATTTATTGAAGAGATTAAAGAAATGAACACAGGGTGGATCAGATTTTGACTGGTGGAACCTGAAGAGAGATCAGGTCAGATGAAAATGCCAACATGGGCATAGCCTCAAGGAAGGAAATACAGGCTATAGTCTCAATTTAGGGAGGTATTAGTTTGACAGGAATAAACAGTTCGAGGGAAAAGGCAGAGCACATGGAATAGCAGGAAGAAAATGGGGCAAGTTTGTGATTCAAGGTCTATCTCTGTCTGCAACCAACTCTGTGATCTTAGATGAATTATCTGCTCTATAAAATGGAGATACTAGTAATAATGCCATCTTGGAAATCTATATGAACATTTACAATAACATATGTAAAATGCATAACGAGTGTCTCCTTCACAGTAACTGCTAAACTAATGATAGTCATGTTTAAAATTTTTTTTTGTTTAACTTTTTTTGCCTGGTGATTTAGAACCACAGTGGGAGGACTTCAATGCCACACTGATAGACAGCTTTGGAAAGGAATGGAGAGACATTGAAAGTTCACAAGCAAACTCCCAAAGCTTGATTTTTCAGGAGGACCATTTTGGCTCTGTTGAAAGCATAATTTTTCAGTAGGTTCAAGGAAAACAGCAGGTTACTGTTTAAGTGGTCCAGGGAAAGTGTTTTTAGGAGCTTATTCTATGATGACGATGATTGCAGGAAGGTAATGAGGATGAAATAAAAGATTTGCAAAGATAGAATCGACAGGTGTTGCCAACTGGGTGGATGGAAAAGGGAAGAAGAAATGTCTGGACTGGGAAGGCTATACTTTCATTAGCAAGAATAATAAACAGGGGGCATATAAGAAAAACACAGTTGGCTTTTCATGGCTACAAACTCATATTCTTACCTGATGGCATGCATCAAACCTCTGTTTCTGCTGTTGTCCAGGCAGTGTGTTAGTCACTCATTAAATCCTCACCACACTGCCAACTGGTGGGATTGCCTCTATTTTAGAGATCAAGAGACCAAGGCTCAGAGGATTAAGTGACCATTTGTCCAGTGTTACAGGAAAGAAATATTACTAAAATATTACTAAAATACCGGTTTGTTTGATTTCAATGCCATATATACTACTTTCAATAATTACCCATTCAATATTGAAGTTGGATGTGGTGAATTTAGCAGAGCTGTGATTTTTAAAAATATCTACACAGTTAAGAATGGTAAACAGAAATAGAGGGATGGAGCACAGCCTTGTGACTAAAGCAGAATATGGAATTGGAAGTAAGCCACTTTCTTTTTGGATTCAAAGAAATTCATTTTCTATTACATTTTATTGCTTCCCAGTATTTGGGTTTGTATCAACAGCATAAGGCGCCCAATTACCCGCAAACCACTCTCTTAAACACTGCTATGCAAAAGGGGCTTGGAAACTAATCTCAGGCTTTGAATGCAATATAGTGGACCAAGAGGTTCAGTGGCAAATTTTCCCAAATTTTAACAAAAATCCTTTCAAATGTACTATATCTGAGCAGAGATTATTGAATAAATGCAGTCTCGTATTTCTGGGTGATAAAGTGCCATATTAGAAGGCTTCTGATATCCTTGCTTGAAAATCCTAAATGATCTCAAATAACACAGAAACACATTTAGTCTCTCTGCAGTCAGTATTTAATTTTCTATATTTCTAATTTAAAACTAGATCTGAGTGTCTTCACAGCAGCCCTAGGCTGTCATCCACTAGTCTGTTAGTCTCTCATAGCTAGTGGTAGAAAGAGTAAAAAGTTGAAAGAGAAACTTTTACAGTGGAAATCACATTTCTTGGAGTGGGAGCAGAATCTGTTCAGTGTGCCCCTGACTTGATGTCCCATTCCTAAAGTTAGCAAGCTTGCATATTTGCCCCCTGGATCACCAGTCCTGGAGGTGATTTTGTGGCATGGCTAAACAGCAAAGCTCATACTCAATTCTAAAGCTTGTGTAACTCCGGGGGAAAAATAGGTTTCCAGCCCGGGGCAAATAAACCTTTGAAGCGAAAATCAGTCAAAGGGAGAAATAAAGTGGGAGAAACCTATTTCTTGCACACAAGCAGTTGTCTACTCCTGCTTGTCCATGTCTCTTGTGATCCAGCTGCACAAATGATCCCAGAAAACCTCTCTGGTCCAGTTAAGCACTAGCTCTCCATCCCCTTTGTAATCACCTATTGATATGGAGATGAACTACTTCTCTCTCCACCCCTTGGAAACACCTATTGATATGGAGATGCCCGAAGGCAGGCGAGAGATCCTGGATATATTGCAATTTTACCCACAGCTTGAAAGAGGAAAATGAGTTTGGTCTGACATGTGAGCACGTCAGAATACTGTGAGCACGCCAGGGGATAGTTGACTATCCACAAAGCATAGACCTTTAAAAAAAGAAAAAAAGACAGAATCTCTCTGAGGTTTAGTTGGGAATAGAATAGAGGGGCAGAAAGCAAGAGTGTAACATGACAAACTTGGATTTATAAAAGAGGCAGAGGAGAGGAATAGAATTCCTAACTTCAATTTAAAGAGGGCTGAAAAGATTAGATCTGCTCGAGTGAAAAAAATATATTTACTTATTTATTCAACCAGCTCCTACGACTGGTAAGTTCTAGGAGCTGGAGGTCCAAGAGTAAACAAGACAGACAAATTCTCTGATCTCATGGAGTTTTATTCTGGTAGGGGAGTCCTCAGGGGTACAAGCAGTCAGACCCTGAGTTCAGCAGAACTTTGTGAAAATGTGATATCATATGCATTTAATTAATTTATCAACAAACTGGCAAATCCCCACGGAACTTTTATTTCCATCTCTGTACTTTTTTCCTCCCAAGTCTCCATATGAATCCCTCCTATTCTTAATCAAGGCCTTCTCAGTAGGTGGGAGTTCTACTGTGACCACCACCACAAACCTCTCCCATTGGTTTTCGGTACCAAAATGAGGCAAAAAAGAGTAACATCTTCACCCTCATTTTCTGTTCCTTTTGACCAATTTTTTTCTGTTCTATGACCATTCCTCTTGTTTTGTTTGGTAATTGTGCAGGCCTCCCCTTCAGAACATCCATTTATATTTCACAGACAGGAAATTGCTCGAAGCATCCAAACAGTTCTAGCCAAGGAAAAAAAAAAGACAAAGACCAAAATCAAACAAACGAAAACCCCCCCTCCCTGGGAGATCTGGCACAGCATTTCTGGTACCCTTTCCAAGCCTGCCTGGACTGTCCTGTCTACACATCTACCTAGAGCTTTCCTTCCCCAACCCCCTGCGGTTTATAGGATCATCCCCTGTGGTGACAGTATCAGTACAAATTAGGAGTTTCCCTTCCCTTAATTCAATGCCGCAGGCAACAGAATGGAACCACGTGTTTCCCTTTGATTCACACCCAAACACAGCAAAACACAGAGTGTGTGCTTCCTCCGTCAAGCTGTGTGTGTGCATTAAACACATGCAAACATTGGGCTGAGACACAGACACAGTAATCAGCTCTGAGGAAAACCATAGAAGTCTTTTTCTTTCCTTTCTCTATGTCTTAATCTTTTATTTGAGCTTGGTCTCTGCAGAGATTCAAAGAATGACACTGTACAGTGATTCTCCAAAGAACAATTAAGTGTGTTTCATCCAAAACTAGGTATTCACCGTATCATGAGAGACCTTCTCCTGGAATAGGGGATTTATCATTGGCCTCCCCCTCATAAATTATCAATTTTTGATAATAAGAACAAAAACATTCTCATCTTATAATGGATATGAAAGAACACAGAAAGCATGATCAGAAAGTTTTCTTGGGTTTTCACAAATTGCACCTTTGTTAGAAGTTAGTGTTTGGTATAGATACTAACAAAGAATTTTTCTGTGGACCCGAACCTGAGAAGGAAAACCAAACTTATCTTTGAGAACAACTTATAATGCAGAATAATGAGACTTGATGCTGAATTCTGTGCAATTTAGCTGTTTAGGTTTTGTCTGAACAGTGACATCTCTATGCCGGGGAGGCCATGGTCATAGAACTGGCACCAAACAATTCATTTCACACAGTAGGAAAAATGTGTGTGCATGTGTTGTTGTTTTTTTAAACCTAAACAGAACAGTACTGTTTTGTGAGCTCAGACTCTACTGCTAACCCCCAAGAGCCACCTTCTAAACTTGGACCTAGAATTTCTAGACTTTAGAAACCTAGCCACTGCTTTTCAGACACCAACTTCTGGAAACAAATGCCCACTGAGCCACAGTTCTGCTTTCTCAGTCTTTAGGGTAGCTGGAATATCTGATTTCTTTTTAAGGGAACTTTCTGCGGTTCCTGATGACTTCCAGTGAGGCAGATCCAGCTTTACCCACTTCACTCGTCATAAACAAGGTCACATATAGATTCCTGAGCATACACAGGGCAGTTGCTTGGGGGCATCTGAAATGGAGCATTTGCCCCCACCTCCTTCCTTCCTGGATTCATTGGATGAAAGAGCGAGAACGAAATCTTTTCTTCCTTCTCTTTCCCCAGTGATTGACAGCACTGCATAAACAAGCCCTCTTCTTCCACTTAGTTCTACTATATGCTGTTTCTGGCTCCTCATCTCAGAGCACAGGGTGCCCCTTATTTTCAGTGTGAGGAGTTTGGAGAATATGCCTAGCTAATGTCCCTCAGGCCTCATCTGTACCCAAATACATTTTAAAATGCAGATATATCATATACAATTTAAGATTCCCAGTTTCTCTTTAAAAAATTGGAAGGTTCAGCTACACGGGGCCAGTGTTCCTATGTGCCATTCGTCAACGGAGATGAGAAACAGTTCCAATGGACATACCTTTTCTAGCTACTCCAATCTCCACCCACTCTCTGTCACCCATTCATTCTTTTTCATTCATCTTTATTCTTCATTCATTCATCTCGTCGCCTATTTCATTCATCTCCTTGCCTGCCCCACCCACACAGACATTTGATTTTATGACTTCTCTCATACAGAAGTTTTAAAAGTTCACATATTATACATAAATAGTGCTCTCAACCATTTTCATAGACACAGCTGTATCTTCAGTTTAGAAGAGCTTAGGAGTTGACTTTTACTTTACTCTCTTAACGGTACATATTTGCCTATTCAGAAATACTTGGGACTCACCAACTCATGTATATGATTTGTTATTAAGCATAGCACATTTAATGATTTTAACTCAGTGGTTAAACTTATTTGTGCTCTTCTAAGATCCTTCATACTGAAATACAGAATGGTAATTTATAGGTGAAGTTTTTATTAATTTCTCTGGGTAAAGGTGGGTATCAATCCTAAAATACATTACTTGTTATATGCATAAAATAGCACATTTTCCTACTTTTAACTCTTAACTTTACTGTATCAGTATGTCAGAGTTTTCTTGACTAATCTCCTCTAATTAAGAGTCTGCCACACATCTCTGATTACTCAGCCTTCTCTGAAGTGGGCCTGCCTTCAAGGGGTGTGTCTAAGAGCTCCGAATTCTGACAAGAGTGAAAGGTGGTACCTTCCTGAGGAACAGATTGCTAATCTGTTTCTTACTCAAGGGCTTTGGGCTGTTTCTATCAAAATGCTTCAAGTGCTTCCCTGGTGATGTTTTTCCTGTTCCATTCCTTAGACAATCAATAGTTTCTCCCCCACCTGTCCTAAAAATTTTACCTAAACTTTTTCTTCCATTGCTTCAGGCCAGTGCTTCTAGTCATATCATCTTCTGAGACTATGAGTAATTATATCCCTTCAATTCTATGTTACCTTTAAGGTATTTATAGGTTGTGATATAATTCCCTGGAGTCATTGCTTTGCCAGACTATAAATTTAGCTCTTACCACCTCTCCTCATACGTTTTATCTTCTAGCCTTTGTAGCACTCTGGTTTTTTTTTTTTTGAGTCTATCTTTGTCACTTCTCTGATATTTCAATATTCTCTCCAAACTAGAGAGGTCAAAATAGCACATAATATCTCAGTTATTACAACGAATATCTGATTTTCGAGAGGAAAATCAAGAGAGAGGATTACTTTAAAGTGAACTTAATTTATTGGTGGCTCAGAAAAATAGACAAGTTGGTAGCAAAAGCTAACAGGACATTGTCAACATGTTTCCATATATTGTAACATTCTGTTCAAATAATCCTCGACCCTTAAGGGGAAACCACAATATCTCAGAGGAAGAACGCCTTGCTTCCTTTAGATACTTGCACTGTCCTTTACAGTAAGATTATCTTTAAAACCCCAGGCTTCAAATACAGTTGTGTAATGAGATGGGTTTTTTTCCCTCTTAGTACACAAGCTTTTAAGCCACTATTCTCATCATTATTATCTTATCATTGTTATTGCTACTCATGTTATTGCTACGTTGTATGTATATTATGTAGTGAACACATGTGCTAACTGAAAGGAAAGGAGCGACACACAACAGCAATTTACCGGAGAGTTCCGCTTTATTAGGGAAAGGTGCTGGGATATATAGGATGGGGCATAGGGTGATTGTGGTGTTACTTCTACGGGGCTGGTGGCTGTTGGCTAGGTGCTGGGATTGGGAGGGGGGCGAGAGGTGATTGGGCTTCAGGTGGCGCCGGCGGGAACCGAGGACCCCGAAAAGAAGCCGGAAGTTCGCCATCTTACTGGTGGGGACCCTTCATTCCCCCCTTTCTCCTCTATGGGTTTGTGGGCGTTGCTTTCTTTCTGACTGCTTCCTGCTGAACAGGGGCGGAGAAGGGAGTGAGGGTTTGAGGATTGGGAGGAAAGGGTTGACAGGACTCCCCACAGTAAGGATGAGTAGATGTGGACTTCTTCAGGTTGGAAATCAATGAAGGTTCCCTGTAACCATAGGTTGAGGACCTGTTGATTCCAATGGTGCCAAGAGGATATGGGTGTCAGGAGCCAGGCGTCTGCGGCCATTGTTTCCAGGAACAGTTTCCAGCGGAGAGAGGGGTCCATCTCAGCATGTGGTGAGGAGGTCACGTGAGGGTGAGGGGTCTTCCGTGGCCAGAAGCTGGTAGTTCCTGAGTAAAAGCTGGTTGAAAGCTTGATTAGAGATTTTCCCGACTTGGGATTTGATGAACTTTATTATACAGGGTAAGAAGAGACAGACAAGAAGAATGACTATTATGGGGCCTGCAATGGGCCAGAGCCAGGTGAGGAGGGGGTTTGTTAGTATTGACGAGAATGGGTTGGAATTGGAAGCAGAGTGGAGGCTGGAGGCAAGGTCAGTGAGTTTGGTGATGTCAGTTTCTACAATGCCGGATTCGTTGATGTAATAGCAGCACTCTTCCCGGAGGAAGACGCAGGTGCCGCCCTTCTCGGCTGTAAGCAGATCTAGGGCCCGCCGGTTTTGAAGGGTGACTTTAGCTAGCGAAGTGACCTGTCTTTGGAGAGAGGCTAGGGAATCAGCAGTGGATGTCAGGGCTCTCTCAAGTTTGGCGTTGAGATCTCTAACTGCCCATAGAGAGTGACCCAAGGCTTCTCCCGAAAACCCTGCCCCAATGGCTGAGGTGATCAAAGAGATACCGACCATGATGGGAAGGAAAGCAGCTCTTTTTGTGCGCGAGGGCAAGGCAGGTTGGAGCTCAAGAAATTCTGCCATGCTGTAAAGTGTAAGCTGTGGGATTGGGTGAGGAGAATGCAGGGTGTATTGGAGCTGAGAGGCAGTGAGTTGAAAAGACTGCCATTACACTAAAAGAAGTGTTCCGGTTGCGTAAAAGTCTTAGAGCCGGAGGTAGGGGTGTAGATAGAGAGGCAGTGAAGTGCACTGGAGGGGGGTGGAGTTGGGCCTACACAGTGGTGGATGGTGAGATTATCTGGGTATTCTGGCTCCCATAGGGGTATGTCTGCCAGGGGACGGAGGGGTTGTCCTTCTGCATGGAAGGAGTAGTTGGAAATATTAAGGGGCACGGCGGCCAGCAGTGGGCGCTGTAGTGATGCGCACAAGAAACAATTGGCGGTGTTGAGGGTGTGGTTGAGAAAGATGGTGGTGTCTTGAATGAGCTGTAACCAAGAGTAGGAGGAATAAGATGAAGAGGCGCCGTCAAGAGTTTGGATAATGACCTTTTCGGAATGTCTGATATCTGATGCAACTTGAGAGATCTGGGAGCGAGAGGGAACATACTCTCGAGAGATATGAAGGGTACCGTGGGGGGTCGAGGACCCCTTGTAGTAAACTGAGGCTGTTACTCCAGCAGCCCATCGAGAGTCCCAGGGATCTGGGATTGATAAGGAGAATGAGCCGTTGGGATATTTCATGAAACGGTTGGAGGAGTAATACTGTGGGTACTGGAAGTCACCCATGTAGTGAATGGTGCAAGACCAGTAGGGGCATCCCCCGTAGGTGTCTGGCCATCGCCTGCAATAGGCTTGTCTTTGGTCATAGAGGAAGCAGAGGTAGGGAGAATAAAGGTAGCTGTAAATGAATACTTCAGTGGAGGGAGGAAAGTGGAGGTACAAAGGCTCAGAGCAGCCTTTCAGAGGGCAGTCTGATGTGGCAATGAGGGCAGTAACTTTTGTTTGATGCTGTGTGTAAGTCTGCTTGACTTTGAATCGCCATACAAAGGAGGATGGGGCGGCAGGGAAGACAATAGGAATGAGGGAAAAAAGCGAGAGAGCAGTAAAGGAGGAAAAAGTCATGATTCAGGTATGGATGGCAAAGAGGGTGCACGGGAGATGCGGAGCTTCAAGGGATCAGAGGGATGAGGCGTGGTAGAGTAGACAGCGTCTTGGGCTGTGTCCGAAGGACTCTGGATTGTGACTGATGGGTCTTGGGTGTCCAGAGAAGGTGAGTCTTGGGTATTTGGTTTCAACCTGGAGATATGAATCCAAGGGGTGACAGAGTTATCAGGCAGTGAGAGCTTGGCAGCCGAGGGGGTGCAGAGAATAACTGGGTGTGGACCTTCCCATTTCGGGGTGAGAGAGGGCTGATCCTCTGGTGGCTTATAAAACACTAGTTGGCCGGGCTGTAAGACAGGAGGATTTTGGGAGGCGGATGGATCAGGAAGGAGCCAATCTTGATATTTCCACAATTCAGTGCGGAGGAGGGAGAGTAGTGGAAGGGCTATATTGGGAGGAATTGGTCCTTTGTGGGAAGGGAGCCCCGGGGGTAGAATCGGGCGGCCGTACATGATCTCAAAGGGTGACAAGAAGGAAGGTTTTTTTGGGAGGGCTCGAATGCGGAGTAGAGCTAAGGGAAGTAAGCGAACCCAGTCAAGGTGTAGTTCTAGAGATAGTTTGGTCAGGATGTCTTTTAGAGTCCTATTGGCTCTTTCTACTTTTCCTGAAGCTTGTGGTCGATAAGGACAATGTAAATGCCAGGGGAGCGAGAGCGACTTGGAGAGGTTCTGGATAATTTGGGCAGTAAACTCAGGGCCGTTATCTGATTGGAGGGAAGTGGGCATCCCGAACCTAGGAAAGATCTGGGTGAGGAGGATAGAGGCAACTACGGATGCTCGTTTGTTAGTGGTGGGGAAAGCTTCAACCCATCCTGAAAATGTATCTACTAGCACGAGTAGGTATCTGGTACGTCGTACAGGGGGCATGTTAGTGAAGTCTATTTGCCAATCTGCAGCGGGGACATTACCCCTTGCTTAATGAGCCGGGAAGGGTCGGGCTTTGAGGGGGGTATTAGGGTTAGTGCGTTGGCAGATGGTGCACTTGCAGGTTATTTGGTTAAGTAGGGTTTTGTCTTCAGGAGAGAGAGGAAAAAAAGATTGTAAAAAATGGATTAAGGATTGGGGGCTGGGGTGGAACAGGTCATGTAAGAGGCGGAAGAGAGACTCTTTGTCCTGAGAGCAGAGGGCATCTTGTGATAAGGCTAAAACTGCAAGGGCAGACGGATTGTTGCCTGGTGCGTTTTCTGATAGGGCAACTGACCGGGCTACTCTGTCGGCCTTGTTGTTACCTCTTGCAATGGGGGAGTCATCTTTTTGATGTGATTTGCAGTGGACTATGCCTAGTCGGTGTGGGAGTTGTGAAGCCTCTAAAAGTTTAGTAATTAAGGCTGAATTAGTTATGGAATTCCCTTTTGTGGTGAGGAGGCCTCGTTCTTTCCATACTGCCGCGTGGGACAAGAGAATGTGGAATACGTACTTGGAGTCAGTGTACAATGTGAGAGACGTGTCCCGGGCCAGAGTGCAAGCTCTGGTGGCTGCAATGAGTTCAGCCTGCTGATTGGTTGTACCAGGGGGTAGGGCTCGTGCTTCAATGACATCTTCGAGGGAGACTACTGCATATCCTGAGTAGTGGATGCCCTCATGTTTAAAGGAGGACCCATCAGTAAACCAGATGAGGTCGGAGTGTGAGAGGGCTCCTTCGGAGATCGTGGAGTGGCATGGAAGGAAGTTGTGAAGGGCTTCTAGGCAATCATGCGAGGGAGTATGAGGAGAGCAGGGTAGAGGAAGAAGAGTGGCCGGATTTAGGGGCGGGCAGGGGAGGAAAGAAATGTTTGGATTTTGGAGGAAAGAGGACAGTAAGGTGAGGAGTCTGGAGGGGGGGAGAGTCTGTAAACTTTTGTAGGTTAAGAGATCTTTTAGGTGATGTGGGGACAGAATGGTAAGTGGCGCTCCGAATGTTAGTTTATGAGCTTCTTTCTGCAAGAGCTGTCCAGCGGCTAATGCCCGTAGGCAGGGGGCCCATCCCCGAACTGTGGGGTCTAATTGCTTGGAGAGATAAGCTACTGGGGCAAAGGATGGGCCATAATATTGGCCTAGGACTCCTAGAGCTTGACTGGACCTCTCATGAATGTATAATGAGAAGGGTTTTGACAAATCAGGGAGATGGAGAGCTGGAGCTTTTACAAGGGCTTGACGGAGCTTAATGAAGGAGTGTCGGGGTGAGGATGATAATGGTTCTTCAGGGGGGCCCTTGCTGAGGTCGTATAGGGGTCTTGCCAACAGGGAGAAGTTAGGGATCCACGCTCTAAAATACCCAGCCAAGCCTAGAAAGGAAAGGATTTCTGTCTTGGTTTTGGGAACGGGCAGGTCAGAGAGGAGTCGTTTTCTGTCTAAGGTAATGGACTTTCTTTGCTGAGACAGAAGGAATCCAAGGTAAGTGACAGAAGGGGAAGAGATTTGAGCTTTGGCAGGGGATACTCGGTAACCTCTGGAAGCTAGAAGGTTAAGTAGAGACGCAGTGTCAAGTTGAGACTGTTCCCACGAGGGACTGCAGAGCAGAAGATCATCTACATATTGTAATAAAGTGGACTCGGGGTGATCATGGTGAAACTGTTTGAGGTCTTGAGCTAGGACTTGTCCAAAAATATGGGGACTATCTCGGAAGCCTTGTGGTAAAACTGTCCAAGTAAGCTGAACAGAATGTCTGGTGTATGGGTCCGTCCAGGTGAAGGCAAAAAAATCTTGGGAGGAGGGGTCTAGGGGAATAGAAAAAAATGCGTCCTTGAGATCTAGGACTGAGAAGTGGGATGCAGAAGCAGGGATCTGCGATAAAAGGGTGTATGGATTTGGAACTAAGGGATGGATAGGGACAACGGCTATGTTGATGAGGCGAAGGTCTTGGACAAGGCGGAAAGATCCGTTGTTTTTTTTAACAGCTAATATGGGGGTATTAAATGGGGAGTGAGTGGGTCTGAGGTAGTTTTTGTTTAAGAGATCTTGAATGATGGGTTGGAGGCCTATGAGGGCTGAAGTGGTTAGGGGGTATTGGGCCTGACAGATATACTGAGAGGGGTCACGTAATTTGATAGAGGCAGGGGGACATAGGGCCATGGAGGGGCTTGTAATGTCCCAAACTTTGGGATTTACAGGGTGTATAAGGGCAGAACTGGAGCTTTCATTGGGTAGAGGGGGGCTGTCGGCTATGAGGGCCATCAGAAAGGGAGTACTGGGGGCTGTGGGAGTGGATATAGTTATGGAAACGTGGAGGAGGGAAAGGATGTCCCGTCCTAGTAAGGGGATGGGACACTGGGGCATAACTAGGAAGGAGTGGGAGAAAGGTATGGGACTGTCTAGGATTGTGCATAAAAGGGGGGGGGTTTTTAATGGGAAAATCTGTTTACCTCCTACCCCGACTATAGGAGTAATGGCTGGCGTGGTAGGGCCCCGGTATTCTCGCAAGACTGAGAAGGTGGCTCCTGTATCTAGGAGGAAGGAGATGGGGCGACCGTCTACTGTTAAAGTAACCCTGGGCTCCTGTTTGGTGATGGAAATGGTCGGGCGAGAAGCCCCCGGGCCCCGTCAATCTTCTTCTGCCAGCCCCACTACGGTGGGCTTAGGATGGGGGTTGTTCGTCCAGCCTCCCCTTCGGGTGGTTGGGCAATCAGACCCCCAGTGGCCCTTTTTGTGGCATCTGGGGCATGGGGTGGTAGGAGATCTGGGGGAGGGGCACGCCCTTGACCAATGTCCCTCTTTTCCGCACTTGAAACAAGCTCCTTGGGGGGGCTTGTCTGTAGAGGGGCGCCCAGGTTGTGGTTTTATCAGCTGGGCCAACATCTGGAAATTGGCCTGATCAGCCTTTTGTTTACGGTGTTCTTTCTCCTCCTCCCAGTTATGGAAGACTTTAAAGGCCACTGTTAGGATCTCAGTCTGTGGGGTAGCGGGGCCCTGTTCTAACTTTTTGAGTTTAGCTTTAATGTCGGGGTAGCTTTGAGCTAGGAAGTATGTCATAAGGACATGTTTTTCCTTCAGGTGTTTCTGGGTCTAGGCTGGTATACTGTAGTAGGGCTTGAGTGAGTCTGTCTAAGAACTCGGAAGGGGTTTCGTCTCTCTTTTGAATTATGTCTTGGAGCTTTTGAAAATTGACTACTTTACGAGCTGCCTTTTTCAGACCTGCTATTAAGCAGGAGGCAAAAATATCTCGAGAGCGGAGACCCATGCGGTGTTATAATTTCAGTGTGGGTCTTGTTCGGGGACAGCAGTGGGGCCAGGGGGATAGGTGGGGTCAGTCATGTGGGTTTTGGTAGAGTGCGTTTGGGCAAAGTCTCAAACTTGTCTACGCTCTTCAGGGAGGAGAGTATTGGCTAGGAGCATGAAAGTGTCATGATGTGTGAGGCTGTAAGACTGGAGGGTCCATTGAAACTTCCTGATGTATGTCATGGGATCAGTGGAAAAGGAACTTAGGCATTTCTCTAGTTGGGCTAAATCTTCTAAGGAGAAAGGGATGTGAACGTGCACGATGCCTTTGGATCTTGCTACTTCCCGGAGCGGGGCGATAATTTTGGGAGGCTCTCAGGACCGAGTCTGAGGGGGACTGAAGGGTTCTGGCTCAGTCTGTGTGGGGAAAACAGGTGATGCGGGCAAAGCCGTGATAATTTTGGGAGGCCCTCGGGACCGAGTCTGAGAGGGCAAAGACAGAGGAGGCTCCTGGAACTTAGTTAGAGGGGGGCTGAAAGGCTCAGGCTCGATCTGCGGGAGGTGGGGAGGTGAGGGGGATGGAGGAGGAGGGGGTGAGGTGGGGGAGGAGATGGTGGTGGAGGGAGGGGAGGAGGGGGAAGGGAGAGGACGGGAGGCTTCTGCAGGGGTGGAGGCAGCGGTGGTGGTAGAGGAAGGGGGAGGGGCTGTTGTAGGAGAAGGGGAAGGGAGAGGACGGGAGGCTTCCACGGGGAAAGAGGCAGCGGCAGCAGCGGTAGAGGAATGGGGAGGGGCTGTTGTAGGAGAAGAAGGGGAAGGGAGAGGACGGGAGGCTTCCGCGGGGAAAGAGGCAGCCATGGCGGTGGAGGGTGGAGGGGTTGTAGGAGGGGGAGGGGCCAAACGGGGAAGCCTGTATGGCGGAGGCTCGTCGGCCGGGTCAAAGGTAATCGAAGAGGGACTGGGAGTGTGGGGAGGGGAGGGAGACGGCTTGCAGGCTAGGAGAACTTGGGAGGGGCGGGTGGGGAGGAGGAGGTGGAAAGCTTCGATATAGGGAATCTCCTTCCATTTTTTCAGGAGCTGGCAGTAGTTAAAGAGATCGCGAGTGATGTTAGGATCAAGAGTTCCCCCTGCGGGCCATTGGTTGTTATTGTCTAGGGGGTATGTCGGCCAATCTTGGGAGCAGTATTTACGGAGAAGTTTTGGTTTTATATCAGGCGTCAGGGAGAGGGTAGCCAGATGCTTAGGCAGGCATTCAAGAGGTGAACTTTCAGGGAGGGATGAGGAGGCTCCCATGGCTAAAGGACAGAGAAGGAGACAAACAGGGGAAGACGAACAGAGATCCTCGGACTGGAAGCAGACCGCAAGGAGACAAAGGGCGTCCCCGATGATCCTTGGTGGTCTGCGGAAACTCGTATACGAGTCGGAATTTCTTAGGAAGTGTGGGTCGTCACCCAGACTTCCCTAAGAAGGCAGTTTGCCGGAGTCACGAGGTACCTAGCGCTAGGTATTTTTGGCAGACAGAACGGATTTCGGCGGACGGAACAGAAGGAGGAGGGGGGGAAGGGAGCGTTCTCATCCGCAAAGGAGTCACCTCGTTTATGGCTGTTGGAGGGGGGGGCCTGAGAGTCTGCCACAGCCGTGAAGGCCTGAGGCAGGGATTTATGGCTGTCGGGGGAGGGGCCTGAGGGTCCGCCGCAGCCGTGAAGGCCTGAGGCGGGGAGCGTTCCCTCCTCGTCCCCGAGCGTCAGGGCCTTGCCGGACAATCACGGTCAATGGCACTGCGATAGCTCAGGGAAGAGTGGCCCACCCCGGGGAAGTTTTGCTTAAAAAGTCTCAGCTGAGGTGGGGGTTTATGGCTTTTGGAGGAGGGGCCTGAGGGTCCGCCGCAGCCGTGAAGGCCTGAGGCGGGGAGCGTTCCCTCCTCGTCCCCGAGCGTCAGGGCCTTGCCGGACGATCACGGTCAATGGCACTGCGATAGCTTGGAGAAGAATGGCCCACCCCGGGGAAATTTTGCTTAAAAAGTTTCAGCACTGATGGAAGGGACGGTGAATGCGTTTATGACTGTCGGAGGAGGGGCCTGAGCGTCCGCCGCAGCCGTAAAGGCTTGAGGAGGGGATTTATGGCTGTTGGAGGAGGGGCCTGAGGGTCCGCCGCAGCCGTGAAGGCCTGAGGTGGGGAGAGTTCCCTCCTCATCCCCGAGCGTCAGGGCCTTGCCGGATGATTACGGTCAATGGCACTGCGATAGCTCGGAGAAGAGTGGCCCACTCCGGGGAAGTTTTGCTTAAAAAGTTTAAGGCCTGAGGCGGGGGTTTATGGTTTTTGGAGGAGGGGCCTGAGGGTCCGCCGCAGCCGTGAAGGCCTGAGGCAGGGAGAGTTCCCTCCTCATCCCCGAGCGTCAGGGCCTTGTCGGATGATCACGGTCAATGGCGCTGCGATAGCTCGGGGGAGAGTGGCCCACTCCGGGGGGAAAACTTACCTAAAGGCCAGAGAGGAGTGGTGAGTGTGAGGAGCCAGCGCCGGAAAAAGAGGACAAGGGCAAGCTGCTGCTGGTGTCGGGGGGAAGACGGGGCCCAGTTGGGGTGTCCCATCTCCCGGGTTTCGGCACCAATGAAAGGAAAGGAGCGACACACAGCAGCAATTCACCAGAGAGTTCCGCTTTATTAGGGAAAGGTGCTGGGTTATATAGGAAGGGGCATGAATTGATTGAGGTGTCACTTCTATAGGGCTGGTGGCTGTTGGCTAGGTGCTGGGATTGGGAGGGGGGCAAGAGGTGATTGGGCTTCAGGTGGCACGGGCGGGAACTAAGGACCCCCGAAGAGAAGCCGGAAGTTTGCCATCTTACTGGTGGGGACCCTTCATTCCCCCCTTTCTCCTCTATGGGTTTGTGGGCGTTGCTTTCTTTCTGACTGCTTCCTGCTGAACAGGGGCGGAGAAGGGAGCTCCGCTGGAAACTGTTCCTGGAAACAATGGCCGCAGACGCCTGGCTCCTGACACCCATATCCTCTTGGCACCATTGGAATCAACAGGTCCTCAACCTATGGTTACAGGGAACCTTCATTGATTTCCAACCTGAAGAAGTCCACATCTACTCATCCTTACTGTGGGGAGTCCTGTCAACCCTTTCCTCCCAATCCTCAAACCCTCACTCCCTTCTCCGCCCCTGTTCAGCAGGAAGCAGTCAGAAAGAAAGCAACGCCCACAAACCCATAGAGGAGAAAGGGGGGAATGAAGGGCCCCCACCAGTAAGATGGCAAACTTCCGGCTTCTCTTCGGGGGTCCTTAGTTCCCGCCCGTGCCACCTGAAGCCCAATCACCTCTTGCCCCCCTCCCAATCCCAGCACCTAGCCAACAGCCACCAGCCCTATAGAAGTGACACCTCAATCAATTCATGCCCCTTCCTATATAACCCAGCACCTTTCCCTAATAAAGCGGAACTCTCTGGTGAATTGCTGCTGTGTGTCGCTCCTTTCCTTTCACTAACATGTTTATGTTATACAACATACAGAAACATTAGGATTTTTGACAGACAGATTTGATAAATAGGTCCCATATTTTTTTCCCCATAATCCCAGTGAACCAACCGTGGTACCTCCTGGGGGTGCTCACCCCACTTGGGAGACATGCTGACAGTGTGAGCTGCCACCCTCAGCAGTTCCCAGTAGGCATGTTGGAAAGAGCAGTTCAGCGCTGAAGGCACCCATGACAATACGTCATTCACGCTCATTTCAGAGACAAAGATAGCGAGGCCCAGAGACTCACCTACCTTAGGCCACAGAGTGGGTTACTGAGAAAGTTGGGCATAAAATACAAGCCTCTGGGTTCTTAGATTGCCCTGGGTAAGGGAAAGACTTCTTTTCAGCTGGAGTTCGAGGAAAGTGGAGACTGAGCTCTGCTGATGGAGAGGGAGAGGGCGAATCAGTAGGTTTTGTTAATGGTGAACTATTATTTGCCTAAGTGGTCTCTGCCCTCTCATGCTCCCTTCTGTTAAGCCCTCTTTACAGGTTCTCTCCAACTTAAAATGCAAAATTTCTGATTTAATAGCAGACCTCTTTAACAAGAGCACCCTCTGTCTGGAGTCAGACTTTCGGGGTTCAAGCCTTGGCTGTTAATTCACAGTGCTCCTAATCGTTCTGCACTTTAGGCAAGTCACATAACTTCCGTATGCCTCAGTTTCCTCATCTGTTGAAACTGAAGATAATAAAGTCCCATAGGGGTTGATGTGCATATTAAATGAGACGATACCTATAAAGCCCTGTCCCACTGCCTGGCCTCTTTAAATGTTAGCTGTTATTATTGTTATGATTTTATTAATAGCTCCTCCAATAGCTTAAAGCACTTTGCCCTGCGTCATTGCATTTCATATTGTAGTATGCCCTCATGCTAAACAGAAAAGTGTTCCCCTTCTCACTTGACAAACATGTACACTTATAGCCAGAATCAGTCCCGAATCCCAGGACAGACTCCCAGCCTGGTGTTCCATATCAGACGGCATTTCTTTTAAAGACGAAACCAGTGGCTCAAACCCTCTGTAACAGAGCAGGACCCAGACTTCGTGGTTTCCTTGCTCCTCTCCCTTGCGTGTCTGTGTGGGGGGGCTCTCTCCTGCGGAAGTCTGCCCAGCCTGAGCGGAACAGTCGCAGGAGAGCTAAAGGGGCATCTGCTCACCTGTTCGAACTCCCAGCTGTGTGAGAGCCTGCACGCAGCCCTAATAGCTTCCTCACATGACCGGCTTTCTCCACCCCCTTGGAGCGTGTCCATCTTCTCCAGCTCTCAGTATCAGAGAGTGTTATTAAATGATAAGGGGGTTTGCTTTTTGGTTGTATATTGCGAGAGGCTGAGAAACAATGAGTGCTGTGACACATCAGAGGGCATGTTAGTGCTGATTGTGGGAACTCTGTATCAGAGGGCAGATCATGCGGCAGGGCTGCATCTGGGACGCTGCCTCCCTTCCCTGGAGAGTTATTAATGGGCCTTTCATACCTGCGAGGGCAGATTACAATGTCTGGATGATGCAATAATTAGAGAAACGTCACTTATGAGCAGGAGCGCGGCACTCAGGCTGGCTGGCAGCTTTGTTCCATGTAAAAGGCAGCCTCCATGGTACAGAGACAAAAAAAAAAAAAAAAAAAAAAGAAAGGTGGAACCTGTGGTGACCTTACCCAAAAGAGACCACCTCACGTTGTCACCACGGACATTGATTGGCCGTTGGTACTGAATGGAGAATGAGATCTCAGGGCTGAGGAACAGAAGACCTGTGGTTTACTCCTAGTTCTGCCACCATCGAGGGCTTGAGTAAGAGTCACTTGTGACAATCAATTTTTTGATATGAGAAAATGGCCACTATGTATGCCCTACTTATCTCAAGGAGTTGCAACTAGAAGGTCATCTCTGTCCAGGTAGCAGGGTGGAGACAAGGGTGCGTATGTGCGGTGAAGGAGACAGAAGGATGTTTTCAGGCAGAAGGGAAAGGGCCAGACAGAGGCAGAGGTTGACAATGCCTGGGAAAAGTGGTGGCCAGACTTACGAAGTTGGAGCTGGAGGAGGCAGGGAAGGGTGAGAGAAAAACCAAGGAGAGGGTCTGATTTTGCTCACCCTTCCTATGTGGCAAAGAAGAGAACGGGCATTGGATAATGTACCAAAACCTGGAGAAGAGGAGAGTCAAGGAAGTTCGTGTCGATTTTCTTAAACTTCCCAGTGAAAATAGTTTTAAGGTCATTTGCTGTAAGCAGCGGGGGTGATGGCAGATTTAGAGACTTGAAGAAATTGTAAAACCTTCAGAATGACCTCTGTGGGGGAGTCTCAAAGAAGTCAACAGGGCATCTTTTCCACAATGTCTTGATCTCAGAGTCGGAACAACTTGGGTTTTGAGTCTAGCTCTCTCCTCCTCCTGGGATAGTCCTAAGCATTTGCCTGTCACTTTCCCCATCTGTACTTTAGGATTAGAATCTATACCTTTCTTGTGTGTTACGAAAATGAAATGAGATCATATTTCACAATATCGTGCCTGACACATAAAAGCTCCTCACTATTTTGGAAAAGTGGGTATGATGGGAGAGAATGCATAAAACATCCAGAGTCACTAAATAAGATTGTCCAGTTAAAACTCGTAACACAATCAAATACTCTTCTTTACAGGTGTGTACACACTTTCCCTTCAGAAGCTTTTATTTAATTTTATTTCATTTTAGCTCCCGTGTTCATCATGCCTCACATTCCTCTTCTCTTGCTTTTTCTCCCTGCTGTGGCCTTATATTGTAGACTGAATAGAGGAAGTGGGTCTCTGGGTAGAATGCAATGTGGTTCCTATGCTCCTGAATTGGTGCTCATAGCACATCAATCCAATCAGGTAAGCCTCACGCCATGCCTCCTGGCTGGCAAGGAACAATTTCTTGTGGAGTTTTCATAGGTAGGCCAGGTCATCTATCGTCTGCACTGGTATTGAGCCACCTACCATAGACTCATGGTTCCTTTTACTCAAAGGATAACCCAAGAACAAATGCAAGGACCTCCTTTTGAATTCCCTTTTCCTAAAGCCCTTTTAGGAGTTCCTCATTATTACATTCATGTGATGAATGTAGATAATCACAATGTAAACATTCATTCCAGTTGGAGTGGCAGTGGCAGTTAACCTGAGCAGGAAGAAGACCTCTCAAAAGAAGCAACTAGAACATGCTTTCAAATATCTAATAATTTCCTTTTCCTGAAAAATCACCAAATGAGGTACAAACCCAATTTAAATACTTTTAAGAATAAAAACATCCTTTAAAAGGAGGAGCTATTTACTTATAAAAATGTCTGCTATTTATGATGTATCAACTGATAGTAGGGGGATCGGAGTATATGTGTCTGCTTTTGTTTTGTTTTGCTTTTCCCTGTAATCCCCTCAATGATCTCAAAGGCAGCAACTATTATCCTCATTTTACAGGTGAGGGAAAAAATTAGTAGATGTTAAGTGACTTGCTAAGGTGCCTGCCATTACAAACAGCTGAGACCAGATTGAAAGTCAAGTGGACCTAGAGCCAAAGACCGGGTTCTTTCTCCTTTCTGGGATTTCCTAATGCCTATGCAGTCTGTTCCTTGAATCACTCAGACCCCACGTCCTTCTGTCCTATGACATAATCACAGCATATTGGCCACTGTAGTGGAAGGTGGTAAGATGAAGCCAAGAGATTGTGTTATCAGTTTTTCTACTCATGAGCCTGAATGGTTTGTACCTTTACTAACAAGAGAGAAAACCAGTCACAAGGCTTTGGGGAAACCACTGGTGCTTACTTGGGAAAATCTTGAGAATTATATACTGCTAGCAGAACCCTCAAAATCTTGCCAAGGAGGCATTATATACTCTGTAAAGATGTGACTTTCCTCATCTTAAAAAAGTGAAGAGGGGCATGAATCTATCACCAAATACTAAATCACATGACAGACAAGTAGCAAAACTTTTCACAGAATAGGTCATTTGGACAGGGTAATCTTTTTTTTCCTAAGTAAATACTAAATTCATTTAAAGAGTGTATTTGAGCACTAGGAAGAATCTTACTCATTCTTTGCCAAAAATTTTACCATTTTTACATCATTTTAAGATTATGGATGTCTCTATTTCAGGAAATAATCAATAGTCTGACAGACATAACCAACTGACAATTAGAGACCATAATAATTATGACCCAGACCAATAATTGAGCATCTTTCTGTCTTCTCATAGATGAATTCCTAGAAATTGTTAGTATCCTACTGAAAAAGAGCCCACAGCAGGAAGATACCGCTTTTTTGTTGTTATTAAACTGGCTTGGGCAATTCAGAAAGAATATCCAGAATTCTCAGCTCTCCAGTCCCTGTGTGCCCAAGCTCCAGGAGAAACAATTAAAATTGCAGCTTAAAGTGAGTATTGAGTTCATATTAATATTGAGAAAAACAGTTGGTAGGCTAGAAAAATCACCCTCAACATAATTTTGTGCATCAGTGTGGATAAAATGAGAGTTCCGTGGCCAGGATTCTCACCTGGCTGTGGTTGACTAGCTCACTGCACACCTGTGGGCATTACATGGCTGTTGACTCTATAAAAAGAGCTCCACCCAGTGCTCTGCGCATGACATGGTGGTAGGGCTGCAAGGCTGCAGGAGAACAGAGCAGAGGCTGGAGTGGTGGTAGCGCCAAGGGCAGAGGCCCAGAGGATGGCTGTGAGGGACGACTGTGCAGAGAGGCCCAGAGGATGGCTGCAGGATGGCTGTGCGGACAGAGGGGCTCAGAGGCAGAGACCGGCTTGCTGCATGCAGACTCTCTCTGAGTGAACAGGATTCTAGTGACTGACCTGCCACTGGGAAATAAAGTTGGGTATAACCCTTTCACTCCAAGAACATTTTGCTGTCAATTTCTTTGGTCACATTGAATCCATGGTGAACTTGTACAGGGCTGAAACCCATTGGCAAGACAATCAGTAAGTCAAGAAAAAAGAAAAAAAAAAACCAAAAAAAACCCAAACATTTGAATTGGTCAATAGGTCCCTGTTCTCCAGTGCTGTCTGTCTTTTCAAAGTGATTGTGCAAGGTATTCAGTTTTAATGCTTATCTATCATTTTCAAAAATGTATTTACCAGTGAAACTTTCAAATAATCTTACTGGTATAATGAATTATGTAAAGTTGTAAAAGATTATGTCTGACTTTCTATGGCCATATACTTCTGACATATTTTTTATCAATCATGCATGGAAAGTACTATGACATAGTAAATTGTGCCAGGCTTCACTGTATAGTCTCAGGTGTTTCCTCCCAAAAAGCATGCTTTCAATTTTGGAGGTTTGTTGGCTTGTATATGCTTAGGTTCCTAAATGGAACTAAGTGAAGAAGTGCCAAAAACATGCACAACATGAAACACCAAAGTATTTTCCTTACTGCATGAAATGCCAGCGTGAGACAGCTCAATGTGAAAGCAAACATAACCAAAGGTGGGTGCCAGCAGATGAGGAATGGGCATTCATTTAGGTGGTGACACAGAGGTTGGCATTCTGAAGATTTTTAAATTCTAGAACTAAATGGATGATCCACTGAGAGGAAATGTCCAGACAGATCAATACTGTACAAAAAGATAATTGCCTTTCTTGGTGAATCCTAAGAAAGGTCTGGGGCTTTAGGGAAATTGAGAGAGATTTCTTTTTTTTTTTCTTCCACAAAAAGGTAATTAATGAGTACAGCAGACAGTTCAAGGCAAGAGAATAGAATCTGAAAGCTTGAAAGCCGGACATTCAGAATGGATTTAGAGATTTACAAAAGGGCCTTAGCCCAGAGCAGTCCCTGCAGAGGTGGACAGAGCTACGGTGGAGACATTGTCTCCTTGAGAAATGCATGCTGAAATTGTCTACTGGGCCAATAGCCAAAAACCATTTGAGCAAATGAGATATTCCTTCTAGTGTAGCTATGTAGATGGAAGAGTTAAACATTTAGAAACAAAACGAAACAAAACAAAACAAAAAACAGGGGTTGACGTCCTAAAGCTATTTTACAAATGAAGCCTGAAATACACTTTACCATGAGATGAATGAGAGTGGATTTTACTCTATGATCTATTGAGCTTTCTTTCTGGACTTGTAAAAGTGGCTACTTCATCCTTCAGTAACACTTTAGAAGATGGTTTAAGGTGTAAACTCAGGGCCTCTTCATTTCTTGAGATCTCCAATGGTTACTGGAATTTGGTTAGATGGAATATATCATTCCTGAGCTTGAAATGATGTTATAAATGTTAGCAATGTGTTTGAACAAATTTTTTCACAAGATCTATATTAGTCAATGAAAATTTCTGCTTTATATTGAATGACAAAAGCTGTTATACTAAGGACAGTGTCTTAGTACCATTATTTGCTTTCTTATCCTAGTCTTTCTGCCATACTCCATGCTCTTTAAATACAAGATCCTAGTCCTGTCCATCCTTGGGTACACAGTAGGTGCCCAATGAGTGTTTCTTGAATGACTGCACCAAAAGTGTAATCTAAGAACAAACTTAACAAGTATGTATTAAATGGATATTTGATGCCTGGCACTAATTCTCTTACTAGTTTTCTTGGGTTTCTGTATATATGTGCATTGGGGGGGTTAGGCTATATTTGAGCCTAAAGTGGTTTATCTGAAAATACAGATTATTCATTAGAATAAAACAAAGTCCTTATTTTATAGCACCAAGAGATTTGTGCCCTGACAAAAAATGAGTAACCACTCCCTTTTTCTAAAGGATTCTGCCATTTTTCAACAGGATTCAGTAATCTGCTTCATCTGAGAAATGGGTACTCACTGTCTGGGGAAACTATTTCTATCCTGCCAAAATTTCAAATACTCTCCCAGAAAGTTGAAAACTGGTTTTATACAGAGAGCAACAGAAGGGAGAAGTGAGTTTCAGTTTTATCAAACATGGTCATCCACCAAAGCCATCCTCATAGAAGCCTATGCATGGGACTGGAAAGGGTAATCTTTGAAAGACCTAGATAGAAAAGAGTAAAATATTTAGAAAAATTAGGGACTGAAGTCGTTGCTTTGGGGAGGGACAGTTTATAAATATAGTCTGAAATACACTTGACCTACAAACAATTTTCTTACAACTTTTTAATTTGAAACAATTTTAGATTTATAGAAAAGTTGCAAAGATTATATGGAGTTCCTTTATCCCTTCACCCAGCTCCCTGTAATGTTAATATCTTACAAAACTAAGATACATTTATGAAACCTAAGAAATTAACATTTGAACAATACTATTAACTGCAGACTCTGCTCAGATTTTCCTATTTTTCAACGGAGGTGCTTTCCATGTTCCCATATGCCACATTGTGTTTATTTTCCATGTCTCCTTAGTTTCCTCCCACCTGTGACAGCCCACAGTACTTTTTAACTGGAAGAATTATCTAAAAGTATAGTTCTTAGATCAATACCACCCTTCCTACCTTTCCTTTCTCCACTGACCTTGGGCATTAGCGAAGGCCCACTTGGCTGTAAATTCTAATTTATGCTTTGAGTATTTGCCATAGCATACGATTATAAGTGTATTGATATGGTCACATGTTGGGAATGTGCATCACACTCAAATCTCCAGAGTAGACAAAAGCACTCTTTGAACTTCGCCAAACTACCTTCTCATAACCATTAGGAGATAGTATAGAATGGGGACTGAGAACACAGAACCTGGAGCCCAGCTGGCTGGATTTGAATCCTCTCTCTCATTGTATGACATCAGGAGAGTCATATAATCTTTCTGTACCTCAGTTTCTGCATTTATAAAATGGAAAGTGTGCAAGTTTAAAATGAACATGTGTACAGAAAGCACTCAGACAGCTAACTGGCACATGGTGAGTGCTATATGTTACTGCTTATAAGATTTATTATTGGCCCTAAAAAATAAGTGAAGGAAATCATTATAGGGTGGTAGAATGATTCCTGAATTAGGCATCTGAATGCCCGAGTGCCCATCTTGGCTCACTCAGTAGGGAGGTTCCTTGTGTTGTGAAACAGAGATAATAACACCTGCTGTGTGGTTTTCAAGGGTTCACCTTAAGGATCAGATGAGATAAGGCATGAGAAAGAGCTTGTAGAATGCCAAATGCAAACCTGTGTTATAACAATATGTAGTATGGGGCAGGGACAGGGTGGGGGCTAGAACAAGAATTGTTGGGGGGCCTCACTGTGCAGCCTTGTCTTGACAGTGGCAGGAGATTTGTGGGCTTATGGGAGTTGTGTTGGTCACAAATATTGGATACATGTATGTCCCTGTACTTAGCCAAACAGCATGGGTACAGGAGACAGAGCTACCTGGAAAGAGAATAATATGCTGTTACCCCATGCAAGCTCACTGGAAAATATTTCAGGCACTTTTGCTGATAATCATAGTGGTCAGGGGTAAGGAAACAAGGTGGGCTTGGGGACTTGATGGGTTAACCTGAACTACTCATTTCCATGTTGGCATTGTCTATTTTGGTCACAACCACAAAGAACTTTTAGAAAAAGCTGTGCCTTGCTTTCTCTCTAGGTGGCATCTTTCCACCTCAGGCCTCGACTCTCAAACCGACACAGGGTCCAAGGAGCATTCTTGAAGACAGAGGGCCAGGGTGTGGAGCGCACTGGGGATGCCATGGCTACAGGCCTGCCATTGATTTTCCACTTTGTTACTAAGCAACTGAGATTTCTCCCACTAAAGAAAAAGACACACCACCTCCACTTCAGAGAGATACATGTTGAAAAGGAATAGAATGGGCACTTAACTTCACTTACCCTTATGAAACAGGATGGCATCAGCATCTCTACGCAGGATCAGGCAGCTGGGCACTCTTTTTTTAAGAAAATTCTACCTCTTCTACCAATCTAGAATTTTAAGTATATAATAAATATAAGGGACCCTCAAGAGACCCAGTGCTCCTGTTAAGTTTGTGTAGGGCCAGTTATACGATGAAAGCTAACATTTATTGAATGCTTATTATTTATCAGCATTTTACATTTATTCCTTACAACCCTGTGAAGTAGGACTGATTATTGATAAGAATTATACAGATGAGAAAACTGAAGCACCTAGTAGATAAGAAAATTGCCTAGGGTTGCACAGATTGTAATTCAGAGTACTTTTCCAAAATCTTCTCTATTCAGATAACAGTATTTCCAATAATTAAGATAATTTATGAAAACCTTTACAATGATGATGTTCTTCCATCCCTCTACAGTTAAATTAGCGTGTGCTGAAAAAGCTGTGAGCACATTGACCAGGATCAATGTGTAATAGTCATTTTATTTGTGAAAGGTGTCATCTTCATTCATTAGCCAAGTACGTAAGTGAAAGAGATGAACTGTACACTGAAATGTAAAATGCTTAAGGGTGAGCATTGAGCAGTGCTGAGCTTTGGTTACCTTGAATCCGTCTGCATGATCCAGTGGCCTGGGAGGAGGATGCTTTTGTGGTGACTAATTGACTGAGTTTTCTACTGCAAAAAGAGAAAAAAGGAATAAACCTGACAACTATTCCCCTTAAAGGCCAGTATGACCTAATTGTGTATCACACGTATGCGAACCTGGGTGAGTGCAGCCATCCAGCTTCGAGCACAGTAAACAGTTACCAGATCTGATCAAAGGGTGGTGTACTCTCAGAAATTGGATCTCCGGTGTAAAGAAACCTCCCCCACCCCCACCCCCGCCATGGCTAACAACCAGGGATTACGTATTTTTCAAACACCAAGAAAAACAGTGAAATGCCCTCAGCCAGAGAGAACACGGTGTCATCCTTCTTGGTCATTCGGAAGGAGTTTGCACTGCCTCAGGCCTGTCATTATGAACATCACTGATCATTGTGGGACTCTGGGAAAGTGCTAGTGAATGGGAAGCTCCAATTACAGAACACTGGATGAAACAGCCTTCACTGTAATTATGCTGGGTTTAGATTGATGGGCCTAATGAGCAGTGCTCCTTAATCCAAATGTTGATTTTGGCATGAGTTAAAATTAGTGCTAAAACTGTGTTAGTAAATTTGTTTACTGGATTGACTATGTGGCTGCGAGTAGAATTCAGATTATTCAACTAGCATTTCTTAAACACCAAACCAATGTCAGGCCCTTGGCTATCTAGCTCCCAGAGACCTAAAAGTGAATGAAACCCTCAAGGACTTACAGCCCAGTGAGGGAGAGGGAATTTTAATAATGCCATGGCAATAATAATAGCAGCTGACATTAACTGAACCCTTGCTAGGTGCCAGATATCATTCTAAATGCTGTAACTGTATTAAGTCATTTGCCTACTTAACACCATAACCCTATGAGGGAGAGACTCCATCATAGGTGAGAAAGAAGGCACAGGAGGGTTAAGTGGCAGAGCAGGGTTTTAAACTCAGGTAGTCTGATTCCAGAACTTGGGCCCTTAAGTTCCACCTTAGTATTCTAGAGACGGTTACAAATTAAATGTGGCTCCAATTTGAATGGCATGTTCCAGGCCGAGAAGAGGTATCATTAACTATGTTTGGCTCTGCTGCTGGAGATGATGAGACCAGACCATAATATCATCCTAACTCCCTTGTTCCCTCTGCTCCAACTATACTGGCCTCTTTGCCATTCTTCCATCAGGTCAATCTTGTTCCTACCTCAGGACCTTTATACTTGTTACATTGACCCAGACATCCCCTCTCAGATATCCTTTTATGGCTCTTTCACTCAATCCTTTCCCACTTCTGCCCAAATGTTACCTTAATAACGAAGACCTCCCTAATGCAGCCCTTCATCTCCATCCTACCTTCTGGGAATTTGTATTCCTTTATCCCACCTTACTTTACTCCAGAGACAGTGGTTTATTATTTGCCTCCCCACATCAGAAAATAGGTTCCAAGAGCTCAGTGGCTTTCTTTACCACTGAATTCCCAATGCCTGGAATACTGCCTGATGCATATAGCAGTTCAATATGTATTTTTTGATTTAATAAATTAAAAAGACAGGAAGAAAACATGCCAAAATGTTAAAATGGTTATATCTGAGTGTTAGAGTTATGTTTGCTTAAAAAAGAATGCATTTGCCAAGTTTCCTATAATAAGTATGTGTTACTTTTCTAATCAGGAAAAGGCAAAAAATAGACTAAAGTAAAAAAATTAATCACTCATTTCGGAAACTTAGCAATTTTGCATTAGGTTTTTACACATACTGAAATGCTGTTACTGAGAGTCCCTCAGAAAAGGTTTGACTGTGAAATGATCCCTCCTTTCCTTTGTACAGACTTAGCCTGCAGCCCTGACTGCTGGCCTGAGTGGGAGATTCACAAATGGGACTGTCTGTGGGAACAGCTTCTCCTGGGCTATCTAAGAGGGATCTGAGGAGCATCAGGTCCAAAATGGAATTTCTGAGTCTCCACCTGCTCTTTACACAGTGATTCCTGTCAAAATAAATTCAACATCCACCCAACCCCAAAATAGGATTCTACCTCCCTTTCCTAATGCCTGGATCTAGTCTATAAGAAATCCTGTTGAATCCAGCTCCAGAGTATATCCTGATCAGACCTCTCACTACTGCTCACCACCACTGGAAAAACAGGAGCCACCTAGGCCATCTCGCAGCTGAATCTTTGCCCACACTTTCTAACTAGTGTCCTTGTTTTCACTCTTGTCTGATACCCACACTCCTGCCAATGTTTTCTCCTCAAAGCAGCCAGAATGATATTTTTTAAGTGGAATCAGCCTATGCCTTCCCCTGATTAGAATCCTCATGCAGTTTCATAGTGTACCACCAACAAAATCTAAATGTATCACTATGGACTTGAAGATCCTTTAGGACCTGACCCCCCTGTTACCCTAAGACTCATCCCCTGCCACTCTTCTCAGCCTTCACTCTGGCTGTCAATCAAGTGTTCCCAGTTGATTCCAGCTTTGGGCTTCCCCCTCTTCCTGAGACTTCCCTGCTCAGCACCATACCTGGCTCTTTCTTATCTCAGCTGTCTCCTCCTCAGACTGACCTTTTTGATGATCCTCACCTAGAAAGCTCCCCTCTCCCTCCCCACAATCACTCTAATCCCATGACTCTTTGTTATTTCTAGTAATAATCTATAATTATCTAGTTCACATATTTACATGTTTGATGTCTGCTTTGCCCCAAAATGAAGGCACCATGAGGAAAGGGAATGGGGCTCTCTAAATCACTGCTCTGAACTCCATATCCAGAATAGTGCCTCACTCCTACTAGATGCTTAATAAATGATTACTGAATGGAGGAATATAGGATTCAAAGAATGGATGTTTTCCTGACATGAATATAGAGATTAGAGATTATAACCAGTGCTTTTCTGACAATCTGTCTTCAATTATTTCAATTTCCTAACCTAAGACACATACCGAAAGAAAACTTTGCTTATAGGAACAAGGTAATGCTATTGATTGATTGGTTGGTTCATTCATTCATTCACTCATTCATTCATCAATTCACATATTATTGAGGACTTTCTCTACAGGCCTCTTGTATTTGATATTCTGTCAGTTACCTTAGCTGTGCGTGTGTGTATTGGAGGGAGAATCAAATAAATAACTAATGTAATGAAAAAGTATTTTATTTATTAGTGGTTGTATATCTAGACTTATGTGCATGTGTTTTGAGAATGCAAAGAAGGGTTCTCCTGCTCCTACTTATTGGAAAGTTAGTTTATAAGCATTTATCTTCAAGTTATCAGAGAGGGATTTCTCTTATGATGAATTTTCCTAAATCTGAGCTTTAACAGTTATCAGATCTGGAGAAAAAAGAGGAAAAAAACACAGGAATCAAAACAGAGACTAATGACCATTCATCCAAGTAAAATAGATACCATTCATGGACATGGGCCTCCAGTAATCTCAGGTCTTCTCCTTCATCTTGAGTGACAGATGCTGAAACAGATGAGGCTGGCTACTAATTACTGGAGGAGTGATTAATACTTTTCATGAGCCCAAGGGATAAAAAGCAAAATTAGTTTCCACTCCAAAATAATTTTGTAAAGGCCAGTTAAAATTATTGACTTCATGCATCATTTGGCAATTATAGAAAGCATTACTACACCCTCTCCTAGATGATTAGAATAATTGCCACCCTTTCATCTTTCTCATCTAACAACACTCTCCCAGTGCCTCCCACTTCTGTTTGTGTTGTGGCATGCTGCCTGTACCTGCTTTGCTAAGAGAACATCAAGGCTCAGCATAATTGGGCCATTTTTCCATCATACTGGTTTGTGTCTAAATATTCCTCCTCTGTAGGTTGCAGTGAGGTCAGTCATATGCAGTCAAATGGCCAAGAAGATAATTAAAAATACATATATCCTAGAACTAAATATATACTACATACACGCTTCAGTTACAAAGGGAACCTCTCTTAATAGTCCCTTGATAAAATCATTGGCTGTTTTCTGGGCACCCGCTGGCATTCACTATAGCTTTGATTAGCAGCATGACTGATACATGATTTATATTGGCCTTTTTTTCATAAATAGTGAGAAGGTTTCTGCTAACAAGGTATTTCCCATACTTGCCTGATCATCAGAATCAGCTGTGGCACATGATAAAAATATGCTGCAGACCTGTGAATCAGAGGTTTCCACAGGCTTAGAGGACTAGATATTTCACAAGCTCTCTAGATGATCTAATCAGCAGGCCTGAGTCTGGGAAAGCTGGTGCTTATAATGTTCAATGGATTGTTTATATGTCTATCTGGTGCTTTCCTGACTGGGGTAATGCCTATGTCTCTTTGTTTGATTAAACTTAGATTAAAATGCTCATGGTGTACTCCACACTGAATTTGCCCAAAGCCTACGGCCTGTATGTATTCACTATGAGAGAGCGAAATCCATGTGGGATATTTTGTGAGGAAGGTCTCTTAATGGTTTTATTATTAAGCTAAATGAATGAGGCCACCAGTACCTCCCCCCTTTGTTCATGTTATGACTGTGTATGTTGACCTTATGACCTCTGTCCACAAAGCTGTCCACCCGCTAAGCTCAACCAACCTTATTTCTAAAGCATTTGAATAGTTCACATTATGAAGTCCACTCTGAAAGAAGCTATCAAACTGACACTTTGAAAGTGGGAAGAGAAACTATTTGGAGGCAGGCTATCTTTTTAAGACCCCTTTAAAAAAAAAAACCAAGCTGAAATGTCCACTATTTTCTCCTAAAATGGAGAGGTGACATCACTGCTTAGGCAATAGTGTCATGCACACTGTCCTCTGTGTTCCTAACCAGGTGCAGAGAGAGGCCAGACCTTCAGAGTGAAGTATTCTTTCTCTTACTGAGCCTATTCTGCATTTAAGGAAACTTTGATACTCCTCTTTTGAGTTCTGAGGATTTAGAAAAACTAACAGACTTCTAAAACATTACAGGTGGAAGGGCCATTACAGCCTGATACTATAGAAATAAAGGAACAGAGGCCATTGAGGCACTTGCCAAGTCAAGTGGTTAATTAAGAGGGAGAGTTTGGACTAAATCTCCTGATTCCAGGCCTAATGTTCTCTCCCTGACTCCACTTGCTGATTCCTCCAGCCAGTCAGCCTCCTCTCTGAGCTTCAGTTTACTCTTTAGAAAAAAGCATTATTAGGCTAGACTTTGGGTTCAGTGGATGTGCCTGGGAGGCCGCCGGTGATGGGAGTGGACATGGCAAGGAGGACAGATCAGAAGGTGGAGCTCAGACACCCCCTCATTCTGCTTTTATATGGTTGGCATATTGAAATTACCTTCTGATACTTTTTTTTAAGTTGTAAATGCAAAGAGCTAAATGGCAACCTTTAAATACATACCTAACTAACACTTGAGGATCCTGAGAGAAGAGGTCTGTGAAAGCAGGGATGTTGTCTGTCTTCGTTATTCCCCATAGGACCTGATTCTTGTGTATTCAGTGAAGATAGTCATTAACCAACTCCAAGCTGGGCTTGGTCAACTCAAGGAACTGATAATTTGAAAGTGGAAAGAGAAGCAATTTGGAGGCAGGCTATCTTTTTAAGTCCCCTTTAAAAAAGCCAAGCTAAAATGTTCACTATTTTCTCCTAAAATGGGGAGGTGACATCACTGCTTCGGCAGTAGTGTCGTGCGCCCTGTCCTCTGCGTTCCTCACCAGGTACAGAAAGAGGGCAGACCTTCAGAGTGAAGTATCCTCTCTTTTATTGAGCCTGTACTTCATTTAGGGAGACTTTGATACTCCTCTTTTGAGTTCCAAGAATAGTTAGAACTCTAAGAAAGAGACCCTTTGTCTTCAAGTAAGAAAACACAAGAGAAACTGGGGACAGTTGTCCATCTCTCTCTTTTGAAACCATCAATTTTTAACATTAACCTTTCTCATTGTTCTATGCGGTTGGCCTTAACCCAGGTAGAAGAGCCCTGAGCATGTGTCTGCCTCCTTTTTATGAATTCTAATCTCTACCAGTTTACCCAATGGGACTAGATCTTTGTTTCTCTAGCCCATGAATATAACCATCTTGGTTTTTAAATCTTATCTTCACACTGTTAGCAACTTTCTTACTTTTCTTCACATTAATTTCTCCTATGCTCATCCAGAGCACGTCACCAGATTTTAGACTAACTGGCTTATGGCAAAAAAGAATGAGTCAGGTGTAAGCATCTAAGTAAGCTGCTGAAGGGAGCTACTTCTCTTTGCCCATCAGCTGTGATATAAGATGCTGGCCCAGGCAAGTGACATGATATTTGGGGGTTCTGGTGGCTGGACCACTTGCTTATGTTTTCTTACTTGTAGTCACAACTTTTCAGAGTTTAAGTAATTAGGTTACCACTTGGTTGTGCATAAATTTCTTCTGCAATATTTGTTGGTCACTTATCTTTGAGTTTTTCTGATGTGTTTTATTACATCCAGTTTAATTTTTCCCCTTAAGTGACTTTTGTTTTTATGAATCTTGTTTCTGGGTGTGCAGGGGAGGGATACGTGTTTCCAAAGGTAAGAGAACCCAGTTTGCCTGTGAAATAATTGATAATACCATTTGGAAGCAAATCCTAATACTTCATTGGTACAACATAAATTGGAGGTATAGTGCTTCTTGAAGCAAATCCAGCCCTCTGGGCTCCTCTCTCCATTCTCCCTGACCCATTCAAACCTCCACATAGTGACCTCATTACCAGGCAAGGCAACTAATCGCTTTCACACTTCTCTGCCTCTGCACATGCTGTTCCTTGCCAGAAACACCTGGAATATTGAGACTAGTCTTTTAAGGCCTAATAAAAATGTTATCAGCTCTAATATACTTTCCCAGATGCTCATGAGCAAAGTCAGATGTTCTGCCTTCTGTTTTCCCATGGCTCTTTACTGATATCCCTGTGACAGCTTCCTGGGAAATCTTCAAGAGGTAAACAAAGTTGAATTCTTCTTTGAATTCCCAGTGCCTCATACATAGCCTGGAACATAAGACATATTCAGTCATGTGGCTGAAAGAAGCAATGAATTAATCTATCTATTCCCCAGCCCCTGGAACTTCTCAAGAGGGCTCTGTTATCCTTTGCACCCCTTTCTACTTTTCATTCAACCTATTAAAAATGATGGTGATGATGATGTTTTCTCCAGTATCATATTCTCTACTAGAATGTTTTTATATAATTCTGTTCCTTTTGTAAAATGAAACTACTATTTTCATAGATATGAGTCTAATGTGAAATCTTTTCATTACAGTTGTAGGATGTGGCAACCGCCTCCTGATGGATCTGTCTTCCATACATTCCTATTATAATATTCCTTTTCTAACTGGGCACCCAATCCATTGTTTAAAGCCACATTTCTACCATCTCTCTGGAGATCCTCTGAATTGGTTTCCCCATTAGATGAAGGCACAGCCTCTACTCTAAGCATTTAAGGCAGTGAGTGCCTTTCATCTCAACATTCCTTGCTCCTCAGTGTGATCCATTGTGTCCATCCAAGCCAAATTGTTTCCTCTTCTCTGAATGACCCATGCTTATTCCTTCACAGTCCAAAAGGAGTCCTTGGTTTACTTACACTGAATTATGTAATTTTATCTGCCCCAACCAAGCTTATGAATTTTACCTCTACCGAGAAGTCTACCAGGATTAATTCAACCCCTGAATCATTACTCCATGATTCCGTGTTTCTCTAGATAGGACTTGGGACATTAGTCTTTTTCAGCCTTTACTTTACCTTTTCCTTTATGTCACTTCATCTTCTTGTAATTAAAAATAGAGTTAAAATAAAAAAGACTGTTACCCATTTAGGATATTTCATAATGAAATATGAAGTATTTCTTGAAGAGGATGGTTTATCTGGTTTATAAATAAGGAATTCTTGAGGATATATAATATTTTTCCTCCCTCTTTCCCTGAAAGGTGTATCTGTGTCTTTAGAGTTTGAAAACCATAAAGTAAAAGTATCATCACTTTGATTTGTTTGTATCCAAAATATTTAATTCACTTTGAAATATCAAATCACATCAAAGTGAAGGTGTGAAAAATAGGGAAGACTATTTCTGCTGTAACAAATAGGCCTCCAAAATGTCAGTTGCACAAATATAAAAGAAATTTATGTTATTCATATATGCAGTTTAATATGGTACCAGTAGGCAGGTAGGAATGGTAGGCCCTGCTCTACACTGTCATTTGGGGGCCTGGTAAACAGAGATTATTATTATATTCAGTGTATTTCCCAAGGATTTCTTGGTTTCAAAATCTGGCTTTTGGAAGGGGAGAGAACATGCACATTATTTTCACATGGGAGGATTTATGAGCTAGACCTGAAAAGTGTCCACGTTAATTCCCATTCCCATTCCCATTCCACTAGATTAACTCAGCCACATGGCCACCTCTAGTTTCGTTGGAGTCTGGTAAATGCAGTCTAGGGTGTACCCAGGAAAAAGAGGAAATGGTTCTGCTGAAGAATTAACCACTTTTACATATTACCTGGCATAGTTTTCAAAGTCCTTTCTGGTTTATACTTTGCCTTTCCTAATACACTATAAATGCTCTCTCAGCAGATGTTTCATATTACTTTCTTATGACCTACAGCATATAGTATAGAGGTCTGGGCAGATTAAGTGTTTAGTATGTACATTAATTTTCTATTGCTGTGTAACAAATTACCAAAAATTTAGTGGCTTAAACAATATATATTTATTATCTCAGAATTTCTGAGTCAAGAGTCTCAGTGTAGTATACAGCTTAGTCCTCTGTAAGGCTGTAATCAAGATGTGGGTCAGGGCTGGCTTCTCATCTGGAGGCTCAGCTGGGGAGGGATCTACTTACAAGCTCACTCAGCTTGTTTGCAGATTTTATTTGCTTATGACAGCTCTGTTCTTCAAAAAAGCAAAAATTCATGGCAGATTGTTTCTTCAAGGCCAGCAATAGACTCCTAGCAAGACAGAATCTTATATAGTGTAAGATAATCACAGTAGTGGCCTCTGAATATCATTGCAATATTGGTTATAAGCAAATAACAGGTCCTGCTCACACTGAAGGGGAGAAGATTATTGGAGGAAGTAAATACCAGAAAGGTTGTCCACCACAATAAGTGACTGAAAAAATAGGGATATTTCTTCCCTAGCCAGTGAATCATCACTTTATGTGAACATAGCTCTTCACACAAAACCGTAGAGAGTTATTAAGGATCTTGAGAGAAAAGTGGTCTTTATTGGCCAAGAGCTAGTAAGAATGCTGTCAAAACAAGCACTCAGGAACTACATTTGTTAAGCTTCACAAATACCAATCTTAATTCACATGATTATCTTTAGAACTGGGTACTGAATAAGATGGGACCACTTGAACCTGCTACAAACAAATCTCATTCCCCTAATACTCCAAGGTCCTCATTACAAGGCATTTTGAGAAGTTGCTATCATTTTGAATTTTTGTCCTTTCTGTCCCTTTCTTCCCTAGTCCTCTTCTAAACTTAGGTGTTATTGATTTTTATTTTTTCTCCTCTCAGTCTTCCTGTTTGACATCTTTCTGGTTCCATTTATCCTTTAAGAGACCCCATAGCATTTCTTCTGGGGGAAAGTGTAAGGGAAAGCTCTAATGTGAAACTTTAGTCTGAATGTTTCATTTGCTTTGGAGAGAGCATCATTCACTTTTCCATTTCCAAACTCTTCCCAACCAGCAAGCTCTCCTAAAAGGAGACGTTCTGAAAGGATCTTGAGCTGCTTTTTTTATGTTAGCTATGGAAAAAGCTTCTTTTCTGACTTTTCCCACCCAGTCTTTGTGACTTCAATGGTGACTTTTCTGTAGGTAGTTCTTCCAGGAAGTCTATGATACAGAACCACAGATAGGAAGGTTCAGGGCATCCAACTGAAAGATACAAAGGCTCTCTGAGGGTGTTACATTTCTAAAAAAGAAAGCCGAATTCTGAAAATATTTTCTGGTTCTGTGAATAGCTAAAAATACAAGGATAATCATTCCTACAGTCCTGAACTTTTAATACCAAAGCTAACCTGGAAGGGAAAATGGTACTGAGTTTTAGGGGGAGAATAACAGAACAGACTTCAGCAGAATCAGTCTCCTTTCAAGACATGCAATTCTACATTAGCCCATCTATCTTTAACTTTCAAATGATTCTTGTCTAATTGGCATGACTTAAAACTAGTGAGTTAGTCAAAGGTACACAGACACTCTCTCTACTATTTTGCAACATCTGTGTGTCTAAAATTATTTTAAGATAAAAGACAAAACAAATAATCAAGAGAAATTACTGGGTTGGGAAGTAGTTCTCCCTGCAAAAGTCTACCAGATTGAGGCAAATTGTTCCTCTGAATACAAATACCTGTTCTATGTCTAATAAAATACCAGGGAGAAGAAGAGATGGAAAAGAAAAGAGAAAAAATAGAAAGATTTCCAACTGCTGTTGGTATCTAACTGCACAATGCCTGTCACTCTTTAATTATCTTTACTGACCCTGCCCCAGTCAAAGCCCAAAGCATGCCTCAGGGGTACTTTCTATCACTGGAATTGTAAATGAAGTGTTTGTATGGGGCTCAAGTGCTGCTTGTAATGTGGCTGTTACATCCTGGTTTCCTTTCCCAAGAGCAAGGCAGGCCCGAATGCAGGTAGAACTATATAGAATCGAAAACTAACTGCTCCTCCGTCTCCTGCAAGATTTATGATGTTCTTTTGGGATACCTGGGCCTATGCACATTCACCTCAGTTCTACCCAGAGACATCTTTAAATTCCTTTCCAGGGTATTGGAGTGAGTAAATAGTTTGTCATCAACATACATGTCTCAAGGGATAATTAAAGCCCAGGATTTTAACTGACCTGGATTTGGGCTCTGCCACTTAGGAACTGCATGAACTTAAACATATCAACTTAAATTTTCTACAGTCCATAATCTTAACCTGCTACATGGTATTAATACCTAATTCCAATGGCTACCAACAAGAGCTAGTGAAATAATGTCTGTAAAATATTTAACACTGGACTTGGCACTTACCACACACCATTCAATAAATGATAGCTATTGTCAAAGACATTGTTGCACTTATACTTGCCAGAATCCTATGACTTCCAGTAACTACAGCCCGATGGCCATTTGGAGATGTCTTTTTAAAGCTAAATCCTATCAATTTCTTCAAACAGTAATAACCCATTTTTCATGAAGTGCTATTTGTCATTCTAGTCAAAAGGGATGAAAGGGAGAAAAAGAGTGCAGGTTTATTCCCAGCTCGGTGTTCTGACCATTCGAGCCATTGTTGGCTTGATGAAATTTTCAGAAAACTGAACTCCTCTCTAAGCGATGATCCAAAAGCAAAAGCAAACTTGGCTTTTGAGAAGAAGCCAGCCTTGGGACTGAGAAAGAAACAAAAAATTTTTTGACCAGTTATAATTATCTAGAACTAAGTAGGAGGGTGGGATTGAGCCACACTTCTATCGTGAAATACCCCAAAGTCTAACTCAGATTCATTGACTCTGCTTAAAGCATTGTATTGTTAATCTCTGAGGGACATCTCTGAACAGTTTTCCTACCAATATATCCCTGAGGCCTTTGGGGAAATAAGAACTATTCCAGCTTAGCTATGTCTCGGGACTGTCTGGCATGGGAAAGGAGGCTCGGAGTAATTAAAAATAACTCTCCGCTCAAGCTGGGAGAATATTCTCGTCGCCTCATCTGTGTTCCTGTCACATGCTCTGCTCCACAGTGAGACCACAGCTACTGAGCAGGAGGCCCACTGTACCGTCTGATCTGCTCAATCTTGAGTTCATCCAAAAAGAATGTTAACAGCATAAGAGTATTTGTTTCTAGATTCTAGAAAGATTATTAATTATTCTGTTAAAAAGGAAAAAGTAAGAGAAGAACAAAAAGAGACACACAGAAAATTCCAACCCAGTTGTACCCCCAGAAGGGCCGTCTGATTGCTTTACCTTCCTTGGCACTCTGATGATTGCATTTGAAACACAGCAAGTCAAAAAAAAGTCTGCAGACAAACGATGTGGAATTTGTATTGCAGCTTTAGCTCCCCACCATGTCTCCAAGGGTAATATTACTGGAACAGCTGTTGGAGGTGTAAACAGAGGCCTGAAAACATTCCTTCCACAAAGGTCAGGATCTGACACTTGCACCAATGCACCCAAGAGACGGGGGCAAAGACGCAAGAGTGAGATTATTCCCAGTCCCACTTAGAATCTCTGGGTTGTTTCTCCTCCTGTTCGACATGCTTTGAAGGGGCAAAGCGTTGGACTTTCATGTGATTTCCTTATCACCAGCTGCCTCAGGTTACTAGAAGCAGACCATTTGCTGTCGAGTGTAGTGCTGGGTTGAAAGCAGTCAGCCTCTTTCCTTCATATTAAGTAACTATTTGACTAAATAATTCCAGGCTGGACCGCCCATCTCTCTCAATCTGAACATTAAGCTCCCTTAACCTTTACAAAGGTGTCCCTGTTTAGTAGTTCAACTTCCTCCATCAACAGAATAATGAATGGACCTAGACTTAAGGACTATGGTTTGTACTCTGCTTCAAGTCCTACTTTCCCTCTGATTTCAGACCTCTTGCCTCAACTGGATGGCTTTTCCAAGTTCCGAGTAAATAACTTAAAAAAAATTATTAATCCAATATCCTTATACAAGTTTTGAAAATGAGTTCTGTTTGAAGATTTCTGTCATAGATGGTTGTTATCAACTGTAACTTGACATGCGCTAATACCTTAGGCTCTAGAGCCTGTTTGGGGAAATTATGTCCTATCTTGGGCAGTTTTCCCAATATGTCCAAACTTCTGTTACCTTATGAAATGGAGATAATTGTAGGACCTACCCTAAATGACTACTGAGTAGATGATGAGTATAAAAATCACAGCACTGTGCCTAGCATAGAATCCACCCTCTATAAAATGTGATCTACCATCATTGTTATAAAAGTATGGATATAGAATAAGTGACAGATTAATGTTTAGGCCTCAGGTCAAAAACAATAAAAATTCTTTTTATAGTTTTTACAACGGGCATCTATTCCAGATATAAACAGTGCTGTTTATGGTGAAGTTTATTTATTTCAAGATTAGCAAGTTGGCCAAACAAATCTAGTCCACAGTAGTGGGATTATAACAGAGCCTATAATGCGTATACACATTGAATGATGCATTTAATGTTTGTTTTGGTGCTCATACACATTGTCCCCAGTTCCTCCATTGTTCACCACCACTGCTACACCTCCAATGGCGCCACAGCTGTCAGCTTTAGAACAGAGGTCTCACAGATTAGAAATTACATCCATTTAATCTATTCTAAATGCCACGACACCTCTGTGCTTTTCCAAAAATGATGGGGAAATATCTGTTGACATATGTAAATCTCTGATGATCTAATAGAATACCCTGGAACACTTAAAATCTTAGCAAAAGGGGGAGAAATGCTAATATGTAAGACTACACAGATAAATTGTTAATATGGGATGAAGCCAAAGTGACACAGGAAAAACAGTGAAATAAATTTAATAGGCCTGGACTCGCTGGGTAATCTGGGGTATAATCCCCCTAAGAATGGTGTGTGTGTGGAAGAAAAGTCAATGAGTCTTTAGCAGTTCATACACTACATTCTTTTCTGAGGTGTTCAAAACATTGGAAAGTTCCCTTTTGTAGTTTAATACTTTCCCTGGAGTACAATGTGTATCTTGATTCTTGCAGTGATGGAAGACAGAATGTGTCCATGAGACATTTTTGTTTGTTTCATGTATCTAGACACGAGAAGTCCTGTCTTGTTTGATCAAAAGAGTCAGTGGTGCTTTCAGGACAGGAAAGCAGATTTTCTCACTCCAAGGATATTTCACCTCCCACTAAACCACGCTTTGCCTTGAGCTCCCAGAGAGAGCGATTGTTCGGTCTGGTACACGGGGGGAATAATCTGTCCTTAGCACTGGAGGCTGAGCACAGCAGTGAGTACAAGACAAAACCAGTTCTGCAAAATAAGTGACACATTCCATTAATACAAGTGGATCCAAATGAACTAATTTCATTCAGTAGTACTTTTACATTCTGTAGCTATACGGGCTTGGATACAAATTGTAATGTCAGTCTGTCAGGAGAGTGGACTGCAGTGCGTAATTACAAGTTCTTGTTGAACACTTCAGGAGCTAATCAGAGCAAGGATGTGAATCTGTAATTTGCAAATGTGCAAAGACAGAGGTTACTATGGCACTAATGGCTCTGCTGATAACATTCTTGCCACCAAATCATAGGACTGTGGGTGCAAATTCTACAAGATAATGTGACCTCCCATTTAGTCATTTGATTGTGAGAAACCTGTCCTGCTGGCAGCATATAAGGATATTTTTAAATGTAATGCTGCTCGATAATATAAAATGTCATTATGCCAATAAATTAATATTTACTTTCCAAGAGGCTGTACACAATCATAAAGTGATAAATCAAGCAAACTAATATATAAAATACAGCATAAATATATAATACGGCACATCATGAAACCTGGTTATAAACAGCCATTTACTTCATAGGATTGAATCAGGAAAGATTAAATGAGGGATTGAAAAAAAGAAAAAAATATGTGATATATATGCATATATGGGAAATATATGTGTGTATAAATAAATATATATGTATATATATATATATGTTTTATTTTTATTCTTCTGTATTTTTCTCTCCCCTAACATTTTTTCCTTCATATCTTCAAATACTTGTTTTCTTTACCCCACAATTTTATCCAGTCCCATTCTTGGGTAAGTGGAGAAACCAGGCAACATTTTAGAATAGAGTACTGGCTTAAAATTTAAGCCTCTCTAAAAAAAGATTCTAGAACTTCACTGTTCTATTAGTTCATGGCCAAAAGTAGAATAGTTTTTGCTTGTCATTTTGCTCAGCTCAGGACTGCAAAAAAAATAACATTATTGCTCTCTGCTTCACAACTCCCATTGTTATCTGATTGTGAGCTATAGCATATATCCATCAGAAAAATACTTAGAACATGTCCATAACTCAATTCTTATGTAAAGACAGAGGCTTTCTCTGGAGATTCACTGACCATTTTGTTGGTATATCCATTTTGGTCAACTGTAACTATAAAGAATTAGGAGTCACTACCTGCCTCCCAACTTTTACGTTGACTAGTTTTACCTTGGGTGCTGAAGCTGGAATTGTGACTTACATGAGAAGGTAGTTCTAAGAAAATCAACCCAATAGAAGCTTCAAGTAATGTGGGTCCTGATGCTCCCTGATGAGAACAGGAGAGGCTTCTTGTTTTGTAGGTGGAAGTCACATGACAGTTTCTCTTCGTAAAGTTTTGGATGATGCTTTTTATCTTACTGGTTCTATCTAGGGGGCAACATACTGGAGTGTAAAGAGCAGGTGCTTTTCAGTCTCATATTTGCAGGTTTAAATCTTAGTTCTGCAGCAGATGCATTCTGGACTTTAAGGAGAATTACTTAACCCCCTCAGTCTTTCTTTTCCTCATTCACAGAGAGAGAGAGATCATAACATCTAAGGCAGAACACCCTGAGGATTGAGGGGATAGATGCAAAATACCTGATGCATATTGTCCTCTGTTACAACATGACTTCCCTGGGAAACAAACTTGTAGATTAAGTTCAGCATGCGGGGTTTTTATTAAGGGATCAACACCCAGGGAAGGGAGAGGAAGGAAGCGGGATGGGGCAGAGGGAGAAGGTGAACTGCCACAGGTGCAGTGTCAGCCTCCACCAACCTCTGGAGCTACAGCAGCCCTTGGGAATTGCTTCCAGTTGGGCTGAGGAGACCAGCCCAACAATTGTGCCCCTGCAATGATCAGCGACTGGATGTGGGCTGTTCCGGGAAGGGGGGTGTGACATTGAGCAAGAAGGGTCATTGAAACGGAGGCTAGCCCTGAGGAGCCTGAAAGCTACTGGCCATCTGCTCAAAACATTCCCAGGAGGCAGAACAACAAGGCTGCCATTGAAGGGAGACGGCATGTCAGCGTGCCTACGCAGTCTCCGAGTACAAGGGCTAGTTCTGATAGGGGCAGACCATTTAACCTGTCTTCCTGTCCCCTCTCTTTTTTTCCTTCTTCTTCCTTTTCCACTGCCTCCTCTTCTTTTGGGTTTGTTTGTTCCTCTTTACAGAATTGAACCTCTCTAACAAGAATCTACCTTTTTCCTTTAAGAGTACCTTGAGATGTTCCAAGTATGAAAAAAAAGGGCTCTTTTGCCATTAACGGATAATGGCAGTTTGACAGATAAGTGAGCAATTCTGCATTGATTCACTAGGAAAACTGGCAGGATGTGGGTTGCGTTGTTTAGCTTGGCATAAAATACATATGCTATCCTGGGAGGCTTCTCCCTCTCCCTCTGGGGGATTTGGGTGTTTAAATCAAGGGTGACAAACTCAAAACACACCTTTGGGCTAAGGGAAGCTTGGCTAAGAGTAAAAGCTAGACCAACAAGGAAAATTCTTTGTAGACAATGACCTTTCAAACTAAACTGTCCCTAGAGAAACAGAGACTTATTTGAATTTATAGAACATTTAAAAACTCCAAGACCAAGGCCTCTGGCTCTTTTCCCCTAAGGCGCTACAAAACTTAGTTCTTTGCAGATCAATTAAGTCGTTAGCACTCCATCTAGTGAAAGCTGGTTTCCACGAGGAAGCTGAGCCAGCTGGCCTGCCCCAACCAGAGTACTAGAGTTGGAGCAAATGGCAAGAAGCCACTGGGGTGGGAGGGCCTCTGGCTTGTAGCAGAGTTAATGCTGCTTGTGTTCCAGGTGACCTCAATCACTGCCCTGGGCAGATTGAAAGCAGATACTGGACAGGTGTTCTCCAGTCACAGGAGAGTTTGTAAATATAATTTAAAAATCCAGTTGCCACTGCCTGCTCAACTAACAAGGGTGTTTGGAAGTTGCAAGGTGTGAGAAACTGGATGGACAATGTGTTTTTGTCTTGGAAAATGTTGCATTCTTACAATTCTCTCTCTCAGGTATTTTGATGGGGGATATCTACTTATTAATTCAATTTGTTTCTTAAATTTTCAAATAAATGACAACATGGTTGCAAAAGTAAAAAAAAAAGGCAATTAATTCTTCCTCCCTATTCTGTCTAGTGGTTTTATGTACTTCTAGAGTTTTCTTATACATATGCAAGCAAATCTGGGCATATATTCTCATTGTATCTCCTTTTAAACAAAGCATAGCATACTGTATAATAATTCCGCATCCTTCTTTTTTAACATATCTCAGCTCCTTTTTCCATATCAGTACATTGAAAGTTTCCTCATTCTTTCTGTTTTACAGCTGTATCATATTCCATTGCATGAACATGCCATATTTATTTAACCATTCTTCCGCTGTTTGCTATTACAAATAATATTGCAGTTAATCTCAGATGTGCTTCATTTTGATGCATGTTTGAATATATTTGTAGAATACATTTTCCAAAGTGGAAATACTAGGTTAGGGAGTGTATATGCATTTGTAATTTCAATAGATTTTGCCCAAATGCCCTTGATAAACTTTGCACAGATTAATAGTCCAACCTGGGTGGAATGTTAGTGCTGCAGCACACCTTACCCCTGAGAATGTTGTCAAACTTGGAAATTTACCAATCTGATATGTGAAAAATGGCATTTCAGTGCTGTTCTAATTTTCCTTTTCTCATTATGAGTAAGAGTAAGTGTCTTTTTATATGTGTAAGAGCCATTTTTAAATCTTTTCTGTGAATTGCCCATTACTATATTTTTCCAACTTTTGTATCTGTAACTCCGGGGGAAAATCCCAGGGCAAAATACCCTTGAAACCAAAATCAGTCAAAGGGAGAATACAGTGGGGGAAAGCAGTCATCCACTTCTGCTCTCCAGCTTCTCTCACAACCCGGCAGCAGAGGAAGAGACCCCACCCCACCTCTCTGGTCCAGAAATGTTCTGCTGGCTCTTGTAATTACCTACTGATATAGATATGGACTACTTCTCTCCACACCCTCAAAACACATATGGATACAAAGATGCACTAAAGCTAGGTGAGAGATTCTGGAAATATTGCAGTTTTACCCACAGTATCCATTTGCTGGCTTTGTTTTATTGATTTCTACTGAAAAGACTCTTTCTCTGTGATATGGGTTGCCTATCTCCCCTCTGGCAGTTTTTTGTTTGCCTTTTAATTTTGCAAAAAGCTTTGCCCCTGAGCTTTTGGTTTTTCATAAGGTGGAATGACCAAACTTTTTGTTGGTACTTGTAGTTTAAGGCTTACATAAATAAAGGTTTTTTCACATTCCATGGTTGTAAAGCAGTTCTCCTATATTTTCTTTTAATAAGCTTTTTCGTTTCTTTCCATTAATTTTTTAAACATATATGGAAGTTATCCCTGTGTAGTGTTGGATTTGTTGATCCAACTTTGTATATATATTTTTCCAGACAGCTACCCAGTTATCCCAGTAACATAGTATAGGTCATCATTGTCCACTAAAGCCACTTTTGTGACATTCCAAGTTCCCACACGATGTGGGGTCTATTTCTGGACTTTTATTCTCTGTTGGTCTATCTGTAATTCTGGGGGAAATATTTTCCCAGACCAGGGCAAATTACCTTTGAAACTGAAATCAGTCAAAGGGAGAAATAAAGGGGGAGAAACTCATTTATTGCTTACAAGCAGTCATCCACTTCTGCCCACCCAAAGGTGCCCCACCCAATCTCTCAGGTCTAGATATGTCCTCGCTTCCTCAGGTAATCACCTATTGATACAGAGATGGACTACTTCTCTCCGCCCCTTGAAAACACCTACTGATATGGAGATGTACTAAGGCCAGGGGAGAGGTTCTGGAAATACTGTAATTTACCCACACCGTCCATGTGCATATTTAAATTATTGAATTTGTATAACAGATTTCAAAATCTCAGAGGGCTAGTTCTCCCTCATGGTTCTTTGAGAGTTTTCCTCCCCCTTCTCATATTCTTTTCTATATATAAATTTTAGATTTGGTTTCTATAGTTTAAAGAAGTATGTATGTATACATATATATATATAGACACACAAAATAAATAAAAACATACATATGTATATTCTTTTTTATTGATAATGTGAATTTTAAAATGAAAGAGAAATATAGTCTTTATGGCTTTTATGAGTCTTTCTATTCAAGGACATATGTCTTGTCTTTTACTTAAATTTTCTTTTATGCCCTTTATATAAATCTCATATTTTAATGGCAGCTTTATTCCTAAAAGTTTTTTCTTCTTTGTACCTAACTGTAAATGAGCCTTTTTTCTCATTACATCTACTAATGAGCTGTTTGTGTATATGAAGGTCATGAATTAAGGAATGCTAATTTTGTAGTCTGCCATGTAACAAAATAGATGTTATTTTTTAGTTGCTTCTTCTGAGAACTCCATGTATGCAGTCATATCATCTACAAATAACTTTATTACTTTCTTTCCAGTTTTAATATCTCTGGTGTCTCTTGTTTAATTGAAGTGGCTAGTAATCCAATCAGATAATATAATACTGGTGTTGTGGGTTTCTTAGCTTTGTTCCTGCCATTAGTAAGAATGATTCTGGTGTATCCTCAATAATCGTGAGGCTGGCTATAGTTTTCTCACACTGAATGGTCCAGTCCTTGAATTCTCCAATTATATCCCCTTGCTCTTGAGTATTCATTATAATATAGGGCTGGATTCTTCTTGCTAAATAATTTAATATTTTACCTTTTTTTTGTGCATTAGAATTCTCTACTCTTGAAGTGCATAGAATTGTTTCCCTGTGAACTGTTTTAGGCCTAGTGCTTGCTTTTTTCTTAGAGGGCTTAAGTCAACTTTCTCTATTTCATGCATAGAAATAGATATGTTTTGATTTTGTATTGTTTTAGAATGATTTTTAATTAATTACCTTTTCCTATAATATACTCTATTCTTCCCAAGTTTCAAAAGTATTTTCAGAGTTAACTAAGACTCTGTTTTATCTTAACTATTTTTGCTTATTCCCTGCTTATTCATTTTTAAATTTATGTATCTATAGTTGTCTTCTTCTTTTTCATGATATGTTGATCTAATTTTTAACCTTTTAATTTTTTTCAAAACCCAAATTTGGATGTACTGATTCTACCACTTTTGTATTTTCTAAATTACTAAGTTTGCTTTTTTTACCTTTATACATTAGTCTTTTATGATTTTCTTAAATATGTTTTGTGTTCTTAAAAATATTTAGTGTCAAATACTGAGCTCATATAGTTTTATTCTTTTCTGCTATGGATGGAAATATTTAAGGCATATATTTTGTTCTCAGCCTCTAAGCACTGTTTTTACTATTGTCCATGGGTTATAAGATACAGTGTTTTTTATATTATTGTTTTTTTAGGCAAACTGTAAATTTGGATTATGTTTCATTTGACCCAAGAGTTAGGAGAGAGTTTTAAGCTTTCCAGTTGGAATTGACTTATTTTTCTGATTTTGTTGTTAATATCTAGTTACTATACTATGAACAGAGAATGGGGACTATGCTATTTCTTCTTTTTTTTTTGGAAAGAAGAAATTACAGTTTTCTTTTCAGATAATATGTGGTTATGTTTTTTAGACAATATGGTTGTATGATTGTCAAGTGGATTCTCAAAAAAGTACAGTCTTTTATTTTCAATGCATAAAGCTGGAAATGTATTGCTTGAGGTAACTTATTAATTATTTGTGTCCTTATGTTCTTATTTTTGACTATTTTGCCTGTCACGGAATAAGCAAGGTGGCTTAAAATGTCCTACTATTGATTTGTTGTTGGTTATTTCTCCTGGTAACTCTTAAATTTTCTGATTGATTTTCTTATGTAGTTTAGTTCAGAAGTGGTTGTAATTCAGATGTCCTCATCATGAATTACATCTTTTAGACTTTTAAAATATACTGTGTTTTCTCAATTAATTTTTAAAAAAATGTATTCTGAATACCACTTTTTCTGAGTTTAAGATCCTTTTCACTGATTTCTTCTGGTTTGTATTTACCTAGCATACCTCAGTCATCCTTTTATCTTCAGTTTTTCTAAATCAGTTATTTTTTAAAGCAAGCTGCTTTTTTACCATGTAGAGTTTGTTCTGCTTCATGATCTAATGTGATGGTCTTTTTTTTTAATAGGTAGATTAGGCAAATTTACATCTAATGATGTCACATATATATATTTGGTCCTGGTCCTCTCATATTATTTTATCATATGTTTTCTATTTGTCTTATGGTTTTGTTTTCTTATTTGTTGGTTTCTTTTACCTGTGGCCTGGTGTGTGTGTGTGTGTGTGTGTGTGTGTGTGTTTATGCTATTTAAGGTAGTTGAGTTTGCATTTTCTCCCTTGTGCTCATTTTTACAACTTTAGTGTTATATAATATTTTTAGTGTTCTATATTTTTAAACCAGAGCTTCTCATCCAGTGTATCACAGCTCTTAGGGCAGTTGGACAAACCTCTGGCCATGAATAGTCTTGTCTTGCTTATTTCAGATCCTGCAAAAATAGAATTTTCTTTTGCAGCCATCATTTGAACAATATTGGGGAGCATCACTTTAATGAATATGAATTAGTTCCCTACCATGAGCAGTGAATCAAAATCTTTCTTGGTGCTTAATACAGAAAAAATGCCTGTATTTCCATTAATTGAGATTATGCCTTTATATGCTATCCTTTGACTCCAGCAATCAGAGAAGTTTCTCTACTTCCTATCTATATTCTTTCTATTCTACCTTCTTTCCTCTCCCCACTAGTTTTAGTTGTATCATTACTATATTGTCAAGGCATATTTCATTTTCATTATTGTCTGCCGCATATCCCCATTAGGTTAGATACAGTCCTTCTTCAGGGACTGTAGTCTGTGCTTACCTCCAGTCTCTGTCATAGTTTCTTCAGTCATGTCAACTAAAGTTGTTTTCTAACAGTTTCTTTAATATCCCCAGTGTTCTTGCATGTTAAATACTGTTTGTCTGCAGACATTATACTTAGGCATAGTTTGGCTGGGTATAAAACCTTGTACTCTTTCCTCTTTATTGTGACTATCTTTCTGAAAACTGATGAGTACAGTCTTGGTGAGCCAAAGAAGCCTTCCTTGAAGAGGCAGCATCTGTATTCAATCTTTAATGGTTGGTTGTTGAGAAAATATCAACAGAAAAAATGGTTCCAAGCAGAAACAACAGAGGTGAAAAAGAGTATGAAATTTCTATGTAAGATGTGGTTGTTCAGGAGAACTACAATGTAGAGGGAAAGAGCTCGATCTTTCCAAGTTGACACTGGAGAGGTAGGAGAACATAGATAATGAAGTACTTGCTCTACCAAGGGGTCTGGACTTCTTCCAAGAAGACAAAGTAAAGCCACTGAACAATGTGAAGCAAGAGAAAGATACATGGTTAGAATTGCTCATTTTAAGGGACTGGTGTAGAGGAGCCTATGTGGCTTTCCCTTCCTTGCAGCCTGTGAGTCCTTTTACGAACAAGTCCAAAAATCCCATCTTTCACAAACCAGTCCTACTGGAAGCAGTGGCTTTCGTCATTGCTCCTGTCAATCACACTAGCAGCCTGGTGACTTTTATACAGGAAAGTAAATAAGTATGTACAATAGTAATGGATTTCCTTTCATGGTAGGACTAATTTCTAACTGCATTCCTGTGCAGCAGGAAACAGCAAGAATTAAGGATATCAGTCATCATTTTTAAAGATAAAAAGATAGTGCCTCTTATGAAGAAGAAAGAAAGGCTTTACATTTCTTTGGTGTATGTTTTGCATGTCTGTAATTTGTGAATGCTCTTTCTTTTAAAGATACCATGGAAACCTTCACATATCTAGCTGATATACACTATAGTTCCAAAACATTTTCTCCATGGGGAGATTTCTTCTATCTCACTAGTTTCTAGCTTTTTCTTGGAAACCTTCTCTACTTCACTCATGCTGAAGCTGCCAGGGTTAGCTAGTTTCAATTAGAGCACATTTCTTAATCAAACATAATTTTCAAACTACCTTCTCAAATTCCACTTTTGCCCTTTTATGTTCAGTCAACTATATGTAAAGCATGTTGTCTTTATAGGCATATTTACATTGTATCATAGAAACAGCTCCTATCAGACAACCAACTGGGTTCTCAGTTTTTGTTGTTTTCTTGCTTGGTTGCTTTCCTTTACTAGCTGAATAGCATTACCAGCCACTTTTAAAGGAAATTGGATTGTGGGATTTCCATTGGAACTAGGGATGGAAAAGCAAATTATGTTTTTCTCACTGAACTTGCTGGTTTCATATTTGTTAAGCTCTGCAATTAAGAAATTTTTGTTTTGTTTTGTTTCTGATCTCTTCTATATCCTTAATGCAGTTTTCAGGTAGCCACATAGTCCTTAATCCCCTTAACACAGCTATTCTCAATGAGTGAAAAATAAAAATATATTGCAGACTAACAGTCAAGAATTTCTTCATTCTTGTCTTGAGAACTGTTACCTACAGGAGCATGGCTTTAATAGGGCCTCAGGTTGACTCTTGCCATGTTTGCATACAAAGTAGGTAAGGCAGGCTTTGTTTTGGAAGATGTTAATTGATTTTGTCCACCATGCTGTCTAATGAGCCAATTCCCTGAAAACGTAGCGATGGGGGAAAAAAAATCTGTTCCAATTACTGTATAAGTAAAATGCTGCCCTTCCACCTCTATTAAAGGAAAAATGGCACTTGCAGCTCAGGACTTCTGGGATTGACAGCTGATGCCACACATGCACAGCCCTGCTGTCAGGTGGCATTTCAAGAATTGCTTTGTTGTTGCCAAAATGGACACAAATTTAAAAAAAAAAAAGGAGAGAGCCAGAGACAGAGAGACATAAAGATATTATAGAACTATCAGAATTTAAAGCCTAGTGTCTGGGAAATTTCAACCTGATTTAGGCAATGAAGAGGAGAGACAGAGTTGGGATTTAGGGACTAAGAGGGGCTAAGTAAGTTTGCAAGTTAGGAAACCTATTTTTCAATCTAGAATAGGTTAATAGCCAGATTATAATGTTACTTCCCAAGCTCCAGAATCTCACTACTCCTTTTTCACATCTTTCTGTAAATTGGAGGACCTTCCACCCTAAGGTGGTATTCTTTGAACTCAAGTGCAGCAGTCCCACCTGTGTTCCCTCAAGTTTCAAGGGGCCCAGGTGCTATAGGAGCTTCTTCTATTTCTTTTGGCATTGCTGATACTGAGACTGGATGGAAGCCTCTGCTGGTTAACTGCACATCTAAGTAATTGGCAGTGAGAATGTCCTTGGCAAAACTGTCTTGCAGATGAGAGTTCTGGTCTTGCTTGCATTGCCCAAGGCCCTCAACAAACAAAGGTAAAAATTTAAGAAAGATAATGGGGCATGAGGTTTCCAGTGGAACTTGGCAGTAGACACCCTTTGTGTTTGCAATGGAAGAAGGAATTGGGGGACAGGGAGTCAACCTTTCCTTGGTTGTCTTTTCCTCTGAATTTCTAAGAGATGTAGTCAAGTATACGGCCGATTCTCCAGCATCACATAGTCTTTGAGTGCAACAGTCTCCTCTTGGACTAATAATGAGCGGTCAAAGAGGAAAACATTGAGTAAACCTGATTTCTCTAAGTAATGGGCAAGTATCTTGAGGTATGAAAGTTCCATTTTACGCTCTATCAAATATTTACCCAGTTCCTAAAAGAGTTTTGGACAAGGAATATGTTGATGGATGACAAAGGAATCAAAGATCATGTTTATGATTATAACCCAACAAAACTAATTCTGATGACAATATAATCCTATATTGTCAAAATAGGGCCCACTGCAAACAGGCCTCTTGTGATATCATCTTGAGGGTTTCAGGAAATATTTTTAAAGGCCATATAACACATGTTCCCTTTCTTCATATATGAATTCCATTATTGGTGCTAGTTCTAGTTTAAGACTAAAAAGTGCTGCTTATCCCCTATGTGCATGAGGGTCCAAATCTCCAGCCTGTGATCAGAGATACCTTGGATTAGCATACCATGTTTTTTAATGAGTGCCACTTCATTCTACCTGAAATTGAACACTCAAGAACCCTATTTTCCCCTTAGCTATAAGCCTATTAATGTTGGCAGCCATAAAGTAAATGCAGCCACACCAACCCCCACGAATGAATAGGCAGCTCAGACTAAAATATGCCCTTTCCATCTCACTGCAGGCTCTTCCAGGTCAGCTTTTAAGTGTTCTGGTCACAGTGTGTGATGCTCATTTTCCTTTTAGCATCGTGCTTGATTTGTGAAGTGGGGAGGAGTAGTGTTGACTGCTAGATTCCCATCATTAACATTAAGTTTTACTGCCTTGAATCTCTCTCTTCTGCACATTATAAATGTTTTAAGTCAATGTAATGCTGGGAAAAGGTGCTGGTTTGACAGACCAAAGGTAATATATTATGATCATCTTGGGCAGGGAATCGTGCAGGCTTATTAGGAGCTTTCTTGCTTTCTAATTGAGCAGGTTTCTCAATAGAAGTTCTGAATGGTGAAAAATTGGGAAAGGACCTAAATTATAAGTTGGAAAGGGGCAGTGGGTCTGGAAATTGTGAGAAAGGAAAGATAACACAGAAAATGTTTACAGAAATTTCTCTGGCCTAGGCTTAGGTCATACATCTGAAGTAGCAAGTTATTTTTGCTCCATATAAAAAGACAAAGGGTCTTTAATGAAAAAACATCTATTAACCCTGTTGGTCCCTGAGGTCTATAAATACAGTTCATGATGAAAAAAAAAATTGAATTCATCAATCTGTACATTTTTCATCCTATTAGCACTGTTCTCATCTAGCCCTAAGAAGGTTGCCCCTGATCATATATTCATTAGAATTGAGAAAGAAGACATCATTTCCATGGTAAATTTACTTATTCCTCCAATTCAACCAACATCAAATATTTATTAGGGGTCTACCATGTGCCAGATACAGAGTTAGACTTGATTTGCCCGGACAGAAATCCTGCTGTCCTAGAGTTTAGAATCTAATAAAAAAGAGAGATAATAAACAAGGAAATAAATGTATGTAGCAATGTACAGCTAAGAATGCTGGGAAAGAAAGAAACATGGTAGATACTGAATTCTAAATGCAGGCATTCTGCAACTGCTAGGTATATAAGACACAAAATGCAAAAGACAAGCCTACAAGAGGGAAAGTTAATTCAAAATTAAGCAACTGTTTAAAATAACAGAACAAAACAAAAACTAATGATGCCACAAGGAAGTAGTTACTTATCCAATAAGAGTAATTATAATAACAGTTTTAGGATTGAAGAAGGAAAAGTCCCTCTGGTTGGGAATGGCAGACTTCCAAGAATGTCTCAAAAAGATGAAGAGATTTTAAATGGAAAGTGGTCTTTTAAGCAGTAGGAATGGGAAAACCACAGGGGCAGGAGCTATAAAATATTAATAGCTGGTGTGACAATTATAAAGGGAAAGCAAATGATAACATTATGAAGGCAGGTTAAAAAAAGATTTCAGACTTTCTCTTAGCCTATCCTATTAGAAAGAAAAGTAGTTATCATAGTAATAGTAGTAGTAAAAGATAAAACCCATCATTGGCAATAATCCAGGAAAACACATATTTCCATATGTTGCTTCTGGGGTTAGAAATTGCTAGTTTCCCTGATAGAAAATTTGGAAAAACATACCAAAAGCTTTTAAACTATTTGTGAATTTAACCATGCAATTCCACTTTAGGATATTTATACAATAGAAATAATCATGAAAGCAAACAAAGTTTAGTTATAGGAATGCTTATTATAGTTTCCCAGAAACCTTTGAAAAGAATCAACTAACGTAGACATCCCTCCTAGTTGGAATTGATAATGGTTGTTATTATCACCATCTTGCATGAGGGGAAAATGTGGTAAGATTAAACTTTCAAGTGTTATAAATACTCTTCATGCACTTCAATATAATAGTATAGAAAAATATTATTAAATATTTTTATTTAATAACAATATGAATATAATGTGTATTGTATAGTCAATATATAATACAATACATATTAAATATTTTAGGCTTGCATTCAGTTACATTGACAGATGTTCATAAAAAGGTAGCAAAAAGTGGAGCAAGTTGAAAAAGACCCTATTTAGTAATAACTCTGTATTGAAAAAGTTCTAGAAGGTTATATACATTCAGACATGAATAAGACTACAGGTAATTTTGGCTCCCTAGTATTTCCTAAAATTTATACAGTGAGAATGTGGTGCTTAAAGCTTTCAGTAAGTCTAGAAAGATGATTTAGCAAAAAGAAAACCAAAAGATATTAATAGACTTTCTTAACTATGATGTGCCTTTGTGTGGTGGAAAATACAGGGTTTTTTTTCCTTCTTTAGCTTAACATGTGATAAATAAGCTCTTTCATCAGAAAGTGAGTGAAAAAATGTGGTTTGTTGTTACAAAGATGTTGGTTTAAATCTCAGCTTCATCTCTCATTAACCATCATGTCCTGAACAAGTGGTTTGACATTATGTGAGCCTCCATCTTCTCTGCAGGAAGCTGAGAATGGGAACATGTGTGTTAAGTGGCTAGAAACAGTACCTTTATTAGAGGATTATCCACCATGTAAGAAAGAATGGAGAAAATATGGCTAAGTCATGTAGTTAATGGAGTATTAAAACATCCATCCTATCAGAAATAGCAATTTTCCAATTTTCCAAGTAAAAAATAAGCTTTAAAGCTCAAAAGAACTCTAAAAACTATAAATTCAGTTAGACTTTGTTAGAAAAATACAGTTCGACCTCTGAAATGGTATTGTTAAATATTTGTGGGAAGGCATGCAAAGCAGAATGAGGTCCAAAGAGAGAATTTTTACAAGGAATTTGTGTGTGTGTGTGTGTGTGTGTGTGTGTGTGTAAATGTTTTCATCCCTCTTATTCTTTAGTCAAATCAAATAAAAATGAAGCTAATTTTGTCAGTTGGCAGAATCATACCAAGCAGTTAAAAGCTGCCAATCCATGCTCATTCTCATGGTTTGAACAAACAGAACTCCAAGTAATTAATTGTTTTCTTTCAAATTACTTATATTCAATCCATAACACTTTATTTTGCTTTGAAATTATATTTTCATGATATGTCTCACTGGTCAGGGTGGAAGTGGGAGGAGGAAATACCTTAAAATGCCTTGAATATATGCTAAAAAGTAGCAATTGAGAAAGTCCCTCAGTTAGTTTCATTAGTATCTACTGCTAAACAGAAATAGTTACACATCCCAAAACCCACCAGAATTTTCCCAGAGCAACCCCTGTAATTCTTTACCCAGAGAACTTCAGTCTAGTCACTGGGAGACTGGTGCAAGAGGAACAGAAGCATTCACGTAGTCAAAATGAGGGTTTAGATAAAAGACAAAAACAAACCAAAAAACCCATCCCTGTATGAAAAATTAGATGGAATTAAGTTGTAATTAAAAAAATAATAATTCTGTATCTTCAGGTATATAATGTGTTTGCACAGGGATGAATGAACATACAGGAACCCATGAAAGGGTGCCTAGTGGTTCCCTTCAGATGGCGTGTAACTTTGGGGAGAGGAAATACTGAGGCAAAATACCTCTAAAACCAAAATCAGTCAAGGGGAGAAATAAAGTTTAAAACCCGTTTATTGCTTACAAACTGTGGTCCGAGGGACCGTCTCTCTCCTGCTCTGGCAGAAGCACGCAAAGCCTCCCCACAACCTCTCAGGTTAACTACCCATTGGCATGGAGATGAACTACTTTTCTCCACCCCTTAGGAACTCCTGTTGATATGGAGATGAACTGAAGCCAAGTGAGAGATTCTGGAAAAACTGCAATTTTACGCACATGGCTCCTGAACAAAGACTGGGAAACAAATATTCTTTCCATATATTCCATCTTTCCAAATATTCCATCTTTTTTTATTCATATTTGCAAAGCAGCTTCCTTTCTCCCTGCTTATTTTCTCTGCTCCCCATATTCAAATTTGAAAAAAAATATATCTTCATTAAAGTCTTCTATCTCTGGGTCCCATTTCCTCTTATCTCCCAGTAGAAATGTTGCATTGTCTTAACATTTGCATTGAGAACATGGATAGATAAGAATTCAACCCTTCAGTTCCATTTTTTGCAATTGTATTTAAATACATAGCTTAATTAGCTGTATTCAGCTTCCTTCCCAATTCTCTTTCAAGTGGCAAAGTCCCATTGCATTCAGTTCAGCTAATTTTATACTCATAGCCTAATTTTTTGGCTTTGTGAAGCCAAGGGTGTGACTGCCCCATATGATTTCTAAGTACAGATACTTGATCCAAAGAAGCATTTTGTTCAGTGTAAGACATGGAGTTAGTTGCCTTGGATTTAAGCTTCCATTAAAGGATTCAATCACCTTTCATCAAATTTGCCTTGAAAACTAAGTCATTTAAGGAAAGAAGGACAGGACCTTGAGATATACCCCTTAATAACAGAACAACATTACACGTCCTAATACCAAGGTGGACAAAGGGTGCATAGAGATAGTGTGAGATTTTTACAGTGCTTATTTTATAAAGCATGCTTATAGTTTTCCCATAAGCAAAATATTGATGACATTTTGGATAATGCCACATCGAGGTTTAAAAATACCAATAAGATAAAAGGAAAACTGATATGAATGCAGTATTAAGAAAATAATAGGGGCATGCATATCTAAGGTATGATTTAATATGATCAATAAAACCACCAAAGATATCTCAATCTGGTTATGAGATGGGTTCAGGCCATGTTATCTAGTCTAATACCATTTTGAATATAAGTAACTAGGTATGTTTAGCCTATAATATTTTGTACTTAGTGGCCCCTGTTGAATCTCTGTTGGCTTGGGATATGATTTGCTAAGTGAAAAACAAACAGAAGTTACTAAGGTATCAGAGAGTACTATATGATTTAAATTTGGGACTACTTTGATTAAGTAGGGCAGAAACTGTGCTCCATCAATTTTCCATTGTTCCTCTACGTTCTTTGGCCTCCACTGATGTTAGATTTGAAGCAAATTATTGTCAGTGAACAGTGATCAGGAGTGAAGTGCATCACTTCATGGCTGCAATTTAGTGCCATCTCCATCACCCGGATACCCTGCCTTCTGTTCTCCAAGCTTTAGAGGTTTTGTGTTCTAGAGATTTTGTATAAGATGGGGCAGGTCACCTACCCACATTAGCATTTACATGAGCAAGAAATAAATGTGTGTCTTAATCTACAGATATTTTGTTACTGCAGCATAGCATATCCTATCCTGACTATTGTGACAAGTTAAGAAGGTTTCTACTGATAGTGAAATTTGATCATGTAATAGGCCATTAATTGTAATACTTGAAACCTTAAGTTACAAAAAACATGCTAGTCTGAGAGGGAATTAAGAGTTTTGGAGTTCTTCTCTTTCTTGGGGCCCTAACTTCATGTCTTGGACCTTCATGAGAGCCTCTAGATCCAGAACTTTCCAACCAGTACACATCAGCATGAGACACAGTGTGCTGAGGTACCAGTGCCCCCAGGGTGTGGTGTTTTGCTGAAGGCCAGATGCTTGAGATAAGTCACCGTCAGTCATGAACAGCCCTGTTTACCCTAGTGTGTTGAGCAAATATTATCATTTTCTGTGTGTGTCTTGATGCAAGAAAGGTGAGAAGCACTATGGGTCTAGGCATCACAATGTGACTATCCCTATATTCTAGGCCTTCTTTCCTCATATCCACTTCTCTACTCTCCCTATGTGTTCTCCTGAGTGTGTTCAACAGTTCATAGAACTGTTGAAATGATTGGTACTCTTATAATAAATATTTGTTGAATTAGTGAATGTGCACTTGGGGCACTTCTGTATATCTCCACATGTCTTTTTTGGAGGGGACTGTATCTATGAGTAGGGGAAGTGTTTCCTAGCAACCCTCAAAATCTTACCAATTAGAAACCATCCATTCTATTCCCAACTTCTAATTTCATCATAAAAGGATGAAACCTGCAACTGAATTCTACTGAAGTATGGGGTATCTCAATTAGGTTAGCCCAATCTTTGTATGTCTATCACAAGAAACTAGATAATTCTGTATACTTTTCACATGTTTGCTGTTTGCGAGGCATGATGCTATATTTTTTACATATATATTAGCTTACTTATGTCTCACAAAACTCTTAAAAGGTAGATACTGTTATTATCCTCATTTAATTTTACTTCCAGTTTTATTGATAAATAATTGATATATATCACCATATAAATTTGAAATACATAGAATGATGGTTTGATTTACATATATTGTTAAATAATTTCCACAATTAACATCCAAGTTCTCACATAGACACAATAACAAGAAAAGAAAAAAAAACATTTTTCTTTGTGACAAGAACTCTTAGGATATACTCTCTTAACAGCTTTCTATATATCATACAGAATTGTTAATTATAGTCATTACATTGTACATTATATCCCTAGTACTTATTTATTTTATAACTGGAATTTTGTACCTTTTCACTTTCTTCTTCCAATTTCCCCTCTCCCCAACCCCACTTCTGGTAACCACAAATCTGATATCTTTTTCTGTGAGTTTGGTGAGTTTCTGTTTTATTTTTATTGGATTTTACATGTAAGTGAGATTGCATAGTATTTGTCTTTCTCTGATTTATTTCACTTAGCACAGTACCTTCGAGGTCATTCACGTTGTCAAATGGTAAGACTTCCTCATGCTTCTTTGGGCTGAGTAATATTCCATCGTGTGTTTGTGTGTGTGTGTGTGTGTGTGTGTGTGTGTGTGTGTGTGTGTGTGGTGGGTATACACATATGCTAAAACTTCTTTATCCATTCATTCATTGATGGACACTTAGGTTGTTTCCATGTCTTAGTTATTGTAAATAATGCTGCTATGAACATGGGGGTCCAAATATCTTCTGAAATTTGTTTTATTTACCTTTGGATATATTCTCAGAAGTGGAATGGCTGGATCATATGGAAGTTCTATTTTTAAATTCTTGAGGAACCTCCATACTGTTTCCCATAATGGCTATACCAATTTATCACCCTACCAACAGTGTGCAAGAGGCCCCTTCTGTCCACATCCACGCCAGCATTTGGTATCTCTTACTTTTTTATAATGACCATTTAATAGATGTGAGGTGATATCTCATTGTGGTCTTAATTCCATTTCCCCAGTGACTTGTGATGGTTGTTATCTCCATTTTACAGATGAAAACAACTGAGAGACGGAGAACTTCAGGAGCTTGTGCATGATTTCATACCTGGGAAGCAGTAAAGCTCATTTTAAAAGCAAGCAGTCCAACTGCTGGCTCTTAATAGACTAATGGTGAAGTTCTTAGCATGACATTTTTGTTTCATTTGTTGCAAATTGTCATCCTCTACCCTAGTGCCAAAAGTCACTTCAAAAGGAAGCATCTTTCTGTCTACCAACAATTATTTAGGAGAGATGTGATTTTGAGTTTTAAGAGCTCACCTTGGTTTTCAGCTCAGATCTGTTTGATAGTGAAACTTAGCTGTTATCCACTAAAATAGACTATCTATTGTGCCACTACCTCTTTAATTTGACAAGTGATTCCAGGTTCATGTAAGAGTATTTTTGACATCTGAAAACAATAAAAATCCTTCAAGCAAACCTAGTGTTCTATCCAGAAATTTTGGTACATTGATTCTTTGGTAAGTAAGTCCTCACTCCCCAAATCAGTTTGTTGCACAGCAATAATAATTGCAATTAATAGTTAAATAATGTGTCCATTCAATGAATAGCTAATAATAACCACACATGTTACAAGTGGCAAAAAGAGTGGATAGATAATCAGAGTCTATTCTAATTAGCCAGAGCTGGGGAAACAATTCAGGAAAAATCTTCAGCTTACTTAATGCTCCATAGTAATTAATAGTAATTGATAACAACTTGTAGCAATTAAGATCTAGTACATGTACTTAATTTGCAGATGTGCTTCTTACTTTGAATACATTTTTTTTTCTCAAGGGGAAAAGTCTGGGATGGGGAACTCTTGGGTTCTTCTCATCCTTTTCTGTCTTCTACTGAAAAAATTGGAAGGGATCTTACAATATGTCATGCTGTTGATGGAAGAGAGCTTAGAGATTCTTTCTAGTGTCCTTGCATCATACCACGGTTGGAAACTCAAGCTGAGAGAAGTCCCGTTACATTTTCAAGTCACTCTAGGCCATCGGTTATCTATTATCATTTTGTCTGTTGGCATCCTTGCGTCACTGGCCCAGTTTGTGGTGAGAGCTGGAACGATATGTTACAGATTATGGTGTTTTTATATAAATAACTACCTCTGGCTGCTTTGTGATCAGAGGACTTGGCATGCAAGGGCTCTAAGATTAATAATCATGTCAAATTAACAAATTAAAGGAGGTTTTGTGTCTAAAGTGCCCAACACTTTATTTATTTGTTCTATCCATAGTGTCACTGTATTGATAGAACAAATAAATGAATGTTCAAACCCAGCCCATCTAAACTCTGTTTGAACTCTGAATGACATGGAGCTCAGAACTTTGCACAGCTTTTTATGTTCACTCTGTAAAATGAAACTCTCCTAGGGGAACCTGTGTGAATTCTATTCAGAGTTAAAAACACAGATTTATGGGAGCGCTCCCAATCAATCAAAAACATGGCACTGTTAAAAAAAAAAAAAAACAAGAAGAAAAGAGAAAACCATGAAAAGATCCTGCCTGCCAAGAGTGGCTTGTTAGCATTTGAAAATGCTGAGATATGAGTGTATAATGGAAATGTGGCAATGATCATTTGGACAACAACACAGTCTGCATGAGAATGAATCAGGAAATGTCCCGGAACACCAGAAAGATGAAAAATCTGGGATCCTGTAGGGCATGTTCACATTGCTGAGCATACATCCCACCGTGAATCTTCCTGTGGTCAGTCACCCTGAAAGAAGCGTGATCCCTTTCTAGACATTGATATTAGGGATGTATTGTGACAGGTAATCATATGTTTAAAGGAAGAATATAATATATAGCTGTGCAAGCTGTCAAAACTTTCTCCCACAGCTATTTTTGAGGTCTATTTTATTTTTTCATCCCTCCATCTGAAATTCATTAAAGCAAAGACTGCCCCTTAAATTATACTCTGCTGTACCTTGGGGGAACACCTGAAAAAGATAATAATAAACCCTTGAGATCAGGCAAGTAGAGAGGAAAGAATTATGAAATAAAACAAAGCAAAGAAATTGTGTAAACAAATTAATTAATTGTCTGGAAGTGAAAACCACGTGTCTAATTTTGCCCTTGTCGAGGGAAAATTGGAGTTCATCATAATCACGGACTGATTTAAAAGCTCCTTTCTGCACAGCGCTGCTGAAAGAATGAGTATGTTAGAGGGCAGAGCATGGATCCATTGCACCATTAATTAAAATAGAAATTCATTTTTGAAACCTCAGGAGTAAAGATTGCAGCTTTATGCTTTGAGGAAGCCTTTCTTTCCCTATTTTTAGTTTTTTTTTTCTTCATGTGAATTGATTTTGGGAATATTGCTTTTGGATTTCCAGTACTAGATATTGTACATTTTTTGTAACAAATCATGTCATTAGCTGTCACGCAATGGGCACATTCTGTATAGCACTTTATGCATTTTATCTTTTAATCCCCAGAGCAATCCTGTGGTGGAAGGTATAGATATGACTTGGGAAAACAGAGGTTCGTGGAGGTAAAACTGAACAGCCATGAAGTGGTGACACCATGGATTTAAGGCCAGGTCTGTCTGACTGAGAAGTTTCTGGTCTCTCCAGGACACCATAGAAACTTCTAAGGCAGGTCCATTGTACTGCGTAGGCATGCCAGGATAACAAGGCCATAAGATGCATGTCATGCATCCAGAGTGGGTATTACATATTCAGTGGCGTGTTGGTGTACTATCAAGAGCCCAGTGGGATTAAAAAGGGAATGGGATGCAAGCAACTCGGCCATCCATTGTACATGGTGATTCTTGAACTCTCCCGCTGAGCAGAATCTCAACTGCCTTGTGCTGAAATGAGCTTTATGGGAGGATTATATACTTCAGTTTTGTGACAATTACTGTTCTAATGAATATTAGCAGTCTGTCCAAATTCTGGCAATAGATATTTTCCTAGTATAATCCATACACCCCTAAATGGGTAAAACATGCTTAAAAAGGATGACTTTCATGGGTAAAAAAACAATGTGCCAAACAAAAGAAACTGTTCATCCATTCATTCATTTATTATGTTTAGCACTGTGCATATAAATCTTAAAGAGATAGATAGCATGGTCTCTACCCTAAAGGTGTCACAGCCTAGGTAGGTTGGCACACAGGTGAAGGAGGATTACAGTACGGTATCAAAATAGCCAGGATGAAGGAAAACACAGGTTCTTATGGAAACACAAAGGAGATCATGTAAATCCGAGTGCAGGAGGTCCAAGGAGGCTTTCCAGGAGAGATGATGTTTGACCTGAGTTTTAAAGACAAAGAGGAGGCAGAAAGACAAACTGGGGGAAGGATATTCCAGGCTAAGTGATTAGCATGGGCACCGTGAATGGTTCTGCACAGGTGAGGAAGGCATATATTGGTTTCCACAAAGGGAATGTTAGGCTTGTTCTTATGTAGGGCATTATTTTTAATGTGATCAATAAAACCACCCAAGAGGTCTTACTGTTGCTGTGAGATGTGTTCAGACCATGACATCTAATATCTTTTTTGAGCATCAGTACCTTGATAGATTTGCCCTACAGTACTGTGTACTTAGTGGGCTCCTGTTGAGTCTCTGTTGGCTTGAAATAAAAAGCAGAGGCACTTCTAAGAGTGGGTATCTCAATAAAGCCTATTTGGAGAAAGACAGACTAGAGTGAGGATAAACTTGTAATTGATAAAGAAGTAGCAGTCTCTAGCCAAGAGCTGGGGATGCATGGGGTTTTGTCAGCAAAGCTGTGACTCTATTTTTGTTTTCACTTAGACAAAATTAAGAAGTGGGCTTGTTTTGCCTCACTTTATCATAATCTCAGAGAGACCTTGTCTGAGATTGATGCTCTGGAACATTGCCCTTGTCCAATAGGAGAATAATGTGGTCCAGCTGTGAGTGCCAGGTTATGTTCCAGAAGCAGGCGTGTGTTTTTTATTTGTTTTCTTTCTCAGTATTAAACTACAAAAACAATCATGCCTAAAATACCAGCAGGTATAATATAGTACATCAACCAAAACATCCTTGCTGTTCCTTAAAAGTTATAGTAAAAGCCACAAAGTTTTCAGAAAAGAACACTCTGTCTTTTCCTAAGGGAAAATTCTTCAGACTCAATTGACCTCTGAGCCACCAGTTGGACAGCATCTGTTTTCAAGACAAGAGGTAGTAACCAAAAGGCTCCTTGGCTGGCATGCTGTTTAACGGCTGGAACAGCATTTCCTTCTGTCCCCTGTGGGCCCGACCCAAACTCATCCTTGCGAAGAAAAATCCAGAAGTTCCCTTTTCAAGCCCACTCCCTTCCTTTCCCTGGGGTGCTCCATCTATTTAAATATGAGAAGTGAGTCAAATGTAGTTCCTTTTACTGAAAAATAATAAGGGAAAGAACCCCAAATGCTCTTTTGGCAAAGGTCCCTTCAGAACATGCAGCCTTCGCCATTAAAGATTTATCCTTTACAAAAAAGGCAGAATAGGAAAGGGCCACAGAAGGGCAGGAATTGCCAACAAAAATAGGTAGCAGGCTTCTCTGTGAGGGGAAATGAAAAAGGCAAGTGTCTCTTTTAGTCCAGCAAGAAAAAAGTGTAATATGATATATAACTGGTGCTCCTGAAAGTGACACATGACCCATGACCCAGGACAGGTTTTCCCTTTTCTCCTTGGGGTGGGGTGGGGGCTCTAAAATTAGAGACAGAGCCATTGAGTTGAAAGGAAATATTCCTCCCCTCTAACTTATAATTAGCCTGTGATACTGACTTCTGTAGACTCTTACCAAAGGATATTGTTCAGCGCAGTGAGTCTGGCAGGTATTCAGACATGTAAACACTGGGATATCCATCAGAAACCCAAGCCAGTGGTCCTCTTCTAAGGCATCAACTGATTGCCAATTCAGATCAAGAAGTCATTCCTCTCTCTTCATCTGTGGCCTTACTTACCAGGTGCAATATGGGGATTTGACAGCTTCAGTGACATAGTCCAGCATCCTGCTGAATTGTTCAGAAGTCCAATCGCACATGCAGTAAATTCAAACAGTGAGATCCAAAGCCTATTTCCTTTCTGACATTCTGTTGAGGGTCAAAACCATGGGTGGTTAGCAAAGGCTCCCCATGTCACCTGAGCTCCAGGCCAGTTTATCTGTGGAGCTCCCTGACAGAGAGACGGATGTGCGAATAGGTCCTGGGGCTTGTGGCTTCCCTTGTAGAGAGTCCAGTAAGTCATGTGTGCTCTTTGGGTACCAGGGTGTTGGGGATTATGTCAGCTGTGAGCTAGATGGGTGGCATGACATGGTTGATGCAGGCCACCTTAGACCTTGAAAAGTTGGAGCTGATGCAGAAGTCGAGAAATGCATTGAACACAGGTTGCAAACTCAAGTTTTATAGGACCCAGACTGATAATGTGCCTGAGTGAAGCCAGCAAGGGGGCAGACTAGAAAGGCAGGTTTCAAACTAGAGGGGACAGTGACCGCTTAGCTCCCAGTGATTATAATCAGAGATTAGGTCTAGAATTGCCAGCTTTTCAAGAGAACCCAACTGTCTTGTGTTTATGTTAAATGCCCTGACTTAAATATTGGTATCTAATCAAAGCCTTTAGCAGGCCAAACCAATTTCCTTTGTTGGCAGCTGCCGTTTTGCAATCTTGAGCTAAAGGTACTGAGATCTGGTTCTCTTTGCTTCCTAATACCTATACAGTTTTGTGGACTGAAGTTTTAGGACATCATTAACTTCTTCATAACAAGTAAAAACAAAATGAAAAAGGTAGGCAAGGAAAATCAAAATATGCTTCAAATGTCACAATGTACCCATGGGGCTAAGGTGGTTGAATTAAGGGGCACAGCTGAACTTTCAGTTCTGTTTTCGGAAACTGATCTAAACAGTAATGGTGCCGTAGATCAACACTGAGTTACTAAACAAGCCCTAGACAAATAGTACAAAGCTAAGTAGGTGAAGAATGAAGAGCCCAACTCCGTGCCTTTGGAAAATTTGTGAATTCATTAGAGTACACTGTTAACATGCATGGAGTGCTCAGAAAAAAATGCCAAGATCACATATAGCAAGTGTGGGGTGGGCCCTCAAAAGTAGGATGATTCCTTTTTCTTGCATCTCTTCTTGAAAATAGTCAAGAGAATTGAAAGGCAGTGCAGTAGCCACATGACTTTACTGGATGACCGCCATTTCTGTTGGATGAGAGTTGACTCTTGCAAACCCTGAAATTCTAGAAGTTAAAGCATTTTTGGAAAAATAGCTCTCAGATGCCATTAGTTGTAAAGATATCTGTAAATTTTAACGAATCTATGAATTGAAATCAGTAGTATGAAGCAAATAGCCTGGATCACCCTCCCAAGAATCACTGCTTAGACAAGTGATTCTCAAAGTATAGTCTCTGAAGTACAGCCCTCTAAGTGATTTTGTAAACACTAAATTTTGAGAGCCTCTGTTGATGTCCCTGGGAGAGGGTTAAACCTCAGATAGCTGGTGTTTCAGAGCTCCAGAGATGATCACAATCTCCTCTGTCCTGGAAGCCTGGCCATGAACTACAGTGTAGAGCTACAGTGTAGACCAATGCCTTGGAAAACAATCTTTGCTTGTTTGGTTGAATTTTGGTCTGCTTTTTCTGGTTTGTGTGTGTGCCTTTGTTTATATTTTGTTTTTAAGCCCCAGTGATGCCTGTATTGATTTTCTATTGAGGCTGTAATATATTACCACAAAGTTCATGGCTTCAAAAAGCACAACTTTCTTACAGTTTTGTAAGTCAGAAGTGCAGCTGGGTAAAAGGTCTTTCTGGGTGTATTCCAGGTGCTGGTAGTATAGGTCCTTGTCTGAAGGCTCTAGGGGAGAATTGGTTCCTTGGGTCTTCCAGCAGGTAGAGGGAACCCACTTTCCTCAGCATGTGGAGCCCACTTTCCTCCCCCATTTCCAAAGCCATCAACATCAGAGATGTGCTGCTGTCCCTCTGGTTCTCTCTCTTTGGTTCCCTTTTCCACTTTTAAAGACCTTGTGGTTACCCTGGGCCTACCTGGCTAAGCCCAACAACTTCCCCTATTTTCAGGTCAGCTGACTAGCAACCCTAATCCTCCTGTGCCTTGGATGGTATGTTCACAGGTTTTAGGGATTAAAATATGGACACCTTTGAGTCAGCCATTAGTCTGCCTACAATAATTCCTACTTTTCACTGTTTAGCAAGCTTGTGTAATTGTTTTTTTCACAGCAAGAAATGGCATCTGGTGATTTGATAAAAATATATTCCAATGCAATGTATGACCTCTTCATCTACACCCATAAATACCTTTTCCATGGCTTGGGCAGGCAGTGGAAAAGGCAAGGAAGGCTTTGTAATCACATAAACTTGAGTTCAAGTTCCAACTCTGGTAATTACTAGATGTATAACTTCTGGCAAGTTATGAAATTTTGAGGCACAGATTCCTATATTCTGATATGGAGAAAGTACTTCCCTCATATAATTGTTTTGCTTAAGCTAAGTAGAAATAGCATGCCAGAATCATAGTAGAAATAGAACCAAAGATATTATTATTTTCTGAAATCCTGATTTCCATTTAGGTATGGCTGGGTAAAAACATTTAATACCAAACCCTGTGTTTCAGTTTAGTGAATTACATTTAATGAAAAATATTTCCCTGAGGTATTTGCTTTGCATGTTAGCATATGTAAGATATCTGAATTTCAAAGATAGGAAGGTGATTTGTAAGTGCAAAATGGTGTGACTGTCCCCTTGTTGGTAGAGAGGTAAGACCCCTTTGGTGGGAGAGGGTACTTTGGTGTGAGAATAAGAAGACAGGTACAAAGAAAGAAGACTGAGAGTAACTCAGAGTTAAGAAAATAAATCCTTACTGTCAATATAAGTCCCCCAACTGCTAGTGCAAGTAGTGGATAGATTGTATTTTCCACTAGATTTACTTTCTGATATACAGGTTTATCACTCAAGCAAGGACTATTCATCGAGCCATTTTCCATCGATAAGCCCAGTTGCAGCACGACAGGCTGAGTGTTTATTATTCACTCTTAAAAGGCTGAAGCTCATTTGCTTCTGCCACAGGGAGAAGAGCAGACTGAGACAGGGAGAGGAATGAGGGCTCTAGTCAAAATGGCCATTCACTGCAGTCAAGCTTGAATAATATGGAGGCATAAAACAATCAGGAAAAGCTCCAGTGGCTGCTGGAAATCCAATGTTGATCAACTAATCCCCTAATTTACTGACTAACCATTTAATGATCTGATTCCTATTCATTCATTCAACAAACATTGGCTGAGCCCTTCCTGTAGACCAGGCCCCGTATAAGACTGTAGAAAACATATGCCAGTGCTTACTTGCATGAACCATCCCCACCTCAACACTCACACACATTCAAGCTGGAGCCATGAGAAACGGAATCATCTTTTGTTTCTGAATATTGGGTGCTCTTGTAAAACATCTTATAATTACATCCTGCAATGTAAAATCCTGCAAACATGTTTTTCTGAAGGCACCACTGTGAACAGTATTACACCACTACATGGATCTCTTTTATTACATGATACAAAATGAAGGGACTGTATTGCACATGGCCTCTGTAAACCTACCTTCAGTTGCAGCAGTGCTGCCACTAATGGCATACACTCTCAACTGAAAACTGAATAAATATTGAAGAATCAAAATTCAATTAATTAGCAAGCCAACTCTTGCTTCAAATTATATTGAGTTACCTGTTCCCTTGATGATTAAAATGAGGTGCCTCTTAAACTAAAAGAGGAGTCTTTAAGCTATTGTTGCCTTGTGACATTCCTTCTCTCCAGGGAATTTAGGAACCAGCAATTATGATTTCTATGGCATACTGGTGCTCAGAAGTGACAAGGTTCATAGCTCAGAAGACAATGAAGAATGAACAAGAGAGGAGGTCAGGGAGTTGGGTGGCGTCTTGGCCATCTCAGCATCGGTTCACTGATTTATTGGAAGGCCTATAAATTCCTCAAACACCAGTAGCACCTGTGTTTAGAGAGATATGTATACAACGTATGCATTCCAGGACTAATAGGAAGAAGCCTTTGATGACCTCTTATTTGGGATTTGCTTTGCCAGTGACTCCTCTCTTCATGTAAACACAGTGGAATTGCAGCATGTATGTCTTTGATTCCCGCAACCTCAGCAGTGCAGAGGGGGATGGGTGAGAGGAGGCTGGGAGACAGAGTTCCAGTGAGAGAACACCCAAGGGTAATTGAAATAATGCGGCATTTCTAACCACACTTCCCTTCAATAAGCATATGCCTGGTAGTCAGAGTAAATGGGAGGCTTAAATCTGTCAAGCCCTCAATTTCTACATTCCTGCTGGCTTCTCAAGGCTGAGCATCTTTTCTCCTTCAGTGGAGAATAATTTTAGCCCTTAAAGATACAGTACATATTTTTCATGCAACAAGGTCCCTAAACACCAGCAGTTACATTCATCTGGCGCTCAACCAAAGAAACAGAAATGTCTGCTAAAGGCAAAATGCCAATAGTGTGTTCCCTGATCAGTGGCACGCACTGCCTTCGATGGACCAGTTAGGAGATTATCAAATACAGTTTTGACTCAGGGATCTTCTCTGCTGGCTTTATTACCTAACCCTATCCTGAGAGTGCACACCACTGTGATCAACACACAGAATAACTGGCATGCATAAAGTGACTTTTTGTCAGCGGAACAATAGGGAGATCTCTCTAGATATACTGTTTTCCTTCTTTAGTCTTCCCTAATCCTAGGTGATACAGCTGTGAGCTAGTATGTTGTTTCCACTCCCCGTGCCCACCAACTAGGAGTTTGTATATTTTAGAAATCAGAGGAAGAACCTCTTAACTTAAAACAAAGTTACTCAGACATGGACTAGAGCTCCACCTCAGGCATTTACTAGCTGGATGACTGTGGAGAAAGTGAAGGTTGCTATGGCCATGATTCTCACCTGGCCCTGGTCGGCTTCCTCACTAAACACACGTGGGCAATACATTGTTACTGACTCTGTATAAAGAGCTCTGCCCAGTGCTCTGGGCTGCACAGCGACACAGCTGCATGGCTGCAACAGAGCAAGGGCTGGAGTGGTGGCAGCAACAAGGACAGAGACTGAGACGGCTGCGAGGGCAGAGAGGCCCAGGGACAGAGACGGGCTTGCTGCATGCAGACCAGCTCTGAGTGGACGGGATTCTAGTGAGTGACCTGCCACTGTGGGAATAAAGTTGGGTATAAACCCTTTCACCCCCAGCATGTTCCCCTGTCATTTTTTGATCTCACTGAATCCATAGTGAACTTGTATGGGGCTGAAACCCAGCAAGACAATAACCTTAAAGAAGTTGCTTGCATACTGAGTCTTCCTAACTGTAAAATGGTCTAAATAATAGCTACCTCCCAGAACTCTCTCAAGAGAAGTTTCCTTTTAAACCTCTCAGAACAGTGCGTGACACCTCTTAGGTGCTTAATAAATATTAGCTTAGCTGCCATCTCCCTACAGACACACACACACACATGCACACACACACTCACTTTTAGCCTCTAAAACTCATTTTTAGCCTCTAAACTGCTCAGAGAGTTTAGAACATCTTGGAGGGAGAGAGGAGAGTTGAGAGTGAAACGATTGTGTACAAGAAGTGTCTTTTTATTCATTTTTTATTTTTTTTATTTTCATTTTTATTTTTATTTTTTAAATTTTTTTTTGAGAGAGCATCTCTCATATTTATTGATCAAATGGTTGTTAACAACAATAAAATTCTGTATAGGGGAGTCAATGCTCAATGCACAATCATTAATCCATCTCAAGCCTAATTCTCGTCAGTCTCCAATCTTCTGAAGCATAAAGAACAAGTTCTTACATGGTGAACGAATTCTTACATAGTGAGTAAGTTCTTACATGATGAACAGTACAAGGGCATTCATCACAGAAACTTTCAGTTTTGATCACGCATTATGAACTATAAACAATCAGGTCAAATATGAGTATTCGTTTGATTTTTATACTTGATTTATATGTGGATCCCACATTTCTCCCTTTATTACTATTATTATTTTTATTTTTAATAAAATGCTGAAGAGGTAGGTAGATGCAAGATAAAGGTAGAGAACATAGTTTAGTGTTGTAAGAGAGCAATTGTAGATGATCAGGTGTGGGCCTGTAGACTATGTGCTAATCCGAGCTAGACAAGGCCAATAAAACATCCACGGATGCAGAAGATTTCTCTTAAAACAGGGGGGGTGAGGTTCTAAGCTTCACCACTGTTGATTCCCAATTTCTCACCTGATGGCCCCCCTGCTACTGTGCCTGTCTTAGGTTGTTCCTTCCTTGAGGAATCTTACCTGTCTCTGGCTAACCAGTCATCTTCTGGGGCCATACAGGGAGATGTAAAGTTGGTAAGTGAGAGAGAAGCCATATTGTTTGAAAAGGTTAGCTTTTTACTTCTTTGCAGATTTATGCCCTGTGGCTTCTATGCCCAGCATTTGTCTTGAGGAATCTTTACCACTTGGAGGAATTATGATGCTCGGTAAATTCGATATGAGGCACGAATTCTATTTAAGGGTTGTAATTAGGAAGGAAGAAGAAAAGCTATAGAGGTAGCAGACGGAAGAAAACATGGGAGGATTGATTATTTCTTTGACATATCTTCTTGTAGAGTAACTTAAGCATGTATAGGTTTTAAACTACTAACTGAATTGCGCGCACATATTAACATAATAGGAATACAGTTACATAAACAAAGCAGATCTATAATTACCAGCCATCTCCAGTGAAGCCAAGAAAACCAGTTAGGCACCCTAGGCATTTGTGAAACTTTGTCTATGATATGATGGATATTGTCCAACTGTACTTGAACAATCTGAGAGAAATCAGACAAATTAAAGCAACCCATTTCTGGGAACTGTTCACATCCCATATGTTCTTTTAACCATAGATACTCCGTAGTTGTAAGATTTTGGAGCGCTACAACTTGCACTTCTCCTAATTCTTGGTTGAGTTCCAATGGTGTAGATCCAGTCAAATTTGTTGTTTTACTGTATGCACAGGCCAGCTTAGATATCTCATTCTTCATTCCAATGGCAAATCCAGGAAATGGTGGGATGGATGCAGCTACAACTGCAGCATCGCCTGGATCTTTGTGGAGGTTTTTTGATGATCATCTTCTGGTATGAGTCTTCCAGAGAGTACTGATGTTGGAAGTTCTTCTTCATATCATATCTTAGTTCATTTTCTGGGTAGCCAAATTAGGCTTTGATCTTCTGGATAAAAACAAACAGACCCTTTGCCCACACTTTGATATGCCCTTTATACCATTGTGTAAAACTCATTGGAGGTCACCACACAGGAACTGCTTTTTTTTTTTTTTTATTAAGAGAAAGGAATATTATCAGAAAAGTGTACCTCCATAGCCGATCATCTGACACCCTTTAAGTGATCAAAATTAAGGATATTTAAAGCATGCGTTAATCTTTGATTTACCATTAGTTTTATCCTATCAAGTAGTAATCCCCCTTTTCTTTCTTTTTTTTTTTTTTAATCTTTATTCTACACTTACATGAAGAATACTATGTTTACTAGGCTCTCCCCTATACCAGGTCACCCCTATAAACCATACTACACTCACTGTCCATCAGCTTAGCAAAATGTTGTAGAATCACTACTTGTCCTCTCTGTGCTGTACAGCCCTCCCCTTTCACCCTCTCCCCACATGGATGCTAATCTTAATACCCCCTTTCTTCTTCCCCTGCTTATCCCTCCCTGCCCACCCATCCTCCCCAGTCCCTTTCCCTTTGGTACCTGTTAGTCCATTTTTGGGTTCTGTATTTCCACTGCTGTTTTGTTCCTTCAGTTTTTCCTTTGTTCTTATACTCCTCAGATGAGTGAAATCATTTGGTATTTCTCTTTCTCTACTTGGCTTATTTCACTGAGCATAATACCCTCCAGCTCCATCCATGTTGCTGCAAATGGTAGGATTTTCCCTCTTCTTATGGCTGAGTAGTATTCCATTGTGTATATGTACCACGTCTTCTTTATCCATTCATCTACCGATGGACATTTAGGTTGCTTCCAATTCTTGGCTATTGTAAATAGTGCCGCGATAAACATAGGGGTGCATCTGTCTTTCTCAAACTTGATTGCTGTGTTCTTAGGGTAAATTCCTAGGAGTGGAATTCCTGGGTCAAATGTTAAGTCTATTTTGAGCATTTTGAGGAACCTCCATACTGTTTTCCACAATGGTTGAACTAATTTACATTCCCACCAGCAGTGTAGGAGGGTTCCCCTTTCTCCACAGCCTCACCAACATTTGTTGTTTGTCTTTTGGATGGCAGCTATACTTACTGGTGTGAGGTGATACCTCACTGTAGTTTTAATTTGCATTTCTCTGATAATTAGCAATGTGGAGCATCTTTTCATGTGTCTGTTGGCCATCTGTATTTCTTTTTTAGAGAACTGTCTGTTCAGTTCCTCTGCCCATTTTTTAATTGGGTTATTTGTTTTTTGTTTGTTGAGGTGTGTGAGCTCTTTATATATTCTGGACGTCAAGCCTTTATCAGATCTGTCATTTTCAAATATATTCTCCCATACTGTAGGGTTCCTTTTTGTTCTATTGATGGTGTCTTTTGCTGTACAGAAGCTTTTCAGCTTAATATAGTCCCACTTGTTCATTCTTGCTGTTGCTTTCTTTGCCCGGGGAGATATGTTCAAGAAGAGGTCACTCATGTTTATGTCTAAGAGGTTTTTGCCTATGTTTTTTCCAAGAGTTTAATGGTTTCATGACTTACATTCAGATCTTTGATCCATTTTGAGTTTACCTTTATATATGGGGTTAGACAATGGTCCAGTTTCATTCTCCTACATGTAGCTGTCCAGTTTTGCCAGCACCATCTGTTGAAGAGACTGTCATTTTGCCATTGTATGTCCATGGCTCCTTTATCAAATATTAATTGACCATATATGTTTGGGTTAATTTCTGGAGTCTCTAATCTGTTCCACTGGTCTGTGGCTCTGTTCTTGTGCCACTACCAAATTGTCTTGATTACTATGGCTTTGTAGTAGAGCTTGAAGTTGGGGAGTGAGATCCCCCCTACTTTATTCTTCTTTTTCAGGATTGCTTTGGCTATTCGGGGTCTTTGGTGTTTCCATATGAATTTTTTAATTACTTGGTCCAGTTCATTGAAGAATGTTGCTGGTAATCTGAGAGGGATTGCATCAAATCTGTATATTGCTTTGGGCAGGATGGCCATTTTGACGATATTAATTCTTCCTAGCCATGAGCATGGGATGAGTTTCCATTTCTTAGTGTCCCCTTTAATTTCTCTTATGAGTGACTTGTTGTTTTCAGGGTATAGATCTTTCACTTCTTTGGTTAGGTTTATTCCTAGATATTTTATTCTTCTTGATGCAATTGTAAATGCAATTGTTTTCCTGATTTCTCTTTCTATTGGTTCATTGTTAGTGTATAGGAAAGCTACAGATTTCTGTGTGTTAATTTTCTATCCTGCAACTTTGCTGTATTCCGATATCAGTTCTAGTAGTTTTGGAGTGGAGTCTTTAGGGTTTTTTATGTACAGTATCATATCATCTGCAAATAGTGACAGTTTAACTTCTTCTTTACCAATCTGGATTCCTTGTATTTCTTTGTTTTGTCTGATTGCCGTGGCTAGGACCTCCAGTACTATGTTAAATAACAGTGGGGAGAGTGGGCATCCCTGTCTGGTTCCCGATCTCAGAGGAAATGCTTTCAGCTTTTCGCTGTTCAGTATAATGTTGGCTGTGGGTTTATCATATATGGCCTTTATTATGTTGAGGTACTTGCCTACTATTCCCATTTTGCTGAGAGTTTTTATCATGAATGGATGTTGAATTTTGTCAAATGCTTTTTCAGCATCTATGGAGATGATCACGTGGTTTTTGTCTTTCTTTTTGTTGATGTGGTGGATGATGTTGATGGATTTTCGAATGTTGTACCATCCTTGCATCCCTGGGATGAATCCCACTTGGTCAGGTTGTTTGATACTTTTGATATACTGTTGAATTGTGTTTGCTAATATTTTATTGAGTATTTTTGCATCTACATTCATCAGGGATATTGGTCTGTAATTTTCTTTTTTGGTGGGGTCTTTGCCTGGTTTTGGTATTAGGGTGATGTTGGCCTCATGGAATGAGTTTGGGAGTGTTCCCTCCTCTTCTATTTTTTGGAACACTTTAAGGAGAATGGGTATTATGTCTTCTCTGTTTGTCTGATAAAATTCCGAGGTAAATCCGTCCGGCCCCGGGGTTTTGTTCTTCGGTAGTTTTTTGATTACCGTTTCAATTTCTTTGCTCGTAATTGGTTTAACTTTTGTGTTTCTTCCTTGATCAGACTTGGGAGGTTGTATATTTCTAGGAAGTTGTCCATTTCTTCTAGGTTTTCCACCTTGTTGGCATATAGGTTTTCATAGTAGTCTTTAATAATTCTTTGTATTTCTGTGGAGTCTGTCATGATTATTCCGTTCTCATTTCTGATGCTGTTGATTTGTGTTGATTCTCTTTTTCTCTTAATAAGTTTGGCTAGAGGCTCATCTATTTTATTTTCTCAAAGAACCAGCTCTTGGTTTCATTGATTTTTGCTATTGTTTTATTCTTCTCAATTTTGTTTATTTCTTCTCTGATCTTTATTATGTCCCTCCTTCTGCTGACTTTAGGCCTCATTTGTTCTTCTTTTTCCAGTTTCGATAATTGTGATGTTAGACTATTCATTTGGGATTGTTCTTCCTTCTTCAAGTGTGCCTGGATTGCTATATACTTTCCTCTTAAGACTGCTTTCACTGTGTCCCTCAGAAGTTGGGGCTTTGTGTTGTTGTTGTCATTTGTTTCTATATATTCCTTGATCTCTATTTTGATTTGTTCATTGATCCATTGATTATTTAGAAGCATGTTGTTAAGCCTCCATGTGTTTGTGAGCCTTTTTGTTTTCTTTGTAGAATTTATTTCTAGTTTTATACCTTTGTGGTCTGAAAAATTGGTTGGTAGAATTTCAATATTTTGGAAGTTACTGAGGCTCTTTTTGTGAGCTAGTATGTGGTCTATTCTGGAGAGTGTTCCATGTGCACTTGAGAAGAATGTATATCTTTTTGCTTTTTGATGTAGAGTTCTGTAGATGTCTATTAGGTCCATCTGTTCTAGTGTGTTGTTCAGTGGCTGTGTGTCCTTACTTATTTTCTGCCCGGTGGATCTATTCTTTGGGGTGAGTGGTGTGTTGAAGTCTCCTAAAATGAATGCATTGCTGTCTATTTCCCCCTTTAGTTCTGTTAGTATTTGTTTCACATATGCTGGTGCTCCTGTGTTGGGTGCATATATATTTAGAATGGTTATATCCTCTTGTTCGACTGAGCCCTTTATCATTATGTAGTGTCCTTCTTTATCTCTTGTTACTTTCTTTGTTTTGAAGTCTATTTTGTCTGATATTAGTACTGCAACCCCTGCTTTCTTCTCACTGTTGTTTGCCTGAAATATGTTTTTCCATCCCTTGACTTTTAGTCTGTGCATGTCTTTGGGTTTGAGGTGAGTTTCTTGTAAGCAGCATATAGATGGATCTTGCTTTTTTATCCATTCTATTACTCTGTGTCTTTTGATTGGTGCATTAAGTCCATTTACATTTAGGGTGATTATTGAGAGATATGTACTTATTGCCATTGCAGGCATTAGATTGTGGGTACCAAAGGTTCAAGGTTCGCCTCTTTAGTATATTACTGCCTAACTTAACTTACTTATTGAGCTGTTATATACACTGTCTGGAGATTCTTTTCTTCTCTCCCTTCTTTTTCCTCCTCCTCCATTCTTCATATGTTGTGTGTTTTGTTCTGTGCTCTTTTTAGGAGTGCTCCCATCTACAGCAGTCCTTGTAGGATGCCCTGTAGAGGTGGTTTGTGGGAAGCAAATTCCCTCAGCTTTTGCTTGTCTGGGAATTGTTTAATCCCGCCATCATATTTAAATGATAGTCGTGCTGGATACAGTATCCTTGGTTCAAGGGCCTTCTGTTTCATTGCATTAAATATATCATGCCATTCTCTTCTGGCCTGTAGGGTTTCTGTCGAGAAGTCTGATGTTAGCCTGATGGGTTTTCCTTTATAGGTGACCTTTTTCTCTCTAGCTGCCTTTTAAACTCTTTCGTTGTCCTTGATCCTTGCCATTTGCATTATTATGTGTCTTGGTGTTGTCCTCCTTAGATCCTTTCTGTTGGGGGTTCTGTGTATTTCCGTGGTCTGTTCGATTATTTCCTCCCCCAGTTTGGGGAAGTTTTCAGCAATTATTTCTTCAAAGAGATTTTCTATCCCTTTTCCTCTCTCTTCTTCTTCTGGTACCCCTATAATATAGATATAATTCCTTTTGGATTGATCACATAATTCTCTTAGTATTGTTTCGTTCCTGGAGATCCTTTTATCTCTCTCTATGTCAGCTTCTATATGTTCCTGTTCTCTTGTTTCTATTCCTTCAATGGCCTCTTGCATCTTATCCATTCTGCTTATAAATACTTCCAGGGTTTGTTTCACTTCTGTGATCTCCTTCCTGACATCTGTGATCTCCCTCCAGACTTCATCCCATTGCTCTTGCATTTTTCTCTGCATCTCATCCCATTGCTCTTGCGTTTTTCTCTGCATCTCTGTCAGCATGTTCATGATTTTTATTTTGAATTCTTTTTCAGGAAGACTGGTTAGGTCTGTCTCCTCAGGTGTTGTCTCTGTGATCTTTGTCTGCCTGTAGTTTTGCCTTTTCATGGTGACAGAGATAGTTTGTAGAGCTGGTATGAGTGACAGCTGGAAGAGCTTTCCTTCTTGTTGGTTTGTGGCCTTCCTCTCCTGGGAGAACAGTGACCTCTAGTGCCTCGTGCTTGGCAGCTGTGCGCAGACAGGGCTTCTGCTTGCTGTCCGGTTGCTATGGAGTTTATCTCTGCTGTTGCTGTGGGCGTGGCCTGGCTGGGGCTGCTCCTCCAAAATGGTGGAGCCCCGTTGGAGGGGGAGCGACCGGGAGGCGATTTATCTCCGTAAGGGGCCTCTGTGCTCCCTGCTGCCCAGGGGGTTAGAGTGCCCAGGGATCCCCAGATTCCCTGCCTCTGGGCTAAGTGTCCTGCCCTGCCCCGCCCCTTTAAGACTTCCAAAAAGCACTCTCCATACCAAAACAACAACAACAACAACAAAAGAAAAAAAAGAAAAGAAAATTAAATAAATAAAATAAATAAAAAGGAAAAATGCATGATTTTCTTTGCACTCAGGTGCCGGTCTCAGGCACCCGCTTACTGGTCTTGCTGCCCTGTTTTCCTAGTATTGGGGTCCCTGTCCTTTTAAGGCTTCCAAAAAGCACTCACCAAAAAAAAAAAAAGAAAGAAAAAAGCCGCTCCCGTTTCTTTGTTCTCCGGCGTTGGCCTCAGGCACCCACTCAGCGGTCCTGCTGCCCTGTTTCCCTAGTATCCAGGACCCCACACATGCACTGTGTCTGCGCTCTGGTCCGGAATCCTGGGGCTGGGTGTTCAGCAGACCTGGGCTCTCTCTCCCTCCCTGCTGACTCCTCTGCTCCTGCTGGAAGCTGGGGGGAGGGGCGCTCGGGTCCCGCCAGGCTGGGGCTTGTATCTTACCCCCTTCACGAGGCGCTGGGTTCTCGCAGGTGTGAATGTGGTCTGGATGTTGTCCTGTGTCCTCTGGTCTCTATTTTAGGAATAGTTGTCTTTGTTATATTTTCATAGATAAATGTGGTTTTGGGAAGAGATTTCTGCTGCTCTACACACGCCGCCATCTTGGCTCCACCCCCTCATTTTTTATTTTTTAAAGAACAGTAGTAAGAAAAACAAATCCAAATACTCTGATCTGAGAGGATTTGGTCTCCCACTGGGACCAAGAAATGCAGCAGTATTTTATGTTAATGGAATTTGGTGGAAAAACAGCTTGAATGAAACCTTGACTATGATTGCTCCATTTGCATTTCTCCAAATGCTTTTTTCCGCTTTCCTTCTCTCTTTTATAAAAATCTGAGTGGTTATTTCTCAACTCACCAGGATTACATTTCTTTCCTCGATAATAATAGTAGAGGGACCCTGCGTGTAGCTGGAGCTGGTGAGCAGCCTGTCCTCATTCACATAGGCATGGAGCCCAGCATTGAGCTTGGCTCCATGCACTTGGGGGAGGGACAGAAGCTTTTCTCAGTGAAACTGAAGCACACAAAGGAGGAGAGGACAACTGAACCCTGGGAGGTGCAGAGCGTGGTAAGGCGGCTTGCTATTACAATCCTGGGGAGACTTCTCAGTGTTTCTAGGCATGGCTGAGTGCACAGCTCATGAGAAATGCCCCAGAGCATGTGGACACTGGGTTTCAGAAGAAGCTACAATTCCAAGAGACAGCTGTCTGCTTTCCTGTAACACCCAGGTGACACACCTTGTTTCTTTTGCTCTTTTCATCCATCCAGATGTTCCCAGCTATTTGGACAAAAAGGCTGTGGCTCCTTGTGTACAGAGTGTTGCATCTTCCTTCCAATGACGCTCTCTTCTCTGTGGCTAAGAATGCATCAGTGCCTTCATTTCCAAATATATGTTGTTGTTTTAAAATTGTTTTTCCAGAATCAAAGTTGCAAAATGTACTGACTGTAAGGCAAAAGGAAGGGAAACCAAGATCTATCAGGTGCCTGTTATGTACCAGGTACTGGTACAGCTACTATGCATATAATACTTACTGTCCTTCTCACTGAAAGCCAGTAAAGTGTGCAGATTTGATTACTGCATGCTACAGTGGGGAGCAACCAGTTTTTTAGAAAGAGCATAGGGTTGCCACTTACACAGCTGTGTGAATTTAGGTAATTACTTAACACTTCTGAGCTTTATTTATTTATTTTTTTGTATAATAAAATTAACAATAGTGGCTACTAGGGTTGTCATGAAGAATTGAATATGGTTGTAATATAAGGTTTGACATTGTTACTTGACTTCAATGAGTTGGTCAGTACTGAGAGCTCCTCTTACAAAAATAAGGAAAAAAACAAATGAGACTCAGGGAGATTGAATCATGTAATTTGTCTAAAACCTCACAGCTGGGTGGGGTTCAGTCAAAACTCACACTCAGGTCTGGTTTCAGATTCTACTGCTTACTGAAGTAGTTATTTAGCCCACCCCATCCCACTTCACCCTACTTCCCGTTCCTCCTTCCACCCTGTAGTAACTACCAGCACACACCTGTCCTATGAGCAAGATCCTAGGAAATCTGTTAAAATGATATCAGTGTTGGAAAGTGAGCACATGAAGCTATCACAGATGTTATCTACACAAATGCAGGAGAGGCATGCTAACCACTGTTGTTCTCGGATTCAGTGTAGAATATAGCTAATGACAGAACATTGGGGTGCACATTGAAAGGTTCAATTAAGTGTCCTTCCATTGAGTTCCCACTTTATACCTTGGTGTCTTGCCTGAGGGTTTCAGCCCTGGGCAAGTTCACTATGGATTCAGTGAGACTGAGAAATGACAACAGAACATTCTTGCGGTAAAAGGGTTTATATCTGGTCTTATTCTCCCAGTGGTAGATTGAGCGCTAGATTCATGTCTGCATCCAGCAGTCTGCAGGTCTGTAATCCACTTCCACCTCTGCCTCTGCCCAGAGCACTGGGCAGAGCTCTTTATATAGTGATTCAGTCAATAACAGTTTATGGCCTACAGGTGTGGATGCAGTAGCCTAGCAGCAGGCCAATTACATCATCAAATAGTTTAGGGTTAGGTGAGGATCCTGGCCCAAGGAACTTCCATTTTCCCCACATTTGGCTAACCACCTGGGAAGAACTGTCAAAGATACTTTCAGTCACTCTGTGTCCTGCTTATTATTGTTTTTATTAACACCCAGTACAATATATGGGAAACATCAGTTAAGGAATGAGCAGGAACCTCTCTACTGAGATGGAAAGACATTATTTTGGGAATTATGAGTTACTCTGTTCTGATGGGATCATCTATGTCATAGCTGGAAGCAGGGCTTTAAAGAAAGGAAACCCAAGAAAGATCAGTTTCCATGCAAATTACCTAATTTTGATGTAAATTACTGTTTGTTTGTTTGTTTGTTTGTTTGTTTTGGCAGATGAGAGGGAGGGAGGTTTGATCTCAAGGTTGGATGTTAGGGAAAATAATTGAAAAAGGAAACTTCAGATAAACAACCTGAGAAGGCTGCTTAGTGAACCAGAGGACAACTGAGGATACTTTATGGGAGGCACGGGATGCAGGAACATTTGGGGAGGGGAGGGCAGGAAACAGGGGAGAGAATGTATTGGAATGGCATGGATGACACAAAATGGAAACCAAGGTTGCTAAAACGCATTATTTCCTCTACTAATTCTCTGCCAAATGATTCATAGTGCTTTTAGTTCCTTATTGAATGTGACATTATCCAACTACTCAAACTGCTTTCTGCTCTTTGGGATAGCGAGGCATTTCCTCCAACATGAAACTGAAAAGAAGTATGATATCCACTTGTATTTGTTTACTTTAATCCTCACTCACTATAAAGATGGGTTAAAAATTATCTGGGTAACTAGGCCCCAGTAAATGCTGACTCATGTGCATGCAGGTGGGAGAGGCATGTGAATTGTCAAATGGTAACCATACTAATAAGAGAGTAGAGGATTCCAGAAGCACCAGTCTCTTCTGTGAAAGGCACACAGGGTCCATTGGTGCCCAGCCCAGTTTACAATTTGTACCTCTTTATTCCCTTCATCTATTTCACCCAACCCACTGTCCTATTCCCTATGATAACCAATAGTCTGTTGTCTATATTTGTGGATCAATTTGTTCTTTGTTTATTAGATTCCACATGTAAGTCAGATCATATAGTAGTTGTCTTTCTCCATCTGACTCATTTCACTTGGTGTAATGCCTCCAAGGTACACCCATGCCATCCCAAATGGCAATATTCCTTCTTGTTCATAGCTGAATAATATTCCATTGTATTTGTATATATACCACATCTTCTTTACCCAGTCATCCTTTGACAGGCACTTAAGTTGTTTCCCTATCTTGGCTATTGTAATAATGCTGCAGTAAATATGGGAGTACAGCTGTTCCTTCCATATCCTGTTTCCATTTCCTTTGCATGTATAACCAAAAGTGGAATTGCTGGATCATATGGTAGTTCTGTTTTAATTTCTTGAGGAACCTCCATTACTGTTTTCCACAGCAGCTACACCAATTTGCATTCTCACCAACAGTATACAAGGGCTGCCTTTTCTCAAGTGTTTTGCCAACAGTTGTTACCACTTATTTTCTTGATGATAGCCATCCTAACATGTGGGAGGTGATATCTTACTGTGGTTTTGATTTGTATTTCCCCGATGATTAGTGATGTTAAGCATCTCTTCATATACCTGTTGGCTATTTGTATATCTTCTCTGGAAAAACGTTTACGTCCATCTGTCCAGTTTTTAATCAGACTGTGGTTCTTTTTGCTATGAGTTGTAGGAGTTATTTATATGCTTTGGATATTAATCCCCTATCATATACAAGGCTTACAAATATTTTCTCTCATCCCATAGGTTGCCTTCAAAAAGGTAATTTCTGAGCTGGATTGTGACCATTGCTGAGATTTGAATGGGTAGAAAAGAAAAGAGAGTTCATTCTAGTCAAAAGAATTAATGTGTTAAAACACGAAACAAACCTGCCAAGAAAATCAAGTTATCTAGATGAGATGGTGTTTTGGGAAGGGTAATACTGTTGCCAGGCAGCTGCATCTGGGGAGGTCTCTCCCTGCATTGGAAAAGAATTCCCGATCAGGTCGAACAAGTGCCAGCAAGAAAGGAATTCATTAAAGCAAGAGTAGTAGCAAATGTCAGAGTTGCGTAGTGCCAGGAAAAGTGGCTTTTTTATGTGTGCAGCCATGCAGTCAGTAGAGAGCAAGGGAGAACCGAGGGAGAAAAGGGAAATTCAGTAACTTCTGCTCAGTTTAGGACAAATCCCTTGTCAACTCCTGAAGCTAGGGTCACCTGACATTCAGTGTCTGTTTGATATGCATGGTGTGGGAATTATATCCTTACCACCCCAGAATTTGGGGGAGCCACAGAGCACTGGATGGAGTAAGATTATGTTCTGAGAACTTCCCAAAGCAAAGAAAGGAAACTTTTCTGGTCTGAAGTAAAATAGGGAGAGAGAGAAAGGATTCCATTTAAGACTGGAAAGCTGAATGCAATCGCAAAGTGACAAAGACATTAACCACCGGTGGTGGATGCTAATGCCTGATGGTGGATTCTTGTCTTGGTGGCAAGAAAGAATTCAGGAACAAGGTGTAGGGGGCTTAAGCAGCAGAGAATTTATTTAAAGAGACAGTACACATTCAGACAGGAGTGCAGGCAACCTCAGAGAGGATGTGGTCTTACAGGTTTAGGATTAGATTTTTAAGGATTTCAAGAATAAGGGGCTGGGGGAACATAGGCTGACATATGGTTTCCTGATATCTATCTCCAGTGGGAGAGACATTATGCTGCCATCCATGGTCAGACCTTTAGATATTCTGTAAGATAAGCTTACACAAGGAATTTATTAGTCCTGTTCTTTTCAAGGTAATGGTTACTCTCAAATAGTGAAAGCATATCATCTAAAGCTATGTACTCTGCCTCAAGATAGTGTTGCTTATTGGCGTCAAATATGTTAGGAATCTTACCTCCTAACTCCCTGATTTTAAAATGAAATCTTTGGCTTAAGATGGAGTCCCTCCTGTTCTTTTTATATTGACTATATCTCGGTATTTTTTCATCAAAATTGGCCTATGGGTTTGTTAGCATTCTGAAGAGCCAATCTTGGTTCTGGTTATGCTCTGGAGGTTTGTCCCCTGGCCTCTGTTCATCACAGGCAGGAAAAATTAATCCTGATGCTTGTCCCATGTCCCTGCTCTGCCTCAAGACCATCGTGAGGTTGGATTTGTTGATAACAACAAAGTCAGGAACTCAGCTGGTTCCTTTATATACTTTGTGTATTGCCCTGTAAAATAATAATAATTATTACCAGTGCCATATATTGAGTTTGCATCCATAATAGGCAGTAGTACCAGGCGCTGGCATCGAGAGAAGGATGAAGTCTGGTGGTGAAGTCCTCAGCATCTATGTCTTTGATAAAGTCACAAAGCAAGTTTGTTCTAGAATAATAGTGATAATTACCTGATCAAGAGAGCACGTACAACAGAGCTGCTTACTCCGCCTGCTGGATGAAAGAAAGGCTTTGAGGAGACAGTGAGGTCTGGACCCAGTGAGGAAGGAAGTCTAGGACTTTGCCAGACTGTGAAAATGAAGGAGGCATTCCAGACAGCAAGAAGAGCATGTTCAAAAGCATAGTAGAGTCCTAAGTTATGTTTCTTGTTATTTCAGCTAAAAGAACAAAAAATCAAAGCCTGTTTCTCTGATGCCCAGGACAATATACATTTGCATTCTGCCTTACGTATTTTCACCTTGCCAACTTGTGTGTTCACAGACCTTAATTTCTCATTCTATCTCTATGGTGGTGCTCCAGCCAAATTATCCTACTAAGATAATGCTAGAAATAGTGATCTGTCTTCTGCTGTTACCATCACTGGCTGTTTACGTCCTTACCTTTCAGCCAACCTCAGCAGAGACTGGAAAGAGAAATACAAATTGCTCCAGAAGTGAAACACAAATACAGAAATACAGATCCTTCCATTCTCTCCCACAAACACCAGTTTAATCCATAGCAGCGAATAGGAGAGAGAAATACCTGGCCTTTGCCGAACATCATGAGAAGAGTGAGCCATTATGAAGCACCAACTGTGAAAGTCAGTATCTATGAGAATGACCAGAATTTTCTATGTCTTTAGTACATTCATTTTCTAAGTGGCATTTTATATGTATAACTCTCTGAGAGGCAAGCATGGACAAGCACAATTACAATTTTATGAAAGGAGAAACTGAGTAAAGGAAATTTTTACTGAATGGATAGACACATAAAATTACATCATTTCAACAATATTTTTTAGCATCCATTATATTTCAGTCATCACGTTAGGGATGTGGTATATAGATGCAAATATAAACCCATGCTCCTGTTCACATTCTTCTCTGTCCTGAGATCTCTTGATTCCCACTCACCCTCAACTAATTCAGGTTACCACTGTTTTATTTTTAAGGACCAACCCAACTGTCATCTCCTCTATGTAACTTAGCTGGACTCCACCTTACCTCTCTCTGAAAACACAATGATTATTTTACCATACTGATTTTTAAATAATTCGGTCCCACATTCTACTCTACTTATTTCTTGTGCACTTGACTGTAATTGATTGAGGTCATCTTTATGTCCCTAATAGTTGGTATAACAAAAGAGCATATATGTATTTAGTGAAATTAAGCCATTGCCCTTGACTGAGATAGGCTCATAATCCAAAGGAAATTGGTCCATATAACTTTATTATAGTATGTTAAGTGCTATACTAATGTATCTGAGGTCTAGAGATTGGTAGTAAAACTAATACCAATTTGCTATAAACTTGGCAAATCTGATTTTCAGATCTCTGTTCTCTTTTCAACAGGATGGCCTACCCAAAAATTTCCCCCTCCAAAACAAATAATAATAATCATGGTCAAAAAAACTGGGAGAATATTGAATACTATATCCTTTCTCTTGGGTATTCATGATACTGATAACATATTAAAGACTGAAACTTCCTGCAGTTAAGATCTCATCTTTAGTCCCTTCTAAAAACCCTACTGTTTCTCAAACCCATGGGTTATAGAACTCATTATATGTGAAACTCATCAGTGCCCACTAATTAGCAAACTTGAACACACTTGAGAAAATGTTGCCTTTCGAATCAAGTATTCATACTGTGAATGACTTGTAACGCTTTGTATGAAAACATGAGCGGAATAGATTTTAACTTTAACATGCTTTGTGTGTGGTGGGCCATTATATATATTAAGTCAAAGTTTGCATCTTGGAGGCTTCTAGGCCAGTTAGCATTCCTGGTGGGAAAGAGAAATAACATGAAGGGGTAACAAGGATTTCCCTAAGGAAAAGAGCAAGGAGGCTCTGGGGAAGGTCCCCACTTTGTAGGACCTGAAGTTTACACAGTGTGTGTGTGTATGTATAGGTGTAGTATAACTTCTTTAAGAAAAAAAAAAAGTTCAAAATTAAATGTAAAAATGACTATTAATTTAGCATGAGAAAAGAAACAAGGAAAAATTACAAATTTAAAAAAGCTGATACATATAAATATCACAGAAATGCATAAGATAACATACTATTCTAAAATTAAGTGCCTGTCATACTTCTACAGTCCTTTTTCTCTACAATATTTTTTATGATCTCTCTGAATGTCTTTTCATATGATACTTTGGCAATGCCATATTTTTACAGACAGAGTAGAAAGGTAATTTACTCATTCCTTTAGCCTGGTTGATCAAACTTCGTGTTTTTTATTATTAATTGTTTAAACAAGTTTATATTGGTAAAGTTAAGTGCCTTTTCAGGATTATTTAAACTTTGGACAAACCTCTGTTAGGATACGAACTCTGGTTCTGGATGACCAGACAGGCCCCTGGGTAGGACAGCCCTGGAGGTTGCAGGAGCACTCCTGGAAGCCATTTCTATACCTGGACAGCAAGCAAGAACATAATTCTGCAAGGCCATGAATGATTGTGAACAGCATAAAGATATCTCACCAAAGAGCTATTATATCTCAACTCAAGTTGAGTTCCCAGATCCCAGATATGTTGGCAGCTACTTTATTACCGCCCTGCATGAGGGGGCATGGATGAAAGAGGATGGAAGGGAAAGGCATTGGTGTTTCACCTGATGCTTTTGAAGTAACTTAGCTAACAAATTTTATTAAAAAGATGTAAAGCCTAGTGAACACGTGGCTAAGGCCCCTTTCAGGGCTTTGGAGCCCTGAATGAATGGGCACTTGACTGATTCAGCTTCCATGGCTTCATGGAACTGGGTGGGAGGGACAGGTTTATATTAGAAGGTTACAAGAAAGGTATTCTGCAGCAGGAAAACTTATATGGAAAGCAACATAAAATCTATTTAGAGGTCACAGATCCAGTATAGAACAAGTAGAAGGCTGTTATCTTGGAACAACCAACCTGTCCACAGCGCACTGGGCTCTTAGAGGTACCATCTCCTCCCAGGCCCCTTGCCATCCAGCTACTCACCTCCTCCATCACACTGGTCGCCGCATGGTGCCTCTTTATGACCAGAGGCTACTTGTGCAACAGAGGCCAGTCCTGCTGCAGAGACTGTATTTGTCTTTCCTTTATTTTCCTGGAAGCCTTTGCTGCCATCGGGCTGGTAATTGCACCACACCGTTTCTGAATCGATTGCGTTTAGAGCTGCTGAGCTTTTATTGCTCCTACTCATTGGGGAGAGAAGAGAAAAGAAGCAGGTTGGCCTGAGTGCCACAACAGATGAGTGTTGTCAAACTGTCTTTACCCAGCTGTTGAATAAAACTAGGAATGCTGCTCCATGAAACCAAAAAGAAAAATACAATGAGAGTGTGAGGGAGAGGAGAAGTGTCAGAGAGAAAGAAGGAAAAAAGAACAGATGGGTCTGATTTTTCTTGGAAGAGACAGCAAAGCCATATTGTGATGTTGAGTACATAGTGCAGTAATGTTGTAGGACTGTAGCAAGAAGGAAAAGACGTATTTAAAAATATCTGTTGGCAGTCGCACAGATCTGTCATCTTTGCAGGTTTACTGATGTTTCCTCATTCTTAGAGCTTAGGAGAAAGGTACATGGTTTGTTTTATTTTATTTTTTTCTCACTCAGATTGATAGATTCTGTAATTTGATTCGGGTATGATGTAATTCCTCCTTACCTACACAAATTACTATTATTTCACTGGCAGATGTCTCTATCCCCACAATCAGGCCAGTTTTATCAACTGTTGGCATCTATTATTGGTTTGCCTAGTAGTATTTTTTCATGGTTCCATCCTAAGGTACCTGGTGGCAAGGCCATTCATGAGAGAATGAGGAAGTCACGTAATTAGATTTAGTTAGGGGCATTCTCATTCTAACTGGCCTCCATCTTTAAGAAGCTAGCTAACCTAGCTTCTGCTTAAGGAGCCTTGGAAAACAGAATTGTATGCTCAAGTAACTTTGGTTCTTACTAATTGTTCACAATTCCAGACAATGCCTCATTTAACAATTTTGTCCGATATGATATCCCCTTTAACATTCATGTGCATGAATTCATTTCTTTCTTATCATCAACCTTTCAGAAAAGGCTTAATGATGGTTCATGATGTTTACCTATTTTCTAAAAATATTTCAAGTCAGTCATTATAAATTGGACTTTCAAGTTAAATTGGTCTGAAAGGTATTTAAACATCATATAAATGTCAGATCTTCCTAGGATTCTCTTCTGCTAAGCAGGTGGCAATACGCCCACTTCAGAATGCCAGTTTAATGTGCAGAAGACTTAAATGACTTGCTCAGGAGTCACATACCATGTCAGAGTTGGGCATAAAACCCAGGTGTCCTTATTCCCATTCTCCTGTCTACCGACCAGACTCAATGCTATAATATTGCAAATGATAGGCCCCACCTTTGGAGGAGGTGCATGTGAATATCATCTGTCACTTAAATGTGTGAATAATGTCTTCCCTTGTGGTCGCTCTATGCTTTCAGCCTGTCATATCAGGCAGCATTGCCTTTATTATTGAAATGAAGAGGATACTTGTGGACCATTGATCTCAATGGCAGTTGGCATCGTAAGTCTGTCATGTCATATAGAGAGATTCTGCCTGGTATACAGATTGGCCAGTGTATAAACACAAATGATGGTGTTAGATAGCCCTGCCAAGTTGCTGTCTCTTTGCTGGCTCCCTAACTGCACCCCTATTCGTTCTTGCCCAACAACCAGTGATAATGGTCCTTTGAAGCTCCACTGATTTCCATGTAAATATCATACAATTTTGGATTTAGGTTAACATTCCAGTCCCTTCAGTTTAGAGGTTAGAGTTCAGGGGAGTCTTATTTTGAGTTAAAGGACTGTGTTTGTAAGACTGTAAGAATCTTCAAAGGAAAGGGAAGGAAAGGGAAGGAGGAAGGAAAAGACAGCATTTATTGATGGCAATTTTTTTTTCTACTAAGTGTTTCAACTGACAATCAGAATCTGTTAATCAATGAAGGATGTCAGTTCTTTAGTGATCACGGAAGAAACTTTGATCTATAATAATTCACAATATGCAAATGAAATCCTTAATAATTCGCAATATGTAAGGCCCTGAATGTTTAACCTGCTCTAATGAGTTCAACTCCCTGTAAACTTGAGAGATAATTAGGGACTTTAGCAGTCAACAAATGTTAGCTCATTGCACAGCTCTTTTAGTTCTTACATGACTAGAAATAACTTTGAGAGTAGATGACAGACTTTCTTTAACACTGAGTTCTTATCCATAGTGGATAATGTTGCACAGAGAATCTAGTATATTATCATTTCCATTTTATGAGGAGGAATCCTTGGACTAGAGAAACTTTAGTGACTATAAAAGTTACCCAAGTGTCATGCATCAAAACTAAGATTTGACTCGGGACCATCCCAGTGGGTTCTTGCCTTTCCTTTGTGCCCGTGTTTGCCCAGCAGCTCATTTCCCAAAGGGCACCCATTGGGGTAGGGAGCAAGATCTTTTGTGGATATAAGTTTCATGGGGCTTCTGGAAGTAATAAAGATGCTATGTAAGTAATGAATGTGTTTAACTTGCTAAAAAATCCCACCTAAACTTTGAGGATATGATAGCAAAATTCACAGGGATTGACCTTAATATTTGACTAGTTAACTGTAGGATATTTTTTCCATTACAGTGCACTCTGTCAAAATTGGGTCTCATTAAATAAATCCCCATTCTATCAAAGAGGAGCTTCCCACAAGTAATGTGAAGGCTAACAAGTTCAATTAATGACACTTTTTCTTAAAAAAAAAGGTAAAGAGAAGGCAAGTTAAACCTTTTATCCCATTTCCCTTCTTCTAACCGCAGGGTGCACTGTAGCCAGTTGCAGGGCTGAGTAATTGAATTCAGTGGTGCAAGCTGACTGCTTTTCTACTCTAAGTGGATCTCTCTCCTCTATCAGTGAAAGAAAATGGCCTCAAATGATTCCGACTGGGACACAGCAGCCATCTCTCTTGCAAATAACTGGGCCTTATTGACTTCTCAAGGTAGGGAGCCCAAATTGCTGCTTAGATGGGTCCAAGTAGCAGCTAAGATAGACCAGCTACTTAGTGGTCCTCTGCCCTTATGGAATAAGTGATCAAGAGGACCCATTCCAGAGAAAAGAAGAAAAGCATGATCAGGTGGGTCAAGTAACCATATTTGATGCAGCAGAGTAACTGTGACCAAGGGTTATAGTTTTTAATGTGTAAAGTTACATAAATAAGTGTATGTGTAAGTTTCATAACACAAAAGATGTCAAGAGTCTACAAAAAGGTGTTGCTGTGTTTTCACTATTTCTTCTTTGCATAGTATTTTGGGGTGTGTCACCTTTATGGGCATGCTAAGAGTTGAGAATAAAGGAGGGCATTGAGAAAAAAGAAGATGGTTTGGGTTTCAGATATCATCCCTTATATGGTCATGATGGTAAGATCTGTAATGGTAATTAATGGCATTTAAATATGCCATGCATTTTCAGTAGAACTTGCTTTATCTAATACCCAAGGTGGAGTGGCAAAAATGTTGGGAGTCCATTTACAAAAAGATCAAAATGAGACTTGCTGAGAATTTAAACTAAGTGTTAAATATAGTGAAAAAGTAACCACGACCACCACCCTTGCCAACTCCCATTGTTCCCAAACTTTATCTGGATGACAGGATGGTTAAGCTTGTGGGGATACAGTTCCCAGAGACAAATTGCTCAGGCAGGAGAGGAGTTTCCAAGGATGTATTCTCACCGATCTGAGTTTCTGCAAGCAGCAGATGATAACAATGACTCAAAAAGAAATTATAATACAAACATATTTTGAATGATCTAACCATGACCACTTAATGACCAGGTGTTTGACAGGATTTAATGCCAGTGTTGAGTTGTGCCCATGACCACATGGGAGCCAAGCTTGTCCTAGTTTAGCTGTCAAGGGCCAATGAGAAAAGAACAGAGGCAGGTTGAGAACATAAGAGATGTGTTTGTGCCATTGAAAAGATAAAAGGTCAGCATGTACTTTCAAAAACAAAGGTTTCACAATATCTCAAATAGAGAAAACTGGGGGCAGAATTGCTTAGCAGGAGCATGACGGGTTCAGAAGGACCTGGGACTAAGCAGTCAGGAGTATTATGTTTACTGTGAGATTGGTAATTTCATTTAAACTAAGCAACATTAGCTGCCCTGTTAAATTAATATTGTTAATTGAAATTTTACAACTGTTATAGATATATTTATATTTAATTTGTAAGTCTGTTTTGGTTGCATGAGAGCTTTAAGCATATGTGCTTTGTGGCTACTTTTATGTTTATACATATTTATATAATGCTAAAATAAAAATAATTGGAATGATTTGTGGGGATTCCCATGAGTGCTTTTATCTTTATAAAAGGACCTGCACATTATTCAAGTTTGGAAATTATTGTCCCTGGTAGAGATATTTAGAGCATACTGACTCAAAATTTGGTGTTCACATCAGTAGGCAGGGTTTTCTTTCCATGTTTGATTACCCCAGGTTCCAGTTGTTTGCTGATTTCAGTAAGGCCATGGGAATTACCAATAGCCAAAAAATGGTAGCTTTGTTAGCACTTGTTTAGGTGTGTTTTTTGAAGATCAAAGGCTGAATATTACCTTGTGGGGAAAATGAAAGTTCCTATGACCAGGATCCTCACCTGACCTTAAACTACTTGGTGATATAACTTGCCTACTGCTAGGCTACTGCTCCCACACCCACGGGCAACGATCTATTACTGACTGAGCCACTATAAAAAGAGCTTCACCCAGTGTTCTGCATGGTGGCAGAGACAGAGGTGAATTACGGACGTGCAGACTCCTGGATGCAGACATGATTCTAGTGCTCGACCTACTGCCAGGAGAATAAAACCAGGTATAAACTCTTCTACCATAAGAATGTTCCATTGCCATTTTTTGGTCTCACCAAATCCATAGTGAACCTGCCTCTCACCGAATCCATAGCTGAAACCCACTGGCAAGACATACCTCAAAGGTAATTTGGTAGATTCTTTGAAAGAAAGAGATGCAACTGTGTTCCAGGTAATACAGTTAAGCACTTAGGCTGTTCTTAGAGACAATAATAGAAGAAGAAAGAAAGAATGCAGAAGCCAACTGTCTTGCCAGTGGGTTTCAGCCCTGGGTAAGTTCATGGATTCAGTGAGACCAAGTAATGACAATGAAACATTCTTGGGGTAAAAGGGTTTATTATCTGGCTTGTGCTCCCAGCAATAGGTCAAACAAAAGAATTACGTCTACATCCAACAGCCTGCAAGTCTGTAATCCTCCTTTGTCTCTGCATCCATCCAGAGAACTGGGCAGAATCTTTATATAGTGACTCAGTCAGTAGTAGCTCATTGCCAACAGGTGTGGGAGCAGTAGCCTAGCAGCAGGCCAGTTACATCATCAGGTAGTTTAGGGTCAGGTGAGGATCCTGGCCATAGGATCTCCAATTTTCCCCACATGGGCCAATTATGTTTCCTCCATGGAGTCATATTAAAATTTCAGCATGAATTACTTGGTAAACACAAATTATTATCTTTAATATTTGTTAAGAAAAATAATTCAATTTAGATCAAGAATGGAAGGAATAGAGGCACCAAAGACCAGGCACACAACTCAATCACTTCAACCAAAGCTTAGCCTGAATTCTTCCCTCTTACTTCAGTTTCAAATGTATTCTGAATATTTTGGAGGGTTGTGTAGGGGTAATCTGTATGTCCCAGCTGTGTGGCTTCCAGGCCTGATACTAATTTGCTCTACAAAGACTTGGAGAACAAGACTTTAGCAGGTTCTTACTCTTACCAGAAAAAAGCATCAAGTTTCCACCTTAACTCCAGGAATTAACTCCGTGGAGCAGATTCCCTGTATTTCACTGGAGGTGAGAGCAGAAGGCCTGTGCTAGGTGCACTTTTATCTTGGGGTCAATGCTGAACAGAAAAGGAACTCAAAGACTGTGCTCAGTGCTTTTAGTTTCCCTTCAAGGATCCTACCTGCCCCCAACTTCTTCTCTCCCTGACCCATTACCACTTCTCAGTTAATACTGAATTCCCTTCTTTTCCAAACCCTGCAGTTTCCTCCAGAATTTCTACTGACATAAACTGTTAAAGCCAAAGCTTGCTATGATTTTTGCCACACATCCCCTCCCCCAGGGAAACATGTATTACAGGAACAACTAACCCTTTATAGCTTGGGAAACTCAAGGGTCTTAATTGTATAACAGAGGCATATAACCATAAATGCACAGCCTTATTTCACCAGGGTTAAATCATTTACAGGGTGAAATGATGTAATCCACTTTAGATACAGCCTTAAACCCAGTGCCCTTCAAAAAAGTGGTTAGCCCTTCAAAAAAAAAAATATAGTGTTCAATATTTTAATTTATTTTATCCCCTCTGATACAAAGAAAAATATTATGTAGAGAATCCTCAGTTATCTTAAAAGTCACTTAGTTGCAACACTTCAGATAAGCTAGGTATCATTGCATCATCATGGTATTCCTAATATTGTACATGGACAATAGAGACAGTTATTTAGCTTAATTGAGGGGAGATGCATGTTTACATGGTAATAATTATATATTGTCTTTAAAGAAATAAAGGATTATTTCCAAGTATTGTGAACTCCTACAAAATGTTGCTTGTAGAGGTCCTACTTTAAGGATCTCATAATAATTTATATGTAATGAGCATGGCCGAATATCCCCCTGACCATTGCTGATTCCTGCAGCCTTTGCAGCTTCTTCTTTGCATGAAAGTATTACAGTCCATTGTTCTCTGGTAATTTTATTTAGGCTATTAATTTAATAGTGATTTTTTGACCCTTGAATGACATAATTTCCTTAATTTAGTTCAGGCTAGCTTTTGTTTAAATTGACATGAATTTTTCAATTAGTGACTTTAAAATCTGTGCATGACATAAATAAAAAATAACATATTTTGTATTTTTGCAAAAAATTCTCTGTGCTGATCAGAAGTGACCTCTGTGTACAGGACTCGACTTCCATATGTTAATGGGGATTTAAATGGGGAGAGAGCTCCTACTTTCTGTAGTTTGTTAAGAATCCCAGGGCACCCCTTAGAATGGTAGAGATATTGTTAGCCCTTATGTCCTGGACATGATCCAGTTTAGGTAATTGCTAATTACAATCTGTCTACCTAATTCCCCTGGCTTTTGCTTCTGAATGTTATTTTTCTTCACTTAACAGGATTTAACTATTACTTGTTCTTGGTATGTGACTTGTTTAGAACATCTGCTGATTTTTACTTCTATAGTATGGTTTGCTTTTTGTTTGATAGTTTTTGGTAATTATTATTATTATTTTCATATTACTATTACTCTTTTTTTCAACTGTAAAGAAAATGGAGACCCCAATAAAATTTTTAGCTACTTGTAACTTTAGGCTAGAATATTCCTTGTTAACTTAACATATGGAGTGTCTGGAGCCATGTTTGAGAATATGGAACCACCAGGCACATCAGAGGCTCAAACTCCTTTGAAGGTTGTGCCAACTCAGAGATGGATTCCAGACAGACCAGGATGTTCAGTGTCCTCAATTCTAGTGCTAAAATCAGGACAGGTATCAGACATAGATAAAAGTTAACTCAGAACTAGACCCATCTAAGGAGCCGCTGTGTTCTGGAACCTTCCCCAAATAGGAAAGATGTCTATTTGGAGAGTAGAACATACTTTGATTCTTTTGATCACAATTGAATGGAGCTGAAGAACACACAAAGAGAATGATGAATCAGAGAGATTATATTTACCTCAAAACACAGGGCCACGTAATGTTCTGCACTACCTCCGTCCTACTGGAGGAAACAAAATTGTTCCTGATTCTGTTCAGATGTGAGCCCTTGATTTGAGATGCATTATTTGGAAATCAGGTGGAGAGACATCAGGTTTTATATGTAATCTATCCTAAGTGTGTAAAAATTACTCTGTGAAATATCTTAAGTGGAACTGCATTCCTTCCCTGGCAATGTGAGATGAATGAAGCATCTTCCCCAATAGTCAGTACGTATTGAGTTTTCTCAGTGAGTAGAACTTTCAAGAAACAAACATTCCTGACATCTTGGATTGTGTATTTTAAACAAATCAAACATATAGATTTTGACCTGTTTTACCCACTCCAAGAGGGGTCACTAAATTATCACCTCAAGAAAAATGTTCTGACTGAATCACCTCTCCAGGGCTAACCAGAATGTTACAAATTATGAGGCTCAATTACAGTTTCCTATATTTTCCTCGTGACTGTGTTTTAACCAGAGATGGGAAGACTCTACCTGTGGATTTTATTAATGAAACAAATATTGTTTCCTGTGTGACTGCAGTGCTATGACTCAAATGCCATGTCCATGACTCAGATAGTGAGTCTGCGTTTTATTAGTTGTGCTGTCTTCCATGCTTATTCTTCATATTTCAATTCCATCAGAAGGAATAAATTGCTTCTATTGTATCTAAGAACACGATTTACTTAAGCAGTATTTGGAGTGGAAGTGAGGAGTAATAGTAACAGAAGAACATTAGCTAATAATTGTGCTTGAAATGGTCATTTGACAAGGTGGGTGGGATACAGATAATTATATCCTAGGGTAGTACATCTTCTGAGCATTCCTTGGACCTAAAATGCTGTTTAAAATGCAGTTTTACACATGTGATTATGGCTCTTAGGCTGAGAAAAAAGGGAGCACTTTCAAATGTTCTGACTTTAAGATGTCAGGCAAATTTTGATGTCAGAATGACCAAAAAAGAAAAAAAAAACTAAGATGACTGGATGTGTAAGCAAGCCCCTGCTAGTTTCCATATAGCTGTTAGTCTAGTTGCATGTCAATTTTTTGTTTCATTGTGGTGACTGATACGTACCTCCTGCCAAACAATCCCTATTGCCCATATCCTGGAACTATGTTCTTTTCCTTTACAAGCAGTAGGCTGGGTAGCTTTGTGGTTTAGTAGAGAAAAGAAAATCCATCTATCCACTGCCTTTTTCATGGATGCTAATGGAGAAAACCATTTGAAAAGGCTTCCTTTTTTTGTGAGTTAAAGAAAATGCGAGGTGCCTCCTCAGATTTTCTATGTTTGTTTTAATCAGGATATATGATATTGATCTTCCATTAAAAAAATTATGCAAGCTCTGGGGTGTTTTGAAATGTCCAAGTTCCCCCACAATACCCTCTAGTGTGTATGTTGCCGAAACCATGAGAGGAGGATTAAGGAAGAAACAAAACAAAACAAAACAAGAACTGAAGGGCTTTTGCATGGGCCGTGTGCATGTGAAGTATGTGCACGTGTGACAGAATAGAAAGAGAGAGGAGAGGAGAGTGAAATAATTCTGAGAACATATTTTAATATACTAACAAAAACCCAAACAATCTTCTATAAGCATCACGAGAGTGGACCTCCTCCAGTGTCCCCAGGCCCTTGTGGACATAGAGCACTGATCCCTAACGTTTTCAGGTTTAGCATCCCTGCACCCACACTGCTAAGTTCCTGGTCCCTAGCTCAAGGCCCTTCCAACCTCTCCATCCCATGACGGTTATTTCCATGTGGCCCCTGACTTGTCCACACGGGATCACAATCACCCTCTCATATGTTTTCTTTTTCTTTTTTTTCCTTCTTGGCTCTTTGTTGATGTCTGCTGCCTGTCAATCCACTTGAATTTTCAATTGTCACCGAAATAATCCCTGACATGAGAATGCTGCCGTCTGTGTCCCCCACACTGAAAAGCCTTCAGGAATTAAAATAAAAATCCCCAGAGCCAAGTTTAGTTCTCCATAGGCATGAGGGAAAGATTCTTCTCCGTTGGACTCTAGCTTGGCACGTGGCTTTGGCTGAGGGAGAGACGCCCCCCTCCCTTTCCCCTCTTCATTTCTGTCACCCACCCCAGTATTCGCTTAGAGGCCCTTCTCCTCACAGGCTGCTTTCCTGCTCTTGCCTGCGGGGAGCCGACATGCAGCAGCTGACTGGTCCTAAGACCCAGAAAGGCCCTGAGTCCTTGGCTTGACTTGGGCTCTCATAACTGTCTACTACAGATGGAGTGGCTTAAACAACATAATTTTATTTCTTACCATTCTGTAGGCTGTAAAGTCCAAGATGAAGGTTCTAGTCAACTCAGTTTCTGGGGAGAGCCCTCTTGCTGGCTTACAGAAGGCCATCTTCTCTCTATGTCCTTCCGTGTCTCTCCCTGGTGTGTGTGTGGACAGGGGGAGAAAGAGAGAGAGAGTGAGCACTCTCTAGCATCACTTCCACGAGGATACTAGTCCTTACTCCTGTGAGATCAAGGTCCCACCCTTATGATTTCATTTAACCTTAAATTACTTCCTTAGAGGCCCCACATCCAAATACAGTCCACATGAGGGGTTAGGTCTTCAACAAATGAATTCTAGAGGGACACAAATATATATACTCATCATGGACCATTGATGCAATTTTTCATTCTTAAGTATCCAAATGCTGCCATGGAAGTTGCCATCCAATGGATGACTGAGACATATTTGTCAGAAACCTTAGGTAAGTTATATAATGGCTTAGTGACCATGAGAAACCTAATGTATTTAACTTGGGCTAGCTTCTCATACCGATGTTTTTATAACCCAAAACCGACTATTTTATAACCCAAAAAAAGGAACAAAATTATTTTTTACTTATGTAAGTTAAAAATGCATTCATAGTGCAAGATATACCCTCACTGGGAGATAGGGCCATTTGAAATAGCCCATTTAAGCACAAAAGACACTAGAAAGTTTAGTAAGACAAGTTAAAGAAAATAATAACCATGCTCACATAAGGCTAAAATAGGAAACAACATCAGTGGTGAGAAACAAAGGCAGGCATAAGTGGACTTCTGCAGGCCCCCTCTCGGCCTTTGGCTTTGTGTCCCTGTCTTTTGATTTAGTGGTTCATAAGATCACTTCTCCAGTAGGACAGATCTCTGGAGAAGCAATTGACATTATTAGTTTGCACTGTTAATCCTGAAAGGTAAGTTTAGGTACAGAAAATAATTGTAGTGAGTATGTCCACAGGTGTGTTATATGTCTGTGGGTGTGGTGGGGTGGGGTGGGGTGGGGCAGGGTATACACAGATGAATGTGTGTAATTATACAGTAGAAAATTCCTAATTATTGAATCCAGAGCCTAAAAAGTACTAGCAAAAGGTGTTTATCTTTACACAAGATTTAGAAAAAGTCTGGCTCTTCAGTTTAACTTACCTAATTTACGTGTTACTACCATCTGGCTGATCACCCCTTGGAAGTAACTCAGTGGGCTGTTTCCCAACAGATTTTCCTCTACAGGATAAATAAGGAATCATATTTTTTGGAGGGATGGGGAGAGGCCTGAAATGGTGGCTATTAAAGCAGTGAGTAATTGATTTGTGATTGTTGTGGTTCTGGGGATGGCTATAGTATCATGACAAGTCTTGCTTATTGCTTTATAAGCAGTAAGTAATACAACTCTTGATAATTGCTTATTGCTCTTAAATAAGAACTGTAGGTTATTACATATCCCTTTAATAGTGTGTTCTGTAGATCCTGTTCTGCTTTATTACTCGTATCAACCACACACAAAAACACACACTTTCTGTACTTCATGTAAATCTCTTGAAACTATCCCGCTTAATATTGACAGGGTGAATAGGACAGTAGGTCCCTCAGGGAAACCTAAGATGTATCAGTAGTATCCCATCCCGAAAGAATCAACAGGGTAAATTGGAAATATTTGAACATTGTTTTATTTTCTAATGCTCTTCAGAACTATCAATTGCAGCATAATCATTATCTTGGATTTATTGTTAATTGTCATGAATGATCTGGGTAACATGCTGATCTTCCCCATTTGTCCATTTGTGTCCACCTGGGAGGTTCCCAGCACCATGTTCTCTTATAATACAGCCAAGGAACAAGCCAGCGCAGGACAGCTAGACCCTGAAAACAGTAGACTTCCCTTGACTCATCTTTTGAGTCTTCAGAGAAGAGTAGAGATTAAGTTCATTGCATATTTATTTTATATCAGGCTCTATGCTAAGTGTTAGAGATAATGATAAAGGAGAGTCAAAATGTATCTTTAATACCTTAACATTCTAGAAAGAGAACATGTTTCTTAATGATAATATGTAACAGGTTTCGTAATATAAGTATGTACAAAGACAAGAAGTAGGATAGAAGGCAAATGAGTTGTGTTAATTATGGCTTCTGATAAGGTATGACATTGATGAGATACTGCCTTTTCAACCTGAAAAATGAAGAAGAGTTAATCAGACCAGAAAGGAATCATTCGAAAGGAGCAACATGTACTAAGGTCCAGAGGTATGAACCAAGATCATATATTTGGGTAAATAATTCAAGCTAACTAGGATATAAATTGTAAAGATAAAACATGTCTGCATATTACATGGGCAAGGTTCTAAAGAGCTAGAGAGTATTGCATTGCTGTGTTTTTCTAGTTAGGTTTTTTTTTTTTTTTTTTGAGAGGGCATCTCTCATATTTATTGATCAAATGGTTGTTAACAACAATAAAATTCAGTATAGGGGGGTCAACGCTCAATGTACAATCATTAATCCATCTCAAGCCTTATTCTCGTCAGTCTCCAATCTTCTGAAGCATAACGAACAAGTTCTTACATGGTGAACGAATTCTTACATAGTGAATCAATTCTTACATGGTGAACAGTACAAGGGCAGTCATCACAGAAACTTTCGGTTTTGATCATGCAATATGACCTGTAAACAATCAGGTCAAATATGAATATTCGTTTGATTTTTGTACTTGATTTATATGTTGATCCCACATTTCTCCTATTATTATTATTATTTTTATTTTTAATAAAATGCTGAAGTGGTAGGTAGATGCAAGATAAAGGTAGAAAACATAGTTTAGTGCTGTAAGAGGGCAAATGTAGATGATCAGATGATCAGGTGTGTGCCTATGGACTAAGTATTAATCCAGGCTAGACAAGGGTAGCAAGACATCCACGGATGCAGAAGATTTCTCTCAAAGCAGGGGGGGTGAGGTTCTGAGCCTCACCTCTGTTGATCCCCAAATTCTCACCTGATGGCCCCCCTGCGACTGTGCCTGTCTTAGGTTGTTCCTCCCTTGAGGAATCTTACCCGTCTCTGGCTTAGTTAGGTATTTTTTAACAATCTCTTCAGTGATAAGTTCCCACAGATCTGATTGATCTAGTCAGAGGCCTTATTTTTCTTTTTCATCATTCTGACACATTTAGAGTCCATTTGTCTTTAGCTCAAATGCATAGGGGCAGAAGAAGTAAGAGAAGGGGAAAAATATACATTCTGTCATTCAACAAACTGCTAGACCCTTTGCTGGACAGACATAGTCTTTGTCAACATCTACTTTTCAGTACTATTTGGAAACCACAAGTCCACATGCCTAAAGAGGGTCACAAGTGATGTAAAAGAGGGTATAAGGGCAGGTATATAGCACAATAGGGGTGGTAGAGATGGAGGGGAAACAGGAAAGCAGGTAAAGTGGGCAGTTTCTTTCAGCTTCAGTCAGTTGCCACACAGGACCAGTTTCGTCAGTTTCTAATTTTTCAAAAAGACAAGAAATGTGAAATTTTATATGAAACTCTTAATTTGTGAAAGTCAGAAACGAATTCAAAACGTGAATGAGCAAGTCATGGGCCAGCACTGGGAAGGCCCTATCCAGTCTTAGCTATTCTAGTTTACAGACCATGCATCTCCCTGGGTTGCTTTGAAGGTGCTAGGAAGGACGCCATCCCTTTGTTTTGTGGGTTTTGTGCACTGCTACCTTAAGAGGGCCATAAAGACACTCCGGTGTCCTCAGCTGCTTTTGTGGTTACTTGGCCATTCATAAGATGTATAGATGACAATGAAGCTGTCTTGGAGGGCTGCCATGTTCATGATGTAGCGGCTTATCCGAATTTGTAATCCTTCATCAAGTCCCGGTACAGCTTGAAGGCCAGGCTAGGGGTATGGAACAGAATATTAAGTGGTTTCAGTCAAGTCTAATCTCTGCTAGAATCTTTGTTGTGATAACAAGAGATGTTATTAATAACAGTAACAGACAACAATAATAACGTGTCATTATATTGTAAATTCACCACGAAGTGTATGGCCAATTCCGGACCTTTTCTTATCACAGCCATACATTTTACATAGTATAAAAAAAAAATAAAAACAATCCCAGTGTCAACTAGAATTATGAGGATTTGAAAGGGGCATAAAGGAATAAGCAGAACGTAGAAAAAGTAATCCAGAATATGAGCATATTCTACTTACGATGTGATGTTTTTTGGAAATCGGTTACATTTTTCCTTCAAAGTGGATATTTGTTTGGCTGTTATTTCTTAGGAAAGATGGTGCTGCCTAATAATTAAGAGTACAGACTTGGGTTTATCCTACCTGAGCTCCACCACTTAGTATCTATGTAGTCTTACAAAAATATTCAGCCTCTCTGAGCTGCAATATTCTCATCTGTAAAATAGGCATAAAAATAGTACTTACCTTATGTCCCACTAGGTATGATTAAATGAGATACTGCATGTAAATCATCAAGCACTCTGTTAGATACATTTTACAGTCTCATTAATAAATGTTATTATTAGTAGTACATTTATGATTTTTGGAGTTTTAACTCTGGCATGTTTTCCTCCTCTGTTTTATTTTTTATTGATAGGTCTGAGACAGTTGAGACAATTAGTTAAGCCCCGTCCTTACCTTGTCAATGCAATTTTTTTCTGCATGTTGCTTTTCTTTTCTTTTCTTTAAACCATGTGCCATCTTATTTCTAGATAGAATTTTAGAAGCCATTAGATTGGACTTCACACCTTCATAAAATATCTAGATGAAATAAGTGAGAGAGGCATTAAGCTAAACCATTCTCTCTCCCCATCTACATGACAGTGGCTTTAAAAAAGTAGATTGTAAAAGTGGTATCACCATTGCTTTCTAGTATGCATGTTAGAGAGAGAGTGAAGGAGAGAGAAAGAGAAATGTGCCTTCTAGTAAAAATTTGTAGACCTCATTTTCTAGAATTATTTGTTGCAGTCGTGTTTTTGGAGCAGTCATTTGTATGCAGTCCGTCTGATCGGAGAGGTGTGTGTTTCTCACCGGAATGAGGGTTTGTGGAAAGCATCATCAATCACAGTCATCACAAAGCAATTACATACCTAATTGTGCATGGCACTGAGTTCCATAGGCCTGCTGAAGCCAAACACTCCGTAGGCCTGCTGCCTACCCTCTCGGGTCTTGGAGTCCAAGAACTCAGAAGAATGGTAAAGAGACAACAACCCAAGGCAGCAGCAAATGCTCCTAAAATATGCTTGCAGTGTCAGGGAAGAGGGTGAACTCAGAGTAAAGAAAAAGAAAATGAAATAAGAAGCTGAGACAGCATCAGACTAAAGGAAGAGATGCTTGAGAGAAATCAAAAGGTAAAATGCTGAATTAAACTGCCATAGATTTTTTTTTAAGTATAAAAATAACTGGAACATGGTACCATGTTATGCTTGGGACTCCACTCTCAATGGGTTTGTACCTTAAGTTTTTTTCCATCTCTAAATCAGGATTTCCTGTCATTTTAGTTCCTCTTCCAAGTCAATAATGGGTTGTAGTCCTTAATTTCCATCTCTATCCCTCCATGAAATTATTGCCTAAGGGTCGGAATGGGTGTATCTGAGGTTTATGTCTATTATTTTCATGCAGAAAGGGAGGAGGACATCCTGCTTTTCATATGCATTTGTAAGAATTTTCAATCAATCATGCATTTATAATCCAACTGGGAAGATACGAATCAGACACAATAGTCCATCTGCTGCAAGAGTCTGCTGTAAAATTGATCAGCTGTCCAACTTGTGCATTTTCTTTTTAAATTTATATTTCACTTTCTTTCTGGGAAGAAGAAAGACAAAGAAAGTCCTGAAACTAGCAGCAGCAGGTGCTGCCAAAATGGTATTTCTCTTATCTGTGCTGATTTCAAGGGGAGAGCAAAAGAATATGTAATTGCTTCTCTCTCAGGTTGCTGGATGGCGCCCATCTCTCCAGCATTATCTACTTATTTAATCTAGGTGGAAAGCAGCAGAAATAAATTAAAAATGCATTTTCCCAAAGGCACCAAGGACATTATTCACACATACTCCCTTCCAGCAATCTCTGCCAACTGTGTGTAAATATATGTTTAGGGGAAAGCTGCGAAGGTCAAAAGCTCTCCTGGATATTGTGCTCCCTCCATTTATTTACCTTCTTACACACACACACACACACACACACACACACACACACACACACACACACACACAGAGGCAGATACCAGAATAGCAGAGAAACTAAGTAACACAACTCTGACAGCACAACAATCTCTTTTGAATGTGATAATTTAAGGAGGTTCATCTATTTAGGCTACAGATGTCAAAAATCCAAGTTTCTAAAAAGAAGCAATGAAAGAAAAACTTTTAAATGTTAAGTGATTTGTGTATTTGAAGAGTCGTGTTACAGAATGATTGGATGGGCGGGGAAGGTTTCTCAACTCAGGAGGGAGACAAATGGGAAGATGGTTCTGTTCTCATTTTGGCATTGGACAGAAGGCAGCCTTCTGCCCCGCTGTCACCTTCTATCTGCTCAGGCTTCATTTTGCAGGCCTCCCATGGATAGGATTCTGACTCATATCAGAGACTCCCTCTCTCAGTCCTACTTTTATCCTAGGCCTTCATCTTTCCTTTTTGCTTTCCATGGAGACCCAGAATCCAGAGGGAGTTCATTGTCATCTCTCAGATTATCCTAAATATTTTCAGGTGTGACACCTATCCATATTTTAAGATTTCCCATAGCCACTGATGTTTCCTAAAGGTAGCAGGAACAATGTTCTTCCAAATATTTCATCTCCATCCCTTCCAGTACACTAAAACACACTGCCTTTTGCAGTATTCTGACTGGCAGTGTAGCAATTGCTTCTCATCCATTAGCTGTTAGCATGCTCCAGTATAAGTAATAAAGTCTACTTCAGCATTTTGCCATGACCTCTATTTTTCAATCCTTTGAATGTATTCTTATTGCTAAATCTGGAATACTCTCGGTTTTGCTACATCGTGGGTGACTTTACCTTTTTCTCCCCTTTGGCCTCTTCATTATTCACATCCCAGCTCAAATATCCCTTCTGTGAAGTCAGTGGCTCACTCCTTCAGAAACTTAGATACTTTGAACTTGGAAAACACCATCATTCTTTGTACATACTTTTATTTGTGAGTGTGTGTGTGTGTGTGTGTGTATGTGTATATATAATCTTCTGATTCATTAGACAGTAAATTTCTCAAACACAGAGATCCTATATTATTTATGTGCATTTTCAGGTAGAAGAGCTGGCATATAGTAGATGTTCCATACATGGAATGAGATGTAAATGAATGAATAAACATGCTGCTGGTGGCATATAAATGCATGGTCTATAGGTAGAGATCATGATCAATGCAGGACCAGGGTAATACACCCATCGTAGAACAGAACTATGTAATATCCCACACTAATTTAATATCCAGTATAAGGACTGGAAGTGTGTTTGTCTACCTGGGGTCTTTAAGCCTCAGAAAGTCAACAAGGCATATTCACAATATGTACTTTGTCATCCTACTAACTCGGAGTGAAGGATAAATGACCTGTATTTGAAAAGTTTGAGAGAGTACAGTCTGTAAGGCTGCGGTCACTTCTGACACCAACTGCAAGCTCAGAACTTTCCCTAAACCACTCTCAGACTCAGTAATTTGGGGGAAAAATGCACAGAACCCACTGAAAGCTGTTATATTCATCATTTTGGTTTATTGTAGGGCCAGAATGCAGATCAAAGTCAGCCAAGGGAAGAGATACAGTGGGGAGACACCAGGGATCCAGATGGGGTGCTTCCAGCCACCCTCTCCCTGTGGAGTCAGGCAGTGTTAACTCCTCTGGCAATGGTATGTGGCAGATGCATGGAATATTGCCAACCAGGGAACTTAGCCAAGCCTTGTGTTCAGAGCTTTTTTTTTTTGTTTTTTTTTGCAGGGTGGGACCCCATCACATAAACATGGTTTACTGCCCACGTGTCTGATCTCAGTCTCTAGCTCCTCAGGAGGGAAAGCTGATACCACCATGTCCCCCAAAGTCCCCACCTTAAATCACAGTGCTGGTGTGGCTTGTAGCCCCACTATAAATGACAGTGGTGTTAGACTTTCTCTCCTGCCAGCTCCACTCTAAACAAAGATAATTCCTACCAGGCATGACATTCCAAGGGCTTACCAATTACTTCCCCAAAACTGAGGGCTCAGGCCAGACCTCTTCTCGGACCAAGTTAAATTCTTGATGTACAACATGCTTCACATTTTAAGCCATTCCCCAAAGTCTCACCAAACCCATCATTTCCAAATGAGAGAAACAGGAAATCAGATCCTGCTGCCAAAGTTGAGAGGAGGCAAAAAGAAAGGCTTTTTATCACATTGGTTGTGTTTGCAGAGAACAAAATCCTCTCAGGTCAGTTTCAGCCAAGTCTGTGTGTACAGTGGCATCCCTCGGGCATGGGAACCATTTATGGACATCCTCCCTCCACTTCTCTCCTGTCTGTGAAAAGATTATTTTCAGTAATAATCATTTAATAATATAGTGACTCTCATTGTATGTTTTATCGGTTCTTTGGTTTTAAAACAACTTACAATTAAAGTAGAAGAATACATTTTGCTTTTAAAGATATTATTCAAATACTACCCAGTAGAAATATTTCAGACCTACAATTTGGAAATACGAAACAAAAATATTACACAACACGGTTCTCTGTTCCACTGAGTGGACACAAATAAAACAGAGTTGAAAATTCCAAGTGGTCACGTAGAATGACAGAATTGAAGAAATCAAGTTCTTTCTCTTTTATCTTCACAATCACTGTGCTATTACTCTTTATTTCAAATACATCATTTAAACAGAGAGATATAGTGCTAGAGGGTCGCAGGTACCTAAGCTAAGTGCTAATGATCCTGGGACATGATAAACTTAGTCTCCAAGTAAATGCATATACCTGGGTTTGGGGGACTAATTGTATAATTAAAAGTTCCATGAATTATCTTCCAGGTAGAATACAATGGTTATTAAATGATAAATAATAAAAATGTGTTAATTTGATGCTTACATCTATAATATTAAACTCAACAATGGCTGCAACAATTGTTTAGAATTTTAACCAACACAAGATTTTTAGTGTGAGTGGAGTACTTTATCACTGACACTGTTCAGAATTGTGGGGGAAAAGCAGAATTAAATTTTCCATCTCTTTAAATTCTCAGTCATTCCTTGTCTGCAGCACAAAAGATTATGGCTTTTTTTCCATAACTCAGTGTCTTTGTGAGCTATGGAACTTACTCTGATGTCCTCCCCTTGGCTTGGGTGGGATGGATTCTGAGGAGGGGCTGGGATTGCTCATGTGTTACTGCAGAACATTCACAGGTGCTATTTACAGTCCTAATTAAATGGAAGATTATTAGAAATGGGAAAATGGCTATAAATAGTTTGGTCCATTTTATCTGTTTCTTCAGTGTGTGGGAAGAACCTCGCCAAGCTTCTCCCTTCAAGCTCAGTTAGCTCAGGATGTGTTCTGCTTTTGTTATTGTGCTTTGGCTAAAAAAAAAAAACCTCCTGATGCTGATCAAAGTAGAGAAAAACAGAGGAATCACTCTCAGTCATTGAAGAATATGGACAGAAGGAAAACAAAATGAAATGGAAGTGGGGAGGGGTGTGAATAGTGTAAGAAAATAGCAAATGTGTACCTAATCCTTTCTGACAACTTTCTTTTCCTGAAAACAACTAAAAATAAATCTTATTCTCAGGTCTGTGAAAAATTGGTTCACTTCACCCAGCCATAATGTGATCAACCGGTATGTTCAGAGAGCAGGGCACTGGAGACGGTAGCCTTCTCTCTCTGCAGTCCAGTTAAGATGCCTTTTCCAGGGAGTGGGGATATCTCTATTGACTTCTCTTCTTCTGCAGTGGAAGGTGCAAGAATTAGCTCAGCTCTAGGGGCAGTTCTGTGACTGGAACAGAAGTTTATCTTGCCCCAGTCACCTGGCCTTTGCAAATCCTTGACTTCCCAAATTAGGAAATACCTTTATACACTGATGTTGGCTCTTGTGCTAATAAGCTTCCCCACACAGTCTCTTGCTCCCATGTCTCTTCTGCTTTGACCTCCCTGAAATGAGCTGCTGGACTCTCCCTTTTTAAGTTCAGCTTGGATCTCATCTCTTCAAAAGCTTTCAACATTTCTCCGTTGCCTGTTTAAAATGTCCCAGCTTTTAACCTGTGTTGAAGATGACCCATTATCCTTTTCTAACCAACATTACCAGTCCTAACTCCCTCCTGTTCTCCTTGGCTCAAGTGAGTTCTAGTCAAAGGGGTTTATAGGCATTGGCGAAACTCAGGGCATTTCAGTTACTGCCTCGTTGTTTTTGTTCATGTCTTTGTTTGCTTCTTCGGTGTATCATTCTTGTTCTCCTACTTATCTTAATCTTATCTTGTATCTCAAAGCCAAAGTCAAATCATATTTCTCCCAGCTGGAAATTACTTTTCTCCTTTGTCTAAATGTCTTGGCTCTTAATGCTTCAGCCTTTCATTAGCACTTGCTAATTGGCTACTTCATTATCTTTACTTGTGTGTCTTTCCTAACTGTCGCGACCCTTCAGGGACCAAAGCAACACGCCCAAGGTCTTGATTCTTCTCTAGGCTTTATTGTCTAATCTCTCACGGCGGTTACAGCAGTTGTCGGGAAGCTTTTTTCCCTCCCGGCAGGCTCCCTTATATTCAGTCACCCAACCAATCCAGGACAGTATCATGCGTGACCTTTAAGTGGATAGGTGTCACGCGCCACTCTAAGCGGGCAGCACGAGCTGTGCACGGGTACGGAAGTCTGCTGGGCCAATCCCCAACAGGGAAGAGGGGAAAGGGTGGTGAGCAGGAAGCAGGCGCCATCTTTAGGGCATTGTCCAGCTAGAGTGGGGCTCAGCCTCGGCCGTAGGCCGGGCCCCCACATCTCCCCCTTTATTGTTTTATAACCAAAGGGCTGTCGGGATCATGCCTGTCTTAGGTCGTTCGGAGTCTGCAGCATTCTTACCCATCCTCAGGCAACAGACAGCTTAGGTCTGCGCCCTGTCTTAGGTTGATATGCGCAGCTCCCGATCTTACCCGTCCTTGACTACTGATCCAGCATATTAAGCCATACTCTAGGGAAGATGCCTTCCTCTAGCGCTGCCATGGCCTGCAACAGGACCTTCTGTTCTCCCTGTTGCTGTTTTTGTATGGAACAGACTTTCCTCCCAAGCACGAGGAGGCCCACAATTAGCAATATTCCTATGACACCTACACCTGACCAGGCTTTGGTGGCATTTAACACAGCTTCATCTATTTGAGCTACGGAGCAAAATTTCTAACCATAGCTGAGTCGTGAGCTCGTCAAGCTCACTGGACCAATTTGTGGTTAACATCTTGCCTAACTGTCTGGACAAGTTGGCAGCTTTAGAATAATTATGAAAAGGAATACCAGTAATACACCCCCATATAAGAATGGACACAGCCCACAGACAAAACCTCCCCCAAGAGGTCCAATTGTTCTTGAAGAAGGTTCAGTGGCCTGGGAGAGACCGTTCAGCGTCTCTACCGTAGGAATGGTGATAGTCAGCGCGGCGGTGGCTGCAGCTGCAGCTTGGCTCCGCCGTTGCCTGCTGTAGGATCCATGGCAGGAGCAGAAGCAGTGCGATCTTGTACCTCTGCTCCGGGGTTTTCCACTCTGTCAGGCACCCAAATGGGGTTCTGCTGGTCCTGTGGAAAAACACAAACCGAGCCTCGGGTCCAGATTATCACTGGGTCCGGGCCTTTCCATGTTCCTTCCAACACATCCTTCCACAAAACTTTAGGCATGTGTTTTGGATTGGATTGTTGACTGTGCCGCTCTGCTGCACTGCGGCCATTTTTGTCCAGTGTTCTAAAATCTTCTCCTATTCCCCCTTTTTGTTTATATAAGGCATTCTTGAGGGTGAGGTGGGTGCGTTCCACCATACCCTGACCCTGAGGGTTGTCTCTAGCTCCCTGCTGCTCTCATGACACAAAAGGATGTCATCCATATAATGATAGATGATTATCAGGGGAAACTGTTTCCTGACAGTTTGTAAGGCCTTCTTTACATACACATGGTGGGGCTATTAGCCATGCCCTGTGGCAATCAACCTTTGACAGTCTCTGGGGTGAAGCGGGATGGAGAAGAAACAGTCTTTGATATCTATCACTATTGAATTCCATCCTCTGGGCAGGGCCACAGGGAGAGGAAGGCCTAATTGTACAGGTCCCATAAGCTCCATCTGTCTGTTCACTGCCCTGAGATTATGGAGTAATCTCCACTTGCCAGACTTTTTCCTAATTACAAAAATAGGTGTGTTCCATGGCGAGGTAGAGGGCTGGAGGTGACCAGCTGCTAAAAACCCAATCCTGGTCCTCCGGGCCCTTTGGGCGGTCTCCCTGCTAAAAGGACTGGTTGTTCTTTCCCTTGGAGATCCTTCCCTAGCCCTCTAGTGCCTGCGTATCCCTGTTTTTTCATTATGGCATTAGACTGCTCACTGTAAAGAGTCTCTGTGGTTAGTTTAACTCTGCTATTAAACCTGTTCTCTAGCTCGTCCCCCGAAAGTTCCCCGTCTTCATCCTCATCAGATGGCAGTCCCTGTTCAGATCCCCCTTCCGATGCCTTCGCGAAGGCACGCTCTTCTCGTACTTCCTCTAATATTTCCTCCCCCTCTTGGATGGCCTCTCGGCAGCTTGGCTTCTGTCTCTTCAGGCAATTTTTTACTCGACCCCAAATAGGGATTGTCCCTGGCGGAAGGGGCTCCCTCTTGTCTTCCCGGCGTAGGTCATCCCCCAGCCTGTCCCATAAAGGGCTGGTGATTTTTCCTTCATCTAAGAACCATGGGGCATGATTCTCTATAGTGTTCAGGAATGCCCTGGCAGTCTTCATTTTCAAAGGGGTTCCATTAGCTCTAAGGAGCGCTTTCAGAGGTTCCTTGGCCCTAACCCTAGAGGCCTCCATCCCCATCCTCTCTCTAAAGGCGCAATTATCCTAGTTATGATTTAGATGGACTACGTCGCTAATTCCGCGAGCCTTTTGATTTCGTCGCCACTCTGCGAACCTTTTGATTTCGTCGTCGCTCTGCGAACCTTCACTGGCGCCTCCTCATTCCATATATTATAATAAACAATGTCACAAACACTAACAGGACACACACACTACACATAAACACCCACCGCAACTGCCTGCTGTCTGCCCTGCCACGTATACTTTCAGTTTGCTCGCCGATCCACTCACCCTCCTCAGTTCCCTCTACCGGTCTGGCCAGCCGACTGAACGGCGTCCAGTGACGTTCCTGAAGAGTTACAAGCTCTACTTCATCGGCAGGCACCAGGGTCAGTGGATCAGGTCGTGACGAGGTTTAGCGATTCCCGGGTTTCGGCACCACTTGTCGCGACCCTTCAGGGACCGAAGCAACACGCCCAAGGTCTTGATTCTTCTCTAGGCTTTATTGTCTAATCTCTCACGGCGGTTACAGCAGTTGTCGGGAAGCTTTTTTCCCTCCCGGCGGGCTCCCTTATATTCAGTCACCCAACCAATCTGGGACAGTATCATGCGTGACCTTTAAGCGGATAGGTGTCACGCGCCACTGTAAGTGGGCAGCACGAGCTGTGCATGGGTACGGAAGTCTGCTGGGCCAATCCCCAACAGGGAAGAGGGGAAAGGGTGGTGAGCAGGAAGCAGGCGCCATGTTTAGGGCGTTGTCCAGCTAGAGTGGGGCTCAGCCTCGGCCATAGGCCGGGCCCCCACACTCACTAATTTTAAGGCTCTTTAGAATTATAGTGCCCTAAGTATATAACCTGTACCTATATTGAATTGGTAGTCTAGGAAGGATTTTTTTCAAATAGTCTCATTTAATCTCTAACACACCCTTTTGAGGAGGTTTAATATGGCCCATAGTTTTGTAAGTAAAATAATAGAAGCTCAAGAGAGGTTAACTAATTTGCCCCAAATCACTAGTCTGGTAACTATTAGCTTGCAAATCTGAAAATGCTGGACTTATGACTATATCCTATATTCTTTTCATAATTTTGTGAGTACTGTAATGCCTGGCACTGGTTACAAATTCATAATACTTGTTTGTGGAGGAGTAAAAAATGAGTACAAGAAGGAGTGGATGAATGAATGAATGGCAATAGCACAATGTATGTAACATTGATGAGTTTAATAATTCAGCAGAACTCCACTATGACATTTTCAGGGCACCTTCCAGGGACCTGAGAAATGAAACCCCTTCATTAACTGTACTTGTCTTTTTTTAAAACTGATAATATATCAGATAAGATAGCCTTAGGTGTATTTTCTTCAATAGCAGATGTTTAAAAGTGAATTCCACCATATTTATAGAACATGTTGCTTCCTTATTGTACTTATGGGTGGGTAAAATTGTAATGTCTCCAGAATATCTCACCGAGGTTTAGTGCATCTGCATATCAACAGGCATTCCTAAGGGGTGGAGATATCTTCATGTCCATATCAATGAGTAATTACCTGGGCAACCGAGGGTTTATCTGAACCTGAGAGGTTAGGGGTAGAGCTAGTTTGCTTTTGCCAGAGCAGGAAAGAGAAACGGCCTTGGACTGCAGTTTGTAAGCAATAAATGGGTTTTAAACTTTATTTCTCCATTTTGCTGATTTCGGTTTTAGAGATATTTTGTGCTGGGATTTCCTTTCCTCAGAGTTACACTAAGTTACTACATAGAAATTAAGTAAAACAGCAAATTGTGTAGCCTAATTCAAAGAATGATCTCAAGACAACACACCTAGAAAGGGAAATTTTCCTCTGAATTCCCAAGTGGCTAAAAAGAGGAATACATCAATAAATGCTGAATGAGTGAGACAGGGGCTTCTCTGAGCCTCAGTTTTCTCATCTAAAAATAGAGAAAATGTAGTACTTCTTCCCATAATAGTGAGGATTGGTTGAGAAAAAAATCTAAGTAGAACCCTTAGAACAGTGTCTGAATATAGACATGCTAAATAGCCACTCTTCTCCCAACATCACTAGGGGAAAAAAGGCATTTTGTCCCCTTTTTGTAGATGTAAGCTTCTTTAATGAATTTCAACTAACTTTTTTTCTGTATTCTTTTTGGCATTTTTTTTCTCAACACTGTCCTCTTTATTATAATACATTTATATTTTGCCCATGATTTTTATGATTAAGGTCAAGAAAGTTATGTTTTGACTGATGGAAGAGGGAGGCAGCCCATAGATACACAGAATTGTCTGCTGGAATAAACCACTGCTATTTGGGTTCACTGTTTCCCTCCCTCCCTCTTTTTCTGTGGCTTAAGGTTACACATAAACCATTCCAGAAAATGACTGTTCTGTCACTCTAGACAAGTCTTCCAAAGTCATTAGACTGTTCATGTTTGGAGCAAGGTAGCCATTTTTCCAGTGATGATGACTCAGATGGAAGGATTAGGCTGATGGTATCTTTGGTTCACTGTGAACTAGAAGCAAGATCTGCTCCAACTCCATGGCACCATCATTGACTTGCAATCTATTACTTGTGAAAATAGGTTATGAAGTGGTAGAGCTTCTGGTCATTACTAGGTTATTTCTTTCCTGGACATTGTAATTATCATCACTGCTTGTCACCCTTGTGAAAAAAAAGAAGTTCTGCAGAGAGCTTAACTGAGGCCATTTTCCAGGCATAAACTGCTTCTTTCTTTTTCCCCATCAACCTTTAGTGGGTTCAGCCAAGTAGAAATGTATGATGAATAAAAAACATGGTCAGGGCAACTGGGAAAAATAACATTTGAGAAGAGGGTATATAGTGTCAATCAAAGTCAGATGGAATATTCTAAGGGTATTCCAAAGATTGGGTTAGTGAGTCTGATAAAATAAACAAGCAAAGCAAAGAAAAGAAAAAGAAAAAAAAAAGATGAATCTACTCTTCACAGATCAGATGGACATTTACTTGCATAACTCCAAATGCATGTGGACTTTTCTTAACTGGAGGAACAGAGGGCAGTGATCACAAAGGTGATAAGAGGTGGCTTGACTATGGAGATTAAGAATAGAGATGCAGGTAGCCCTGCTGACAACAATTTAACTCAAAACATTCTGAGACTAGGGACAGGAACACTGTAACCTGAGACCTAGAGGATGGTGTTTTATACTGACCAGGTGGAGAGGCTCTTTCTCCACTCCACTGGCGATGGAGGTGTGCACAGCTCCAGTGCTCTGGGGGGTTCCTCAGACTACCTGAAGATACCTGCTTTGCTTGATTGACAGCAGAAGAGCTGGCAGCTGTAAGGTCAGGGTCCTCTCTCAGATTGTGCCTAGCAAAACGAGCAAGGAACTCCACCCATGAGCAAAAAAATTCAGCAAAGGGGTGAATGAACAGGAGAGACTGAACAGGAATCTCTATGCCACAAATGAACATGTAAGACCACCTTCTGCAGCCTCCCAGACAAAAGTATACAAAATTTTCAGTACCAGCTGGGTAGGTAAGTCAGGTACCTGGGATGTTCCATTTACATTTCAGAGCAAAGCAGGCAAAGCAAGGCAAACGTCCTTTGTGTTCCCAATTGAGGAATTTGCAAGTTCTAGAGATTAGAAGACAGACAAGCCCTCTGGGACTGTTCCTTTCTTAATAAATGTGTTGCATTTATCTCTTTTGTGTTAGAAACTGCCAAAAAACATTGAATTAATTTTAGTCAAATGATTTCATGCCCATAACACCAGACTGATTTTGGTCAAAAGAAGGAAGTTAGTAGGCCTAGAGTCAGAAAGACTCTTGTCCTCACTTGGTCTTGTCAGATCTTGGGCGAGTCCTGGCCAAGACAGTAACTAGAAGGGCATGACTCTTGCTGGAAGAGCATGGCACGATGTGAAAAGATCAGGGCGAAATCTGTGCGTGAAGTTTGATAAAGACTGAATAACTCTAGCTAATCAAGGGGATAGGGACCAAATGGAAGTATAATTCTTTTTCTTTTAGGAAGGCACTGGATAACACAACCTTAATAAAAGAATACTACTGACATTCCTGTTCAGTAGTATTCTTTTAAAGATGAGTTACGAGTGGCCAGCTAACTACTACTGATTTATTAATTAGTGTACACACACCGCTAGTCTTCCTGTATCTTAGCCATGAATGCATATTGCTTTTACAGCATTTGAAGGCCATGTTTGTGGCTTGGCAATGGTGCCTCTTCAAATAAGCACCATCGCCTACCTCTCTGCTTATCTAATCATAGCAACAGAGAAATTTACTTTTCATTTTTCTTTTCATAGGGCCCTGGGAGATGTATATGCCAATACTTGGCATTCTTAGTAACAGAGTCAATCATAATTAAGATTCTAAATTATAGTACTAGGACATGTTATGTTTTATATTATTTGTTTGAGGAAATGTAATATAACTTGTAAACAGCATGTGAAATAATCTTGTAGAGGTTTATTTTATCATATTATGTTGGATAAACTGAGTAAGCAAGAAATATGAAATATAAAGATTTATCTGAAACTCTATTCTTCTAAGTAATAGTTACATTTTGAAATGTCCTTCGTGTAGTGTTGGATGTGGTCACATGTTGGGTGGGAGGTTTATTGGAAATCAACTGTGGAAAAAATATGGTATAGTCATTATTCCATTCACTTTGCCCATACAGTCTAATTTGGCTTCATTTTCAGTGGTAATTAATGTTTCACAGGTAAGTAATGTAAAAATATTTTCTACTTGAATTCATTCAAAATCTATTGATGTACTTTAAAGAAGGGAAAGTGTGTTCTTCATAAAGAAACCACATTTTCATTTTGGATATGGCACCTTCTTGCCCTGACCATCCTTTATGAATAAACCCATTATCTACTCACATATTAGAGTTTAGGCTAAAAGAATTCTTTGGGCCCCCTTTCCTCGTTTGTGAAGTGAAAGGAAATATTTGGATGATCTCCATGAAGTTAAATAATTGTGGAAGATCCTACTAGGATATTGAAGAGAATAGTGAAATAGGAAAGGGTCTTTAAGACAAATCATTCACCAACATGGAATTCTCTTTTTTAATCATAAAGTTCCATCCAAGATCTTAGCCTCCCTCCCTTCCTCTTTATGTCACTCCTTCTCATGTCTTTTTACTCTGGGGCTGCAGTGGAGACACACCTCTGGAACGCATCTGGATAGCACTTGAAATTCTGTAGGCATTAAAATCAGGTCTACCGTAGCCTTGCAATGTTCTTTGAGAGAAGGTATTGTTCAAATCGTTTTTCATCCGAAATTTTTGTGATAATTTTATTCATTCCTACTTTCTTTTATACAAACACTAGCTATTCATACCCATTCATCTATTTTAGTTTGTTGTTGATTAATTGGCATAAATACCGTATTAGCCTAATAATAGTAGTTGCAGGCTGTGTAAGATATTAATTACTTCATTATAATCACTAGACCCAAGTGAACCTGCCACTAACTGGTAAGCCCTCTCTTGTCAATTATGTCAGTCACACTGATTACCATTTCAATGCAGTTCCCTCCTCACCATGGTAGAATCTTTTCTGAATTTTCCTCACAGAATAGTTGTGCCAGACATATATTTTAAGGCTCTTACTATCCTCACGACTGAATATGGCAGCATTTCATTGGGAGTTTTCACAAAGCTTCGTATCTTAGAATCAGCGTAACTACATGTAGAATGATTTTCTTTAGAACAGAAGGTGTTATGCAAACTAAGTTACTGCTCTTTTTAAAAACTAAAGCAGGATAAATTTTTCTGTAACATAATTTTGCTGCTATACCGAGTTATCCCTTCTGTGACTTCTTGGAAAGCGTTTATCTCCACTTTCACTGTGAGATCTTTGTCTTTTCTCCACACCCTTCTGTCAAGGAAGGCTCTGGATCGCTGCCATGCATCTTCGCTGGACACTTCCTCCAAATGCTGTCAACACCTCTTTTAATTGCATGGTTTAAAAATAAGGCTAGCAATGTATTCAATTAGATGGAAAATTTATTTAAGACAAATATGTAAATGTGTATGCTTTCAAATACACTATACAAGTATAGATTTCAAAAAGAGAGCCAAAAAGAGGGTGAGAGAGAAGCCTATGTAAATAAATGGGACCAAAAGTGGAAACACTGTGTGTGCGTATCCAATTTCTAGACTACAATGTATCGAAAGTATATTTGGGCAATACTTCTGTACATGTATACATACATACTGCTTTTCCAAACACCAGCAAATCTTGGTGAGCCGGAATCAGTAGACTGTTGATGGTAAGACCTAGAATTTTCAGAACAGAAGAAGTCTTTAATTTTAAAAGTAATTTTAAATGTTCTCCTGTAGATATGTGACATGTTAAAAGGCAATCTGAGTTTGAATTCCCCAAATTGCTTTAGTGTTTGATTTCTCATGCTTATTATTAGTTTGCCCTTGAATTCTAGTTTCTCTTTGAATAATAAAATTCTTACATGCTATATCTAACAGGTGACTTACCTCATAGTTATGCTCAAATGTGATTACAGGCCATTTTAGATTCATCCCAGGAAAATGTCACCTGTCAAAATGTCACTTCTAAGCAATTTCTACATTTTGTTCGTTCTATTATAAGAGTGGCACTCCTTCACAAGTAGCTCACTACTTAATTTGTGGCCTGTATCTTTGCTATAGCATCAAAAATCAAAATATTGTTATGGTCATATAAATGGCTATAATATGGATGTTTTAGAATTGCACATTTGGTCTTGCTCAATTGGTGCCAACTCAAACCTGTTTCATTTTTGAGTCCAAGGATAGCTTTTCATGTCATACACACTGCAAACTACACCTGTGAACTTTAAGCCCAGCGGGACTCTACTGTATTTTTTTTTTAAGGGTCAGGGGAGTGGGGGAGAATGTCGGCTATTTGAACTAAACTGACAGGTTTTGTTGATGAGCTATGAGACAAATGAAATTCTGTCTTGTTCTTCAGTTGTCCCTGATGGTCTGTGGGACTTACAGTAATAGAATTGTATTTGTGTCAGTGACATTGACAGCCTTGATTCAGACCACCGAGGTCTCAGACACTGATCAAAAAGCATATATGGTGGCTTTAGTGCATAGCAAATGGAACAAGAGGCTCTGTGTTTGTCCACGAACTTGTTAGCAAATGTGCTTAGGATTTCCACTTTTTTACTTACTTCGGTACTATCTTTTAAATACATGGAGTTAGCTCAGGGAAATTTTAATTTTTGCCCTAGACTTATTCACTGTTATAGTCTAGTGTGTAGACCCCAACGTATTGTTCTTTATAGAAATAAAACTAGGAATATTCAGAATAATGAATGTTTAAGAGAGGATGGGCCACAGGATAACTAGGAAAAAGAATAAAATGAGAAAGAGATGGCTAATAAGTGAGAAGTAAATCTAAGTGATTGGGAATATATTTTATCAAAAATTGCTTTTTAAGTGGCACTTTCTCTTGCTGCCGAAGACATTATTGAACAAAAAACAAATCCAATTCAATTTAAATTTATCACTCTATTATTTTAATATATCTACCCAGAGTTAACAATTCATTAAGCACCAAATTGCTCACTCTTAATGAGTCTCTGATGCTGAAATCAAGCTGACTTAAACTTTACTGTAAAATAACAATAGTACCATTGCATAAGGATGTATAAAAATTAAGTAAATGTTATGGACCTCCTGTGGAGTGGAACCAGGTTTGTGACATGAAATAAAATATATATATATATATGTGTGTGTGTGTGTGTGTGTGTGTGTGTGTGTGTGTGTGTGTGGCTTGCAGGAACATGATTCATAGATTTTATCCACAAAAACATGATAAGCTTAATTTTGTTTTGCTGTAGTAGAGTCTACAAAACATGAAGTCATATGTATTTTGCTTGCATATTTACCTTGTTCCTACAATAAAAGACTTCTAGAATCTGTTGAAAAGAATATCAAAATGTAACCTAAATGCTCTAGAACCCACCAGTCTGTAACTACTCTCGAGGTTATGCTGACACGAGGCAAATACTGAGTTGATTGTCAGAAATTAGCATTGTTAAAATGTTAGCCAGTTATTTCTGGGAAATCCTTCAAGAATGTGTCACCTGTACCCACAAACCAGTCAATCATCTTCAAATACCGTATGATATCCAAATCTTCCTTTCTTTCTTTCCTCAACACCCCATTGTCCATGAAACATTCGCTTCAGATCTGATGCATATGCTCCGCCATGTCAAACATCCAGCATGAGAACCACCTATGCCTGCTACAGCTTATCCTTGCCAATGCCTGCAATCCCCTAGGTGTCAGAGTGATGCTGAGTGACTGAAGGAGATGAGATTGGTGGCTTCTTCCCCAGCTCTGTGCCTTGGAGTATCGCCTGTGCTAAGAAGTTCTGCCTGTGCCTCAAGTATTAACATTTTTTTTTTTGAATTTCAGTACTTTCTCAGCTTATGCCCACAACCCATCTCTCAAGCCCTGCCATCTCCTCCATCTTCCTAAAATGTCTCAGGGCCTTAGCTCCAACAAAAATTCCTTCCTTCTCTCCCATTACAGAATAAATTCCTTGTGAATATCAGTGGATCAAACAGGCACAGTAGTAGCTGGTGGAGGACAAAGGACATTAGGATAATATTTTCACTAACAACATTGGGACCTGGCCCTGCCAAACAAGAGCCTTGCTGTAAATTTATTCATGTCTATGGTTTGGGGCAATATTTAGATTAAAAATAGGTAGGAAAATATATGCTATTTATGTCTCTGGATTTGAAACATACCTTTTGTGTAATAAGATATGAAATTTAAAGGTATTCACTTTTATTCACTTTTCTTTTTTTCTTATTTTTTTTCTTCTATGAAGGCTCACTCTTCAGTCACCAATGCCTTCAGTGAAATCACCATCTAGGAATCATCATTATCACTAATTCACTCTGATTTGAGCCATGCTCCTATATTTCATCTTGTCAATAAGCAACTTGTTGTTGGGATTTTAAAGTTGTTTAAAATATGCATAAAACTATTTTTTATTCTACCTTGGTCCATCCACACCTTAATCAATATTTTCAACAAATCACAATTGCCAAAAAAACAAACACAAAGTGAAGTTTAATTTAAAAATAGCAATACTTCATAGAATTACAAAAATAAACCTCCTTAATAGATTTTAAAATAGGTAATATATTGGTCCAAATTTGAGCATTAAAACTGGCCAATATACTGTGCTTGAGGAAATGATAATTTGCATGTTTCTTTCAATACAATTGACGTATTTTGTATGAATGAGTTTTTAAATTTCTTCTTGGCCTGACTTCCTAGTTTTCTAACTTTGTGTTTTAAGGATTCAGTAATAATAGGGTTTCCATTTCTGTATGCTGGGCATTCTCTAATTTATTTTTGCCCTTCCTTCCATTAATGCATTTTTTTGGATTCACAATCATTTTTATGATAGACCAGTTTCTTACATTAGGGTTTATTTTGATGTTTGAATAGAACAGTGTTTTTTGTTTTTTTAATTGTTCTTAACTTTTATTTATTGAGGTATAACTTACCTCAGTGACATGCTCAGATCTTAAGTTATGTTTCAATGAGTTTTGACAAGTGTACCCCACACCCCTAACAAGACACAGAACTTTTCAGTACCCACTGAAAGTCCCCTCATGCCCATCCCCAATGCCCCCTCCCCATAAGCAACCACTGATCTGATTTCTATCACTATAGTTAAATTATTTTTTTTTTGTATTCTAGAATTTCATAAAAATGAAATCATACATTATGTCCTTTTCAGCAGGCCTCTTTTACTCAGCATACTGCTTTTAGGATTTATTTTTTAATAATATACATAATTGAGTTTCATAGACTTGAACAAGTCAGAACTTTTTATGAAGGTAGATATTGCACTTTGCTTCCTACTCAATGATGAAGGTGAAACTATGTATTTAAGTGATTTAAGACCCTCAGATGGGTTTTTATCACTGAAATAATATCTTTGATCTCCAAATATTGCTCTGAAATTTCAGTATTCTTTTATAAATTAAATAGCTTACTTTGCCTAATTGTGATCTCAACCCAAAAACTAAGTAACAAGGACTTTTTCTTTATAATGTATGCTCATGCTCAGCCTCCTGAATACTGATGAATTATATTAACTTCTACTTATAGTATGATCAAATAACACCTATTGTCATCTTTCTTGTGTATCTTTCATAAATTGCTAACATGATTTTCTAAGATCTTCACTTTCTTAAAAAAACAATGTAATTAAGAGTATTTGGCTAAAATCCCAGAGAACTATTTAACTTGAAGTCAAGATTTTTTAACTTGAAGCCAAGCAGAGATTTTGTCATCTGTCAACAAACGATAAGAATGATTTTTTCTCTAAATGGAAAAAGGATAAGGAGGCAGGAAGTAGAAGAATGCCTAGAAAGTAGCAGATAAAGTCCAGAAGTTTCCAGCTGTGGTTTTGTTAAAAAATGATGACACATATGACATCATTTAGAATATTATTTGAAAAATAAGTTATCATGTATTTTAACTTTCTGGTAATTTATGAAAGGTGAAAATGTGTGGTAATTGTTTCCATTTCCTTAATTGATACTACACATCTGTCATAGTATCAAGTTATGTTTGTGCAATCATAGTTCATATCTTAGTCCCTTTTCACACAGAATCCTTGAAAAACTCTTGACTTTATTTTGAGATAACTCTCTGACCTCTTCATTGGTTGATTTTAGTATCGATAGATTAAATTAGAGGAAACTACTATTATAATAATTTACCTCCTTAAGAAAATAAAACTCTAAAATTTATAAAGTAGGAAGATAAAGAAAATATGTGCTTGTGTACTTGTATATGTTTGTGTTAAGCAACAGCATTTAAAAAAATCAATTTTGGGGAAAACAAAACCAAAAAAGCAGCAGATGTATTATTTTTCATTGGCCCAATGCCACTTCAGAATGAAACAGAAATTTAATTATGGTAGCAGAAATAATAACTTTCAATTTGATGGATTGTTATTTAACAAAGAGGCATTATAGTTTTTAGAAAATAAAATGTTAATCAGTACAATGGGCCTTCTTCAGTATCTTCAGCACCACAAGCAGGACAGCTCCGCCAGACTAAATAATAAAATGGTAATAACCTCAGAACAAATCATTATTTTACTGGTACAGATGCGCTTAACTTTACAATAGATGCCTCCTAAGGTGCTGTGTGTAAATCATTTTTTAAAAGGTGAATAATTATTTAAATGCTTTAGGGCAACTCATTGCTTAGAGAAACCATTTGAAGTTTTCTTTTATAATGTAAAAAAACCAATACTGACGTACCTGTTTTGTAAAATAGAATGTTTTCACAGGTTAGTTGAAAAGTGGCATAGTCACCTAAGTGTAAAAGTTTCTTTGAGAATAATGTCTAAGTATATATAATTTAGCTGTTACACTGGTGTTTTAATGGTTCTGTCTAGAGGAGGTGAGAGGGGGTCTATCAGAATCACTGGGGCTGGGAGTGTGTTTGAATTACACATGCTTGCCCTGCTCTAATGAAACTCAGTGCCATGAAGAGCCACTGATACTAATCAGACTGTGAGATCCTTGAGATGTTTGAGGGTCAAGAAAAAAAGATGAAGAGTTATAACATAGAGATACAACAGCCTTTAGAAAAAATATTAAATCCTTTTGACTCTGCACTGTTCTAAATGAAGGTGGTCCTGGGAGTAAGTTATGGTCTAAAGTAGTACATATATTTTCTCAAGCCTAAGAAAAAATTCCAGCTCCTAAAGAATGATGACATGACTTTTTTTTTTTTTTGTAATTGATAATCTGAACATCAATTTCTCACAACTTTGGGTGGTCAAGGAATTCTGTCATGATAGAGAAGAATCTGAGTATTGAGTGAAAATGACCCAAAAGTTTGTGTAAGATAAGCTTAGGAAAGAAGGTGGCTAAAAGGGAGAAATATTCTGTGTGTGGGAATTTACATAACATAATAAGAGTAGCCTTAGAACTCACCTGAGTGCCATAGGACCTCCTTTAGGTTAAACAGGGATGGTTTCTTCTAGAAATATCCTTCCAAGACATCAGGATGATTTTAGTTCTTTTTTCCCACATATTAGACAGTTCCAAAATTGCTTGTGTATAGCTTATTCAACACTTTAAACAATTATTAATTCCATACAATTAACATATTTTATGCATATTTTGTTGAAAATTAGTAGTTGTTCATTAGTGCTTTATTCTATGACAGGATTAAAAATATCTTCCAAAAATTAATCAGTTGCTGAAGTCATCCAAAGTAGGCAAGTCTTACCAGTTAGTCAGCTTGTGTTTGCCAGTGCCACCCCATTTGTGTTCAAGCAGCTGTACTTGCCTTCTCTGGGAGGATGGAAGTGGAAGAGCAGATCACCTGCCTGCAGAACCTGTCTTGTCTTATTCATATTGTAGACAGTCATCAAGAGATGAAACAGCATATGAAATATTTATTTACAGCAAATGCCTTCCATTCTACAAACATTGGATATATATGAGTTTAGCTTTCATTTTCATAGTTGTTCACTGTGAAAGTCTTAGATATAGTAAAGGAAAAGCTTACACTATCTATTCATCTAGAACTGTGCTGTTCAATATAACAGCCACTGGACATACGTGGCTATTGAGTAATGAAAATTAGCTAGTGTGAATGGGGAAATGAGTTTTAAATTTTACTTAAGTATAATCAATTTAAATTTAAAAACTAAAGCAATGTAAAACATTTTCCACTAAACAAATGTGTTGTTCTGAGAGAACTATGTTTCACCTAAAGTTTCGAAAAGTTAGCATTTGAATTTCAATATGCAGTATAGGTATAAAAATCTATACTAGATTTTGAAGACCTAGCATTAAACATATAAACTATCTCTATTTTTCTATTAATTAGATGTTTAAATGATATTATAAATAGATTGGATTGCATAAAATATATTACTAAAATTAATGTAACGTATTTCTTTGTAGTTTTTTAATATGGCTTCTAGGAAATTTATAATTATATAGGTGGTTCACCTTGTATTTCTGTTGAGCAGAGCTGACCTAGAATATTCAGAATTGTGTGCCAATTATTCTTATATGGTTTCATTAAAAATATATTAACCCAAGGCTGAGGATTAGTTATGCAAATCTGAAGGGAGTGGGTTTTCTCTATGGTTTGTGCCATCAGGGAAAGGACCTCTTTGCCAATATATAAAAGGACCAAACTTGAGCTTGGTAGTATGTTTTGGGACAATTTTGTCATTCTTTAAAGTTTTCCTGTGCTTAATTCTCTGCTTTTTAGGTAGTACATCTTTTCTGGATCCATGAAATGTGCATTATGAGGAGAGGTAGTTCGAGAAAGTAGTAAAGACTCAGTATGATTGAGTTGGGAAGATGTGAGTTTGAATGATCGTTCTTCAAGTTCTCTGCTGCATGACCTTGGGGAAGTTGCTTTTACTAAATTTCAATTTACTTATTTAAAAGTGATACCTAATAGGGAAAATTTGGATATCAAAATTAATGAGATTTAAAAGCAATAAGAAATATGAAAATACCTTGTATATAGCAGGTCCTCAAATGTGTTCTGAACCAAGACAACCTTGGTTTTAAATTTCTGTCTTTACTTAGTGACCATATGGAATATGAACTGTTAGGACATATGTAGCAGTGAGTCTGACACACACACCAGCTTACCAGATTGATCCCCTACCTGATGAAGGGAAAGTTTTGTTTCTCTACTTTCTCAGTCCCTCTTCCTATACTTCCTGCAACCTTTCATTACTTCCGCTTGCATTAAAATTAAATTACCACTTAGATTAAATCAAAAGATTGTCCCTGGTTGTGAGGAGAAGAAGGAATACTTTGGTAAGCTAGCACTAATCCCTTAATATACCATGATATTTGGGTACATTTTTTTTCTGGCATGGAAATTATTTTTCAGGCTTCCCTGAAGTACTTAAAGTCCTTTACCAATGTCAGCCCAATTCAGGTTAACCTGTTAGGAGATTTGTATTGTGCTTTGGAAGTGCTTGTCAGACAAGCTTTCAACACAGAGATGTGTGATTTACATTAGAAATATTTGCATAAGAAAATGTCACTCCAGGGACAAATTTGCCTCCTTATTCCTTTTTACAATACAGGCCAGACAAAGAGGGTCAGGTGGTTGTTTTTTACTAAGTAGATAAATCATTTGGTATTTACATTTGGGAAACATGGATGTGTGGTTTTCAGCCAAATTTTACTTCACCCCAGCAATGTTCTCAACTGTTCCATTTGTATCACTGTTGCTGTTTATTTATACCAGTTTGGGTGACTGGGCTCAACCAAACTCATTAGCTCTGTATCTTCTCTTTGTTAGTGTCATTTCTTGGTTAGAGAGAACTGGCTGAAAAGAACTTACAAAGTAGTCAGTGTGATCCTTTGTCTTAGAAGACGTAGTAGCCCTTTCTGAGAACTTAATTAATGATTCACAAACTGAGTGAGGCTCTTGGACCTGTGAAAAAAAATTACCCAATATAGCATTTGGAGTCAGTCTTCTTTGAATGTAAAATATGTAGGCAGGGGAAGAGTTTAAACTAAGATGATTAATCTCAAGGCATCAAGAGTAAGGTTAGGATGGGCTCTAATATCAAAGGTTGAACATTCTAAGGTATCCATTGGAAGATTTTTTATCCAGAGGCTTCCTATCTCCATCCCCAATGTAAGCACTAAATGATTATTTTAAAATTGGTACTCAACCAAGAAAATTAAATGTAGAAGACAACTTTTAATATCAGTATGTAGTGATAGAGTGAATGGAAAAGTGAAAGGCACTGGCAGATTTAAGACAGATATATTATGAATAAAGGAGACACTTTGCAAGGATAAACTCACAATCTTTGCAGTGTAGTATTATTGACACAGAAGATATGGGAGAGAAATTCAGTTGTAGAGGCAGAGATACAATCAAGGATTTTGTGTGCAACACCATCTTTGAAAAGTCAGGTCATGGGTATAGACATCTTACCATGGAACCTAAAGAACCCTTTAGTAACATTTCCTATGTAAGAAAAAAATTTTCTTCTGGACATTCCTGCCAGAAGATCATCTGTCTATGCACCAGTGACTGGGTCTCCTGCTGAAGGTTGAGGTGGGTTTGGGCTGTACTTGATGGTATTTTATACAGGAAGCTGAGCATGCCAGTTAGTACTTGTTTGTCAGGGATCCTGAGGGAATTGGTAATGCAGAAGAAAGAGGGTCAGAGGGCCATGTTACTAACAGTTGTAGAAGCTCTGTTTTCCACAAAGTAGAGCTTTTGAAACAGTCTACTTGGGCTTGAGTCTCCTTTTCTTTCCTCACAATCTATTTCTTGGCACCAGCAAGACCACATTATCAGGTGGGATGTGATTTTGAGGGAAGTAGAGGAAAGGTCAACACCACATGAAATCTGGAAGAGAAAGAACACATGTATTGTGCTTTTTGAAGTATAGCAACTCCATTGAGTAGTAAAGTATGGTCAAATGAATGTCCTAAGATTTGACCGGATGACCACATCCTCCTCCCATGAAGTAGGACCAAGAAGTAGATGGCGAGAGGCGACCTCAGGTGGGAGGTGCAGGCTGAGAGTCACCTACTCTGAATCTCAGTGTTTTTTAATACAGTCACTTCTGTGTTTGGACAGCTCCAATAGTCAGAAAATTGTGTCTTAAATTAATCTCTGATTTGTCTCCTACATTGCATTAATGAAGCCTTATTCTGCAGTCTTGAAATAAACAGATAAGTTCTAATCCTTCTCTCCCATGTTAATTCTTCAAATATTTTATGACAACTGCTCATGATCTAGCCCCCTATTTTGAAAACTGGGACATGGTTTTCATAATTAATTAAAGATCCCTAAAAATGGTGCCACAATTGTATCTGCAAGTTCTCTCACTGTCCCAGAAGAGCACTCATGTGGGCCTTGATCCCTGAGCTCACGGGAGCGTCACATTGCTCCCCTGGTCTCTCTCCTACTTTGAGCTTGTCTTCCTTGATGACCGTGGGCATTGTGATTCTTCTTGTGTGAAGATCACTTCTTCTGTGAGGAAAAATAAAAAGTGTGTAGCCCTACTTTCTCCTTGTCTTCACACCTCCCTTTTAAGTGAGAGCCCTCAGTCTCCATCGTTGCTCCAGACTGATGGTAAATGCCACACACTAACCCATAACAAGGCAAAACAAAACTTATCATAGGCCTTTGGTGCAATACTTAATTGACCTCAGTCTTTAGTTTACCTGATACTATTCATAACAACAATAATATTAATATAGAGGTTACTCTGTTCCAAGCACAGTTCTGAGCACTTCGCATACATTTACCCAGCTGACATTCACAACACTTGCTTTAAGTGGGTATTACTAATATTCCCTTTCTATTAGTATGGAAACTGAAACTCAGAGAAGTTAAGTGGTCTGTGCACAGAGAAAACCGAAGAGCTTAAGTGTGAGGTTTAAATTCAGGGAGTCTGGCTGCAAAGTCCATCGTCTTGTACCATTACTACAATGTCTACTTACAGGAGTATGGATCCTTTAAGTGGGTATTACTAATATTCCCTTTCTATTAGTATGGAAACTGAAACTCAGAGAAGTTAAGTGGTCTGTGCACAGAGAAAACCGAAGAGCTTAAGTGTGAGGTTTAAATTCAGGGAGTCTGGCTGCAAAGTCCATCGTCTTGTACCATTACTACAATGTCTACTTACAGGAGTATGGATCCTTTTCTGTTCTCCCTGTGTTTGTGACCCTTATTCTATCTTTTATATCGTTTTAAACTCTGAGCTTCTTGGATACTTTCCATTGTAACCAAATTTCTTTAGGTCCTCTGAATAGTCTCTGTGTGAAAGAGAAAGTGTTTCCATCATACATAAAAACCACATGAGTAATTCAGGTGCACAAGACACGAGGTCAGAGCCTGAAGGAGAAAGTATTACAGTGTAAGTAGTGATGATAAAATCCAAAGAATGATAAAACCCCAAATATTTTAAGGTCAAACACTGGAATCTACAAAGACACTGTCCTGGTTAAGCAGCAAAGGAAAGCAAGTAGCATAAGGTGATTCAGCAGGGGAGTGATGTGAGGCCAAAAGAATTAAATCAGTGAAGCAGGAAGGTAGAATTTGGAGGAGGATTCTAGAAGAGAACAGAGTGGGCCAATGATCCCCAACTCTCCTAGCAATTTTAAAAACCAGGGGTCTTAGTATCCAGGGCTTGGTTTCTGTTATTATCCAATAAAAGGAACCAGGGGTCCTTGGAGAAATAGCTAATTCTGGGACTAGCCGGAAAATGTACAAGACAAGACAAGCCTGTAGCATCTTATAATGACAGAAAATAAGAAAGTACAAAAAGAAAGAGAGAAAGAGATGAAAGAAAAGAAAGGAAAGAAAACCCCAACAGAATGATAAGAATATGTCCCAGGGACATGGAAGCCAAATGAAAGAGCTCCCAATGGCCAAAGACAATTTGAGCAATAAAATAAAGTAATATTGGATTATAACCCCAAATATAAAATAAATATCCATAAGTCTTTGCTGATATGAATAAATTATTGAGTAACTAGAGGGGAACAGACAGATCTCCCATGCTGAAGAATTACAAATATGTAAATACACCCCACTCAAGCAAGTGAAGTGTAACTCCCCATTCTTTAAGTGTGGGCTACAAATGGTGAGGTCTTCCAAAGAGGACAGTGTGGAAAAGGGGAAAAAGTTAATTTTGAAGAAAACTGACAAATATTACCTCAGCCAGTTAATCAAGGTCAACATCAATAGTGATAATGATATTGATAGCATGTACCCTTGATATGAGATGATGAAAATAGCACCTTCCTATGGTCTTCCTCCCCAAAACCCATAGCCATGGCCTAATAAGAAAAACAGTAGACAAATCCTGACTGAGAGACATTCTAGAAAATATCTGACTAGTATCCCTCAAAATTGGAATTAAAAACAAGGTAAGTATGAGAAACTGTTACAGCCAAAAAGAAATTAAGGAGACATGACTGAATTTAATGCTAGATCTTAGAAGGAATCCTGAAACAAACAAAAAGGACCTTAGGTGAAACTAAGAAAATCAGAATAAAGTATGGGTCTTAATTAACAATCATGTATCAACATTGACTTACTAAAATGGCATATGTATCATTAAATGTCACAGATTATAACAGGGAAAACTGAATGAGGGATAAATAGAAATTCTTTGTTCTATCTTTGCAACTTTTCTGCAAATCTGAAATTATCCTAAACTAAAATGTGTATTTCAAAAAAATCAGGGCCAGAGGCTTACTGTTGCCCAGTCAGGCATTGAAGGCTCTAGGGGAAGTTGTCCTGGTACTTTATAACATCATCATTAAAAGGGGTTATCTGGAGGGAAGATAATGGAGGCCTCCTGCAAACTGATGTAGCACAATCAATATAAGGCCAACCTTTGACAATATGATAGTCCCATGCCTTCATTATGGTCCATTCATTATCTGTAAGTTTCCGACTTCCTGGAATAATCTGTAGTCTCACATTTCAAGATAATATCTTTTTTCATATCATCCTTCTTACTACAGCAGGTTCATGTAAGTATCTGTGTACATGGGTGTACGTATTGATACGGGGACAATATTAATTAGGGCATAGTAACAACTAAGGGGGCTAAAAAGACCCAAGGTTGGTATTCAGGCTTTGCAATACATGCTCACATCTTAGCATTTCAGAGAAATGGTCACTGCTACTTCTTTCTTAAAGACTGAAGCACTAAACTCTTTACAAACATGAGTGAGAGACCTAGCGAGCACCTTGAACACTGCCGTGGCATGCTCGGGCTATCTACCTGGCCCTTCTGTCTTAGTTTCTATGGCACTCAGGGGTTCTCAGATACCTGTCCTTTTTGAGAGGTGCTGACTTCAAGGTTGCAACAAGCTCTCCTCAACCCAAGACGTGGGATTGGGGTCTACTGTTCTCCACATACTTACGAGCCTTTCTGTGAGGCATTAGATTCTGTGTCTGTTCTTTGATGTCTTATGTCTGGTAGAAGTCCAACTGTAGAACTTGGAATTGAGAAGAAAGCTGTCCATATAAGGACATACCTATGCTTTCTACCCTGCACTTAAATCCCACCTGACAAATAAATCCTTCATAATCTTCCTTCTTTTGGGTAAATAACCTGAGTTTAACACACTTAACACATTTTCAGTTAAACTGTATCCCTCCTCATTTCCAAGGTACAACACTCTCCTATCTCTGTCCTGATCAAGCCCTCAGCTTCTATAAGCTTTATTCTGACCCCTTCTTCACCAAGTATATACTGTTTTTGCTCCATCATGTTATACAACCAATACCTTGGGTTCAAAGGTAGGAACAGATCTAGACACCATGTCATGATGGTCTTCATTCTAAAGTAATTTTGAAGGTCACTTTCAGTTCATTACATTAAAACAGAAGTTACAAATGCATATGCCTACAGGGAGCACATAAAATAAATGAGCCAGCTGAGGTCAGGTAAACAACAGTTCATGCAAGGCTGGCACTAACTCTTGCCCCTCATGTCAAGACAACAGAGAGAGTAGCGGGGATGGTGGGATACTAGAGAACCTAGTCTCAAGGAGGCAGCCACTGCTCAGCTGTTGCCAATCATTACTGCCCAGGAATGTTAGACCAGTGCTATGAAGTTATCTTATTTTTAAGACAAACCAAAAGTCAAGACTTATATATCCACTTTAAATTCATCACCTGTATTAAAATTTATTTTACTTAAAACACTGATTAGGCTAGATAACACTAATCTGGAAGCAGAATACTACCTGCTGTAAAAGTGCTGCCTCTGCACTTAAAGAAGAAAGAGAAGTGCAGTGGACTGTCTTGTGCAAACAGGATTAATGTCGCAGTTATAGGCTAACAATTTCATAGCAACCATGTAGTTGTTAAGTGTTGTATATATGAAATTATGTTATAATGAGCTATCTCAGAACAAGATTGTGCAGGCTGTAAAACCGTTTTATAGTTCCAAGAGAGAGTGGCTTCTGAGCTAGTTGACAGTGGTTATTGTTTCTTTCCATCTCACTTATTTTTGAATTAAAAAAATAAATGCTCATCCAACTCTGTCTTCTGAACTCCAAGTTTTACAGCAGTGTACAGTGTTCTCTCATGTTATTTTCTTAAAATAACCTTTCCCATATCTTCTCTTTTGTTTTGTCTGTCTATTCCAAAATCACTCCTGATAGTGTCCACAGTGGTGTAACTAACGTGCTGAAGAGGAGAGGCCAGTTCGTCGTGGTATTTCATAGTTACTTGTCTACTCTCTAAGACATGGGAATTTAATATGCTAAGGGTTGCCCCAAGACAGAACCTGTATTGCTTATATACACATTTAAGAAAGGATTTAGCCAAAGAACAGATGATATTTGAAAATTGGAGATAAGCCCATGTTCTATAACTTTCATTAGAATATACATTCCCATAGATGATCTTATCCTTTTGGCACCAGCTATTAAGTGTAATTCTTGAATGATTTCTAAATCATATCTTGTAACTATATTTCAACTACCTGCATGGTTATCTCTGCTGGAATTACCTATTGGCATCTTATTGTGGTCCAAGTCTGCTCACTATCCTTTATTCCATATGCTGCCTACCTTCCCTGTATAGAGGCTGGGGGCTTTGGGATCGACTCTGATTTATCTTTCACCTTCAAACCAACTAGTAGCCACGGCCTACTTAATCAACATCTGAAATGCACTGGAGTCTTTAGCCCTCCCCTTTTTTACAAGGACATGTACAGTAGCTTCTGAATTGATACTCTTGCCTCTGAAAAGCCTTCTGTCCAAACAGTTACTAACAAATATCCCAAAGTTATTTTCTTTAAAACAGAATAACTTTGTTTCATTGAATGTCAAGCCACTCCATTGGCCAGAAGCAAACATACTCAATCTCTGTGGTGGTATTGAACATCTAATTCATCTTTTGAGCCTCATCTCCTACTTTATCCGCACCTGAGCCCCCAGCTGGAACCACCCTTGTCTTTGTATTCCCGCCTATCTTCAGCTTTTTTAGACCTTTGTGCCTTTTTCCTACATTACTCCTTCTACCTCGACAGGTTCTCTGGCTTGCCTTGGGTTAGCTAATGCCTTGTTTACATTTTCTTTCTCTGTAAAACAGGATATTTCCCTGCATTCTTTAACACCTATTTTATATATGTCTGTGGTACTTATTACAGTTGGACCTTATTTTTGTCATTTTTTTCATCTCTCCTCCCTTTTGAGGGGAGGTTAAGGTACAAGTCTTCTTCATCTTTGATTGTAACTACTACCTTGAGCAGAGAAGATAGTCAATAAATATTTGGAAAAAAAATCAATTCTATAATTAGTTGAAAATTTCTCTTGTTAATGAAAATTTGGTGAAACCAAGGGAAACTGAATGGTATTTACTATCCTCTATGAGGTATCTTCTTATTTAAAGGCTTGGAATGGTCTGCTATAAAGAAATGGGAGAGAGGAAATTGAAATGGAAAATTCTTAAAACCATCTTATTTTCTATTTTTTTTTCAACTTTCCTCAGACATTCTAAAATCATCCCAAGAAAACTTTCCTAAGCTGCAAAACATTTGAAATCCCACTCTAATCTACATACGGTTTGGATTAGGGGAAACAAACAAAACAAAATTACTGTTGTGTTTGCATCTCAGAGCAGAGGCTCTTTCCCCATTTTACCCTTTAAAAACATGATTTGATTTACAGTCAGTAGGAAGCTACAAACCAGTCTTGCCTTGCGCTCTGATGAGAACTCAGCCTTTCTTCTGCAGTATCTTTGACAAGCCATGTGGGTGAGAATGGCCTACACATGTGTGTCAGGGGAGTTCAGGCCACTGTTCCCTTTGGGGTCACCTGACTCCAGCCTTGATATTCATGTAGGGGCTCTGTCTTTAAGGTGGTACCTGGACCTATGTCAAAATGAACTCTTAGAAGATTATTTCAGGTAGTATTTTCATCAGAAGCATTGATAAGATTATCATTTTCTTAAGTGACATCCTGTGTATTACTAAGTAGCCTGAGAGGAGGCCTAGGGTCTGGATCAGATCCTGCCTTGGACTTTTTTGGCTCCATGTGGTCTTGCAGTCCCTGCATATGCCATCAAGATATTGCTTAGCTTTGATGGGCAGTATCCTTGGTACCACACCCTTATGTGTGCCCAGGCTGCCATACCCCAGTGGCCAGCATAAGGAGCAAGAAACAAATGGCTATTTGTTACCCAAGATGTATATAGGAAGATGCATACTGTCAAGTTCTTGTTGGTTAATGTTGCCAAAATGATGGAGGGCCTCCAAGATTTCCACAGGAGAAGGGGCCTGAACTTGAGGCTGCAGCTTTGTAGCAAGTGTCTGCTCTGAAATTGCTAATGAGGCTCACTGAGCATTGGAAAGCTTCCAAAACCCACTCGGGAGGGAAATTAACAAATGTCTTTTTTGTTACCTCTAGATCAATCTTCATGATGAAATGCATAGCTGTTCCACCTCTTCTATCTTCTCTCTTCTTCATCCCCAGGGGATACTCCATTACTTTGGAGGCCAAAATAATAAGTAAACAATGCAGAGATATCCTTACTCTTTGTTAAAAAAACATGGCAGGAAAGAAAATCTTGAGAGTAAGGGTAGTTAAAAGTTTGAGAGTAGGGGTAGTAGCAGTGGCTGTGAAGTTCGTAGTCTTCACATGATATCCTAAGTACACTGTATTCACACAAACATTTCTGATCATTTCAACACCAATTATTTGTGTAATATATGATCACCAGCAGTTGCTGGCAATGTCTGAGCATGCTAATAAGGGAATGAGGGCAGTAACCTGACTCCTTTCAATTAGGATGGACTCTCATAGGGTCACAGTTAGGTTTTTCCTCTAAGTCTCTGCCCAAATTTGATTTTTACGAAGTAGGATAATTCTCTCACAGCTGTTAAATTTGCACTGATTCTACTGATTTGTGTTCATATTGGAATTTTCAGTGAATGAATTGTCTACAGATATTTATTGAGCATCAACTATGTGCTGTATAGTTTAATCCAGAGTCATGGTTTTTAAGGAATTCAGTAGAGTAAGAAAAATTAATATATACACAAATAGCTACAATCTAACATATATGTATATATAAGTGGCAATGGTTTAGGCATACAGTGGAATAAAGGAAATGGTCTGCTAAGACACTTCTGTGGAGTGTTACTAGGAGAAAACAATGAGGAAGGGAATTTTAGTGGAGGCAGTTACAGATGCACGTGATGACTTAGGCTGCCATAAGTAATTCAGTTTGGTGCATTTGCTTTGACAAAAGGGAAAATTGTTCTTGAAACTTTTTTTTAAGTTGTATATGGATGTGTTTATGTGTATGTCTGCACATGCTCATTGGCCTTTGGGTATGTGTATGTGTGTTTGTACTGTGTCACAGTAAAATGTATCTGTTTTTGGATTAGCAGTCAAATGCATTTGAAAACTATGTCAGTGATGAAGACTACAGAATTCAGAAAGCAACATTTATATACACTTCATATATGTAATTTTATTTCCTAAAATCATTGATATAAAAAATGTATTATACTAGTCAACCAGGAATAGTCTTTCCAGGTGAAAAACACAGGTTGTAACAAAGACAGCCTTCCTTCTGGCCTTCAATACACTCTTCTAATATTTGGAAAAAAATAAATATACAATAGCATGTGGAACTTTGATCCCAGCAACACAGGAGGAAAGTGTGTATATTCAGATGCAATATTCTATTTTGGCAAATTGTAAGTTAGGAAGCCACCATACACCATAGTGGGGAGGAGAAAAATTCAGGATCTTCCTCTAAATTATATTTTTTTATTTCCAGGAATCCATCTCTTCTGGTAAGAAAATATAATTTAGGTAATTCAAGCAGAGGGAATAAACGTTTCCAAGACTGCTGGGAAAATAGCAGTTTGAGCCATGCATTTAGATGTTAAGACAAAATATCTTTTTCATAGTAGACTAGGCTCTTTGATCCTACAAATATCCTCCTTTCCCCATGGGATCAGTGATTATATTTTAAGGCTTTGATATCTTATTTGATTGATTAATATCCCTGGATTTTCTGAGTTTTCTTCTTCTTTCAACTTAGTGCTTATATTTTGTCTTGATATTTGCTATAAAATTACAGCTAGACATAATAAGGGTTCTAGAAACAGCAAGGTTCAAAATTTTGTACATCCAATATAATTATTCTGGAGGAAGTAATGGTGAAGAGGAAAATTTGAGAATTTGGTGATCTTTGGGTAAAATTACAATCTGTTTTATCTTCCCTTGTATTTACATAATGCAGTGAAATCTTAGGATTAGGTTTTAGTTGGTGACAAATGAATGGTGGTAGGTGGGAGAAGAAAGGGTTGGAGAAGTTACAGAAACAAGCAAGGGTGTTGTAGGTGGAGAATTGATTTCCCCAGCATTGATAGATATTAGCCTTGTCCTCTTTTCTTTCTTCACTTAGACGAAAAGAAAACTGATGTACTAGAAGACTTCTGATGGGGCTTTCTGTAGCAGCTACATTGAATCCCCTTTTTGTAGTGGAGATAAGCAGAGGCTTTCTGTAGATAAGGATGTCTTGGATTTTGCTGGTACTGACTCACCTGCTACCCTGCCTGCCAGTGGCTGATGTCCAGCCACTATGTCACAGAGCAATATGTTAATGAATAAAAGCTCCAAACAGAAATAGGATACAATTCCACATATATGTAAACTGGAAAACAACTCTTTTTATTTGTTGATTTTTTTTCCTTCATATGCTTAATGTATGAATGTCAGGGAGTGCACTGATAAAAGGTGTTTATTGATTGGCCAGTTCCAACTGAGGCCTCATATTTCAAGACCCAATTCCAGGACCCATATGCTTCAAACTGTTCTGCTATGTAATTTAGCTCACAATAATCTTCCCCTCCTCTAGGGCCATAATTTTTATGGACTCAATTCCTCAAAGAAAGGCAATGCATCATTGTGAAAAGAAAATTGAACTGCAAATCAGAAAACCCAGGTTCTAGTTCCTGATCTTTCTCATATGAATGTTTAGTCATATAATTCAACCCCTGGGTCTCCTTCACTGTGACTCAGCATGGTGAGTTTGTGTAGGAAAGTGTCCACGACATGATGCTGGTCTGAAAATAGTTACCCAAAAAGAGTCATGATGTCCCAGGGATACACAGGTGGGGAAGCTATTATCAGCCCACACTCAAAGGGGATGGAGGCCTCCTTGCCACAGTCCTAAGGCCAGAATGCAAATTCCTTCATAGAAAACCCAGATGCAGGGCTAGAGTTCAGGGCCTTTGAATGACCCTATTGGATAGAAGTTTTGGAAAGAAATCATTGATCTGTAGATTGACAGTTGATAGATTGATTCATGTCTACTCAGAGACACACTTCAATCACATGTAGAGGAGAAGGCTAATATTTATAAGGTTTTGAAGCAAGAAAAGGAACCCTGCTAAATGCAACTGGAAACATAAAGCAAAACAAACAAAAATCAACTCTGGCAACAGTACTTGGAGATTATCACTCATCTTTAATGGAGAGGAAATAGAGACTGATAATTTATTGGGCATCCCTTATTGATCCCTATGTGTTACTGTCAAGAATAAATGGTATAGTTTTTCCCTTCATGGTGTGAACTTATTTGATTTTCATTGATACATATGGCCATCAGATACTGACTGAACATACACTGTATACCAGCTACTTTGCCAGCATTAGGAACACCAAAGTGAACATGCTATCTAACCTGATAGAGCTGACTGTGTAGAGAGATTTTGAAATTAAAATTAGGATGCACAAATATTACATGTGTTACATGTAGTATGCTGATGATGTAGACATGACTGTTAGAGTCAAGATTCTAATAAGGACAATGGAAAAGTCAAAACAAAATAAAACAAAAATCAAGGTATGCAGTACCCTGTAATAACTTTTTAAAGAAACATTGCTATTCGGGTAAATTACGTGTTAGAAAGAACTGTGAGACACTTGGGAAACTTCAGGCAGTGGCATTAGCTAATGAACATGTGAAATTATTTAATGGCTATTTAAGTTTTATGTTGATATTTAACAGTTAACATATTTATAGCCTTTTTCTGTTATTAAATGTAAAATCCTTAAGGGAAAGGATAAGAAGAGGACAATGAGAGAGGAAGTAACATCTGTTGATCTACTCTGAGCAGGCCACAATGCTAGGCACTAAACCTATTTACTTCATTTAAACATGAAAGTCAAGAAGCACTTCTGATGCTCTCGGTATCCCCCACACTGTCTAGGATATATTCTGCATTTATAGGTGTTCTCACAAACATTTGTGTTAATTGACTTAGTAATTTCAACTTCATGTAAAAGAGTAAATGTAGCCTTTCCTAACAGACTCATGCCCTTCCTTATTAAACACGATGGCTTGTGCCATGTCACATTCCTGAAGCAACAAAGCAAAGACATGCTCATGTTTATACTACAATCATTTGTGCAGTTGCTCACTCATTTCTCGAAGCCTCTGTGGAGCTAAAGACAAGTGCAGTGCCCATGTGTCCTTAATGTTCTGGGCTGAAAGCTGCCACTGCTTGAACGTGGTGTAATGTTTCCCTATAGAGATCAATTTGCCCATGGGATGTGATGCAGCCCCTTCTAGAGTGTGGGGTTTCTTCAAAGGGACACAGTTGCTGCTGGTGTCTTGGACTAATACCTGGGGAGAGACCAGACCACTTCACAATGGAATGGCTCAACTTTTGGAAAATCAGATTTAGAATGCAATTTCACTGAATAATAACAAAATGTTTTTCTTTTTTAAAAAAAAGTATAGGGAGAGCAAGACTACGCCAAACATACGGATAGGCTCTTTGTGCTCAGGTGCTAAAGAGATGGAAGTAAAATACCACAGAAAATGCATATGATACACGTTAAGTGAGAAAGGCAAGATAAAAATTTTTTATGATCTATATGTAAAAACTAAACAAAATGGACACATTTATTTAGAAATATAATGCTATATTCAATGACTGGAGTGTATTAGAAGTTAAGAAAAGTAAAGCAAGATAGTGCCAATCAGCACTGAGAAAATTTCTTATCTTTCATGAAGCATTATTGCCCAATGATTTAAAATTTGGGATATGCATTCATATTGTTTGCAGGAATCATAGCTGCAAGAATAATTGTGTTGACACTGGGAAAATTACACTTCATCTGCAAAATGGGAAATATCTGAGGATTAAACTAAAATATATATGGATCATGCACAGTATCATTCATGGATTATACAAAGTAGTGAATAAGTAGTATTAGCATATCAGTTGTTGGTGTGATCAGGCATTATTTCAGTCTTTATAACATATAGCAAATTGAGTTAGGCTGAGAAAAAAAATATGCTGAGGTATTAAATAGACAGGCACTGAACTCTCACACTACTATTTAAGACTATAAATCCACAGAGGCAACCAGAAACTCAAATGAGTCAATACTAATGGCAATGCCTTGTAAATGAAAAAGTTTGAAATGTGAAGATTCTAGATCCTTTCCCCCCTCCTTTCACACTCCTTGTCTGTAGTTCACTGTTACCATTATCACTTGTACTTATAGTACTTACAGGTTTGCAATAGTTTGTGAGTGCTCAGTGGTTGAACCAGTGTGGTAAGCATCGAATGGGGTTCTTGGACCTCGAGAGGTTGGCTTGGTATGTCTGAGCAATGTGACCCAAGTAGATAAAGAGGTACTCTAGGGCTATAGCCCTTCTTTGCAATGCAATGATCTTTGTTGATGGCTAGCAGGTCCTGGGGAAAGGAAAACCACCAAACGGTGGCAAAGATAGAAAAGGCAGGTATGCCAATTGAAATAAACTGCCAATTCCCACCCCAAGTCTATTTTCTCCTTTTCTTAATAATAAATCCTCAAATTTTATTTACAATGACAGTGCATCCAGCTTTAAAACAAAACAAACAGGAAACATTTCCCAACCTCCTTAGTGGCTAAGTGGTCAAGTAACTTGAAGTCTGACAAGTGACATGTCTGCACAAGAGTTCAATGGTACATATAAAACAACTGCTTAAAGGGATCTGACTTAGCTGGAAGGGATACCCCTTGCCTTCTTGCTATCTGGATATGGTAACTGGAACTACAGCATCCATATTGGATTATAAAGTAAGTTTAAGGATGAAAGTCATGCTAGGAATGCTGGAACACAAAAATCAAAGATAAAGATAGAAGCGTCTGGGTCTCACATGACTGTGGAAAACTTTGTATCAGCCTCAAACTACCTAATGTTGGAATTTTTTTATGTTAGAGAATAAATCTTTGTTGTGTACATACCACTATTTTTTGCATCACTGTTACTCACATTGAGTACATTTCCTAATTACTACAAATATAAGCTTTGCTCGGGTTCCAATTAATTTTCTCCAACAGGGAAGAACTTAACTCTAAACTGCCTCTGGTGACTATGGATTCCAGCCTTCAGAAAGCACATTGCCAGCTGCTCAGATACTGTCCTTATTTAGCTTTGTTTAACCAAACCACTTCTCAGCTCCAAGCAGCCAAGAGATAACTCACATTTGCCTTAGCTTTGGATTTGCTTTTCATAAGCAGTTGACGAAAGTTGTACTAGTTGAATAGGCATTGCTCAAAGATCTTTTAAAATGTTCTATAGTCCCAAATCCTTCCAAATCCTGAGACTAACCAACCAACTATCGACCCATTTACTGACCAATCTTCACACATACTCACTTATTTAAACCAATATGTGTTGACCATCTTTTACCCACCAAGAGTTAGGTGGGTTCACTGCATACAAAGATGAATCAGAAAGAGTTCTAAGCCAGCCTTTCATTTCAGTCTAGCAGGAAATAAACTAAAGCAGAACTGAATTGGACTGGGGGCCAGTAGCTGGTAATGTCTTTTCCACCCACAGTGCAGTTCTCCCAGCACTATACTTGATTGAAATAACTTTTTCCCCCAATGCTGGCATTTTAAGGCTTTCTGATAGATAGATAAATAGATAGATAGATAGATAGATAGATAGATAGATAGATAGATAGATCCATGCTCAATTCTCTGATAGTAATTTGTGCCCAATTATCTGACTACTCTCAAAGGTATCTACTGTTGCTGTTAAAAACTTTAGAAGGCAGTAAGTCCTCTGAAACTGACCGGCTTGTAATCTGAAGAACAGAGCGAACACATGAGAGACGCTTCAAGGCCTCTCTGTGATAGTTCTGTTGAAACAGAGAACACATCTACGCACATACGCACAAAGTGTTTGAAATAAGAATTTCCTTCAAGGCAAAGCACAAAGGGAACAGAGGGCCCAGGGTTTGTTACTGGCCTTAAAAGAGCTTACTGTTGGCTTACTTATGAATGTAAACAAAGTCCAATTAGTCTTCAGCTCAAGGAAGAGAGAGATACAAGAGAGGAAATGGTCATGATGGCCTTCATGAACTGTTTGTTTGTTTTTTTCCATGTGAAGCATGGAAACTCATTTTCAGTATTGGATTTTGGCTGGATTGTTCTCCTACCCAGAGGCTGGCTCTGCAGAAGTCATTATCAGATCTTTCAAAGTAACATTCTTTTTCTACCTCTGAATATAGATCCCTCTCCTTCCCTCTGCTTTTCTCTCCTTCGTTTCCCTCCCCTCTTATTACACTGATTGCATGCAGAATTAATTATCAGTCCTGTCACATCTTGTAGTGCTAACAGTGGTCACTATTGAATTATGGGGAATGTGGATGCAATTTTCAGCAGCCTAATTGCTTCTCCTGTACGCAGCGAAATGTTACATTAAATACCCACAGCAAGCAGATTGTATTCGATTTCCATAACAAACTGGTGGGATTTCATTACTGGAATCCCTAGCATCAACTCACATGACTGTTTCATAACTGCTCTGTCAGGATAGTGTTGGATAAAGCAAATTCCTTTCCAGAGCTGCAGCTTCCCAGTGAGGAATTGATATTTGTGTATCAAGCAGTCCATGTGAGTGAAGTGGATTTGTTCAAACTAGATGGATTCTTCTCTTTTGGAAGATGACTGACTGAATCCCACAGTGCCTCACTCCATTCTAAACAATTAGGAGTGCAATGACAAAGGCTCCCCGTGGCTGTCACAGTGTTGTACCTAAAGATTTCGAAAGGTTGGCCCATAGTGACAGATGACCAATGTGTTCCATCGACATTGATTGATACCTTTAACCGTCCAATCCTCAAAGAGCTCAGAGATTAGATAGAAGGGAAGACAAAATGTAAACAAGTAACTAGAATGTACTGTGTAATGTACACTAATAGATGTATCTTCAAAGTACCTTGGTAACTTAGAAGATACTGCAGTTGCCGAAGAGGAACAAGATATTCACCAAAATCTTAAGGGAGAAATTAACACTTGAGTTGTCTGATAAAGGTTGAGTAGGAGTCCATTAGGCAGACATAGTGGAGAAAGTCATTTTAGAAAACATACTACTACTAACTAGTATTTGTTGAAAGCTTAATTGTGCTAGTCCTGGTTTGAAGCACAATTTATTCCTTAAACAATTCATCCTCATAGCAACCCTACGACATATTATCCCTGTTTTATTAGTAAGGAAACTGAGGCGCTGGGAGATTAGGAAACTATACCAACTGTGATGACTAATTTTGTATGTCAACTTGCCTGACCATAGGCACCCAGATTAAACATTGTTTTTGGCTATGCCTCGATGGGTATTTCTAGATGAGATTAGTATGTCAGTCAGTGGACCCAATAAAGTAGGTTTTCTTCACCAGTGTGTGCGGGCATTATTCAATCCATTGAGGGCCTGAATAGAATAAAAAGCAGAGGAAGGGAGAATTCTCCCTTTCTTGTTCTCAGTCTTTTTGATTTGCATTGAATTTCACTACTGGTTTTCCTAGATTTCCAGCCAAAAGGGTAGATCATGGGACTCAGCCTTCAAGCCTTCATGATTGTATAATCCAATTCCTTATTATATATATGTGTGTTTGTGTTTGTGTGTGTGCGTATGTGTGTGTGTGTGTGTGTGTGTGTGTGTGTGTGTGTGTGTGTGTGTGTTTGGTACCAACAATGGCTCTAGAGAAACATACTTTTAAGGATAAATTTTTTGAATTGGTTCTGGGGTTTCTGGAATTGGCTGTCTAATCTGATTAGACTTAAAGATGCTAGTGACTCTATGCAGTAGTCAAGCTAGCACTGATCGTTCATGGTGTGAATTGTTTATGAGATACCCAGAGTATCTGGTCTTGGATACTCCTCAACCACTTATAAGAAGCAAGGAGCTGGGTGACTATCTTTTATGCTTTCAAATATTTTGGGGAAACTAAAGAATATAATGACATTGGTTGGTTGTTGTACAGCTAATAAATAAAGCAAGAATTTACACCTGGCAGTATGAAGAAGTCACAGATGAATAGGGAGACAGATCTAGACCACAAAGGGTCATATTGGTCATGCTGCAGAGGTTGGAGTTAATTTGTAGGCAATGGTGAGCCAAAGAAAAAGGTGACAACATCAGATTTGCATTTCAGAAATAATATTGTATAAGTAGACAAAAGGATTGATTAGAAGGAGCCAGAACTGGAAGCTGGGGGATCAAGGCTGCACAGTAGTCTAGGCAAGAAGTGCTGAATGAAAGAAATGCTGAGACATGGGAGCAGCATCTGGGTTGTTGAAGAGAGAATATTGTATGAGAAATATTAAATGGGTGCATTTGACCCAACTTGATAAGAGATTGAACTGATGGCTATGGGATTAGAATCAGTGAATCTACTGTTCTGTCCTCCTTTACCTGTCTCTAAACACACCAGATATCTTGAAAGAAGGAAGGGGAAAGGGCTGTAAAAGAAAAAGAGGGAGAAAGGTTAAAAGAGCACAGTCTTGAGAAGGGGAATTAAGAAATTTGGAGTATCCCAAGGGATGTGGGAAGCCTGGGAAATGTCTACAAATGGTCCACATATTCCATAGAATCAATGTGGATCAACCATTGAAATTCATAAACCTGTAGATCAGCATAGGGCAGGAGTTTAGAGAGTTTACTTTTTGAGTAGTCTAGCTTCTGTGTTTTATAGATAAAGAAATAAGGTCTAGAAAGATTGAAGTGATGTGTCTTAGATCACATAGCTAGTTTGTCCCAGAGCAAAATCTATGCCTCCCATTTCCCTTTGTTTTGGGTCATGGCACACTTTAGCAGCCAATTCTCTCCTCCTTGGGAAAGAGTCCTGTCCTTAAACTGAGTCTGGACCTGAGATGTCAGAGACAGTCAGTTCTTAGAGGGGACATGGTAGTGCTGTGCCCAGATCCCTCCCCGTCCCAACCTTAGGACCCACCTGCTTAGCTGCCTGCGGTGTTGGCTGCTGACTGCTCTCAGCCCGGATCCTCTCCAGGAAGTCCCCTATGCTGGAGTAAATTACCTTCCTTAAAGTTATACTAAAATGAAAAACAAAACAGAAACTTTGTGCAGAAGATGTTTGTTGCCATGGGCAGGGACAGAGAGAGCTATGTTTATAGAATAAATTTGGAGGGAGAATTACTGGTTCAATGATATTAATGCATTTTTACATGTTTGGCACCTATTCCCAAGAGGCTTTTCAAAAGTGTACATCAGTACACCCATAGTAAAGTTCAGTATTCATTTCACCACTCCTCTCACCATCTTTTTAGAAGTTAATTCAGTTTGTATCTCCAAACTCCAATAAACTGGAGAGAGGAGTTACCGAAGTATACCTGACATTGAAGCAGTGAAAATGTATATTTAAGAGTTTCTATCTTTTGTAGTCAATGACAAACTTTAAGAATCAAGAAAATGTTCAGAAGTAACCACCAGCAGACCAAGAGACCCATGTTCAAATATCGCAGTTTTTTATTTGAAGTATGCTTGGTGAAAATTTCCCCTTCATTCACTGCTAAGTCCTCCTTTAATTAGCACATGACTAAAACCAATTGTGATCAAGGAAAGGATGCAGGAAGAAGCCTATTAGGTGAAGGTGAAAACTGCAGTGGTCAGAGCACCTTAGTCAACCCCTTGACTGGCTGGCTGCAGAGTCAAAAATAACATCGACAAAGTTGTCTGAAATCTGAGAGCTGAGTACTGTAAAAACAGTAAGACTATTATTATTATCATTTTAAATTTTGAATTCAGAGGTGATGTCTGAACAGCAGCAACACAAGAGAGACATATGATCTGCCCAGTGAAATGACACTCCCCTGGCTCAGTAAGAGAAAGAAAAAGAAATCCTTATAGTTTAATTTTACTGATTAAAGCTTTCCATTTCTACTGTTCACTTTGGTTTTTGTTATTAAAGACTTTTCTTGTCATCTCTGGTGCAACTTTCAAGTACTAAGTTTTTGGATAATATAATGTCCCTGTTTACTTCTGCCCATAAGATTTTTTTCTGATACTGGAATCCAAAGCTTCCCAAAGGAATTAAGTACCAGTAATTGATTGTATCTATATTGAACATTTTCCTTATTTCGTGTCTCTTGGGGAACATCTTAAAGTAGTAACAAAATTTGTATCTTTGTACCTAATGTTTTCTTCGGTATTACACAGAATTCAGTGTCCATAAAAGTGAATCAGATCAAGAAATACTTACTCTTCTACTGTATTGCAGATACTCCTTAGGTTTTGAAAAGATATCACACACAGCTATAATCCCTACCCTCAGAGAGCCCCCAGTCTACTTAAGGAACCAAGTACCATATGTGTGAAAAGATAAATGTCTGTAAAAAGTGTTTCTTAAACATGAGTGTCTATTTGAATAATCTATGGGGTTTTTCAAAGTTGTCCACAGAAAGTCTCTGAACATTAGTTCCTGACTTGAGGCCCATTTGTTTGGATTTTTGCAAAGCTCTCTACAAATGATTTAAGTGCTTACTGCTGAAAAGGAATCATCATTTTCAAAATTCATGGGAGGCAAAGCTTATTTCTACCTGGAGTTAACTCTGGTGGTGTTTACAAAGTTAGCGTTGTGTGAACTGTGTTTTGAAGAATGGGTAGAATTTTGGATAAGTCAAGAGGAAATGGGGATATTTATAGTTCAGAATTGATCTCAAGTGATAAATCAGAAAGCACAGGATGTGATCAGAATGATGTACATGGCTGGAATGTAAAGGATAGGAATAAAGCTTTAATATAGCAAGTGTTAGAAATTTCTAAAGGAGGTTAGGTTCAAAAAGTTGAACGCAATAAGATGATTAGGACTGTTGGAGAATTTTGAGTGTCAAGAATTAGTCTTTTTGGTAATGTGAAACCACAAAGGTATTTTGAGCAGAAAAGTGACTTCATGGGTGAATATCTAAGGACATGTGCAAGGATAGATGAGAACAGAGAGGGACTGAGGAGGAGCTAATTAGGGTACTACCAGTGACATTATAAATACTTGTACTAAGATGGTGGCACTGGAGTGCAAAAATGACAACCTTTTAAAGGAAGAATCCACCTGACAGGGTACTGATTGGACTTTGGGAGAAAGAGAGAATTCATGCCTGAATGAATAGAAAATTGATAGTGCCATTTCAAAACTAGACCATTGATTTAGAGGAAACTGGCTTTGGGGGAAAGAGAAAATGAAATGTTTTCTGCAGTTTGAGATGCTAGAGGGTCAGTCAAGCAGAGATACTTGGGAGGCAGTTTAACAAGAAGAACTGGAGTCCAAGACCAAGAAGGAGGTGAAGAAAGACATTTTTGAGATTTTTTCCATGAAAAAAATAGTTAAAGTCTTGAGACTGGAATTTGAAAGTCTATGGCATTTGAAGGGATTTGGATATGGATAGAGACAAGAATCAAAGGATATGTCTCAAACCTTTGGGGAAATGTGTTTAGGAGGTAGGAGAAAGGAACAGAGCGAGAAAGAAAGGAGTAGCTAAAGGGGAAAGACCAGAAAAGGGGCACCTACAGGAAAGGGAGCATTTCAGGAGCCAAAGAATGATCAGCTCTATCAAAATACAATGGATAAAGCAATAAAACAACCATTAGACTTAGCTTCCTTCCCTGTGTAACAAGAATGCAATTACACTGAGGCAGTTCTGAGGATTAAATGAAATCATGAATACGAAGTATGTAGCATGAGGTGAGACACAAACAAAGCATTTAACCAACAATATCTTCTGCTGTAAATATTATAATCACTAATCAGCACCCCACTATGATGAGTGCTTTTCTCGTTACACATTTGAATAAGTGCAACTCTCATTTTTAAAGAGATCAGTGACAATATAAAGAGAAAGATCTGAGCAGGTAAATACCTTTTCATGGTGCTGATTCTATGAGAAAGATACATATACGGTAGAAAGAGACTGAGGGAGAGTAAGATGGACGCCTTATGAGTCCTTTGTCAGGTAGAAATGATGGGAGGAGGCTTAATATTAAATTTTAGCCTCAGACTTATAAAATTTGGTGAGCCAGTTCATGGAGTATTGAATCTGTGTAATAATTATGTTCCTTTGTTCAGAGCTGGAAGGACAAACTCATAGGAGAGAATAGCCAAGATTAAGGGTCTTAGATCTTTCCTCTGTGACCAGACCCCTTGTTTGCTTACTCTACCATAAATAAATCAGAATGCCTTTGAACAACGGATGTTTCTGTAGCCAGAACAACAGTTGATTTTTAGACCCAACTTACAAATTAGAAAAAAGAGATAAATTATTTATGGCATAGCAAAAATAGGATTTGGCTGAATCGAACAGCTTTCTAAGTGCTGTTCCTTGCTCTTCAAAGAATGGATCATTTCACCCTTGAGTGAATCCAGGTTTTTTTTCAAACCTTTCTCCCCTAACTATGTTACTCTGACCAGCAGCTTAAGCATCACTTGGCTTCTTATTTCAAATAGGCAGACTCAGGCCCTACTCCAGATCTCCCAGATCAGAAGCTACATTTGGGTAAGAACTTTAGGGGAACTATGTGTAGGTTGAGGAACTGAGCTAGAATGCCATATGAGAGCTGAGAAACTTAATTGCCCTCCCTATTGCTCCATTGTGCTGTTGGGTGATGTCAGAGCATCATGAAGGACTCTTGGACTACAGTTTAGCTCACAGTGCATGCGGTGGAGGCCACGATACAAACCAGGTACCACTGTTTTTCTTACCTGAGCTATGTAACATGGGTTTGTACAAATGGCTATTTCTTACTGCAATAGACTCAGTGCTTATATCCCCCCAAATTCATATGTTGAAATCCTACCCCCCACAGTGATGGCATTAGGAGGTAAGCCTTTGGGAGGTGATTAGGTCATAGGGCAGAGCCCTCATCAATGGGATTAGTGCCCACCATATAAAAGAGCCTGAGTGAGTCCTCTCACCCATTCTGCAATCTGAAGTTACAGCCAAGAGATGACCGTCTAGGAAGCAGGCTCTCACCAGACATCAAATCTGCCTGTGCCTTGATCTTGGATTTCCCAACCTTCAGAACCATGAAAATAAATTCCTCCTGTTTATAAGCCACCCAGTCTGTGGCGTTTCTGCTACAACAGCCCTCACAGACTAGATGCTGACCCATTAATGCTAGGGCTAGAAATGATTATTTTGCTACTGAAAAGTGCTTCTAGACTCAGAAGCAAGTAAAACCTGGATTTCTTCCAGAATCAGAAATGTTGGCAAAGAGCTTCATAGATGGTTTACATTGAATTCACTGTCACTCGCTAACTGCATGACTTTAGGCATTTTTAAACCTCTCTAAACTTTTCTCGTCCATAGAGTATGGATGATTATTGGACCTGTATCCTGTGGTTGCTGAGAAGTCCAGTGAGTTAGGGTACATAGAGTAGTCATCACAGTGTCCGAGACCTAGTAAAGGCTCAATAAATATTAATTGTGATTATTTAGTTTATTATGATTTCATTGTAATTGTGTACCTATTATCTAACCTCTTATGCAAGACTAGTAAAGTAATAGAATTCTAAATACTTTGGGTGAAATTCAATAATTTAAAGTTAAATGATGTGATACTAGAAATTCAGGTGGTATTTAGGAAACTATTTTCTTAATCTCTATTCTGTGGCTAGTAAAACTGTTTATTCCTTTTATCTCTGCTACATTGAAATAAAATTCTCCCCACTTTCAAAAGGAAATGCCCTCAGTTTACCATCCCATGCTTTGCAAGCACCCTTTACAGCTGCAAAAGCAGGTTTGAGCAGGTGAGCACAGCAGCATATGAACACATGTTCACCCTGCTTTGCCACTATTCATCTGACTTCCCATTTTCTAGGAATACATTTCAGGATGGGAATGCCTTTATTCCATTTATATTTAGTCAGTTATCTGGCTTATTTTCTGTGTTTACAACCTAATTAAACTCTGCACATCCACTTAGTTGTGGGCATGACAGCTGTAGAAACTTCATTTATCTTCTTGGAGAGCAGCAGGAGAGGCTGGCACAGTGTCTTCCCATTTTGTGACTACACCCAGTTGGGTGTAAGCATGAATGGTATTCTGGCCCTGAGATTAAATTCTGCTATTAAGCCTCTGTAGTCAAAATAATGTGAATGACTATAAGCCGGCATGTTTTCCAGAAAGATACAAGTGATTACTTTGAATGAAATGCCAATTCATTCTCTCAAACAGAATATTTAAATCTGAACTCTTAGCCTATCACCCACTGTCATTTCTGACATCTTTTGGCTCCCTCAATGAGATTAGAAGACACCCTTAATTTGCTTCATCTAAAATATTGTTTTTTTATATTCTAGAAACTATGAAAGAAATCCTTGAGCCCTTAGCTCATCTGTTCTCTTTAAATTGTGGACATTAGAACATTTCAGTTTTATTGATTGCATTTATTTTTTTTTATTCTTCATCCACCACTTTTATAAGCCCTTCTCCGTACTCTTAGAAGGCCCTGAGAGGAGAAGATTCTCTAACTCACCTGGGAATGCCCTTGCCTAGATGCCGAACCTCCCACCATGATCCCTCTTCACTTATTTAAGATAAGGATCCCCTTTTGTTACCTCCATGACCCACAAGCCACGACTGTCCCCCTCACAGTTGCAGGGGTTGCATTTCCCATATGGCTGAGCCACTGAGAATGATTACAAATTCAAAACACTACAAACAGCCACCTTATTGCTCCTTTACATGGAATTTTAAAAACATGTAGTCTAAATTGTTTCTTCTAAAGCTTATATCCATTCCACTTTTAAGGTATCAGTGTGACATCTTTTCATAGGTTCACAGGAAGGCCAAAGGGTGGCTGAAGAAAATGTTTCTTTTTGTAGTTTTAGTACTGACTCCTTGTATTTTCCAGTTTTGAATTTCAGTTTATAGTCCATTGCCAAAATAGCATAGAAAGACATACGGTAAATTGCAGTTAGAGTCAGTTAAGTCTTCCCATCCTGAATAGCTTTTCTCTGAAGTCTCTCCAGATGCCCTTTGCCCTGTGTGTGGAACTGAACATGTTCCTTTATTTACAGCTGTGCTGTGTAACCAGGTTTACAGACACAGCATCTATACACAATAGATCTGTGTTAACACTAGAACGTAGTGATTGACAGCTGAGCTTTGTAGTAACTCCATCCTGAATTCAAATTCTAACTTTGCCACTTTCCAGTTCTGTAGACTTGGGCTAGTAACTGAGCCTCTTTGACCCATAATTTCTTTATCTAGAAAATATGTGTAATGATAATACACATCTCATTGGCTTGTGGTTAAAATCCAGTGAAATGTAATTAGAAAATTAGCATGACGTACCAAGTATAATACTAGCCTTACATAGGTATGAAGTAGTTATTTTCATTACTTATTAGTTTACATGTCTGACAAGTACATTATAAACTTTTAGAGGACAAGACTTAAAATGCATTTCATTTCATTTCATGTCCATGAAATAGCATATTGCTCTCGTTTAGTAGTTTAATGAATACTGAATGAATAAATGCATAAATGAATAAATAATCATTTCAAGTCTGTAATTTGTCAAAGAAATAATTTTCAAGTATATATTTTTTTCCTTTAGTGAATTTTCTTTTAGACAGCCCTAGTGCTAACATTATAGGAGCAAAGCTGGAGCAGTGAGGCCACTGGGGTCTGAAACCCCTGGCAGTGTCTCCTGAGACCATCACAGATTTTAGTCATAGTCCTTCATTCATTGGCTCCTGCCTTACCAGTCATTTTTCTGATTTTTTTTACCAGTGAAGAATCTTACATGCTCAATTTTCTAATGCTCATCATAGTTTGAAGATATTTTCTCCTTAAGAAAAGCAACAGAAATAGGACAAACCTCTACAGAAATCCACATCTTCTCACATCTTTTACTCAGAATCTCCATTATTCTGCAGATAAAAAAGGTTGAAGATGTTAACAGTGTTGAGCAGAATTGAAATATGGCATTTGCTCTTACTGGTCCATTACTTATTTGTGGCAGAAGTTTTACCCAGTTTCATTTCCTTATGCCTACTGCCTCTCTGAACCAGCCACTTTCCTCGAAGGTTTACACCTTCAAGCCTGCTCAGCACCATTACTTCTAATAATATCCCTTCATTCCAAGGCTTCCAGATTTTTCAGATAGAGTAATATTTCCATGCCAATCATGTTTAAGGATTATCACTTTACATTTTCAATAAATAAGAAAAGGAAAGGGAACTGAAGCAAAGTGATAGAAGGACAGGTAAGATTAATAGGTTGGACAGGCCAGTTATGAGACTTTCACCGAATCCTATAGTGATATGGAAGATATAATTATGACGCATGGGTTAGTTATAAAGTACCTCCCCTTTCGTAGCCATAAGCATGCAGCTGTAAGGAGTAAGTGTTTTAGTTTTCAAAATCCCTATTCATGACTTCTCCTATTCTCTTCCTGACATGAGTTTTTGGCCAGTTGGGTGGTGATAGAAATACAGGACTTGTTTACCATTACAAAATACCCGTGGCAGTTCTGCAAAGAGATCTTTTAGACCACCAGACTCAGTAGTATTATCCAGCATTTATGCCCTCTTCAGTATTATCAATTACCAAGTAGCTCACTAAAGAGCAGGGGTGTGGTAGGGCTTTTTGTTATTCTGGATCGTTGATCTGCTTCCTCGTACACCACTACCTCTCTTTTTTTCCTTTGGTTTCACTGGGATCCTCAGCTATTAAGTTCTATCCTGGTTCATTCCAGTCCCACTGCAACAGATGACTAGGAATGGACATGTAAGGCACCCATCTCTGAATGCAGAACATTATTCATTAATAATATATATATAACTTATTATTATTGCTTGATGCATTCTGGATCTGTATATTATATTTCATTAAACAGTACAGCCTTCATTCATCCTTGTATCAATTCAGTCATTTATTCAATGAATATCAGATAGGACTGGGTGACATGCTGAAGATTTTTACCGTTTACTGGCTCTGTGACATTGGACATGGTTACTGACGTCACTGAACTTCAGTTGCTTCATTTTTAAAGTTTGAGCAATAGTAGTTAACATCAGGTAGTTAGAGGATTAAATGAAGTGCCAGATATAAAGCTTCTAGAGATGGGTACTGACATGTGCTCAAGAGATGGTAGCTGAAAAGAATGCTTCTTACATGTGTTTTGTAGTGTTCAGAGTGACAGTTTTCAATGCAGGAAGTGACACTGTTTGTGAAGTCTTAATATTGACACTTTAAAATTCCATCATAGGATTTAAAAAATCTAAAGAGTTGGAGTTTGTCCTCCTTCCTATATTAGAAAAAGAAGATTAAAAGGGGGAGAAAAGTAGGTTTCCTTTTACTAGATCTATTAATAGAGCAAAAAAGGATGCACTGAGATTTCTTTGGAATGTAAAATAATGGTAAGTTCATAGGTAAATGCTTAAAATAGGAAGGTGTGTGTTTTTTTCACCATAAGAAGACAGTTTGGTAGTTTTTAAAAATAGGCAAGGGTCTCGGCTTTGGGGAAAACTGGAAATATTTTCTTATTCTTACATAAGCAATCAAGAATTGTGAACTGAATTCCCATGGTTCTCTGCCTTCCTAACTGCTATCTTTGTGGGACAGGGAGGTGTTTGCCTGCCTCTCAAAGTCTGGCTCAGGATTTCTGCTAGGTATATGCTCAAAGTTGTGTTTTTCCCCACCCAATTCCTGTGCCATTTTTTGAAGTATCCAATTACTCTGTAGTATGTCAAATCTGTGAGTCTTGGCAGCATATGTACCTCTAGATGATGTCTATATTCAACCAATTTGAAGATTCTTCTGACTGGGATTTGAAGGAGGTTTGGAGTGTGTGGTCTTTGACTTGAGCATCCAGGTCCTTTGCAGGCCAGGCCTAACTTGTCCAGGTGAGGACAGATATGGAAGTGAGGAGGATGATCATGTTGTGTGGCAATTTGAGCTTCACAATAACGTCTCAGCAGATCCGAGCCTTTTACATAGAGAATGCCAGCAGTAAGAGAGCAGGTTCTTGTGATTGGGGCACATGGGCAAGAGGAAGGCCAATGTCTGGCATATTAAGCTGAAGAAGGAAGACTTCCCCAGAAACAAAGCCACTGGACATGTTCTAGGAGACCTCAAAGCACTGTAATAAGTGGAGGGTGTAGCATTTCTAGGAATTACTTAGATATTGAGTGACCTCTTCATAAGAAAGTGAATTCCCCACCACTGAGGGTACAGAAAAAGGAAAGGGAAACACTTTTCAGGGGTATTGAAGGAATTCACCCACCAGATACATCTTGAGTTTCTTAACTACAAATCTCTCCTCTTAGAGGTCCAATGATTGTTCATATTAGACCCATTGTTTACCTTATTCCCACTGAAAAGTTGTTCTTTGTTATACCAATACAGTTTTTCCTCTTTGGAATTTATGAGAAATTCTTGAAATACAGAGCATTTAGAGGTGATGGCTAATTAAATCAGTGAAATATCCCCTCTCTACTTTAAAAAAAATGACCAAAACTCTTAGGGGAATTTAACTTATTTTAGCATCATTCTGATTTCTTCTACTTTGTTAAAGAGAGGAAGATAGAAGGAGAGACAGGGAGAAAGAAGGGAAGAAAAGGAAAGTATATTCAATTTCTCAAGCAAAGGAAGAAAAAACTAATTGAATTTTAAAAATAAATGTAATATTGTGCCTGAGTTGTTACGGTCTTTTATAATGCTCATCTTCCCTTATACCTGGCTGACTTTCTTCTGTTTCTGAAACATCTCCCCCAAGAGAATAATCACACAACTGGTAGAAATCCTAATATGTCATAATTTTACCGCCCTTCCCCTCCTAGTATTCCTGCTTGGGGAGTTTGCAGAGCTCTGGTTAATTAATGTTGAACCTTTTAGGGTATCCATGAATCTTGGCAGGGGTAGTAGGGGACCAGAATTTAATTAAAGGCACAAGCTACATGGGGACTGTGGCATCTCAGATTCCAGGAGGGAGACCGTCAGTATGGAGGCTGCTGGTAGGGCATAAGCAGGGTGGCAAAATGTGCAAGGACTGAAGGAAGATGATGTCCAAAGTCCTAAACAAGGAAGAGAAAAAAAGAGAGAGAGAGAGAGAGAGAGAGAGAGTGGGATGGGAATGACCAGCTGAGTGTGTGTGTGTGTGTGTGTGTGTGTGTGTGTGTGTAGTGTGTGCGCACTAGTTTGAAGGTAGCAACCTTTTCCCCTGGTAGAAATTTGATGATGGCAGCAACACAGTCTAAACAGAGAATAATTAAAAAGCAAGGGGGTAGCTAATGAAATGAAAATAACTTTAAAAGGATGAAAAGAAATTGTTGTTAACACACCATGTGGTTAACCTATGAACCTAGCTGCTGTGGAAACATAATAACACGGAGTCAGCTCCTGCAATGCAAATAAGCCCCTTCCTGGGTAGAAACAGGGCTCTTTGGGAAAAGCTTAACTGTTCTGTCCATGGGGGCATAATTTAATTCACTGTAACAGTAATTTGACAAATGGCGCCATTGTGGTCTAAGTAAATGCTGCTGGTTTCTATTAGAAGTAAATGTGCTGCAAAACCATGCAGAAAAACATTCTTCTACTTTTCTCCCCCATCAACATAAGGACAACTTTGAGCCTGCTCATTTTTGAGAGTCCCAGCAGTGGAAAGAATGTGTGACTCACACAGAGCCCATTTCCCCAAGGGGGGCTGCTTACTAGATTAGCCCACACCAGCTTTTGAGATCTTGACTGTTCTTGTCATTTTGGTCTACCTGGTTCAAGTTGAAAGTAAAAAGAGTTTCTTCTACTTGGACTCTGAGTTAGTGGAGAGTGTGATACTGAGGTATGGTGGACATGTGTGTGCCAAATTACCTGTAATACAATATGTTGTTTGGCTCATTTCTTTGCATCGTGGAACTGGTAAACACCTTAGCCAGGTAGGGCTGAGGGCATTTTCATAGTTCTGGCTGTGTTGGGATTCCTGTTACCTTATCTCCTTATTTTGTCATCTGCTGATTCTCTTCTAAGCCATTTTGCTGGAAAACATTCCTTCCACAAATAAGGAATTTAGGCCAGAAGCCAAAGAATCTCCATCTTTGTGCTTGCAATTATTGCTCAATGTTCAAACCTTATGTTCCCAAGTCTTAACACTTACATCTCTTGCTATTGTGGTTCTTAACATACCCTTGCATAGATGTCTTTAGATCTGGGGATATTTGAATTTAAAGAAAATAATTCTCTTTTGGTACATGTCCTGCACAAACCACTGTTTTGCTGCCTCCTGCTTTAGGTTGCAGGGGTAAGAGAAGTTTTTTACACCACCCTGGCTTTTGCCAAGGAAAGAACAACCTTTGTAAAATATACTAGCAGAAGAGTTCTCCTCAAGTGTGTTGAAGTCATCTATTCACCCAGTCTTTTATTTACTGGGTTCCTGTTATGGTTCAGGAAGGGCTCTAAAGGGAACAACTCAGGCAAGGTCCTTGTCTCCATGGGTGCCATATCCTAGTGAGAAGAGGCATTGGACACTACAATTGGTGAATCGTACATCAATTGCCAATAGCAGTAAGTGCTAGAGTGGAAAGGAAGAGAACAAAGGCAGAAAGGACTTTGGTAGTGTGTCTGGAAAAGGCCCCTGGATGGGGGAGGCATCCCACTTGAAATCTGAGAGGTGACAAAGAGCCAGTGACAACAGACCTTGCAGAATGGATTTCAAGATAGAGGGGGAAGAAATCTCTGAAAGTGTAAACAAGCAGCCAGAGTGGTCAGAGCAGAGTGAGAAGGGGAGCACGAGGAGGGAAGTGGGGGCTGCCTCTGGAAGTACCTGGTTGTTCAGTGACAATAATCATTGATGATCTCACCCACTTTTTACAAAACCCCACTTCGTAATAAAAAAACAATTATACCTCTATTTTTCTTGTCTTTGCCTAAGACTTTTGTCAAATAACAATAACAGTTACAAATTTATTAGACCCATTGCATGCTCTAGTCAATCAGTATTTTATATATATTATCTAATCTTTGCTAAGAAAAAGTGGTGGAACCAAGGTTTAGAGAAATTAACCAATGTTCCAAGATTTACCAGAGCTAGTAAGTTGCAAAACCTGAGCATCCTACATAGGCTTGTTTCCAAAGCCGTACATTTACATCTAAACCACATAGCTTTTCTAGCACTGCCATTGTGTTCTATGTGTTGATGACTAAATGGATATTCTATACATACTACTTCAATATACAAAATGATCCTACGAAGTAGGTATTATTTATATCAATTTGCAAGTAGGAAAACTGAAAAAGAGAACATTCAAAGGATTTTCCTGGGACCAAACATTAGTAATTGAGAGTGTTGAGATTCAGAGTCAAGTCTATCTGAATTGAAAGTCCATTCAGCCGAACACTATACAATCTGCCTTGCAATGTCAAGGGTACCTCGATCTGGAAACCTAGGTCTGGGGTTCAGGGGCACTCACTTGATAGGAACAGACTGCAGGTACAGGATTTAAGCTAAGCTTTGTTTTACCAGTTTAATTTCATGCCTCCAGTTGGGTAAGATCTTACCCATTTCTCCTTTTCTCTATAAAATGTGGACTTCTCTATGTGCGGTTTCTGATCAGTCTGAACCCAGTATGATGACACCATCAGGTGAACCCAGAGCTCTTGTGTCGGTCCACCTTGGATCTGCTTTTTTTGTACATGCTTCACTGATTCTACTCACTTCCTGCAGGCATATTCACTCCTTGAGACACAAGGCTGTACCGCCCTCATCTATGCATCCTATGTAACGTACAGAACATACAGCTGCTAAATGTGTCACATAGAATAGGTGCTCATTAACTATTTATCAAAGTAGCTGATCTTTCAGGAAGTATGGGAAACGACACATACCTGCTATTCTATTTCTTGGATTCTAGCATTTGAGAAGATTTGTTTGGAAAGCCACAAAGGAATATTTGTAATGAGATGGATAATGAGACTGTCTTTTGAGATGGGAAAAAACACCAGCTAAAGATGGATGGCAACAGAACTGGGCTGTTTTTTACCAACTGATGTTTATTCCTCTTGTTCAATGGAAAGATAGAACCAAAAGTCTCCTCCCACTTTTCAGTGAACTAACTAGCTCTGCTTTTAGCCTCGGCTAATTGAATTTTGGCTATAGAGTGCTAGGATTCACCTGGGCCAAACCGGGCCACTCCAGAATATGGGGTATGCTCCGGAAAGCTCTGCCATCTGAACCTGAGCACCTTGTACTCTATCTAGTGTCACTTCTGATATGCTGAGAAATAAGCCACACTCAAAAAACTAAACTGAATTTAAAAAAAGATCTTAATCTGCCTCTGCTACCTGTTGTCCTAACCAAAGAATATTGTTCCACTGGATCCTTTAACAAAAAAATTATTTTTCTACATAAGTAGCTGTCATTGGGGAGAGATACAAGATAAAATGCAATCTATAGAATAAAGAGAAAATAGAGTGGTTAGCCAAAACAATCCTCCTGGCTACTCATTTTTGCGTAATGCATCCTATTATCTAACCCATGTTATCTATGGAAGAATAATAGGGGAAGACAGGTGTTAGTCCAGGACAGGAAAAATTGAGAGATTTGTACCAATAACCTCTCCAGTTTTGCATTTGACAGGTGACATATTGAAAAAGGCTCGTTTGGATACTAGAATTTGCTCCAATCCAAGTGATAATAAAAGCCTTAAAATTCATTACCATTTCAATTAAGGCGGTCCCTTTGTGATTTTTGCTACTATGCTGTTTTTGGGGAAACATGCCTGATGGGAAAGTAGGCCAGGTCCCATAAAACATGTAATTCAAAACTCACAAAAATGGCATGAAGTTGGTTTGATTGTGCCCATTTTTCAAATAAAGGAATGGAGGGGCAAAGTGGTTAAGGAAAGTGTCCATGGTCATTCAGCCAATGAGCTAGATCCCCTCCAGGTCTTTCCTGGTCTGCCTGCCTCCAACAGCTATGCTTTTTTCTATATCCTTTACTGTTAATACGTATCTTGAAGCCAAACAACCTCAAGAGCACTGGTTTCATATTAAACAGAAGAAGAGGAAAATAAGAGTTTAAAAAGAAAACAGACAAAAACATTAGCTGAGTCAGAAGACTAGTGCTTCTTGGTCAGGTGTTGATGTTGGGAACACTGAGGTTTCTCTTTTGCCTGAATCCTCGCATGAAAGGGAAGAGAAATTGATTTAAGATGAAATTATCATCCAGGAACCAAGACTGGGGATGGGGTTCACCTAGGGTATTAGTTTCTTCAGGTGCCGTAACAAAGCTTCGCAAACTGGGTAGCTGAAAACAACAGAAGTTGATTGTCTCCTAGTTCCAGAGGCTGGAAGTCCAAAATCAAGGTAGGGCCATGCTCCTCCTACAGGCTCCAGGTGGAACCTTTGCTTGCTTCATCCTAACTTCCCGTGGTGGCCTCAGTCTTCACTGTTCCTTCCTACAGCTGCATTCCTCCAATCTCTGCCTCCTTCATCACGTGGCACTCTTCCTGTGTGTCCGTCTCTTGGCACTCCCCTCTTCCTACAAGGAGACCAGTCATGTTGGATTAGGGCCCACCCTCATGACCACATTTTAACTTGATTACTTCTGCAAAGATCCTATTTCCAAATATGATCAGATTCTCTGGAACTGGGGATGGGGACTTTAGTGTATCTTTTGAGGGGACCCAATTCTAGCCTTTACACCAGGATGTAATTGTGCATCTGCAGACTCCCTGTACGATGATTCCCATGTTCACCACATGTATCTTTGCTAATAGACTGAGGTGCAAGGGGAAATCCAGGGATTTAACGTCTTTGACAGATGGCCCTAGGATTCCTTCTGCCCGTCCCATTGGTATCAGTTCCCCATCAGCTGTGGTGAGTTTTGTGTCATTCAGTGTGTGGGTTGGCCTCTGACAAAGTGACGCCTAAATTCTTGGTCTTTCAGGCACCTAACCCAGGGCAGAAAGGCAGAGACCCAGATGCCTTCTCTGAGATTATCTTTTGATTATATATACAGAGAGCAGAAATATACGGATGTGGCACTTGATCTAGAAATCAAAGTGAGTGCTCCCTGAGGCAAATGCTAACTGTTCAGATATTACTAAGTGTAAAATGCCCGGGAGCATTGCATCCATAGTCCTCTGACAGTTAGTGCCGAGGGAGACAGGAGGAGTCCACGGAGCTGATACAGACACACCCCAGGGACCTAGAGTCCTCCACCAAAGGGGCACCATTGGCCAATTTAGCAAGAGCTTTTTGGAGCTCTGGGCTGTCTTCTATCTTTAGCTGCTCAGAGAGGATGAGTGACTTGGCCAAAGTTCTTCTTGTCAGGTGGATGGCAGGGATGCAGCACGTAAGTGAGACCACAGAGCCAGCCGATTATTGCCCCTGTAAGTGGGAATTCTCTTTCTGAGGTTTTTGTTTCAGTACATGCAGTGGATGTTGTAGAAGCCACAATGGTGCCGACATTAGGAATGCTGCCAGCCAGCCTAGGTTTGGATCCTAGCTCCTCCACTTACAAGTGCTGAGATTCGGGGCAAGTTCCACTGTCTGTAAAATAGCAATAATAATAATAATAATAATAATGCCTACCCAATAGAATTGCTGTGAGGGTCAAACTCAGGTGTATTGAAAGCACTTGTGTGTTTCCTCACACAGATCAAGTACCTTTTGCATAATGAGTTAACCAGAATAAACCAGTTAAAAAAGGGTTGATGATATTATTATTATTATTATTATTATTATTATTATTATTAATTATTTTCCTTGTCTTCATAATCAGAGGGACCTGGACATACTACATTCAGGGACAGGAGCCCCAGTGCATTGTGAATACATACTCACTCCCCCTAAGCCTCTGCATGTTCAGATAGTGAAGGCAGGACAGTGAGGGTGGGCACAGGCTGAATGATACAGTCACTAAACAATGTACAGAAAGGGAACCTTACTGAAGACACCCGCAGTCGTGGTGGAAGTCCTTGATAACGCCCAAGAAGAGGATCCTTGGGCTGGCAGCAAACAAGCAGGAGACCAAGAAAGTAAGACTGACTGATCAGCTCTTCCAGGTCTGGTTGGAACCCAGACCACAGAGGCAAATGGTTAAGGTCCCTTTTCTGTAGTTCTGATGCTCTAAGGGACTGATGGGAGATACAGAACATTTACTCCTTTATTATGCATACCCATACTCTACACTCATTTTTAATTTTTCTATCAGTGTCAAGTGCCTTCTCTTGTATCATCAGTGCATTTGCCTCTGGACACATGTCTCTCACCCACTGCCTTTCTGGTCAGTGGCTTCTAACATGCCATAAGCCTGAAAAGCAGATTACTATGCTCAGGAATAAATCAGGTCCCATGCTATATCACTCTTTTGTCTGTTTACCTTGATGAGGTGGCCTATAAATAGAGGAACAATTTGAAGAGGGTTTATGAAATTCAGATTCAAGTTCTGGTTCTTTTCCTGGTTTTGTGGTCTCATTCAAATCTCTTGACTTCTTTTGATAAAATGAAAACCCATCTTACAGCTGCAGAAGCTGATATGCAAAGATACCTAACTATGAGAGAGAAAAATACGAATTCAAAATCCAGGTCTGTCTAACTCAATACCCATGTTCTTTCTGCTTGAATGGCATCTTTTGAAGTATTGAAAATGATTAGAGATACAGGTATTTGCAATATGTAAGTATTTGTGTATTTTCAAAAAATTAATCTTGACATCAAAACATACTTGGAGACCTAATTTCATTTTTCATGTACTCATCTGGGTCACCACCACTATCTAGGTTTCCTCAAGAGACCACATATTGGTGATACTTAAAGTTGCCATTGTGCAAGGTGAGTGGGCAATGGACAAGATGGCGGAGTTTGGGTTGGAGAACAGACTTCAGCACTGAACAGCAGGCAGCATTGCTGTTGGCAGACTAATGGAGAAGGTGCTGTGGCTTACCCATGCCATCATGGCAATAAATAGCATGGAACAGCTGGTGAGCTGTCAGAATGATCGGAAGGAGGGAATGTGAAATGTCTCTGCTTGGTGCATTAATCAGGAGTCGTTTGGACAGAACTGAATTGCCAGGAAAGGAGTAAGTAAGGTGGTAGCTCTCCCTTCCCTGGCCTTTCATCTCTCCCTAATGTGGTTCTGTGTCACTGGCCTCCTTCACATATACACACTCCCCCACTTGCATACTCCCTCCACCATCCCTGACCCATGCCCAGAGATATGTGCACACACACCTGAAGAGATAACAGAGCATAAAACACATTTTAAGTGCTTACAGATATTTCATCAAGACAAAATTGCAGAGACATTGGACAGGTTAGCAATTGTGACTTTTTGGAAGAGAGACCTTTTCCAGTAGTTGGAGTTGAGTTGCAATGTGGCTTTGGTTATTTCATGGAATAGTGTAAATGTGTGTCTGAATTAAACATTTTTAATTCTCCATGAGACATCGTGATTGGTGAATTCAGTGAAGGGATGAAAGGGAGAAATGAAGACAAGGAAAGGACACATAGATGGAAATAGTTTTGACCAGGGTATGAACTTATTTCTGCCATAGGAGAAGGAACAAATTGAGAACCAACCTCTTGTATCAAATTGCAAAGTATATTTCTTCTGGGAACAGTTTGGGTAACCTGAAGTAGCTGAAGTCATGAATATTTTTTTGCAGGTAGCATGGAAAAAAGCATTTTTAGCAGAGAATCAGGTGTTGTGCTTTTGGATATGACCTTGAATAGAGGCTTCTACCTTTTGGCTTCCATTTCAGATAATAAATCCTTCTCCCTCTCACTCCATCCCTTCCTCTCAGGGAAAGATGAATGAATCAGGTGCTTCAGAGACTCCCGAAGGAATGGTTGCAGTATGCAGCAATTGGACATTTAGAGTGGCACAGTTATCTGTATACAGTGTAATTCTTTGGAGTAGAAAGTGAAGCAATAATTTGTTCAATAGATGGGCCAAAAAGAAATGGAGGAAGCATTCACCAAAGGCAGGGGGTCCAAATTAATCTTACAAAACAGTGAGTTGATTTTTCCTTGGATTTTGAAGTAACTGGCAATATTTCCAGGTGTGAGATAGAATTATTTGCTTCTACTGATACCATAGGAGCATTCTGCAAATTTTATGTGGTTTTAAGTGAATAAGATGCTTCTATGTGACTTTTAGCAATTCTGTATCTAATTTTGATGTTTTCTTTTGGATTCTGGTAAAGAACATGCATATCTGTATTGGGAGTTAGTCTTTTCCTTAACTAGCAATGAGTAGTTTCCCGTTCCTAATGTCCACATTAACTTGATATTACCAAGTAACACGCACTGAACCCCTCCCTGTGAGGGGCAAGAAGCATCAGGTCATGGTGCCGCTGCTCCTTTGCTTAAGTTTTTAAAATGTGGCCTTTCTCTTTTATCCTGATTACTGGTAGAGTCTTCACAAAGTCTTTAATGTAGTACCAAAGTATTTAACTCTTGTAAGTAAAACAATCTTTGGCCTTGTTGGAAAACTGAATTTCCTGAAAAAATATGTGCTCTTCAAAAGCTTGGCTTCAATTCAAACATGGGAAGCTTCTTGGTGATTTATATTCTAGTTGATGTGGTCCATCCATTCTTAAGAGAGACCAAGTACAAACTACATTACCATGATATAGAGGAAACAGGAAAAATTCTAACCAGTGAATTTCCAACAGCAAAAACAGACTAATGAGCTCAAATGGAGAAAAGTCTTCCCAGCCCATGACATACCCAAAAGACTCTATCACTAGCTCTACGGTAAGAGAGGAGTTCTGGTAGTGGTAAGGGAAGCTGAATTTCCTTCTGTATTATCAGTGGCTGTTTAGAATGGATTGTAGTACCAAAATTTTGTAAATTCAAAGATTTAAATTAGGTGACTGAGAAGGAATATAAGTTGGCACTTTTTTCTTTAATAAAGAGTGAGAATGTTGTATGACCATTTCTTGCATTTGGGTCTCAACTTCAGAATCTTAGTACAACCAGAAAGTATTTGAGTCTTTTGTTTCCTGAAGCTGAATATATTAGTCTGCCATTGCTTAGTAATGTTGCATAATAAAACCACACTGAGATGTGGTGGCCTACAATATTAAGTATTTATTCCCATGTTCATAAGCCTGCAGGTTGAAGTTCGGCTTATCTCGTCTGGGCTTTGCAGAGTGGCTCTGTTTGAGGATGCAGGTAAGCTAAGATTGGCTCCCTGCTGGAATTAGGTTTAGGTCCACTCCATGTGTGTTTATTCTGGGATTCAGACTGAAAGGTCAATGGCTACATGGGGTGTATTCTTTTCATGATATATTTGGGAATCCAAAATATGGAAGCATATTTAAAGCCTCTGCTAGCATCATACCCACCTCCCTCCCATTGGCCAGACAGGTCTTTTTCAAAAGCTGTAGTGATGAGATGAGCAAATATTTTCTTCTCACAGTGGGAAGACACAGTAAAGCTACACAATATTCCAGGGAGCAAAAAATTAGGACAGTAATCCAATCTACCACATGAACAACTCTAGTTACCTTTTTGGTGATACTTGATGACAAGGTTTAGACTCCCAGAAGGATAGGAAACTGGAAGTCATCTAGTTTAACCTCCCTCCAAATGCAGGAATTCTTTCCACAGCATTCCTGACAGATGTGTTTTCAGTGACTTCTTGAGTTCTCTTGCAGTTTTACTATGACTTTGCAAGGAAGCCTGCTTCATTTTAGGAACATTCTAATGATAGGGAAAAAAGTCTTATTTACATTCCAAATCTGTCTTCCTATACATTCTTTCCACTTCTCAGAAGTCTGCACTCAGGAACAAAGGTGAATATATACTGCTTTCTTCATGATGACAGCTGGCACATTGCCCTCTTAAAGTCTTCTTTTCTAGTTTCTAAGTCATTCCTCAGATGACATGAAAGTATTTCCAAAAATGTCACCATTCTTGTCATGCTATTATAAACTATCATTAAAGTTGAATGATGACTATTAAAGCAGGGTACATTTTAATAGCAGGATGCTCCACCCTTTGTCTGACTCCTGCAGAGCACAGGGAGACCATTCCTATCTCCAGTAGCAACAATGTTCATGCATCAAGATTTTACATCAAAGTTTTTGTAGAGATTCTATCCCACTTCTAGATCCGATCGAGCTCCTGGTCATCTGGTATCTCCAGCTCTTCTTTCTGAATTCCATTTTGACTGAGTCACCCCAGTCCTACACATATGGAATTATTTATGTCAGTAAAATAATTTATACTTACCTTAATTCACTTTCATTGAGTTCTATTCTTTCTTTTCCCAATCTCACCATAACATTTGCTTTCGGACATTCAGTATATCTCTTTCACACACAGAACAGAACAGGTGTGCCCTTTTAGCCGTGGCTTCTCTTTCTTTATCCAACTTCATCAGTAGTTGTTAAGGACTTTCTGTGTGGCCAGCCCTGCAAGATCTGACCATCTATGTAGTGGGTCATGTGTAAAACCTTGTAACATGTAAGCATAGATTCTTTCATGTGCAAAGCCTTGAAAAACATAGATTCCCTGTTTTTCGCCATTGTAGTCTCAGAGACATCACCACAGACTTGGTCTGATGCTCTGTTGTGATTTTTACACTCTGTCCACACCTTCTTCCTGATCTTCCCATTCGGTGAATGTGCTGTCAAGGAAGTGAAACGAGTTAGGTGTGACTATACTTAGTGAGGCTCTGCTAGCTCACTGCACCTTTCTTCATTTTATAAAGCCCAGAGGTCAACAAGTGAAACGCTTAGGAAAGCCAAGAAGGTAGTAAATATTGAGATCAGAAGCTGGGTGGAAGGTCTTCTTTTGTGAACAGAAATATGTGTCCCTGGCCTAGATGACCCTTTGCCAGCTGAACAGAATCTTTCTGTCAGCCACGTTTACCGACTGTGTTATTGTTCCTCTTCTAGGTAAAGGTAATGGTCTGCCATTTGTGTCAACTCGTATCTTTCTCCATTTTGAAAATGAGGACCATATTGGTGCTTCTCCTGTCACTGATTTGGAAGGGACTATTAAAGTTCTATTTTAGTCTCAACTCAATTTAAAAATCCCCTCTGCAATGTCTCTAACAAATGTTTGTGTGAATTTTTCACATTTATCAAATTAGGGTGAACTCATACATCTTAGTACAGTTATTCCTCTTTCCCTTCAGTCTCAGACAAAAAAATTGGCTGGTACCCTTTCCACAGCTGACTCTACTTGTGCCCTTGGCCTCATGCCCTTTTGGGATCTCATGCCATCTGGTACCTCATCTCCATTCTATCTGTTGTATTTCTCCTCCTCTACCTCTTTCCCATATGCTCACAACATGTTCAAATATACCTAAAATGTATTTGTCATTTCCCTTAATGGCTTCCCAGTGCCAACTGAAGACAACCAAAAATTTATATTCTTTAATACAACATTCAAGGACTAACATGATGTGGCCTAAACCTATCTTTTTATCCAGAAAAGGAAAGATATTCCTTTTCTGTGTATACATTAGTTGTGGCAAAACTCATCTGCTGATCAGACTTCATGTTTATCTTAATCTATCCCTTTGACCATGTTAGGCTTGTTGTGCTAAATGCTGTTTCACAATGTTTTTTCCATGTTCCATTTGTTGAACTTCTAGATGTCCTTTACAACCCAGCCTGTGAGTCACCACTTTCATGAAGTCTTCCCTGCTCTCCTTAGTATAATAACCATTTCACAGAAATCCTGTTGGATTTTGTGTGTTATTGCCTTCACCAGTTTCTATTTTTTAATATTTTTTGTCCGTATCTTATCTCATTTACTTGTTGAAAACTTATACTCTGTTCTACCCATCTTTATATCTTTAGGATCAAGTACAATTCTTTCTGCATTATATGTGCTCAATAAATACTTATTGGTTGATGTGATAATTAATTCTGAGATTCATTAATAATGATCAGTCTAAGTGTTTTTCCAAATCACACTCAACTACCTAATGTTGGGGCAACCACCCTTGAGATTTATATGAACCCAATCCTCCACCTGTTAAACAAAAGAAAATAGCCTTAATTTTCCATCTGGTGTGTTACAGATACTGGATTAGGTTTCTTTCTTAAAAATTACACATTCCTTTTTTATCTCCACAAAAATCCTGTTTTGCAGCTTTTGGGGTTGTTGTTTAGATGAAGAAACAGAGTCTTTAAAGAGTTAAATAAATGATTACTTATTTAAAACTGGAAAACCAGATCTGTACTGGGAAGCCTCCTGGGAAAACAAGGCTTTTGGGTGCATGTGACGGGAGAACAGAGAATTGGATAAAGAGATGCCTGGGTTGTTCTCCATGCTACTTTTACTCATTGTGTGACTTAGGAATGTTTGTGAGGCTTTTCTCTTTGTAAAAGTGAGAGTCATATACAACTGTGCAAAATATGTGTCTTCTTACTTACCTCCCTCCAAGAGATTAATGAGATGATTTTCAAGGAACACTTTGATTTTCTATGATAAAAGAAATAGAAAAGTATGAAGCGAAGCATCTCCTGCTTCTATTGAAGGTTTTAAAGAGAGTGAAAACAGCCTTTTAAAAGTTATCAGAGTAAAAGCTAGAAAGAGAAACAGCCATGTCCATTTAAAATCAAATCAACAATTAATATAGAGCACCTAATGATCTTTTGATACAGGTATTGTGCATTATAATTTTCCAGGCACTTGACATATATTATCTCAGTTGGTTCTCATTGCTACCCTTTATAGTACATTGGCTGAATATTTTTATTACCATTTTTAGCATAAGAGAGCTAATATTCAGAGAGGCTAAATGACTTGTTCCATGTTACTTGACTCATATGAAACAGTCCAGGGGTAAAGCCAGTTTTCCTGATATTCCAAAGCCAAGTTTAGGAATCTTGCATCTGTGTGGTTCTGTTACATAGCATCCAAATTGGACCATCTGCATTCTGTCCTCATACAGGATTGAATTTAAATCCTACTTCCATTATAAAAACCTTCACATATCACTCTAACCTAAAGCCAGTCTCCTTCCATATTTTTTGTCATCCTTAAGAACTTCACAAAAGATCTGTTAAAGTTCCTGTGAAAATCCACAGCTCCCCTTATTCAGGTAGTCCCTGAAGAGGTAGGTTCCCTGTACCCTTTTCTTCCTTAGAATAGGCCCTTGGAATTCAGTCCAATTTCCATTCTTTATGATAGCTGACACCATCCGTCATCCCATCTTTGGGACTGAGCATCAGCACAAGAAGTACTGGGAAAATAGAAATGGTTCTGTTCATTTTGGAATCAGCCCCCAGCACAGTATCTTGTACACACTAAGTACTCGATACGTACTTGATGAATGAACAGCTAGACCAATCAGTGATTTTGGATGGGTAGAAGGCTCCGAAAGTTTGGTAAGAATACTGGGAAAAAAGGCTGGCACTGGATAACGGAGGAGCTGGAATACCAAACTGAAGACTTTGTAGTTTGCCCAACTGACAACGATGGAATTACTGGAGCCAAGAAATAGTTTTTCTGAATTTTCTACATCTAGGGAAGATTCCACTTTAGAATTCAGTGAACTCCTTGCTTTTGTTCCCCTTGTCTTTTCAACTCCACTGGGACCTCCTCCCACCAGTGCCACTTTGCTGGAGACTTGCAATATGTAAGACAGGCAGAAAAACCCAAGTGAATTGAGGAAGCCTGTTAAAAGCTCTGATTTCTCTGATGTCTCAGTTTGTTAACTAAATTGTAGGCTGTATCGCTTGGCCAGAGACAGCTGACAGGCAACTCTGTCTGAACAAGTAACATCTCCAAAATGACACGTGCACTTTAGTTTCATTAGAGGCAGTAGGTATCATTATTGCCTGGGCCATCACAGTAAATATGGTGATTATATGCATCCCTTGGGACTTGGGGTTGACAGCAGAGTTGGGATGCACCAAAGAGTCTTGGCTGGTGTGTTGACAGAAATGACAGCAAAGATCTCTGGCCCCCTTAGGAAAGAGGCATAAGTTCATGATATAAAGAAAGTTCCACAGGCCTGCAGGAATCTTACCAATTAGTATTATCATTTCTTTGCTTATAAGTCATATTTAACATTCTTCTAATATATTTTCTGGCACCCCAGTGTCCAAAACTTTGAGATGTCAGCTGCATGTGGCCAGGGATTTCAGCAATCAGCAGTACTGGGGATAGTTATTAACTGGTTAGTCAGAGGCAGGCTATGAGATGAAAATTTCAAGATCCCAAACATATACAAACCTCTAAATAACAAGACCTCATTAGATGTCTGAGGGTTTGCTCTCTAACCTTTAATTCTTAGTCCATCTTAGTATTGATAGATTTGCCTAGAGAGGGTTTATATGGGCATCTATGTTAGAAAAGGGATGGCTCCCCCATCTATACTATCCTATGATGCAACTGCTGCTCTCTGGAAAGAAAATATTGGGATCACACTTCTTGTGCCTTCTTTCCAACCCCTTCTCTAGTTGGTGGGACTGGACGAAGGGTCTACACATGCCTGGTGAGACCCTTCCTTCTCTTCTTCCTGTTGAGAGGGCTCTTCTCCCTGTGCTGAGTATACACAAGCCCAGGCCAGTTTTATCTTTGCAGGGGACAATGCAGAAGGGAACAGGGCTAGAAATGTGAATAGGAAACCTGATTTGTGACCAGGTCTGAGTTTCAATCCAGATCCATTCCCTCATTCAGCTCCACATGCAGTAAGTTTGCTGGCCCTTTAGCCTGTGCCTATTTCTCAATTGGCTTGGAATTCAGGATGGAGGGCTGTGATGTATTGCCCACTTAAACCTCAACATGGTAGAGTAGCAATTCTGTTTTTCTAGCTGCTATATTGCAATGAACATTTTTGATTTATTTGGCACATGTAGTATATAACTAAAAATTTTTTTTTCAACATCACGGTCTGCTCAAAATTAAATGGTAGTTCTAGAGCTGTGGCCTATATTAAATTTTCTTGACGGTTATAGCCATGTGGATATATTAACTCACAGAACTAAAAGTGTGTTTGCATAAAATTTATATGCACCTTTCTATACCGAATGGTCTGCTCTTATGCAACTTTCAGTAATGCATTTTATTAGCTCTTATGCAACTTTCAGTAATGCATTTTATTATTATCTTTGTTGGCATTTATTAATCCTATTGTTTATTGGCTGAGGGTACACTTTCTGTTGGTGTGCCTCTGAATCTAGGTGATGGTAGCTACCACTCTTCAGAGTTCAGAACAAAGTCTGCTGTGTTTAAATTGGACCTTCTTATGAGGCTGCCTAACAGTGATGGATTTTGTTGTTGAGCTTCAGTCCATGAAAAGTGCATTAAAACATTGAGCTGAGCCATCTCTCTGAAGCAGTTGGTTACAGTTTGGCAGGCACTTTATGTGTGTGTGATTTTATGATCGAGTCTGCTTAATTCATCCCAACCCTTCAAAGGAGGGAACAACAATTCCTTGTGTACCTTCTATTACATGTTAAGTGTCCACTTATATTGGTTTATCCTTGTAACAAACTTTTGTGGTAGGTAGTATTTTCTCATTATTAAAGATGAGAAAATTCTGGCTTACAGAGTCTAAATAATTTGGTCAAGAACACACAGTAAATGATGGAGTCAAGATTCAAAGCTAGACCTATCTTTCTCAAAAGCCTGTGATTATTTTAGAATATGAGGGCCTAAAAACAGAAAAGTCTGCAAGGAACAGGACGATGATATAAGTGATTAAAATGGAATGGGGTATAAGAAAAAATATGCTACTTTTATTTTTCTTGAATCCTATAGCCCTTGATCTATCTATCACTGAAGTTCAGAGAAGTTGCTTTATATGGTGAAAAAAGTCTTTCCCTTTCCTCTTTACCTTATTATGAAAAAAAAAAAAGCTTGGAAAACTGATGATAAATGGCAACTGACACTAAGACTTTGTATCTGATAGACAGTAGGGAGTGATGGAGACTGTGGCAAATTGGAAACCCTGTATCTTTCCCCTCCAGTCAGCTCAGGCCTTTAATTGTATTTTTGAAATGTTATCCCAGTCTTGCTAAATCTTCCCAATTTCAAAACGAACTTAGAAACCAACGCACATTTTAAATGATGCTATAAGTAGCTCCCTTTAAAAAAATAACATAATATGTATCTGTGGGCCTGATCCAGTTTATAGGTTCTGAATTTATAACTTCTGTGTTATATAATTCAGCTAATTAGTATCTCCTGGAGAAAAGTAATCAATAGACAAAAATCAAACCAAAACAGTTTTCATTCCTTTCCTAAGAAATATGTGCCCCATATTCAGTACCATTTTATGCTCTGTTGCTCTGGGGAGCTGCAAGAACCCTGTTCCTCTCTCTGTCCTTCACCAGAGTGGAGATGAGACCTGTGTGTCATGGACACTTGGGTTTCAGATGCCCTGAGCACTTGTTTGCATGCATTCCCTGGACAGACCTGGCTGTGGGGTAAGCAGAGGGGGTGTGGTTCATCAGCAGTCCTCCTTTAGCAGTTAAATCCAAACACAGTCTGCTGTCTACTAAGGAGGGTATCTCTGCTTGTAGCTGGCTTTCTAAGCGGATTGACCCTAGGTATTTGCCTGCAGAATGCTTCTAAAGTCAGTGTAAAGGAGAGTGCCAGGAAAATACGTCTATGTTGGAGGGTTTGGGAGCATTTAGCTGTATCTTTCAGATGAGGCTTGGTGGGTAGTGTCAGTCCCATCATCTGATTCCTTGGCGGTCCCCTCCTTCCCTCTCCTTTAAGTGTTCATTTTCCTCTGACCTTAATCACTGCTTTCAGTGACCCAAAGTATCAGTGAGCATGGATATGACTAGTTAGCAACAGTAAGGTATCCACTAACTGCTGAAACATGGGTGTTCTAGCATCGCTTGCATGATGTTTTCCTGATCACCTCTGGGCCAGGATGAGGTGTGAATACAACACAAACCACCGCCCTTCTAAACAGCTAAAGCTCTTATGCTGGAAGAGAGATGTCCAAAGCAGAGAACAAGGGAGTGGAAGTAGGTATACTTGGGAAAGAAAGGATTTTATTTACATTTATTTTCAATCTTTAGTTTCCTAAAGCCCATAAATATAATGGTGCCATCATCAAGGAACACTTGCCAGGGGGTGTGGGGAGGATCCTTTGGGTAAGAGAGGAAATATTCCTCTAGATTTAATCTGTTTATGAACCTTAAAAATGCTTTCTCACCACTGTGTTGTATATTTGAAACCAACATAAGATTGTATATCAACAAGACTTCAGTTTAAAAAAATGCTTTCTCTTTGTATAATATTGAGCCCTGAAAGTCTACCTTAACATTCAGGGGTTTCTAAGCACAAGTTTCTGAAGTTTTAGAAAGCAGACTAGTTGGTTGATATTCTAAAATGTTTTTATGCCAAAAGTATTTTCTATTTTTTCCTTTCATAGGGTGAATTTCATTTTCATTCCAACAGTTTCAACTTTCTAGATTTTCCCCAATCCATAGTTGGCCTGACCACAGCCACAAAAGATAGCATCTTCTGTCCTGAAGGGCACATAATAAATCCACTGCATCCAGTCACTTGGGCAGTTTGTCAAGGACTAGCTATAGATGTTTATTTGGAAATATTATATAGGAATGTTCTTTTTTCTTCTGTATTGATTTAGGGAACTCTGAGCTTGTTTCTATTTGTCCTTTGTCCCCATTTCTTTTGTATTGATACATAGTTGATCTTTGAACAACACATGTTTGAATTGCATCTACCTGTACAAGGATTTTTTTTCATTAAAATGTTAGAAAAATTGTTGGAGATTTGCAACAATTTTTAAAATCATTTGTTTTCTTTAGATCTATTTTGAGACTATGGTATACATATAACATGCAAAGTATGTGTTCATCAACTATTTGTGTTATCAGTGGGATTCTGGTCAACAGTAGGTTATTAGTAGTTTTGGGGGAGTCAAAAGTTATATGCAGATTCTCAACTGTGTTGGGGCTGCAGGTTGGCATCACTATTCCTGTGTTGTTCAGGGGTCAAGTGTATTTTTTTTCAGTGTCCCATATTTTTTAAATTGGCTAAGTCACAAACATCTCTCTTTTACCTTCATTGTCACCCAGCAAGTTCAGTGATACTGTCCCTATCTTATGTATGAGGAAACTACACACAGTGTAATTGTGACTTGTCCCAGAACCTGCATTCAGTGAACAATTAAAACTTAGATCCGTGTCTTCTGACCACAGTGCTGCTGCCCTTTCCACAATACCAGACTGGAGTTGACACTCTTGAGGGTTGTATAAGGCCAAATATGTTTTTCAGTTCTGTTGGACCTAACAAAGTGCCAATCCAGAGTGTATGATCAGTAGATACTTAACTATAAAACTTCTATCACTTGACTTGGACTTATGCAACACTGATTTAGAGAAACCAGTTCATTGTCTAAAAAATATAATTGTGTAAAAATCCTCAGTTTGTTAAGTCCAGTGCAAATTGAAAATAGTTGGTGGCTGTGGTATAGCCTAATCAGAGGTGGCCCTAAGAGACTGTGATGAAGGAATGGACTCCCAGGGGCAGAGCTTGAACACTGCACTGACCAGCAGTCACCACACAGAAGAGTATAGGAGAAGGCAGGGAAATGAAAATGACTTTCTCTGGAAGTCTAGCATCTTGGATATTTCAAGGGGTAAAATGATATTTAGTGGGAACCAAGTGATTCAAGGAAGTGGTGCTAGGATGGAGTACTGTCCTCCTCTAGGGCTTCAGTTTGGGTCTAAACTTCAGTTTAGCCCAAATAAAGAAGCAAGGGATACTGAAGGTCTTGGTAATGGATCACAGAATCTGTCACCTCCAGATCTACCAAGCAAGGTCTTCTTGGTCTGCATAAACTTGTTGTAATTTACCTTAAAGACTTGAGTAGACAAAGTAAAACACATCATTGGCCATGGTCCCCTGAGATGCCATCACTGTCCATACTTTTTCAAATCATTCTCCCAAAGTAAAATCATAGCAAAAAATCAAAAAGCTGTAAATGAAACATGGACAGAGATGTCACACTCTGCACTGAAATGTTGCTTTCTGAGAAATGCAAAGAGGCTTCCACCATTATGTCAGGTGCTCATCTGAACATGTATTGAAGGAATACATATAAAATAAAAATGCATTTTACTCTAACGAGGCTTGTGATCTAATCAGGGGAAAACCCTTCCATTGAAACAAATATTGAAATGAATCAACCCAAACAATTTTATTGTTTAATAGATACTGGGGAGGGTGTAGGATAATTGAAGATAGACCTAATTAATCAAAGAGACCTCTGGGAAAGCATGCATCTAGAATTGTACTATTCAGCTCTATACATCTACACAGACTGGCTAGGAAGGCTGAACTCTCTGTCACAGAGCTCTCTCCTTCATGTGGGAAAGGATACCTGATTCAGTCTTGGCCAGATCCAGGCCTAGGAGATCTGCCCTATCTTTGGGTCATTACTGGATCAGGGATCCCCAGTGATCAACCAGGTCTATCCCTGGAGCTCATGGAATATCTTGATGTTTAATTCACTCAGTTTGTTCTGAGTCATGTTGGTGACACACATTCCTGAGAGGCTTCCTGTGGAAGTGAAGGACCAAAGTTTGCACCGACTGTCTATGGGTTATCCAAGGGCTGGATTAGAACTTAACCACAGATGCCTTTTTGATGGACACAATGGCTCCTAGATTCTCCCAAAGCATCATCACTTTACTTAAAAAGCAAAGGATGGGGTCAGAGAAACTAGCTTTGGGGTATGTTCAGCTTTAAGGTCCTGTTTTGGTGTGTGCACACACTTAGGTAGGCATACATACACGCCACGTTTTATTTCTCTAGCACTGTGCTCCTTAGCCTTTTGGATGAAATCACCTAGTGTCTATATCAATGAATAAAATTGTAGCACACCCATAAAGAAGGGAGAAGAAGTAATGTGCCCTTGAATGCTGTCATAGAAATACTTATGAATGGCTATATTAAACTCCTTGGATAATTTGTGTCTCTGCAGCTGTGGCTGGCTCCCAAATGGCTCACAGTGTATGCCAGCTCACGGAGGAGTGATGACTTCCTAGTTTCTCAGGAGTATTTCCCCCATTAGGCTGAAACTTACTCACTTTACATTTTGGTTGGGATACTAAATCCAAGTAATTAAAAGAAGAAGATGTGTTTTCTAATTATTGTATCAAAAGAGCATACAGCTTTGAAATAGTTCTCAATGCTGGTATATTGGACACTTTTCCAAAGGCATGAGTCAGCTCCCTGTGACACATCTCAAGTCTCCCATTTGGGTGTCTTTTGCTCATGTCACCTGGGATCCAGGGAAAGTGTGCTTTTCATATTTGTACTTGGATGTCCAGATTACTCTCCCCTCTAGTGGCTTTGACACCAGCATGGAGGCCAGCAGGCCTGCCTTCTAATGTGCTGCAGCTGTGTAAATTCACTTGCTTTTCCTCTGTTGCTTTTATTATGGTGGTTGAGGGTAGATCAGAATCAAACTTTTGAATTAGAAATGCTGATACGATCCAGGAGAGAATGTTACAGAGGTGATAGCTGACAAAAAGGAGGACCATAAAATTTCACCTAGCTGCAACACTATCTCCAGGATGCACACACACCAGTGTCCCTGTGTGTAGACAGGCACTGCTGATATATTAGAGGCTGCTGGCCATTTTGTTTACGATAACTAGGAAAGGAAAAATGAGCCCCTATTTCAGTGTGTTCATCCCAAGATGATGACACAGTAGATTCTCCTTGCAGGTAAACCAAGAGAGCTCAGTTAATCACCATTTATCACTCAAGGGGCTCAGGTGTCTTGCAGATTCATTGGAGCCCTAGAGACTGAGATATTCATTGTGTTGCAAAGCTATTCTCTTCTCTCATTCCATCTAATGTAATAAACTGAAGTCCAGGCTTCAGATGCAAGTATGCTGGCTTTTCGAGTCCCAAGCCTTTAACATGTGTATGATTCACCTCACAGAACTAGATAAATTTTCAAAAAGAAATGTCATATCATTATAATTTTAATAACTTTACAACTTTGTTCCATCTCCTCCATTAACAGACTATTCCTAGCTACCATCATCTTTTGCCAGAAGCCTCTAATTTATTTCTCAGTATCCGCAGCTGCCGATTTTCAAACAGTGTGAATGTTGAATTGATTTTAGTACCTAACCCACCCTTAATGGATCTGAGATAGATTAGTTCATGCCTCAATCGAGTCCATTCTTCTATTATTTGTCTTATTAGAAGTATGCTCGATTTGCAGGTAATAGTTGAATGAGCAGGTTTAGGCTCCCTGTTTGACCCTCCCACTCATATCTGAGTTATTCTGACCACATAAACATACACTATTTGTCATTAACTTTAAAAAAAAATCATGGCTAGCCTTAGGTTGTACAAGATTCCACAAGAAGGGTAAGCAGACTTTTTCTGGAAAGGGCCAGAGAGTAAATGTTTTAGTTTTGTAGGCCATATACTGTTGCAACTACCCAACTTGCTGTTACAGTGCAAAAGCAGCCAGACAATATATAAATGAGTGAGGATAGCTCTGTCTCAATAAAATTTGATTTACCTAAACAGGCAACAGCCAGTTTTGGCCCACAGTTTGCTGATTACTATGTCAGGCCAATCTGCCTCCTACAACTTTTGCGTACCCATTCTCCCAAGCCATGATAAAAAAAAAACCGCAATAATCTACATCATACTTTCTGATAATCCCAAGTACTAAATCTCTTGGTGCTGAAATGTACATACTAAGCTTTTTTCCAGCTACAAAATGGTGTAGAGTTTAGACTGAGAATTCATCCATGGGAGTGACTGAAAGTGCCTTACTTATTTAATCAAGAATCCATGGTTGATGTTTATTGTTCGCATAGGTCCGTTCACCTTGAAGTCGTAATGTTAACTCAGTCTGTCACTTGAAGGATAGGTAAATAGTAAAGCACTTTGGAGACTAACTGAAAGTCTTCTTACAATACAGAATAGGTCCTGAGGGGTTACTGGCTGTTTACTGGTCTCCCTTCCACAGAGGAGCTACTGCTCATCCTTGGACTGGGATATCCAGTTCTAGGAGAGGGAGTTTTTTCTTTGCAGCCCACTCATAACTGATCATACATCTTTGTGGAAACCGACTAAAATTACTTAATCTGCAGGGAAGGGTCAAGGGACTCAACTGGAGTTGGGACTATCAGCTACTGTCATGGTGCCAGGGGAGATGAACTAGAGATTTTTCTTAGAGGCTAGCAGCAATGAGTTAAAAGAGAATGGGGTTACCAAGACCAGATAGGGACAGTAACATAGGATATGTATTCTGGACTTGCCACTCTCTGGCCATGTGAATTTGTATTTCCAAGTTTGCATCTGTAAAATGGGCACTTGAGTACAACATAGAATAGATGGAGAATCAGATTATCCATAGGTGCTCATTGTTTACTCTCTGCTCTGAGGGCTAGAACACAATGTCAAACCAAATATGTAAAAATGCATACAGCACGCATTTGTGTACTTGGGTGTACTGTGTAAGTGAGCATTGTGTGTGTTGTATGCATGCATGCATACATCGCAGAAGGAGTCTTGTGAGGAATACATCAGACCATATGTATAAATGCTCGCAGAACAGTTCCTGTCATGCAATGCATGCCTCCTGGACACTGGTTGACTAATGAAAGTTTTGTACTCCCTAATGTAGTCTCTTAATGACACTGTTGATATTATAGGCCAGAGATTTCTTTGTTATGTATGGTTGGATATTTAGCAGCTTTCCTTGCCTTTACTCATGAGATGCCCATGCCACTAGCCCCACACCCCCATTTATGACAACCAAAAATTTCTCCGGACGTTGCCAAATGTCCCTGCACACAGAGTCACCCCCAGCCAAAACTGCCACCCTAGTCAAACCCAGACATCAATGTAAGCAGTTCCCAGACCTTAGCAGCAACTGAATCACCTTGAAAGCTTGTGGAAACCCAGACTTCTAGGCCCCATCCCACATTTCTGACTCTGAAGGTCTGGTGTTAGGACCAAGAATATGCATCTGTAACAAGTTCCTAGGCCATGCTGCTTCTGCTGGTCCTAGGACCACATTTTCTAAGTGTGTAGATAAGATGCTCTGGAGGAATGATAGATGATTTCAAATGCTCCCTAATTCTGAGGATTATAACCTTACTGTAAGCACAGTGCCTAATGCCTCTTTATTAAGGCCATTGGGTGGTTCCTCTCAGGTGCAGTAGAGATTTGGGGGAAAGGCAAGGCGTGTATGGGAGATGTCCAGTCTGTACTGGGCCTCAGTCAACGCTGCCCCGCCAGCTGGTATCTGAATCCTGCCGGGAGGCTGCTCTAGGTCTTGGCACAACACAGAGGCTCCTATGGAAATGAAGTTTAATTTTTGCTTTGTAGTCAGACTTAACGACCAAACAAAGCAAAGTGACATTGGGTATGAAGTGAATGTTCAGAATTTGCAGGACATGACTCAGAATTCCAGTGTGTGACCAGCGACCCTTAGAGCTGTGGCTCTGCCTTGCAGTTCATTCACTGCACCAGCTGGCTCGTCCTCCCTTGGTTCTTTCCCTTCAGGTCAGAGTTCCTGCTGTCCTGAGCTGTCATCTGTGCACTCTCCCTTCTTTTTTTCTTAGTTTGGAGTAGAGATGGGGCTGTCTTGAGCTATTTATCAGTCTTATCTCTCTTGGCCCTCTGTTAGTATTTCAGTCTGCGGATCTAATCCACTTTAATTGATTGACCTCATGCAACCAGACATCAGCGAAACAACAGGAGAAGCATAGCTGCAAACAGCAGGAGAGATAGATGCAATTTTGCAGGGAAGGTGCAAAGGTCATTGAGATCTGTGCAGATTTAGGAAAATAGAATTTGTTTCCAAGCCATTTAATGTGAATTTTCTAAGGACAATGTATACAGATTCCAGAGTGGATGATCTTGAATGAGAGGCAGTCATTCTAACCCGAGCAGCACCCTGTAGGGTGCGTGCAAAAGCCTCCAAACTCATCCATGATCTGTCCTTCTATTTCCCACCCAGCAACCCCTGCTGTCTTCACTCTAATCACCATCTTCACCCTCTCTACCAACATCAGTTTTGTATCATCCTGTGTAGAGCACTTCAGAATTTGCCAAGATTTTATCATTTCTCTTAAAGACTATACAACACAGCTATTATTATTATTGTTGTCTTTGTATTGTCCTCATTTTTCATACAGATAGTTGAGGGACCTGCTCAAGATCACCTGGACAAGATGTGGAGCCATGACTGGGCTCAGGTCTTCCGAGTCTAAGGTTTAAAAGCTTCTGGAACCCAGAGAAGTCATGTTCTTCTCCTCTTCCCTTCCCGTTCAAGCCACACCTAACTTCCTCCAGGGAGGGAACCAGGCTATTGTCATGGGGTGACAGTGAAAGTCCAAACTGTTTCCACATCCCGTGACTTGGAGGCCTGTCAGTTTGGGTGATTCCTGGTGGGCATATTCTCTTAGACTCTCTGAGGGAGGAACCTGGTCTCTTACATCTCGCAGACCCTTTAGCAGTACATGGCTGTGCACACAGGAAGTTCACACTCACTGCTGATGAGCAAACAATTGTCCTGGGTTTAGAACAGGAGATCAGAACATTGAATGAACTAATGATCTGACTGAAACACACTAACAAGGGAAAGAGCCCATTCTGTGTTCTATTAAACAGTGTTTATCCTTGTTTTAACATCAATAAAATTCTCCCTCAGCCAAAATTATCTGATAAATCAAGTACAATTGTCCATCATCTTTCTGTATTTAACTAATTGCATATATAAAACACAATGAGACTATTTTGCTTAAGATTTATTGAAAAAAACCTGAATATAGATGACCAATTTGCTACATTATCCTCAACTGTTCAAATTCTGTTTAGCCTCTCACAGCACAAAAACTTATTAACACACTTTTTTTTTCTACCACAGCCACCATTCTGATTCATTATCCATTCATTCACTTATCCATTTAACCAACATCTACCGAGTACCTGTTAACATTGCTGCATTTGACAGACCCACAGTTAGGTTAGGCAGGTTAGGCAAATATAAAGTATATACTATGTAATATGTATACCATCTTCTATAAATAACTGAATCACAACATGTAATACATATGACTGAAATGTAATGTGGTGGCAAATCTATAAGTTAAATATGTCTCCTATTAGTTATGTGAATTCCCAATTCTCTGAATCTCCATCTTTTTAACCTTTAAAGTCTTGTGATTTTAAATTGTGGTAATTGAGGGTAATTGTGAGCATTCGAGAATTCTTCCATTAGAATGTATTTGCCAAGTACTTACTCTGTCCATCCAGGTTTTGCTGCAGTAGCAAGCAGCTTCAGGTACTTGGTAGCATAAAGTAACCAAGCTTTGTTTCTCAGTCATGTCCCATGTCCCTTGCAATTTGACCTGTTGCCATCCTCACTCAATGACTGAGGCTCACTAAGAAGCCACCAGGAGTTTGCTGGGTGCAGTGGTGGGCAGCAGAGGGAGAACTCTGATGGGTCTCACATCCAATTAAATGGATGGCTCAGGAGTGATACCCAATTTATTGGTTAGCACTGGTCTCCTGACCTATTTATCTCAAGGGGACCTAGAAGTTCTCTCTTACCATAAGCCTGTAATGGGTGAGAACTAGAAAAATGTGGTGGTGGTGCTACACTGATTATTCACCATGACCCAGACTTTGAAATGCGTCTGGTGGGTTGGGGGCGGGGGAGGAAATCACACGTGTTCTCCATTTTATTGGTGAGCACTGGACTCACAAATCTGGGGGGAGCCTAGAAGCTGAGATGCTGCGAACTGCTTCCTCTGCACATCTTCCTGGAATACATCTGCGAGTCCCAGTTCTGTTTCTGTCAGTTGCGATTTTCTGAAATAGTGGATGGTGCCTTCTGCCTCCCCTGGGGCACTCTGGAATGAATGAAGAGATCTCCTTCAGGAAGATCTTTATTCCTGAGGATTTTTCCCTCCCTTGTGCACTTCTGCTTCTGAAATCTGACCCTGGTGGTATGTTTTGGGTCGCCTCCACAGCAATAGTTGTAATGTGGCTGATGGAGAATCAGATAGCTGGAAGTGAACTAATTCGAGGAACCAGTTGGACTCAAAAGTAGTCATTATTGATGAAAAATGACTTACTGGCTATTTAAAGACAGCTGTTCCTGTGCTGTTCCTATTTTCTGAATATTCTTGAGGATTCCTTGGTAATGTCTTCTGATTTACACCTTGTCTTTGCTTTTAATATCAAGGTAGAACATAGATTGAAGTAATTGCCTTGCTAGCAGCTTTAACGTTGATAGGTGAGGAGTCATTTAAATTTATAGTGACCTTGTTTTTGCAGATACACTTTGCTTGTCTTGGAGAAGCTTTTAACGGGCACCCAAGAACGTGGAGAGAGAACAGCTACCAAATTGTAACAGGAAATCAGCCGTGCACGTGCTGTTTTTAAATGTTTTGTTTACTAAAATTTACATTTATTCCCACAATATTTCTTGATGACCATGTCACCAAACCAACCAGTCCTTAGCCTGTGCCACTAATTTCAACTATACCAATGACGGGGAAGAAAAGGAACAGAAGACTGGCATTTATGGAGGTCCCAAAGTAAGCATAGCCACATGCCAGGTGTTTCACACGTGTTCTAAAATCTTCACAACAAGCTTGAGAGGTGAAAGTTTGCCTTTGCCCTCCTCCGTAGATCTTTTTATAGAGGGTAAATCATAAGTTATATGCCCAAGGTCATACAGCTTTCGGAACCAGCAGTGCCATTTGAATCATGCAATGCTAAAACCCATATTTATCCTATTGAACCAATTAATGTTTCCAGTAATCACAGTGTTAGATATGGTTGGTGATTGTATAGTTTCTTCTCCTGGTCTCATTTATACCTTATATTTGTATACAATATTGTCATATCGATAATATAATCATATAATTTCAGCCTTCTAACAGCCCTATGAAGTATGTTAAGCTGGAATCCTGTCCCCATAATAGAGTATTAAGAAATGGGCTCAGAAAAATTAAGTGATTTTCCCAAGGTCAGTCAGGGCTGACTCCAAAGCCGATGATTGTATCCCTCATATCTTCTCTTCTGTGGACTTGTGAGCCAGCAGAGTTAATTTTCATAACAGCCGAGAGTGATGGATTCAGGCTTGGGCAACTCTATGGGTGTTTGCCACAAGGCTTATAATGAACTGAGACAAAGCAGTTAGCCACAGATTATAATGCCACTGTGGTCCCATGACAAATGACAAGGAGGTTTCAGTAATGAAATCTTATTACTGCAAGTGAAGAGACCACATCTGAGGTTTAGCACAGTCACATTTACCACTGCGGGAGACACGATGAAACATCTGCGTAAGGGTCTCCACTGACATCGGCAGTGTGCTAGCAGGATTAAGATCCCTCTAAAACAGTGATTGCCATGGCAAATGTGTGGCTCCTCAGATAAGGACCAAATATTTATTCTGGCAGAGATTAAATCTTTTCTTTTTCTGAATCTATTATAGATCTTGCAGAAAATCTGCCCAGGGATTTATCTCACTGATCAGCCAGCTCACTGAGCCAGAACTGTGCTTTGCCACTGCTGTTGTCGAAAAGCTCTAGAATGCTGGTTTAAAGGTCTCCCTCTCCCTGCAGAACTGTTCTCCATCTGTGATTAATTAGTGACTCAAAGGTGAATTGAATCACCTACCATCCTTTGCACACATCCAGGTCTTATATAGTGGTTTCTCATTGAAGAACAGGGATGCAATAAACAGCTTACATTTGTGGGGTGGCATAGGAGTCTGCAGTCATGGTTTCTTAAGTCCTCTAGTCCCCTCAATCTGCTAAACAGGTTATGACTCGATATTATAGCCTTACTTATTTAGAATGGAGGGTGGTTGGGTACCAGCATATATATATATATATATATATATATATACACACACACCCTTAGAAATGGATGCCAACTCTTAAGAAAGCAGAAAGTCATATTGTCATTTCTGAATTCCTGAAAATTTAAGGAAAAAAGGAAAAATCATATTATTAATTATGGGCATAAAAGATTCAAAAGAACCTATCACTGGGTTCATTTTTCTATGCATGTTTTAATGGTAGGTACTTTTTTAGTGCTGGAGGTGTAGACATGGAAAAAAATCCTGAGAACATAGGGTCACAATAAACAGAGATTTAAGAAATCATCCATACACTTAGTCACCATTTTGGGAGACACCTGAATAACTTTTCCCAGAAAACAGAACATGAGAATTGCAGACATCATTTTACATTGCGTACTATGCTATCAGGGTACACAGGAGGCAATCGTGCCCACCCTGTGTCTCAGGATCCTGCATTCTAAAGCAGCCTTTGTTAATCAGCTTAGGTTCCTACTTTCTAAGCTCAAGACTCCTGGGTGCTTGCCCATTCTTTCATTGGGCACAAGATGTGTTCACACACTAAAGGAAAATCAACAAATTGAGAAAAGCCTGTCTCTTGGAACAATCAGTGATGTGTACCTAGCTATATGGAAACCAGTACCTAAAATCTCACCAGAAGTCTTTCTTTTTTTTTCTTTAAGCATAGTAAGTGCTTAGTAGTGTGGTTATGTATTGAATGAATAAGTTAATGAAGGAATGAACCACATTACTAAATCAGAGATTCAGTGAAATCTTTCCAATATCTTAGTTTATATAGATTATGTATTATTTTACCATCTCCAGCCCCCCATATTCTTCTCCTTCTTGAATAAGGAAATAAAGGATGTTATCACAGAGTCTATGTGAACAAATATTGTGACTCAGCCTTGTAGAATGTCAGAATTATTAAATTTTATTATACTTGAATGCCCAACCTATTGCTTAGTCATTAAGTCAGACAACTAGAGAAATGGAGAAGGATGTCTCTCCCTTCTCTCCTTGTCCATCCCTCCAGATACCTTGAATGTTATGATACCTTTCCACGAGGTTGAGAGAGACAGATTATATCTGATCATTAATGTTATTTCTGTTTTATGTCTCATTGTGTATACTAATTCCAACTCTTAGTCATAACCAATTATTAGAGGAGAAGAGTAATGGTTTTAATAGTATTATTATTTATGTTTCAGTATTTCTGGGCACTTCCCAGGAAGTGGATGCTGTCACCCCCTCCACCTTCACCATCATTAACATGTTCATTGCCACAGTGTTACTCTTGTGGAATTCATTGTCTTTCCCTCCCAGGAGTCTTTTTGGAGCCACAGAGGTTCTCTGCTGCTAACACACTGAATATTATATCCCTCTTTGAATTAAGTTTAGGAGTATGATTGTAAGTGGAGAAAGGGAGGCAGCCATCTGACTCAGAAAACCCCACCTCAGTTTCACTGGCCTCTCACACACATTTTCTGTGTGTTTTAGACCTGCAGAAAGTATAATCAGGATTTCATCTCCACTGTCTCCATTCTTGGTACCCCTCCCCTTGGCCTTGATTGCCCTAAAAGGTGAAAGCAGGCTTCTATTTCCTCTTTAATCCAAAATCTAAACTGTGAGGTGATCTAGGGTCCAGTGTCTCAGTAGCCTTTCCTGGAAAACAATTCATCTTTCAGAAATGAGCTTCACAGAGGCACTACACAGCTGTCAGGTGGTTCTATGGTTCCAGCTTTCATATCTGTTGAGGGCAATCAAATGAAGTAACCTGTACAGTACAGCCCATGAGAGCAATTTGGGTGGCTTTATACTGTTGGTTTTTATGTTCAGGATGAAAGCCCATGGAGCCATGTAGGACACTGTTGTTAACTTCATGCCGACAGCGCTCTCTGGGTATCCACAGATTTATTGTTAGAGGATCAACTTTAAAGGGAGAAAACTTTGTGGTTGGTGATTACTATGCTTTTTGTGTTTCTTTGTTACAGGAACAGGGGAAAATTGGAGTTGTCTTCAATATTGGCACCGTTGACATTTCCATCAAAGAGGAGAGAACCCCTGTGAATGATGGCAAATACCACGTGGTACGCTTCACCAGGAACGGTGGCAATGCCACACTGCAGGTGGACAACTGGCCTGTGAATGAGCACTACCCCACAGGTACATGTCTTACTCTCAGTGACCAATTCCCATTTGCTCTCCTAACTTCTAAGTGGTGATTTTCTCATGACTGCCTCCAAATTATGAAACACTGAATATTAAACCACACAGTGATTTTTTATTTTTGCATGAGAAGATAAGTTATTTCTTAAGCACTTGGCCCAGGGTAGGGAGCTTCCGGAGACTCACTAACTATGCACTGAACACTTTTTGTCGACTTGACTATTACTGCCTGACTGGCTCACACCAAAGACAATCATTGTGGGTCATTGTGGGTTTTCCAAATCATTGAAAATGATGAGCAACAGAGGAAAGGGGCACCGTCTCTACCATGAGCTCTTGTCAGTAATCACGGAATGATCAAGTTGAGGTCTGGACTTTGTGGTGCCATTTCATCATGTGTGGTTGAAGGTCCAGATAGCCAGAGATTGCAGGAAGGCTGTAGAAGGAAGTTTCCTAAAATTGAATGGATGCACGTCAAGTCAGGGTAACAATGACAGAAAAACTAAGTGTAGAATTTCATTCATTTGGTTGACTTCACCAATTTTTTCTTTCACTTACATTGAACCTGCCTTGATATTCAAGAGATTGGTCCTAGTAGGCATTTTAATAGCAAGCATGCTGGTATGGGAAGAGAGGGGTTAATCATCTGTTTAAATTTTATGGTCAAGGAGCATTTGCCAGCAAACTCCCAGAGCCAGATGGCTGAATCAAGGGCAATGAGAGGAAAGGTTGCTTTCTTTAGAAGAGATCATTCAAATAATCCCTTTCCTTTCCCTCTTATCTCTCACTTCTCCCAGGACAAGAGCCCTGAACTGTAGTGGCACAAGTTGCAGGAATGGAAAGGAAAATACTTTAGCTAAAGGTCTTTGCTCCACAATTGCATTATTACCTTGTAGATGTAAGAGAATAGCTCAGAATATTGAGCTTTTCATGAATGTGGGCAAGATGCTTTGTCTAACTCTTTATCTCGTACACTCCAAACTCCCCATAATTTTCTCACTGTCATCCTCTCACTTCCTTTATAGTGAGGTGGGCACAGAAAGAGGAAATGAGAAACACATTTCCAGATGTTTAAGAGATGTTTAGCTAATAACCATCATACTTGAGGCAAATACATACAGCCAGTTTGCCTATTTATAGCCCAAGAATTTTGAATGCTTTGAAGGCTATGATCATATTTTAATGCCTAAGCCAGAGATAATTGTTTTTTAACTTCTATCAGAAGTAACTGTGTTACTGGTTTTTTTTTTCCCTTAATAGCCAGAGTCTTCCCATGTCTGGTTTAAGAAATACAGAAACATCCATAAACTCCCAAGGTATTAAAGCAAAAAGCCACTCCTACCCATTTATCTATCATCTCTGTCTCCATTTACAATATGCAGTTCAGCCTTTGCTGGGAGTCTCTTGTCATATTCTGAGCACTTCTTAGATTAAGACACATAAACGACCTTAATGTGTTTATCTTTGAAGAGAGCCAGAGTGCCAGCAGCTAGTATGAATTCTTATCATCACCGAAATTCCGTAGACACTAATAGACCTGATTTTTAAATGCTTCTTGCTTAAGCACTAGAGGAAGGGGTAGGGGGGAATAAAAATAGCCTGAGATCTTAAAAGCTGTTCATTTGCTCATGGGAAAAATCAGTCTCCCTCCATGCATATTATCATTGGCCCTGCCAGAGCAGCTGTAGGGTTTGTGGTATTTCTGTGAGGAATTTTAAAGATTTCTAAATTGATGTTAACCACTTGCTCTGAGGCAAAATGCAATCCACCAGTTTGCTACCAGCAATGAAAAGTCTCTTTAATGGTCATCTGAAAGCCACAGATATGTAAGAAAACCAGAGCCCCTTGCTGTGTGTCTATCTCTTTGTATCCTTAGTTCCAAATTATGGGTTGCTTCCTGTGATTTCGAAACAGTATAAACCTTTCTTTAATGGCATACTTTCCCACTGAAAACTATTATTAGTAGTAACTATTGGTTAACTGTTATTTAGTAATAACAAGTGTTATTATTACCAGCCGTGATACAGTGTAACAGTTCTAAGCATTCACTTTTGGGTCAGCTGACTGGAGTCAGGACTTTGCTACATTAGCTGTAAGTGTAAGGCAGGCTGGATTAAGACCTTGAAATGCCCTAAGCACTGAAATATTTGGTGCCTCTCCCCATGTGTAATCCAAAATACAATAGCACTAAACTGTAAAGTAAGTGTAAAAATTTCTGACGGTTCTGATTTTTCTTCTCTGATGATCATTGTAATGTTTTAAAATGATTCGTTCCCCTGACATTAATATTCCTTAGACTGTTTTCTTGGTTCTCTAAATAAGTGCTTATTCTTCCCACTCAGTGATCCAGTTCCAAACCTCAGGCAACTTATTTAACCTCCGAAACCTCTATTTCCTAGCCTGTAAAATAGGGTTATGATAACACTTACATTGTAGGGCTAAGGTGAAGATTAAGTGAGCTTAATGCACATAAAATGCTCAACATGATGCTGAATCAATTAGGTCAGTAGTCAATAAATATTAACTATGATGATTACCAAACATTTGGGTGGCATTGTTTTATATTAAACATTCACTCATACAAATTTCTTCATTTTGACTTTTAAATAGGCTGTAAATTAGCTAGGGTGGTTATTTTTATTCTCATTTCAAATTCAAAAAGAGACCCAACAAGATTCTTTGTCTTTCCTAAGGTCATGTAGTAAATTAGGAAATTAGGGACAGAATGAAGACCAGATTCTCCTGTTCACAGCTGGACACAGTTTCTACTATTGCTTCTACAGCAAATAAGGGGAGATTTTGAAAAAATGCAGAAATAGAAGTGAGCATCTTTCTTCTTGTATCATCTCAGATTTTTTCCTTCTTTTTGAAAGTGCCACATTACAAAGGTCAGTACCTGGTGGTTATTGTGAGATGGGGAGTTGAAAATCCTCCTTCATAGAAGAAAAGTTCTTTTAGCTGTGTTAAAAGTCTCATTTGTAATGAGTCCAAGCTGTCCTGACAACAGTGGCAATGTGCTTCCATGAAGCAATTGAAAAAATTCTGAGTATTTAAAAGCACTACCACTTCACTCCATTGTTTAGGTTGGAAAGGATTCTTGGAAAGTCCAACATTCCATTTTACATTCCACTCTTCTAAGACTTCCTAGGAATGGTTCACCTTTAAGCTTTGGATACCTTATATTCTCTCCCTCCTGTTTCCCTGTGCTACTGAAAGGCTCCTTTAAGTTTAAAGCATCATTCGAGCAATCTGGCAGTACTTAATTTATATGAAGCCATATGATCAAAATACCCCTCTATCTGGGCATCAGAGAACAAAGGCACTGGTCAATCTTGACAAAAGTGATGTATTCTCTATTGCCCAAGCCATTCTATTTTATGGATGGTGATAAGAATAGAAACCATCAAGAAGAGTTCAGTTGTGCTACTTAACCTATTGCTAATGTTTAACAGTAAAGAAATATAGAGTAGCTCCTACATAATATTCACTTAAGTTATGTCATTCTGAGGGCATGCTCTCAGGGAACTGCTCTTGCTTGACAAGTCTCTATGCATCAACACGAATGAGTAACTCTGGGATCTTCTCATGGGCATTTATAGGATTTTATGTGGCTCTACTGAAACATCCCACTGTGAAATATTTAGAAACCAGCTGGGTACATGGCTCTTTGCGAATCAAGAAGGATCCAAAATGAAAATACTTCTGTAGCCATCAGAATCTTATATCACTTTAATTCTGGGAGATAGAACTCAAAAGCAACTTCTTTCTTTGAACCTGAAAATAGAAAAGCTAAGGAACAGGCGAGGGAAATAAAAGAAAAATCAGCCTAGAGCTATCATCTCAGCACTGACAAATGTTCCTTATAAAGCCTCTGATAGCTGTCTTGACACAATGCAGTGGTGGGGACAAAGGAGGGGAGGTGAAAGGTGAGTTGAGCATAAGGAATTAATTTTAGCTCCAGCTCTAGGCCCCCCCAGGAGGCTGAGATGACTGGGATTGTTAAAGAGACACTCTCTGCTATGGCAGGTTGGCTGGTCGTGTCATCAGAGCTATCTGAACCCTGAGCTCACTGCAGTACAAGCATTTTCAGGTCAGAGGCAGGCTTCCTGCAAAGCGGAGACTGGGAAGCTTTCCATCATGCCACGGCAGGTGGCGCTGAAGAGAGCAGGGTCTCAGTTGTTTGACTCCGCGGTGTTGCACGCCAATCCGATTGGATTCCCCCTCCTCGGCCAGTGAAGTGCCCACTGATGACCTAAGCTTAAATCCTGTTCGACCACCCAACTCAGAACTGGAAAATATACAAGTGGCTCCCCTTCTAGATCACTACATTAGACAGCCCTCTCTATGTATTTGAATGTGACAAATTCCACAAAGCCTTGTTTTTATAGGGGCCTACAGGAAAGCACAGCTCTAGTGCTTCAGATGCTCAACACACCTTCTTATGTATTGTTGTATCTGAGTCTCACTCCAGCCTGTGAGAAACCTGTTTTTTCTCTATCCTGATCCTCAGATTGTATTTCCTCAAGTTTTCTGCCTATTTTCCTATTTCTCAGAGTCATGATTTAATGCTACCAACACTAGGTTTTTAGATTTGGGTTTTGATTTGGGTTTTGGTTTTCCATCCAAAGTGCGGGGCACCCTTGACATTCTTGCCTAGAAAATTCTTTGCTATGGGGCTATCTCGTGCACTGTAAGATGTTTAACGCCAACCCTACCTCTACCCACCAAATGCCAGTGGCACATCTCCAATGCCAACTGTCCTCTAGAGGAACAAAATCACCCCTACTTGAGAATCACTGAGTTAGAGAAAGTCTAAAATAACACATCTTATTTGAAATGCATATTGTTCTTTCCTGGTTTAGGCAGTAGACATAGCGGTAAGAGAGATTTCTTTCTCCACATCTCATCTTAGATTATTGAGACTCTGAAGGGTTAAAAACAAGCCTACATATGTGACATTAAACTGAAATTTCTCAGGTCTTGTATTTTCATTAATTCCTAGCCAGGAGGTTTTCTTTCCTTTTCTTCTTGGCTTTGCCTGCAAACACATTTGAGGCCTGGCCAGATTTGAAGCACACATTAAAACAAGCCCCATCTACTTGCTCATTCATCCATTCAGGACTAGTGTTACTTTCAGTTCAACAGGGAGAAAAAACAGAGATAGTGAAGTCCTGCAAAGGGACTAAGAAGTATAAATACAATCAAGAGGGAAAAGCCAAATTTGAACATGATTTCAAGGCTGCAGAAATGTAATGGCAACTAGAGAGAGGCTTACTTAATGAATGTGTTTGAACATTGCTGGGTACATTTTAAAATCATCTCATAAATAAGTTCTTCAAACATTTGGTTGCAATTAATCAGTCAAGCCAGTGCACCTTAACTACTTGCACTGCTAAATAGTCATTCTTTCCAATTTGTCAGGAATTAATTAGGATTCACAAGGAGGTGACTTTCTATTTTCAAGGGGCTTTCAACTTGCTGCAATTGGTCTTCAGCGGAAAAAAATGTAAAAAAAAATCTTTTCACTAGATTTGTTTTTCTTTTTTTCTGTGAAGCAGTGCTTGTTTAACTTGTCTGCAAATGAGATCCTCCTGGTAAATTTTAATGAACTTCAAGTTCTCAGGCTCCAGCTCCAGGTAATCTGATTTGATTTGTCTGAGGTGTGGTCCATGGATTAGTAGCATCATCTTCCCCTGGGAGCTTGTTAGAAACGCAGGCTCTTAGGTCTCATTCCAGACCTACTGAATGAGAATCGGCATTTGAACAAGATACCCAGGTGATCTGCATGCACATTTGAGAAGGCCTGGTCCAGGAGCGGGTAGTTTTATAAAGCTCCCAATGTGATCTCTGTGCAGCTAGGTTTGAGAATCACTGCTGTTTTGAAAGTTAAAAATGTCTTTTTTTCTTCGTTCAGCCTGACTATAGGTGTTTGTCAGTATGATAGCTGCTAACCACATGTTGCCATATTTGCAATGTGACTGATAAGACTGAGTCCCTGAAGGTTTATTTCTACTGTGCAGTTATTATGTCCTGGGAACTGAAAGATTTAAATACAAGTTTTCTTATTCAACCTTTAGGCCAGTACTATGAGGTTGGTGGCTGATATCGGCTAATGCTGGATTAGAATATATTCTCCTATTTCTTTTTCCCTATTTTTATATAATATAAATTTTATTAATGGCATTGGTCATTAACAAAATAGAGGGCACTTACCTTGATATACCTTCTGGACTCATCCAATGTATATTGTCATTACATAGTCACGGGGATAATAAATCCAGTCGGTTCATGGGTGTCTTGCCAGTGGGTTTCAGCCCTGGGCAAGTTTGCTATGGATTCAGTGTGACCAAAGAAATTGACAGCAAAACGTTCTTGGGGTGAAAGGGTTATACCCAACTTTATTTCCAGGTGGCAGGTCCATCACTAAAATCCCATTCAGAGCAAGTCTGCATGCAGCAAGCTGGTCTCTCCACTTGCCTCTGGGCCTCTCTGCCTGCACAGCCATCCCACACAGCCATCCTCTGGGCCTCTCTGCCCAGTCTTCCTGCACAGCTGTTGTCTGGGCCTCTGTCCTCAGCACTGCCACCACTCCAGCCTCTGCTCTGCTCTCCTGCAGCCTTGCAGCCTTGACCTCCTGTCACTCCCAGAGTACTGGGTGGAGCTCCTTTTATAGAGTCAACAGCCATGTATTGCCCACAGGTGTGCAGTGAGCTAGTTAACCACGGCCAGGTGAGAATCCTGGCCACAGGAACTCTCATTTTATCCACAATGGGGTTGTCCCAGAGATGTAGGAATTGGTACATTATGTTGTAGTAACAAGATAACAATACTACATAGCAAGATAACAATACTACAAAGGCAGTAATTTTTCAAACCTACGATTTCTGGGTTAGTGCCACGTCCTGGGGGTGTAGCAAGGTAGGGTCAGCTTTTATGCTTAACTAACCGAAAGGTTAGCGCTGCCAGCAGTCATGATTGATTAACTTGTTTTTCCAGAGGAGTTACCTGGTTTCAGTTGTTCCCTCTGAGTCATATATCAGAATGGCTTTTTGGGCTTCAAGATGGCTACTCTTAGGCTAACTTATTTCTCAGGGAGGTTGGGGTCCTACATTCCCCACTTCTTTTTCTGAACATTCTAATCATGGAATGTTGGTGTCTTCTTGATGTGTGAGGGTATGATACTGTTGTCTCAGCATTAGCACCTGCACAGCACTTACTCTTTTTCTAATAAAGGTTATTACTCGATTTAAAATGCAGGGACCTAAGGTGAGGAGCAATATAAAAATAAGCAGGGGTCCTGCCAAAGTGGATATTAGAGTTGTAAGCCATGGGGATCTAGAAAACGAGGATTCAAACAGGCTCTGGTTAGCTTCTCGTTCTCGCTTTCGCTGATCTAATCTTTTTCTTAATTTAGACATTGAGTCTCTTACTACTCTAGTATGGTCTGCATAGAAGCAGCACTCTTCTTTTAGAGCTGCACACAATCAACTTTCTTTTAGAAATAGTAAATCTAACCCTCGTCTATTTTGCAGCACTACTTCAGAGAGAGAGGTTAGGGACTTTTCAAGTTTAGAAATAGACTGTTCTATAGTTCTCAAATCTTCATCGATAGCTATTCTTAGTCCTTTGTAATGTTGGTTTCCTTGTATAATTGCAGCTGCCCCTGGTCCTACTCCGGCTGCGACTCCTACTCTTAGTAATACAGCTAGAGTGAGTGAGACTGGCTCTCTTTTATACCTTAGTTTAGGTTCTAATTCTGCCACGAATGATAAGTCATCATGATACATTAGTCTGGGTACTAACTGGACTATGATACAGAAATCACGGGAGGAGTTGAAGGCAGAAGTAGAGACACATGGGGTCACTCCGGTGTTACAAGCCTACCATCCCTTGGGAGGAGGGATTAAATACCTGTTTTTACCAGGGAAGGCTATGGGTATGGTCTCATTCTTTCTTCTACAGATAGAGACTCTAGCTGCTGCTAGGGAAAAGGGGCGATGACCGCTCTGGCTGCTTCGTGCTGAGAAGGGGGTGCAGTAAAGGGTGCAGCTAGGTCTCGATCACTGGTCAGTTGAGAGGGCTTCAGAAGGCTGGCGCTTCTATTCTGGGTTTCATTTTTATTACTATTTGCAGTTTTGTGGCTTCTAGGCAAGATAAAACAAATTGTGTTATTAGGTTATGTAGCAACATCTGGAGTTAGATTTTTTATTCTGGAAGGAGGCTACATTATTGAAACGATACTTCTCTCTAAAATCACTCTCATTTTTACTAGAAGTAACTAGGTTAAGAAAATAATTAACAGCTGGCTTGATTATTTGCACAGGTGCAGCAAGAAGAGCAATTGATTACACAGGCTCTTTTAAATATGCTTTGCTGGAACTTTTTGTAAGGAATTTCAGATTGAACTTTTAAAGGCCTCTTGAGGCCAGACAGCCAAGCCAGACTTGCCATCAGGCTTTGCCTGCAGTACCTGTAGATTTGGATGAATTCTTCTCTTCTCGAGGTCTCTGCACCTGCCAGGAAGTGACATTCTTTACTCACCTGGTAAGGCTGCTGGGAACTCTGTAAGCAAGGTACCAGGCCAGTTCTTCCAAGGGGCTTTGTTGGCTTTATAAAGTCAATCTTAGTTCTTTAAAGTTGTTCACATCTGAGTCTATGCACATGTCTCTCAGGTACGACATTCCAGTCAAAGCCCTGGTAGTATAACCAGTGTTCTTAAGTAGTCTTCTCACAAGGAAAGCAGATTCTTATTGAACTCGTGCAAATAAACATACTGCCATGGAATACAAAAACAGTCACTGAAAGTTTTTAAACTCTGGAGGGATCAAGTAGAGAGAAGGATGTTTCAATTCTGCTCATAAAGATAGTCATTTACTAAACTGTTGTCAGTTTAAGAGAACAAGGTTAAAACACTTTACCAGCAACATTTGAAACAAAAAGACACAAAATCATTTTCTTTAGTTTATGTAATCTTATGTAACTAATACCTGTTCTGCTGAAATCTAGTTCTTTACCAGTTTAGGGATAATACTATAAATGACAAAAGACTTACAAATGACAATGGTTAAAGATCTGATGAGAGCTTACTGTAAAACAGTTGACATAAGGAAATTCTGATATTTCTGTAATACAAAACATTTAGTAACAAAGTTTAGCATCATTCTCTTTGACAGTGCTTTCCTGGTAAATAAATATATATATATCAGATAAATAAGCCAAATTAGTCAAATACTTTCTCTAGTGAGAAAAAATTATTCTGACATGTTCCAGGGGCCCTCTGGAAAATATCAGAGTTAACTAGAGGTAAAAGCACCTTTTTGCATTTAATTTTTTTAGAACTATCATTACACATTTATTGTCTATATACTCAGCACAGTAAACGAGGTATCTTAAAAAGTGGGGCAGCAGGGGAGATTGCTGCTGTCAATTTTTAAAGACAACCTACAGAAAGTCAAACTAATTTTAGGTTACTAAGCATTCTTGAGAGAATGGTAGCAGATGGTAGATTCTTCTGCTTTCATCTTCAGGAGGGGAAAAAAGCTACAATAAGAATTCATATTTAGCTGAAAGAACTGTCTAAACTCAAGGCAGAGTATAATATCACCAGGCATACAAAAGACTTGTTAGAGATACATACAAAGAATGAATATGGCTATAGTCAAATTTAACTTAAAAGTTTAAGCAGAATCTCAAATTTAAATGTCTCTTTCTTTCACACAGATTTTCAGATATGACCAGAAATATGATTTGAGATGAAAGAGGTCAGGCATTTTACTTCTTCATTTAGGGACTGAGAAATGATGACCTTTGGCTTACAATCAATAGCTTACAAACAGTGAAAATAATAAGAACATAACTCAGCATAAGTGTCTAAGACCAGATACAAAAAAGCAGAGAAAGTGCTTAAGTTTACAGGTCTTCCCTGAAAGCTTCAAGAATGTTTTACTCTTTAATAGTAGATATAAGCTGCTATGCAAATTCTATTAAAAGCTCTAAGATTATTTGCATTAAAAAATATGGAGAGTCCCCCATGTTTTTTTTTTTTTTTTTAAACATACAGCATATAAATTAAACAAGAAGACCTGGTGGTTCTCAAAAAATCTATTACAACTTTTCTCAAAAGTGGTCACACGTTCGTCTATCTAAACCTTTACAGTGAAACCTGTTTTTCTGGGAGAAACATAATCTTGTCCAGATTCTACAGTTTAATAAATTTTGGTTTGTTAACTAAGTGCATTTAATCAGCTGAAAAAAGCTTTGTTACTATTCTGCTTAGGAATTCAATTTTTCAGGCCATGCAATCAATTTTAATAGCAAAATATTTCAAAGGCAAATAAAGGTTATACAGTTGTTAACAAACTTTAGCTTTTAGTCTCTTTAACATTACGATTTCATGGCAACTCACTGAGACTTTAAGCATGAGAAACTGCTGTGATCTTTCAACATTAAGAGCAGACTAACAGTTAAAGAAAACTGTTTAACTGGAAATGAGATTTTAATTTTGCTGTGCACTTGATATCAAGACTCACTTGCTTTAATTTCACTAGGCACGACTATATCTGTAAGAATATAGTAATTTATTCTTCATTTGCCCCATGGTCCCAAGCACATAAGCCGGTGAGAATTATGCCTGGGCTTGCCTGCGGCTTGACTGGGTTTATCTCCCTAACCCTTCCCCCAAAGCAACAGGCTGAGCGGATCTTCCACAACAAAAGGCACCACGCTGTTTTCTCTCTTTGTCTCTCTTTAAATAAATAGCTGTACTTTAGAACAAAGTTACTTTCTTTTATCACAAAACACATTCTTTAGCATGCAGAAGAGTTTTCATTTTTTTATACTTTTTCTTATTAAAACATGCATCTTCTAGCATAGAGAAATGCCCTCTCTATCACTTTAAGCAGTTCTAACCAGAACTCAAAACTATTAGAAACTTCAAGCTCCAGTGAACACTGAGAAGCAGGACACTGCAAACTGTCAAACTAACATTTCCTAGACTGACAAACTTACGAACACATTCTACAATTTCTGCAACCATGAGCTTCACAGCACAATCTCCCAGAAAACACAGAGCACATCTTCTCAACTTAACAAAACTCTAAGGCCTTAAAGTTACTACAAAGATTCTCAGGCTGCAGGTAGGCATACACACTGCAACACACAATTAAAAAGGTGTTCACTTGCCACACTTATCCAGTTCACCTACCTGCAACAACTATGCTAGCCTACTCACAAGACCCCCACTCAACACTAGACAAAGCCAAGCTTCTAAGCATTCTATTCTTAAAAGATTTAGCAGATAACGGTACATGTGGCCATCTCCTGGCCAGTTGATCCAGAGAGTGATGGCTGCCCTTTGTGGAGCATTTTCTCCATCCCCCCTACTTCATGCACAACATCTTATTTTGCCTTGTTATTGTTAGTTGTATTCCCATTGTACAGATGAGGAACAGTCCCAGAGCCCTTAGGTACTTGCTTGGATCACAGCGTGAGTGGAAATGCTGGTATTCCAACACAACACCACCTGACTCGAGGGCCCCCTTGATCACACCCTCTCCCTTCCCTAGATTCCCTGTAATACTGTGGGATACTTGCATGCCCCAGAAATTCTGGTCTTAACTGAGGTCTTGAAAATTAGAGTTTTCCTCTCAAATTAAATCTCTAATTTCTGCCAAGTTAGATGTCATTGCATCCCTGGGCATGTTTGACATTTGCCTACTCCACATCATCCACTAGGCCTTTGGGACTTTGGTAGTCTTTCCTTTTATGATCCCATTTTACCTTCTATATCTAAGTAGACAGGAAGAGCTTTATTAGATGAAAGTCTGTTTTCCTGGTTAATGATCTTGCTTGAGAGATAGGAGATCAGTGAGAGGGTGCTCAGTTTGTTTTTTTCTTTAATTTTTGGTTTATCAGGCAAACCTCCTTTCTCTTCTGTGAATTCACAGCCACAAGATAAATAGCCTTGTATCTTACAAGTTAAATACAATTACTGCTATCAAACCTAGAGCCTTTCTCTCCCTGTAAATGTCTCTTAAAGGCTGATAAGCATTTCAAGGCAAACTGTGGGCTTCTGGCTAATACTAAAATTAAACATAACCACCCAGAAGACAAAAAGACAAGACTATATATATAATATATATACAAATATATTTGCATACATATTTACATGTATATACACACATCCTATGGAAGAGAAGAACATTTGATAGAGGGAAAGGGAATGTGTAAACACAGAGAACCTTGGACATGAGGCACATATCCCTGAGACATTAAGCTAACATGCAACTCAAAAGTTATTTATAAAATAATTAGAAAACACACAAAGGAGTTTGTTATAATGATAGAGATTTATATCAGGTAACATGGTAGCAATTACAGTAACTGAAGACATTATTTATGCAGAATTCAACTGAACTGGGCAGTGCTTTTGACTTAGAGGTTGTTCAGCAAAAGAACATTACTAGAAGCTTCTTAGGACTTTATGAGATGCACACCTTAATATTTGGTCCTGGTTTATGTGTTTCTCATCTTTAGCAGTCTACCTGAAGATTTAAAGGGGAAGATGAACTTTAAAAAATTAGAAGCCACATGATAATTATTTATTTAACCATGAGTTAAATATTATACATATTATAGTCTAGGGACCCAGTGAAATAAGTAATGAGAAGTTTGAGGGCTACTTCTAGGCATTATTTAACTAGAGATGTCAGGAAAAGGTATCCCTAATTTCTATGAATAAAACCAAATCCATGGAATAATACTTTCAAGATTAGAAATACAATGTGGTCACCTTTTATATGATTTTTAAATTATACTCATTTGAGACAGTGTGACAAAAATATTAGTAACATCTCACTCTATGTGAGGCATCTGTAATTACACAAACTCTTCCAAATTAAAATAATCATCAAATATTGCATATTATCAATGTGAGGCTAAGTGAATTACAAGTTTTGTTTGCTCTATTGTCACAAAAAGCTCTAGTTTAGGTAGTAAATAAAAATTCTGGCCTCCAGAATTTATCTTTAGTTATGAAAATCCAGGATTATTATCCCAACCAAACATGCAATTACCCTGTACCGTTTTCCTTCTACCCCAGACTCAGATGAACATCAAAAGTCCTCTGACACCTGTGTAAGAGTGTAGCTTTATTTATAGGAAAAGTTCCCAAGTTTCAGTCTCTTCGAGTTTTGCACAAGGTTACAGGGTCCCTCTAGTTATTTAAAGTCTAAAAAGAACAGTTAGCTTCTTTGAGCAAGATAGTACATAATATCCAATAATAATAATATATGTATTCACATACAGTATGTTACTTATAATTCTATGAAGCACAGAGGGTAATGAAAGGAGCTCTAAACTGTAAATCACTCAATCGATTGTCATCATATTGCAGCTCATCTCAAAGAGATAAAGACCTTCCACTCCTCTAAAATCCCTGTCAATACCCCAGCAGGCCGAGGAAGGGGAAAGGAGGCTCAGAGGAGGAAGGGAAGGATGAGTCAAGGACAAAGAGCCACTTTAAATCTTCATGGAGTTAATGTGGACTGGGTTCAATTTTCAGTGATATTTACAGTTTCTCCATGAGGTGCATGTACTTTTGCAGCCTTACAGTAAGTCCCCAGTGTTCTCTTGGCTGGGATGGAGGGTTTGCCACATGCCAATGGTTGATATAAAGCACTACGTAAGAACACTTGGGGACTAGGTGCGAAAGTGAAAAATGATAATTCAAGCCAAAAGCTAAAGGGTATGTATCAAAACAAATGATGGCAATGAGTTGATAAGAAAATATTTATATTGTACTTTCAGACAGTGGAAGCACTTCAAAAGTCTTTTTATTAGTAAATGGCATTGCCTTTTATATAAAAAAGATGTTGCCCATCTCCCAACCTCATCAGTGGGGTGGGTGATCTCCTTATGCATTCATTCACTCACCATTCAACAAATATTTATTCAAAATCTACTTCACATGTGAACTGGCGCTAGGTGAAGGATATGTAATTCCGTATCTGCCCTCAAGAATCTCATAGTCTAGTGGAAGAAAAATGCATGTACACAGTAAAACAATTTTAATACTTAAATCTTACTGTTCAGTTATTCAGTGTCAGGCACTGCACTGAGTTCTTACATTAAACCTTCACAATAGCCCTAAAATATTTTATCATCATTTTACAAGTAAGAATATGGGAGATTATAAATTTAACTCTCCCAGGGTCATAAACTAGTGCATGAAGCCCTGGAACTTGAAACTGTATCTCTTAGAAGGCAAACCTAATGTTCTTATACAACTCACTATATTGTACTTGCAGTTGCAAAGAGTGCAAGAAGGTGAGATGTAGGTTCAGTGGCACCTTCAGTGCCTGACGGAGCCTGAGGAGCATACAGGGATGGGCATGGGAGAGACAATGCTAGCAAACTGTTACCTACCTAGGCATACACAAGCGTAAGCTATGATATGAAATGTCTAACTTTCACACCCAGGAAACTAATGGACAGGCATTGTTGTTACATTATTTCACTTTGTATAATCTGCCTAATGGTTACAGGAGAGGGTATTATTCTCCTTCATTTACAGATGAATAAACCAAGGCCCAGGGAGTTTGGGGACATTTATGGGGGCCAGAAAGTGTCAGTGCTGACTTTCTGCAGAGATTTGTTTGTTCTGACACCCCCTCTCCCTTTCTGTTACCCCATTGTTCCACCTGTTTCCCAGGAGACACTCCAGTTTGCCTTGTATATAGAGCTCAAATTCATTTGGATGACAGATGTAAATTCACATGCAAATTTACCATTGTTTCCCACACCCCAGTGCATGCAGTACACTCTGTAATCACATTATTAAACATTTACTAGAAATGTGCTTCTGCCCAATGCACAATTACCAGTCTCAGTGTTTAATTAACTAGATTTGTTTTCATTTTAATCACATCGGAAATGTAGTTTTCTTAGAGTTTGATGGTGAAATCTTCATTTCAAATGCCCACAAGTGTCTGGGAGCTGCATATCCTGGAGAAGGGATAAGGCTATTACAGCATAATATGACTTAAAGGATTTTAGGAAAACAATATTAATTAATAATAGGTAACACTGATATACTATTTGCTTTGTTCCAGGCTTATGGATTATTACATTGAATCTTCCTGAAAAGGGGCTCTAATATCATTCCCATTTTAGGGATATGGAAACTGAATATAAAAGAAATTAAGTAACTTACTCTCCAGTATCACACAGCTCGTTGGGCCTATCTAGATTTGAATATAGACATGGAGACCTTAGAGAAACTTTTTCTCCAAGAGGCCCAATAATAAATATATAGGCTTTGCAAACCATAAGGTCTTTGTTGCATTTACTTAACTTTGCTGTTGTCATGCAAAAACAACCATAAGCAATGCATAAATGAATGAGCATGGCTGTGTTCTAAAGAAACATTTTACAAAAATAAGCTGTGATGAGTCAGGTTTGCCCCTTGTTATAGTTGGGGGACCCTTATCACAATCATGTGTATTTTGAAGCCTATAGCTGTTTTTAACTGATCTATCAGCTTTAGTTTTTGGATTGTCTCATATCTGTTTAGAATAAAGGGAGCAAGATATCTCTAAGTGGGTGAGTTAAATCCCAGAGACGCAGGGAACAGGACTGCTAAACAGGATAGTGCAGAGCCACTGGTGAGGTTAATTCAGGATTAAGAAAGACATAATGGGACAGGCAACTCATTCGCCTATACTTAAACTCCCAACCACACACAGCCTTCCTAACTGCGCAGCACTAAAGACCTGGATTCACTTCTACCTTTGTTTAGGTTATCCCATACATTGCTCTGTTATTTGAAATTAACAAACAGAAAGCATTAATATTTCTCTAGTTCTGTAGTTTCTATTTAGTAACTGGAAGTTGTGGTGATCCCAATACTCTCTCCTTGGGGAAGTTGCATACTCTTCTTCTGAATTCATGGGTTTTTTATTAGCTGATAGATAGAAAATTTATTAGCATCAGCTGCCCTAGCCTATTTCCCATAGCCCTCCTGCGTAAAAGTGCCAACTGACTTCCTGGCATTTAGTTTTTCTCCTACCTGCTTACTGGTGCGTGCATCTTCTAAGTCCCAGAGAACGTTCTCCATTCTCTCGGCATTGACTTTGCTGGACCTGCCGATGGGAGCTTCCTGCTTCAGCTTCTCTGTTTCTTGCTGTTGATCAGCCATTGTGACCCTCCTTAGATGTAACTCAACCTACTTCCTGCTATGTTGAGTTTTAGAGATGTTATTGTCTGTTCCTATTATAAAGTAACAACAACGAGGTTATGAGTTTTTACAGGTGTGTATATATGCACAAGCATGTACAAGTTTAAGATAAATTTTAAAAAATCAAACTAAGGCAGACCAATATTACTTATACAAAATAGTGATCCTTTTACATTATACTCATCTCAGTATTGACTATAATAAAGATACTGTTCAAAATTCAAAGTTCCCGCCACCAGAATAGAAAGTATATACCACCAGATTTGGCTCTCTATAGTTCAAGCAAAGTGGCCACTGTTTTGTTAATTCCCTTCCCCTCTCTTTTTGATTCAAAGTTGCAGTATAGGAGATATTCAATAAAATGTTACTGTGCAGCTGTCCTGAGATTATTAGAGATTTCCTCTGATTTCATTATCTACATATACATGATAGCAAAATACACCAAGATAAAGAACATCCTTTATAAGCATTAAATATACTTAAGTTCATTTTAAAAGCAATAGGAAAATATCAAATGTTTCATTATGAATAACTTTTAAGACTTTTCTGGGAAATTTTTCTTTGTTGAAACAAATCTGATTTTATTAAATCAGATAATATTTTGACATTGCTGAGATGATTTTCTGTAGGTCTCCAAGGGTGAATTTCCCAGTATACTTGGACAAAATAATAAACAGGAATAAGGAGAACATTCAGGCGTCCATGAAAGTTAAAAAATCCTAAATATAAATCTGACATAAATGTAAATGTGAAGTAAAAGTAAATCTAAAATCTTCTCAGACAGCTTAGAAATAAGGCTTAGAAATACTTATTACTTCATTTTTAAACCTATATAAAACTCTTGTGAGATACTGACTCTCTCAAATAAAATGGGAATTTATATAAGTACAAACTAAAATAGAACCAAAATGCTTTTAGACTTTCAAAATGAATAGCTAAGATTTTTTTTTTACTGCATTTTCTCCGCAATAAGGGTGGAGCTGGGCCTCCAGGAGAGGTAAAAATGAAGGTAATACATAGAAAAGGATATATCGTTCTCAGGGAGCAATTGAGGTCTCCTGGAGGAGATAAACCAAGTGAAATCTAATAGTCTTGCTTCATTTTGTGACTTTCTCCCACTATGACCTCAGAGAATTTTGAACTCCAAGTAGGTCCATAAAGGGAATTTTGAAATACTCTTAATAGATCTGTTCTTGAAATAAGTCAACTGAACTGAGCAAGGAGCTATGCCAACACATTGACTCAGAGTCCTGACCAACCCTGATCCCAGACCTTTGCAACAATTCTCTAGTCTTATTTCCATTTTCAGTAGTCATATGAGATCCATCCACACTTGTTCCAAGCTCACCTTCCTGTGGTCTCTTTGAAATGCAGTAGTAGTTATGAATAAAAAACATAGGCCAAAACATTAATGAACTTTTCAGCCAATAAATCCAGCTCATTCTGGGGCTGCATAATTATATAGCTGCATCATTCAATCAGGTTACATTTGCTTTAATTTTTTTCTGGCCAAATAAAATAATCAATAGAAGTGTACTTTGTTCCTCTCTTTTCTGACTTTGATTTCTTGATTTGTGCCATTCTACCCACTGCAGCTAGTTACGACAAGCAAACATATTGGCTAGAGGGCTTAACAGTTTGAGCAATAATTTGCACCTTCAAATTTATGCCTTTTATAAGAGTAGTACCAGCCGAAATTCCAATCGACAAAGCCAACTTCTAGGGACAGATGCAACCCTAGCATCTATATTCCTCTGAATAATAGGAAATGGACCGTTATTCAATCAGGCCATATTTCAATCCAACAGGATAAGAGGGAAATCTACATACTATTCACTGTGTCTGGGTTCTCCTTTCTGAATCACACACACAATAAAACCTTTGGGAAAAAAAAGTTTTGGATAGCATCCTTGAGTTTTGGTTAGATGGGAGTTGTCAACCTCTGTTCAGAAATCTAAATGCCTGTAAGGATACCAATGTGATTTAAATAAGCCATCATCCCTGATAATCAGAAATGAAAACATAAAACCAAGAAAACTGCATGCTCTCCTCTCCCCTGTCTCTTCATTTTTCCTAATTATGCCTTATACTTACTAATGTTGTAAGTGCTTTTTGACAAGACGGGAACAGTACATCAATAGATACTGCATGAACTTGAGTGGACAAAGAGAGTCACTCACAGACCTTCTTTTAATCTCTTGGATCATTATTGCAAAGATAAAAGTAGGTTTCTGAAATAATAAAATTCAAAGGAACGCAGCAATTAGGATGGCAAGAATACTAGATCATCTGGTCCATTTCCCTGGTTGGTTCAGAAATGTCTACACATTATAGACTGCTCTAATTTGACCAGTATAATTTGAAATGGAACAGATGACAGAGTTTGCCTTTCTCCCACCAAGAGAATAGATCTGTCTGGTTTCTCCTCTTTGGCTTAAAAATCATTTTTGTTGTTGTTCAACTCCATTATTAGCAGGGATGTCATTTGAAATTATTCTGAATCATTTCTTTAAATCCTAGATATTTATTTCGTACAGATGTCTTTGAGCTGTTTCTTTTTAGAAGGTGCAAGGTTGCACAAATATATCTAAATATTAAAAAACCTTCAGATCTTTAGACATATACCTCAGATAGCCAAGATTTAATGTCATGTATTTAATGTCTTATCCTAAATGGCTAAAAAAGAGTCATTCCTACTTTGTTTATATATCTCAGATGTGTAGGTTTTCAGAGGTTATAAGAACCTTATAATCATCTAAACCCTCAAAGAAAATCATTTAATAATTTTCTGGAGTCAGGACACCTGCCTCTGTTCATAGCAGCAATAGTCATCAATTTCATGAACATTCTTGACACTTAAGGTGAGTCAGTGTTGTGGGGAGGGGATTGTGGAAATAGGATGGTGTAAAAGATATTTTAAAAATGTCTTGCTCCTAAGATGATTATAATTTCATACAAAAAAATCATGCCCACAGGAACTGATATTCAGGATAGTGGAGTCTAGGTGCTAGGAAAATATTTAAAATGTATGGATAATTTTACATAATTATTGACCACTTTCTTCAAAGTGTAAAAGTAAAGCCTTAATTTTTTTTTTAATTCCTATTCTGGCCACCACATTTACAATGTCAACTAATATTTGAGTCATGACATAAATCATGACATACTTTTAATTATTGACAAGTATGTGTCACTTGAGTTGTAGTCAAACATTTAGCAACATTAGTTAGTTCTCTTTATTTAGCCCCTTAGTCCCTAGATTTTGGTCATTTTTGATGCTTTCCAACTGCTGTTTACATGCGGAGGTAATACAATTCTGCTATCGATTATTAAGTCCTAGGAAAATGACCTGCGAACTCTTCTCAGTGAGTATATAAAGGATGTGTTTTGCTAATCCATAAGCTTTAAAAGGGGTTGAAGAGGCCAGGCCTGATTTTTGAAAGCCAAGATTGCAAGGTAGAAATGTATTTTGTCTGATTTGGGTGACTAATTAAGTGTTTTAATTTGTTTTTATTGTTTTGTATGGTAGGGAATATGGTGGGAATATCTTTCTGTTCTAAGCCTAAGTAAGGCTATTTATGACCAGTGATTATTCATACCCTGCAGGAACATAAACCATTTGATTTTGTTTAGTTTGAAGGCTGGAGTTAGTGATGGGAGTGAAAGCAATGTTCACTTAGAGAAAGACAAGGCAATCCTCCTAGGTTTCTCATGGAATCATGTAAGGAGTGAAAGTCCCTTGATAGGGTGGGGGTCACAGTTCTAGAACATTTTACCGGTAAGTTCAGCCTATTCCTTTTGCCAACCCCTGTCCACCCCTCATATGAATAATAATGAGTAGCTCCTTGGCCCTTTATTTACTCTCTACCTTATCTCTAGAGCCAACCCTGCCTTTTTCCCACCCTTCCCCTAGTCTAAGACTAGAAATGGAATCAGAGAAGTAGCAGTCCTCTAGTTTTCCTGCCCATCCCAACTCCCTCAGACTTGGCCTTTCTGGGGAGCTGCATTATTTTATCCCTTCCCTTGCATTTGATAGTCCTCTCTTTTCAGTAAGGAAGAGGGGGTCTAAGAATAGGTAATGGGGCCCTCATCTGCCTGTCTCCATTCTGCGACCCCCAAGGTCACCTTGGACCCCACAGAGAGCACCTGAGCGTTCCCACGTCTCCTGTTGGTCCCTGGAGGACACCTTCCTGCAGCAGGCTGCTTCATCACCCAGTCTCCACTTTCCAGTCCTTCCCTGGCTTCCCAGCTCCCTGTCTGTATCATTTAATGTTTGCGGCTTAACAAACCATTTTAAAACTTTGTTATTCATTGGTTCTGTGGCTCCTGAAGGTGTTTCTTCTATTCCAGGCTGGCTTGGATGGTGCTGGATGATCTTGATGGCTTTGCTCACATAGCAGGGGCTCGGCTGAGCGGGCTGAGTAAACGTGCATGGCTGGGGTTTCTTGTCTCATGTTGCCTCATATTCCAGGAGCCTAGGACAGCTTTCTTCATGTGGCAGCCTCAGGGCTTCAGCAGCATGAGAGGGCAGGCACCAGCATTCAAGGGCTGTTCACACCTCTGCTTACATCACATTTGCTAATAAGCCCTGTGCCAAACAAAGCAAGTCTCAGAGCCAATCCAGAATCATGGTGTGGAAAAATAGACTCACCCTCTAATGGGAGGTGTGAGAAGGTCCTGTTGCAAAGGGGTCTGGATATCAGAATGGGATGGATCATGGCTGTTTTGCAATTTAACACATTGTCACAGAGCTTGGGGAAGACTCTGGTTGCTAGGATTCTATGTTCCCCTTAAAATGTCTCCCTTTCAACTCTAAATTCAGGCTTCAAACTGCAGTTGGAAACTAGTGACTTTCACTGAGAAATCGGCCTTTTATTTCTTTAGAATATGACATTTTGGAATTAATCTTGGCTCTTCCTGTTGTATCCCGGGCCCTTCTTTCTTCTTTCATTTTTCCCCCCAGTATGTCTTACCATTTTGCCTTAAATTGAGTTAATTATTTTTTGGAAAGTTAAAATCCATTAAGAAATTTTTGTATCTTTTTTTTATATTCCCTCTTGGTGTTTCAAATACTTTAAGGCAGATAAAGTATTTGAAATATCAAGAGGGAATATATATATCAGTGTTATTTATAAAACATGTTTTATTTGTATAAACCGTGTTCTCCCATTCATTTCTTTCTTTTTTTGTTTTTTTGAGACAGTTTTGTTATAAAAGCAGTCCCCATGCTGATCTACACTTTTCTCTAGACATTTTCTCTGAGCTCAATAGATGTTTGTCATTATCCTTTGTAGCCACATTTGAGGCCATCCTGCAGCTCTTTCAAACAAATCAATATGAATTAATTTGCTAAGTAGAGTTAACAAGGCATTGTATAATTCAGGATCTACAACAGTGTTCCCTGAGGTTATTTCTTCACTGGGAAAATTTTGATTCTTGTACCACATTTCAGAAGCATATACCTGACCTTTGAATCTTGCAGTAAATGAAGCATGGCTTCCAACTGGATCATTTTTGAAAAACCTTGGAAATGTCACATAACCAAACAAACAGGAGTATAGACAATTCTTTAATTTATACTCTGTGTTGGGACGGAGGGTGGTCTTCAAGATCTACACTCTCTGATGCTCGCCTGTGCTAGGAGCCCTACTAAGTGGAAATTTGAGAAACTCTAAAGTAGGGAAGATGATCTTTGAGGTTGGTTACATTCTTAGATGATCTTTGAGGTTACTTCAATCTGAAATTAGAGATTCCTTCTCTCAACTATGAACTAAAGTTCCAATGGATTCTTTTCCCAGAAACTGCTTTTTAATTATAAAACACAAAAGCCCATTTGCTTCTGAGGGTCCTCAGTAGTTATGTGGACTCTCTCTCACCTCCACCCATTATCCCAACACATCTCCATCTACTAGCAACAGTTTCTCAAGCAAGGAGACCTTCTCTCAGATGGTAAAGGCTGGTATAAACAAAACAAATAGGAAAATTCAGTCCTCCTAAAAGAGGAGGAAATGGCAATAGAGCTCTTCAAAGAAGCTCAAATCTCTGGGTCTTTGATCAAATAACTTCCTGAAATGCTTAAGAAATTTGAATTTTGATACCTCATTAGTGTTCACTGAGAAAAATAATAATGGGAGTCAGGATAGAAAATGAGTTTGATAAACATGTTCTAAATTTTATATTATATAAAAGGATAGAGCTCTTAAACTTGAGACTAATACATAAAAATCCTCAAGTGTTTAGTTTGATGGATAAATTGTGATATGTTTAACCATACATAGCAAGGAATCTGGTGATGGCTGGAGACTAAGTTGGGCTCATCAGAAAGTCTAAGTCTCCTTTGGCAGCATTAGCAAATTGGCACTGTTGTAAATGTAGTGTTCTCTTCTTTCCCCTGAAAGAATATGAGGGGAGCTATGACAACATCTTAAGGAAATTTGCCTCTAGTTGAACTGAAACACTCAAGAGAAGTTTTGTAGTTTCTCTGTATCAATTGCTGTATAAACAAATCATCCTGAAACTTAATGACCTAAAACAACAAACATTTATTAAATCACAATTTCTGTAGGTCAGATAGCAGGTGAGTTGAGTGGATTTGGCTCCAGGTGTCTGATGAATTGAAGTCAACATATTGACTGGGGCTGTAGTCATGTCAAGACTTATCTATGCCTGGAGGATCTGGTGGCCTCAGTTCTTTGACATGTGGGTCTCTCCAAGGGGCTTCTCTAATGTCCTTATGACATAACATTAACTTCCTCAAAGTGAATGAAGAGAGAGAGAGACACACACACACACACACAGAGAGAGAGAGAGAGAGAGAGAGAGAGAGAGAGAGAGAGAGAGAGAGAGAGAAAGATTAACAGTGCCTTTTAAAAAAATTTTGTCTCTAAAGTCACACACTGTCACTTCCAACATATCCTATTCTTTACAATCAAGTCAGTAAGTCTAGCCCCAACGCAAGATTGGAGAATGAAGCTCCACATCTTACAGAGGGTTTCAAAGAATTTATAGACATTTTAAAGCCACCACATAATCCTCCTATTCTATAAATTTTTCAGGGTCTTTAATGAATGCACAAAAGATATGCTTATCAAATTTGCAGAGGACACAGATAAGAAATGTATCTCCTGCAAGAAACAAAAGACCTATAGCTAAACATTTTCTTATCAGGTTGGAATGCTATTATGAAACAAAAAAGAATAAATATAATGGGATGTAATTAGAAGTTCTGCTTTGCAGTTCATAAAGTATATTGCAAGAATGCAAAATGGCCCAAACTTTTGGGGAAGTAATTTAGTTGAAAATTCTCTTATGTTTTAGTTGGAAACAAGTCTAGTGTGTGACTATGCTGCAACGTGATTGTTAAGACAACTGTAGCAAGCCAAGTCAGGGGTGGATGGTACAGTGATTGTTATTTTTAGATCCCTCAGGAACAATATACTCATTTGTAGGCATGAAGTTCAAGGTGGGTCTAAACAACCTATAATTTATAAACACACCAGGACTTCCGTTAGATCAAAACAGAAGGACTACTATAGCATAAAGTTTATTGTGGCATCAGAGATATTGATATCAGCATGACTTTCCTGTCCATGAGGTGAGAATGTTCCCAGGTGTTGCTCATTGACACTGTCCTCCCAGACCTCCTACCTGTCCTCTGAGCCATGCAGGGACACTGCATGTGCATGTTTGAATGACAGAATGTTTTCACCAAATATTCTGACATTCTGGCTTTAAAAATGTTGAGAAATAGAAGAATACGGGGATGGGGGAGTGGGTAGAAGAAGGTAGCTAGAAAGAAATGAAAGGAACCAGCAAGATTAAAGAGACAGAGGGAGATACAGAGAATTAACTTGCAGTAATGCTCGGATCATGGGGAAGAATGAGCTCCAAAACAACACTGTGGCCTTTGCAACAAGGAGGAAATAGCGATAATAGAAAGGTGCTGGGGGATTCTTGAAGGGATCATATGTCAAGTGGCTAAAGACCAAACATTAAGGATTTATGTTAGAAAGGAAATTTGAAAAGATTTGACACTAAAAATTGTGTAATGTAGTAATTCTTGTTAAGTTTGCTGCATTTTTAGTTATCCCTTTTGGATCAGATACTGTTAAACAATAATAATGTGCATACATTGAGCACTTATTTTATGCCACATGTTGTATTAAGAGCTATACATACATTTAATTCTCAGTTAATTCTTACAACAGCCCTGTTTGAAAGTTATTATAGTCCCCATTGTATAAATGTAGAAGCTAAAGTTTAAAGACACACCAAGACATAGATGTACCAAACATGTTTACCAGAAAGGAACTAGGAAAAATTCAGACATTGAAATTGACTAGTCTAGCTTCAGGATGTATTTTGGAACAATTGTGAAAGAAAGAAAGTTTTATAGTCAATTTATGTTTTAATTTATGGCATGTCGTTTTTGAAAGTGGCTTTTAAGTAAAGTATAGGTGCTAGGTAGACCTATCATACTAAAGAAAGTTCCATTAGAAATTACTTGAAAATACTATCTTAAATTATGGAAGCAAATAAAGATATTGCAATCACCTGGACCTTGTTGTATTAATCTTTCTGGGCTTTAAAGTATCCTTGATGGATGAGGATAAATAAGGAGAAATTCCAGGAGAAATTAGTTTCAGGAAGAGAGTTGAGAATGGCCTCAAATGTGGGGAAAGGATAGGGAGTGGTGATATGTTCCAATTATTGCATCAGGGTACATGGTCTTTTGTGTAATAATACTTTCATAGGAATGGCACTTTGATTTAGATTTAGGATATGAAAGAAAAGTCAATGTTAACATATTTTCATACAAACTCACCTCAGCCAGGAACAAAGATCAGGGAGATATATGGCCACTTGGGTAACTGGACATAAAGCATAGGGTTTATATCTCTAGCATGGCCCCCAGTCCTACTCCATGGACTATAAGGTTTTCCAACATGAGGACTGAATGTGTATAGGCACATCAAAGGGTTCTAGAATCTCGCTAGGCTGGGGTCCTCCGTGCCTCCATCCACCCATACACACACACACTCCCTTTCACTGTTTATTGGAGCCTTAGATATGTAGGGAAAGATCTTGAGAATTAAAATAAATCACAGACTCTCCCCATTCCCAATCTCTCTCAATTCCCCATAAACATAAGTCCTTTTTGACTAGATTATTACATTTAATTTGTATAAATCCTGCCATATAGATGTCATTATCTATTTTTTTTTTGACAAGTGGAGAAACTGAGACTCATCTAGATTAAGTAAGTTGTCCAAGATCACAGAACTGGCAAATGTCTGAGATAGAATTTCAACCAAGGTCTAATTTGACTTCATAGGTAATGCTCTTTTCACTCATGTTTGAACCATCTTTGCTAAAATAGCCCAACACCAGTAACCTAGAGATGGTACATTGAAACTTTGACTTTGATATAGAAAGGAAATGATAATATGTCTGTCCAACATATATTTTCCATTTCTGAACACATCCAGAAGACGTGAGACAGTGAGCTTCATCAGCCAGGTCATGATGTGCCGGGGTGACCCACACCGCTTTCCAGGGGCAAACGTCTCATCACTTGGGAGGGGTGGTTCCCCTTGGCTCATGCAACCACTCAAGTGAATCTGGAAAAGCTCACTTACTTAATAATGCCCTTGTGCTCTGGGCCTATTAATTCACTTCTCCAGCTGATCAGTTTTCTGCTTCAAGAGATTAATTTCTTTACCTTGGCATACTAAAGAATCAAGGCTCACAACATATAAATAGTTCTTTTTTCTTCAGCCCCAAAGGTGTGTTTGAGGATTAATGAGATGTTGCTTATAATTGCATTTTGAATTCTAGTAGAAAGGCATTCTATAAATATAAGATATTAGTTCTTTGTTGTGGTCCATCCATTACTTACAAGTGGTTGAACATTCCAGGTGCCCTTTGAGGAGTACAATAGCCCCTTCCCACCTCTAAGAGAGTTCATCTGGGTTCCAACACCAGGAACAAGGTCAGAGCTGAGTTTAAGAGTGTTTCCCCAGTTCTTTCCCTTCAGTGTCTTATTATTTATTTTGAAGCTCACAAAGTGCTCTTTAGGGAGAGAGACATTGTAAGAACCTCTAAAATGTCCTACTCCCTGAGCCTACCCACATTGATTTTCTTTTGCCTCTGGCCCTAATACATAGTATTCATTCTTTGTTCATTAGACCCAGGGTTTCATTTTTTAGTGTCAACAAAGCAATAAAGAAAACTTTTCCTTCCTTTATTGCAAGACTCAAAACAAAATGCCAAAATACCTCTGGCGTTAATTTTGCACAGATGAATGTTGGTACAATATTCCTATTAGCATGTCCATGTGCTTGACAACAGTCCAAATGGTATTTATAGTCTACCTGCAAGAAAGCATTTTTTGCCAGCCTGGTGCAAATTTCCAGAACCTTTAAACCACTCTTCCTCGACTTAGCAGCAGTATATCATCATTACCTGCGGCTGGACCAAGAAATCACATTTGTCAATGACTGAATTGCTCTTTTACTTTCAGTGGTTTTAGAAACACACTTTGTTTTGGAAATGGGGTTGGCTGAGTATATTTTAGAAGATACAAAAATATAAAAAGCAGCAGCTAGGAAATTTAGGGGTTATTTTAGACATTTCCTTGTCTACGGTTAGTTGATCCTTGGAAGGTAACTTTCGTAGGAGAGAATGGAATATGGTCATCTTTTGAGTGGAGGCCTGGTAAAGCCCTAAGACCGTGGAAGCACAACATAGAACCAATATGTTTCCTTTTTATCTTTAGGAAAGAGTTGAAGTGTATTAGTAAGAAAATAAAAGTTCTCTTAAAAAATTGAATGTTTTTCATATCTCAGGTTCTATATATGTTCTACCTTTTATTATCCGATACCAAGTCCTACGGTGAATTGGGAAATGGGGAAAATGAGACTAAGTGACTTGTATGAAGTCACACAGCTAGTAAATGATGTATAGTTAGAGCTGAAAGCCATGTTTGTCTCCAGAGCCCATGGTCTTAACTCCTATGCTGCATTGGTTATGGCTTAAGGAAAATTAGTATAACATCTAATGAATAAGATCCATGTTTAAACCAACAATGTCAAAATGGTGTTGTAAAAGTTATTTACTGGATAATAAATATTTCTCTCAGTTTTTCAGTTGAAAGGATGTTGGCTGCTTTGGTACTGATAACAAATTTCGAATTTTTCCTTTGGGACCATAAAAAGGGACTGGTGTATTGGGGTACTATTCAAGGGTCAACTTGCTTTCTTTGTCTTATCTTCCTCTGTTCCCTTTTCCTTCTACCCTAAATTGATTCACCCAAGTGTTGGAAATGTGCAGAATTTTCTGCATAAAGGTTGGAGCTATGGATGAACCAGTTGGGCTTTAATAATTTCACCTCAGAGTGTTCTTTTCTTCACAATATTCAACAGTGCATGTTGTATGTGTCTCCGGGAGTTGAAAAACTTCATAATAGAACCAGTAGTGCAAATACAAATGAATATAGGAAGCCAACGACATAAAAAATCTCAATTTCTGATGAAGAATGGATAGAGATACACATATACATGCACATGCACACATACTTACTTTTATTTTAAGTAAAATAAAATGTATTCTTTTCTAAAATTCAGGTCTATGTAGGTGAGTGTCAGATCCATATAAGTAATTTAAGGACTATCTATTTGAGGATCTCATTGTGCAATTTATAGATTTCTCAGTGTGGTTAGGAACTCTAGTCTTTACATTATTTTGGTCTTAATTAGTAAGGCACATATGCATCTTTTTAATGACATTTCTATTCATAAGCCCATTCTTTCTTGAGGATAGCATCACTTTCTGTTTTGAAGAGTTGATTTCACTCTGTTTAAATGTTCACACTGGCTGTTATATGCAATGTACAACTGAATGTCGTCAAGGATTGAATATGAATGTACATGAACTTGGCAGGTTTGCTCAGCTTTCAGAGCAGTCCCTATGTATGAATTCTTGTATTGAGAAAGTTTGCTCTTCAATCAGTCTAGCAAAATGGGGCTCTGGGCAAATGAACTCATTCTCATGCACATGTTTCTAAAACAGTTCTCATTAATGTTTGAGATAAATTAAAATAAAAACCAACAAGACCATGAAAAGAGACTAAGAACAATGTTAATGTGACAGTTTAAACCACTTTGGTTTTCCAAATGACCTTCCATCTTTCACGACTTTTAACAGTATGCAAGATTGCTATCATTAGTGCCAGACACTATCAGTCTGGTGTGGAAAACCTAAAACTTTTCTAAATGTCTTTAAAGCTGAGGTGGAGAAGAATGACTCTCTCTCTTTCACTCTCCAAAGGGTCTAAGGTTGAATCGTGGCTATGCTGTCCTCCCACCATCTCCCAACAAACTGATCATCCAATATAGTTTTCTCATTTTTTTGCCTGTACCATGTCCCAAAGTGATTTTCTATGGAGCTTTAGGTTTGAAAGAGTGGCTTGGTGGGGGAATGCTTTGGAGGGCCAAGAGTCCTATGTTTCTGGGGGAAGGAAATCAATGAAGCTTCTTAATTAGATTATTGTGTATGGAACTGTGGCAGTTTGGAATTTTGGATACTTTGATTTTGCCCTGTGTTTTTCTGAGAATATTTAGCTTTATATTTACTATTGACTTCACTAATCATTCCTCAGGGAGTAGAATGAAGGTCATTACTATATTTTATGTTGCAGCCAATGACACTTACAGAAAACCCAATGTAATAGAATATATTCAAGGTGAGTCTGGCACATCCCATTTGCCATTTCTCAGTAAAACATTCTGTGGTGACTAAAACTTGAGAGAGGTCAAAGCTTAAGGAGATGGAAAACATTCCTTGTGATAGTTGTCTCCTGTAGGGTAAGACTAAGAGTTATAGGTTCTTTTCAGAAAAGTGCATGTTACTTTTCTATAAAAACATGTGAAGATTTACCCAACTTTATTTTGGATTAATAGAATCTAAGTAACAGGATCTACCAGAGAGGATCATTATAATGATCTCTAGTTAGTAAGTATATTAGCAGGTACAAACGAACTGCTTTCCCCATGGGCTTATTGAAACACCAGGAAGTTCAGTTGTCTTTCTGTTTTTTTTTTCCTCCTTGCCTGTACTCTCCCTTTATTTATTTGTTTATTTTCTCTGTGAGCAATAGTACTTTGAGGAAAATTTTAAATTATACACTGTAACCCAGAATTTTTAATTGTTCTTTCCATTCATTGCACTTTTTCTATGACACGTTAACATATTATGTTTTATGCCAGCCAGATAGGGTCCCATAAAGCAGGCTGGAAAGAGAGCCACAGTTGCCTCTTTCATGAGCTTTGATTTTTTGTTGTTGTTGGGTTTTTATTGTTGTCGGTTTTCATTCTTGGGTAATGAGAATGAGTCAGCTTCTTAAAATAATTTGTGCATAGGAGAAATGAATGGGGAATCTTGGAAACATCTCCCAATATTGCCACCTCTTTCCCATCCTACCCCTCATGGAAGGCAGGTACCAATTTAGTCACATGTAAAATCCTCTCTGTCAGTAATAACTCCTCTATGGAGGTAGCCCTGAGAGTTAAATGCCATGCATAGTAAGCTTCTGTTCACTTGGCCTGCTGCTATATTTAGTGCTAATATTCATTCTAGTTTTTAGACTTCTTTGTAAATGGTTTCCAAGCCACCTGTTCTGAGACTTTGATTTCATTTTTAATGTTAGTAATTTGGAATAGAATTCCCTAAGTTACAGTATAGGGCTCTGAGTCAACAGTAACATAATTTACTAGTTTCTACTTGATCACTGTGTGTTGGTTGATGAGATAGAACAGTTCCCAAAGCATGGCTTGATTATTTTGTGATTTGAAGCATGTTCATTAGGAGTGTATCTCTACAAAACCATTCTCTAAGTCTGTCCTAATTGGACATATCATCCAGGGATGGTAACAAGTTACAAAAGGATGAAGGGGACCTACCAGCCGTTAAGAAGCATTATGTTTGAGGCTTGAAACTAATTAGGTATTTCATACTTGGAAGAAGTATGAATGGACACTTGTTCAAGAAGAACCTCTCATACGAAGGTAAGAGAGAGAGAGACTAAGTAAACATAGAAAGCCTCCATCTATTAGTAGTAATGAAATGTAGGTGCTCAAAAATCTGCACATGTTCTATCACTATATTTATAGCTGCTCTTATTAGCTGATATTTATTTCCATTTCCTTCTTTTTTAAAAATTGTGGAACAAATCTGGACAAAAGAAGAGAGTTGCAAAGAGTCATCTATGATACTCTACGTGTTAAACATAGCAAATGGGATGCCAGCATCTCCTTTATGGAATATCCCTCTAGGCCACCAAGACTTAAATTTCCTTCTTTAGTTCTCTTCTTCTAGAAGGTAGAGGAGTTACAAATGCTTGAGAGAAGAATAAGGAAGTCCATGGTCCATGCTTCTGGTCTGATTCAGTGCAGTCCCAGCCTACATGACTGAGATGCTGCAGATCTCCTACCACATCATAAAACTCATCTGGGAGGTGAATTACTCACAAGTCAGAGGGATTTTTATGCCTCCACTGGCCTGATTAAGGTCTGCTTGGGGTGAGATGGAGAAGAGTGAAGATAAACCCATTCTTGTAAATGGCCTAACCTCTTCCTGCTTCCCATCCCATGCCCCATTCCCAAAACATGGTGGAGCACTGCATAGCTAAGACTAACCTGACCTACAGCCCGTCAGCCAAGGGCAGAGTGACTTCGACTCCACCTCTACTAAAGATAAATTGATATCTATCTCTAAAAACTTCATAAAACAAACCAAAACCTAGGATGTTTTTTAATGACTTATTGACTTTTCAGATTGTTCTTTAAGCTGTTTTTTAAACTTTAAAGGCAACACTGATAATGAACGCTTCCAAATGGTAAAACAGAAAATCCCCTTCAAATATAACCGGCCCGTAGAGGAGTGGCTGCAGGAAAAAGGTAACCGTCGTTAAAACTTTCATTTTAAAATCATTTGATTCTAAACCCTCATTTTTAAAGCCTGCAAATAAATGTTCCTTAAATGATAATCGCCTGCTGCATAAATGACTGTTTTAATTTTCATTATAATTTGTGTCAGCTTCCACCTGCCATATGTTGATAAATCATGCTATAATACATTGCCATTAAAATACAGTTAAAGGGACTAACATCTAGATCTAGCTTGCTATCAGCGTGACAACTACAAACAAGACATTGCAGGAACCTCTAAAAAAAGAAGTGTATTATGGCAATTTAACCACTGCATGACATTTGTTAATTTGTCTTAAATTACCTCTTATACCAGAGCTTTCTAAAGAAATTTCAAAAGTACTTTTTAAACTTACACCTCGAGGCTGTTTTGGCTTTACTATCTGTAGCATGGTTAACAAAAATCACAGACTGACTCTTGTACCTAAAACTGCTTAAGACAAATGTTATAAAGAGCATTGGTTTTTAACATTTCTTTTTAAACCAAGAAAAAAATGAGAAAGGTGGATTTTGCCTTTAGATATAAAATTAAAGAGGCAAAAGTGTTTCATAAGAGGTTAATTGTGTCTGAGGTGCTGACTGAAACTAAAAAAAAAAGAAGCTGAAACTTATTTTACACTTTGGTTGTACAATAGCCTGTGTATTTGCTGCTTCTGCAACAAAAGTGTAAGTGGTGAAGACGATGAGTTGGAAGAGGAAAGGACCACGAAAAGCAAAACAGCGGTTTCTGATTTGCTGAAGAAAACAACCACTGTGTTAATAAAAGGGCAGCAGTTATACCTGATGTTAGAATTTTCTGTGTGACTTCTCCTTGTTTGGATGAAAACTATTATCTTTTAGTGAAAAAAGTTCTCTACCTTTTTATTCCCATTTCCTGTTCTTGCCTGAGCCAGTGTAAGCTACTCTTGCCTCAAGACCTTAAAGTGAGTTCTTAAAATTTGTAGAGATTTCATTGAGCTATATACAAAAAGTAATTGGATATATTAGTTAGCATACACCTCAACCAAAGGACAACTACGTTTTTAAGTTGGTTGGAAACAGACCTTTAAACACGGAAAATCCTCACTGAGTCTTAACTGTTTGCCCTGATTTTAACGTATGTGGTCTAATTAAAAATAAATTAAGAATAACTCTAAAAAGCAAATAATTCTGTTTTGTAATCACCAGCTCATAAAGTCCCTTTAACATTAAAGACAATGATTGCCTCACTTTTTAAAAAGGAAAAGAAAACTAGATGCATGTCTGAGTCTCATGTGCCTGGGACTTTTTTGTTTCTTTCAATTTTATGTTAATAATATTTTATTTTACTCCATTGCCTTTTGAAGTCTCAGTTTAATAGCATGCCAGGCGTTTTCATTCATATAAACCATTATAAAGTTATTAGTAGGCTTTTAGTTTTCCTTATGATAGCATTGTTATCAGTTGGCTTTCATATAGAAGGATGCTTTCAAATACACAAGCTGAAGGGATGGGTAGGGGCGGTTCAGCTGGGACGGAGGGAGGCATTCTGGTTTCTTAATCAAATACGTTTATGTTTACATATGCATATAGTATCAAAAATAATAATTTTCAAACTTGGAGATTCTCTCTTCTACATTGTTTTAACTGAAATTACTTTTTGTTGTTGTTCTTTGGGTGCGTAATAGCGATTCATTCTAATGCTTTACCCCTTCCTCTGTCTAGCTAACTTTCCCTTGAAAAGGAATAGAAAATAAATACCAAAAGACCTTGTAAAGACAACAAATAAAAAAGGATAAAGACAGGAGGATGATTAGGCAGACATATTAGGAAGTAGTTAGAGTGCTCTTTGGAGTTATTTCTGTCACTGGGGAAGAGATCTGGGTCACAGCATTCCCAAGTCTGTTTTCTGGCTGTGTCTGCTCTTGACTGACTTTCTGACCTTAGACAATCCACTTAACCTCTTTATATCTCAGATTTCCCAGCTGAGCAGAGGAGAAATAATACTGCCTGTTCCCCAAGGGTGTTCTGAGGTTTAATTAATTAGTCTTTGTGCAACACTGACTGGAGATGTGCAAAGGTTTAATTTAAGCACTTATGTGAACTTGATATCCAAATGAGGGACCAGTAATAACTTCCAAGAGGATGGGCACCCAAAACAAAAAAGTAATATGCTACACATTTTGAATTATTGATAATAAAACAATTCTCACATTAGGATAGATACAGATGCCATGATCATTTATTTTAAAAAAACTTGATCATAGTGAGTGGCAATAATGAGATCTGGCATTGCTTTGAGAAATCTTGGGCAGATTATAAAATTTTCTCTAGTCAGTCTCATATATCCTTCCTAGGGAGAGGGTACTGATGGCTGTTTCTCACTTATTGACTTACTCTTGCTTACCTAGCTAAGAGAGATAAATTGATTGGAAACAGAGATGGCAGGAGAGAGAGAATATCTCACTATTATTTTAGTGACTGCCAGTTTTCCTATTAACCACCTAATCCAGGGTCCAGAGGGCTAGGAAGGGTCTTGAAGCAGGTGAAAAGCAGGTCTAGCTAGAAATAGACCATGAAACAGACAAGCAAACAAATATCTAAATACTTCCTATGACATGATGGAAAACTGAAACGTGGACAGCTTCCTTTTCTGTCTAAAGGATTAATCAGTCAGATCTCTCTGGGACAGAAGCACCATCCAGAGTGGAGCAGGAGCTTAGTCATATGGCCAGGCCAGGAAACATGTCTTGCCTTTCTTCATGCCTGGCTCAGACTGAACAAGCAAGACCCCTTTATAGAGCAAACTATGGCAACTGAAATGAAGGCGAGCCAGTGTAATTCAGCTTTGCATTTCAATCCCCTCTGTCCCTCTTTTTATTTGTAAGCATTGGCAGAATAATATCACCCAGAAAATAAGATGAGGGCTATTATAGATGTGAGGTAGTTTCAGGCATATTAGAGATATAAATTCTATCTATAATCAGTTATAACCATTACCTGATCAACAGTGCTGGACTTAGTGCAATAAAGGAGATTAATAAAAATTAACAGTTGGCCACCAGATACATGAATGGAAGGGATAGCTTGGCATTAGAGCTATCTGGTGTAAAATATGAATTTTATCCTAGAGATCTCCCATTAGGCACTGCTTCTTATTTATTATATTAGGCTGCTCTAAATGCCTATGTGATGTTCAGGGCATATTTATCCTCCCCTTACATCATGGCATTTCTCTTGTGGTAAGCCTTTGGCTCCCAGAAAAAGCTATTGTCAAAAAATAAATAGTGAAGATGTATGAGCTACAGACCATTACCCAGTGTTCCCATGCATTGAACTTTTTGCTGCAACTTGTATGAGAAATGAGAGGCCAAAGGACAGGCGATGATGCCTGTGCACAGGACACTGAAGGAATTGGTGGGAAAACAGTGGGAATCTATTAGATCTATTCTGACTATACCCTTAGGATCCAGGCAATTCTGTTATCATTAAGCCCAGCAGATTCCATTTCCATGCTCCAGGTATTTTTATAGAGTGCAGATCATTTTCACTAGAACAAAATTCTCTGGCCAGTTCTCCATACTGCAGTGTTTGAAGCTTCCAAAGGGATATTATTTAAAATTCATTCTTGACTAATATGCCCTTAAGAGTTGCCCAATGCATGGAGTTGACTCATATAAAGAATACCTTTCTGAGCAGATGCATTTTCCCTTCTTTGCCTCTTCAATTCCATCCGTTATTCTAACCTGAGAAGTTTTTCTGCATTATACACCAGAAATTCAAGGATAGCTAAGCATTATGTAGACTTAAAGACCATGTGATAGTGGTAGAGAGTAAGAGCCCAAACATCACAGTATGCCTCTATTCATATTAGTTGTGGAACAAAAACCTCAGTCTTTTAAAAATAGACTCCCTTTTATTAAGCAAGCAAGAGCAACAGAACATTGTTTCTAGTCATTTATAGCTAAAATTATTCAGGCAATTAGATTAGGAATGAGTGGAGTGTTGTTTTATCACTGACTAAAGGATATATTTAATTCCAGGAATAAGTTTCCCCCCCTTCTCCATATGGAAAAGCAGAAGGAAATAATTGGAGAAATACTAACATAGAAGGCTTTACCCTTAAAATGCTGTTTGGGTTTTCCTGGGCAGGGTCTAGCACTTACGAGATTTTGTTTAAGTGGAACTAGTTGGAAGAAGTGAGTGATACTCCTTTAAACTCCACTCTGCCATGATTTCATTCTGATAGTTTTCTATCCACAAAAGCATAAATGATTTCCCAAATGAGAACTCCAAATTAGATGAGCTATTGATATTCTTCAACCCATCAGTATACCTCTGTATCATTTTAAGAAGTGTTACGTGTTGCTTTTCTTTTCATTAATACCCATCTTCCCTTTTAATATCAATTGATTTTGAATGATAGCTTTTTCTCCTCTCACCCCTGACCTGGAGCCTTAACAATGGCTACTTATTTTCCCTATCTCAGGGCGACAATTAGCTGTGTGACTGTAACTCCTCCTCCCCAGAATTAATAGAGATAAGAAATTATCTGTTATGATGTTTATTAAACAGAAAGTAAGTGTAAGTAGAATATTATACACTCTGAACATTTCTAGAAAATGAGGTGTTTGGTGACTGAAATGTTCATTTTTATAAGTGTGCAATGAATTCAAGTCTCTTAACTGGAATTTAATTTCATTTCCGTTAATTGACTTATCAGACCTAGGGTTTTAATTCAGAGTGCTGAGGTACCTCACCTAGTTTTTCTTTGCCATATATAATTCTTTTTAATTGACATTATGTTACTTTGTAGGTTAAAAAGCCAATCCAATAGGTATTTGTGATTAATTATTGTTATCACCTAATTTGGGGAATCTCTTCCTATCATTCACAACTACATACCCAGAAAGACCACAGTATTGTTCATCATTGAACCAAAATTTCTCCCTCCTTACAATAAAGAAATAGAGACTCAACTATTCAGGTTGTCTAAGATACTCAGCTAGACAGTGGAAGAGATAAACAAATGTTATTTGCCAATGTCTGTATTGAGTTTTTGTTATCTGATTTTCTCCCCTTTAATTGCTCAAGCAAGCTTGTTATAATACCTGGTCCATTCAGACCAGGCAAGGCAAAGAAAGAGGACATATGGGAATAATGCTATTTCCTCCACCCAATCCACTAGGCCGGCAGTTAACCATCTTCAACACCCAGGCGCAGATAGCCATCGGCGGAAAGGACAAGGGACGCCTCTTCCAAGGCCAGCTCTCTGGGCTCTATTATGATGGTTTGAAAGTACTGAACATGGCAGCTGAGAACAACCCCAATATTAAAATCAATGGGAGTGTCCGGTTGGTGGGAGAAGTCCCATCAATCTTGGGAACAACACAGACGACCTCCATGCCGCCAGAAATGTCTACCACTGTCATGGAAACCACCACTACAATGGCTACTACCACAACCCGTAAGAATCGCTCTACAGCCAGCATTCAGGTAAGCCTTTCTCCAACTATCAATTGTCTCTGTTTCCTTGTCTTTGAGACATTGCTATCATGGTCCATGTTGCTATGTAGCTAAGAAGTCTGAATTACTATGTTTGTAGGAAGGTGCCTACAGACACTCATATTAATAAGACCTGAGAGTATAGAAAGGCAGCATCATTGCTAAACAAGTTATAAAAGTCTTGTGTACACTCATAGGTTATTCTTCCCACCATATTTATTGCTGAAATGGTAAAGCTGTTATTCAAAATGAACAGTGGCCAGTAGTTTCAGTATGAAATATACTCCCTCCTCTCACCTTATTACCTTTCTTTTCAGTAGCAAAAATGGAAAAGGGGGAAAGGAAAATTTTTTATCATAGGAAAGACAATATCCTAGGTCTGTTTTGTTCACAACCTCCCAGTGGCTTCACTGGAACATGAATTGTTAATTTTTAAGGCCAGTGTGTATCATTAAATCAAGGGCAACTGAGGCTGGAGATTTGACTAATCCTCACAGAATATAGTTTTTATGTTTGATGTTAAGTGTTATTAATCACTTGTTATTTTTTTGGCCATTTTGTTTCCTTTATATTTGACTGAGGTCCTAATTACATTAGAAAATGTGAAGATCTGAGTTTAGCTATGTAGGACGTCCTTAGTTTTGTGATAATGTTTTTTTGTTGTTGCTTAAACGTAATTATACCCAAGGTAAAGCTTAATGCTTTACTGACTCCCTTGGCATTCCATAAATCTAGTTAGTAGGGGGCAAGAGGTTAATCGAGTTATTAGCCTTAAATGCTCTGGCATAAAGTAAGACATTCCAATTGCTTGTGGGGAAATTACCCCTAGCCTAGTTAGTGTTTGTAGAAGATTCAGTAGATCAGTACTTGTCCTTTCTGTTTCTTAGTTTTAAGACAGTTCCAGGGACTCAACTGAGTCTTTGACATCACCCTTCCATTGACTTCAGTGGACATTGTAAACTTAAGGTCAATAACCAATTAAACCCCCTATCTGTTCTCATTCTCCTGAGTTAAGTTTATGTGAGCTGGAGAGAGGTGGAAGTGCTACCTTCCTTTTGCCTTTTTTTAACAGAAATGTTCAGACAGGTCCTTACAAGACTCCACAGGAACAGTTTGAAGCTATGTGCACTGATGATGTTATCAGGCCAATTTCATGTGTTTTAGGAAGTATCCTAAGAACCTGGTTAGCATAGCTGTCTTGAGGTGGCATGTGCTTTTACATGCATACCTATGCACATGCTCAAAAAAAGTCGCTTCTTCACTGATATTAAAACAATAACTCCTGACACTTCACTCTACTCACGGAAAAGAAGATAAAAGGCAATATCTATTTCTATTATGACTCTCTATAGCTCAAGAGCAGATCTGTTTATTGCTGGTGAAAGGATAGCTCTGTCTGCACAGGTCTTGGCAGACTCGTTCTGTTTCTGTCAGAATACATTCCACTGACACTGTGGGAAGCACAGGAATAAATGGCTTTTTCTTCATAGAAATGGCTGCTGGCCTTGTAGTCTTTTTCAAGGCCAAATTTTCTCTGACCTTGGGAGGATTTAATGTTGCATAGGGATTCAGGGACTAAGCCATGCTAATTATCAGGTTTTAGCTTTCCCTCCTACAGAAAATACATAAATGGGAACAGATTGGGTGACTCTTTCCATGACTAAGAAATCCAGACATTCTGGAGAAGAGTAGGATACAAGGTACAAAAGTCTTGCAAGTGGTTAAGACTCTAAACGTCATAGAACCTGTTGTCTTTTTAGAGGATGTGGGCAGCTGGAGGATGATCTCTCTAACAGCTTCCTGTCTGGTGGGTTTCTTTTCCTTTGAGTCCAGTAATACTTGGATTACATCTACATGTCTTTCCTTTTAGCTTCTACCAAGACTGTAAAAATGAGTTATAAGTCTGTTCACACTCTTTGTTTTTAAGGGTGTGTAAATACATACTCTTGGAGGAAAGCCAGCAGACTAGCAAGAATGGATTAGACTGGGATCTATTCTTTGTAAAGATAGCTAGAGGAAATAACTTTATGCCAAGGACTTTGGACTTTTTTTTTGACAAGTAACAATAAAAACTTTTCCCTGGGCTCCAGAAAAACTCAATAGCTTGCCTTGTCTCCAAGCCTATTCTGATATTAAGTACATCCTGTGGATCACAGTAAGCCCATGTTAGGAGTAGGGACCCTACAACCCTTAGATTCTATCCAAGATTTAGGACTATTCCCAGAATCTGAAGACTTTGGGTGAGGAAGGTCAGTCTCAGAACCTCTAATATGTGCTATGTGATCTGGTTAATTTTTTTGATGAAGTAGACTCATAAAAATTTTATCTCTGGGAAATACTTCAGAAAGGAAAAAAAAGAAATAGGGAAGACTGGATTTCATGTTCACCAGTCTCTATGTGTGAAATCTTCACCTATGTGTAAAAACTTACAGCCTTTTCCGAATAATACTCTGTCTTCCTTTGCTTTAATAACATTGCTAAAGCAGGATTGTCCTAAAATTAGACTCCTCCAGGAGAAAGAAAATAAGCTTGTGTGCATCCACAAGTATAAAAAGTCTTGTTATTCAAAAATCTACTGGTTCCTTTTTGAAGCATAAGCTAAGAAAGCATTTGAGCCATTCATGTCTGATAGGCCTTGGTTAATGTTGATTTCAGATCAAAGGAAAACTGCTAAATGCTTTCAAGGCTGCTCTTAACTATGTGTGAATGTGAACAAGTAGTTTTTTAGTTCTATGGCCCTCCAGTGTGGCAGCCTTCTGGAAGTAATCAATACTTTGATCTTTCTGATACTCTAGGTTGTTACAGAACTACTTGCAAATTATATGGACTATGTTAAATTACTCACAGCTATGGTGTCCAAGCATTGGTTCTTCACTCCGTGTTAAGAAGGATGTCTCTAGGTGTTCCCCTGAATAAAAATAAATAAATAAAGTAAGACTGAGAAAGCAGGTGGATGAGTGACAATTCTCAAGTAGAAGTCTGGCACTTAGAAGGTGCTCAACAAATATTTATTGAATAAATCAGAAAACAAGACAGGCTTTATTACACACCTTTCCATCGTTTAACAACCTGAAGTAGCATGGCTTGGGGGATTTTCTCTCCAGAATGATCAGTGTGTTTTTATGTTAATTTTTTAATTTTAATTTGTTCAGTGGCAGGATTAGAGAAGAGTGATTAAATGCATGTACTTAGAATCAGATTATCTCAATTTAAAACCTAGTTCTTCATATTATCTAAGTGACCCTGGGCAAGTCACATATTCTCTGGTTAACTATTGCTGTGAAGTACATTTTACCATAACTTAGTGATATAAAACAACAACTGTGTCACTGGAGCTCACAATTTTGTGGGTCAGAAATTTGGTCAGAGCTCAGCAAGGCAATTCTCCTGCCCCACGTAGAGTTGACTGAGGTCATACAGTGGCTCTCTGGGCAGGAGGGTCTGCCTTCACTCACATAACTGTGTCTTGGCAGACACTGGACTCAGCTGGGTCCATGTCCCTTTCCATGTAGTCTTTAGGACCTTTTTCATGGAAGCTCAGGGCTCCTAGAGGGAATATTCCAAGTCTCAGTTTCAAGAAAGGAGACATAAACCTCATTTCTTGATGGGAGCAGTAGCAAGAATGTGTTACCACCTAATTCAACTACATTGTAAACTTGGGGAGAAAGGAGGATAATACTAGTGCATATATCATTTGATTATTTTGACAATGACTGAATTAATATAAGTAAAATGCTTGAAACAAGTATATCATGAAGAGTAAGATTAAGTTTTAACCTTACTATTATATTCTATTCCCAACATTTGGTATGCAAGTCAATGCCTTTTCAAACAAGTATCTACCTCAATAAAATGGGGCTGTAGTTCAGAGTGATGGTGAGATTTGGGGGTAGACAGAGATTTGAAGGAGGTTCAGAGTAGAATTTGGAGGCTGAAATTAGTCCTGGCAAGTAAAATATTTCTAAGATCTCAGAAATAGACTTTTATGATACCTCACTGTCCATCTTTAATTTCCCCTTCCATTTTTAAACCATCCTGGAATTCTATGGGCCTTGGAGAATATGTTCTGCTATGAAGTAAATATATTCACACATATTTTTGGGGTCACAAATAAGAGGAATCCAAGATCCTTGCCATCTAGGAACTTACAATGAAGAACGCAAGTAGGCTTCACATTAGTTATCAATATAGTGACTTCTTAATGGTGGTGTGGGGGGTTGGAGGTGAGGAGTGGTGTATGGATGGCTTGGCTAGATCTTACAAATCAGGCAGCAATGGAACTGGGCCTTGTGGAATGACTACAACTGGATATATGGTAAGAGAAACAAGTCCCATGTTGGTTGAATGTCAGAAGCTAATTTGTCAAAGTCAGAAATGATAATTCCTGAGAGAGATAGCCAACTTCAACTCCAGCAGAGAGGGCAGAGAGGGGTTTGTGAGAGACCAGAGGTCCAGATCCAGAGAGTTTTGTCTGAAACTCCCCCAAATGGGAGAGGACCGAGAGGGGAGAACTGGATTGGGTCTTACTACCAGGGGTGCCTCAGCAATTGTGCCTGTACTTCCATTACACTACAACTGACCCCCAAGTGGGCAGATTACTATCATGACACTGATTGGGGTCAGCTTCTAATATGGAAAAGTTCAGTTCAGCCTACACTTAAATTCCTTAGTCATCATTCAAACTAGAAGGCAGAAGTGAAAAATAAGAGTCTTTTAGTAGTAATGTATAGCCATGACCAAAATGTTCTGGTGAGAGAGGAAGGGGCAAAGAGGAAGACAGTGTCACAGATAATAATCTCTTACCTTAGACCTCCAGACCGAGTTGCTATCAGTAAAGGAACTCAGTGCATCCTGTGCAAGTCACCATTTGGAATTGTTTATAAGCTGGTAACAGGAAACCGCCCATGATCCACTTTTTCTGTGCTGGATGTTGGTAAAGTCACCTTGACATTGGGCGTGCTGCCTGGCACCAGAAAATGACCAGAAAATCACAATGCTCAGCCTGGATTGCAACTATCCTAATAAATAGGAGAAATGAAAGACTTGATATCTCTATGATATTTCATTCTTATCTCAAACCCACAAATCTGGTAGTCAAATGTAAACCACTTTCAAAAATCCCAGAAGGAAGCCGTAATTTTTCAGTCTTTGTAACAGTATCAATACAGAAAGTTCTCCAAGTATGTTTTCTGTTTTAGGCTGGGGACAGTGAAAAGTACACTTTGGAACTGATACAGATTATTGCAAAACAAAACAAAACAAAAACTTGTGATTAAAAAGTTGATTCTTTGCACTGCATGTTCCAGGTAGTGTGTCCGGGTAGGCTAAAAGGAAGAGAGTGCACTTTAGAGTCAGAACTTCTGGGTTGGGCTCCAGGTTCTTGCAGTTACTCGGCTGTGTATCTCTGGGCAGGTTGATTAGTCTCTCTAAGCCTCAACTTTATTTTTGTAAAATGGGCAGAACAGTACCTTTCCCATGAGCAAGAAATACAATCATGGGTAGAAAGAACTTAGGCCATGGCTTACCCTGTAAATCTTCTCTAAATGTTCTACATTGGGAAACCACTTCAACCCAACACACTCTTCCAGAACTCACAGATCCTCATAGAGCTTAGCTTTCCAGTACGGTTGGAGAAGCAGAGAAGAACCATTGTGTCTAAGCCCCGACAGGAACCCATGATAACCCAGGGTTTCCTGTGAGGGTCCCAGATGGAGCCAGAGCCCTGAACTCATCAATCAGAAGAAATTTCTATGGGAAACTCTTTTGTTTTCTAGAATGGGAATTGGCTATGCTGAATGGTTATTACATAGAGAGTAGTTCTGTTAGGGGAAAGCAGAGGAAATTGCCATGTTTTAATATAAAAATGGTCAAATACCATCAATTTCACATAGTTCAACAAAATACATGGAGACACGTTTACAGCCTGCTGTTTATCATTGGCATTTTAAGACTCTGACTAGAGCACCAAATTTTCCCAAGGTTCTTTGAATAATCAAACAGCTCCGATTTGGTATATGAGATAAATCTATCTTATCCCAAATACCATGTTATAACAGGAGGAAGATCGTGTTGTATCAAGAATACTTATATGTAACCAAAGAATTATCCCCTCTGAGCTCCTCCACCTTTTCCCAGCAGCCACCAGCTTGATAGAAGTTTAGACAAGGAGTCCACACATTGTTCTATCCCTCACTTTTACCACTAGACAACAGAGCTTCCAGGGGAAATATATTTTTTAGGATGAGGGCTCAACTAATACTGAATGACAGCCTTACATCACGTGCAGCTCCAAGGCTTGTTCCTTTCCTGCCAAAGCTCATAACTGGGGAGGGCACTGAAGGTTGGTCAGTCCACTTAGACTCTAGCTGCCAGCCAAGAAATAGCTCTGTATCCTCCTTACCCTCACACTGGTACCCTCTGTACCTCTCCTCGTTACCCTGTTTTCCCCTCTCAGAGAATAATTTGGGGGGAAGGATTGGACTCTAATTTACTCATTACCTGTAAGAACTCTCCAATGACATTTTCTCTCCAGAACTGCATAATTCCAATGGGGGAAAAGAAGTAAAGGAGCTTGACAGGTTTGCCTACCTCTTAAAGACTTGTATGTTGGCAGGACAAATAGGCCAAGGAAGGCATTGTAGTGTTGTTTCTTTTCTTCCCGTCTTTAATATTTTAGTTTTAGTGGATGAGATCAGCACTTCCCAAAGCTGCTTCAGCCACTTAAAGGGTCCTCATTGTACACAGGAAGTCCTTGAGTTGCCAGGAGAGGTTGTAGAGGTGCCCTTCTAATTAGGCTGCAATCCTTATAGAGTAGAATTTCTACCAGAACTGCCTTGGCACTGAATTTTATTTCAAGCCATCGGGACAGCTGGGAAGGATGTGGCGTCAGCTTCGGCTACTCGCTGTGGAAGTCCCCAAAAGTTTCTAAAATTCTGGTGGTCTTTCTGATCACCTAATAGGCTATTTAGCTAAGTGTAAAGCCCAGATCGTTACTGTGTCACGTATGATCTACTCCTCGCTCTCCCCTGACCATGTTTTCTACCTGCCTCGGGCACACAGGTCCTCTGGATCTTTCTTGAACAGAGGGCCAAGATAAGGTGGAGGCAAGGGAGGGTGGTACAGCATGGTCAGGTACCCTTGGTATTTAAAATGTTGACATTTTGCTTCTCATAGATGTTTTGCATTAATGTTAACTTCAAAATATTGCAATAAAACATCATCTACCTTGGTAACTGAGTTTTGGGGCACTTCCTTAAATGCCATACCTTAAATGAGTGCCTCCTCATTCATCCCAGCTCTGCTTAGACAGACCAAGGACATCTGTGTCTTTCCACTTGCCATTTCCTCTGCCTGAAGCAGCTCTTCCCAGCTGTCACTTATTTATTTGTTTATTGTGTCTATTTATTGGAATGTGAGTTCTCAGCCAGCAAGATCTTTGTTTCAGGCACTGCTAAAGCACAGTAGCCAGAGTAAACCCTCAGTCATTACTGGTTAAAACATGAGTGAACAACCATCGACCAGCACTTTCTCGGGGAGCACACCCACCACATATACTTGCAGGCTGTATCTTTCCAAGGACCCTGACTCCTAGGGGCCCCCTTGGTGAGGCTCAGCAGCGGGGATGGTCATTAGCAACGGTTTGCCGCTCTGGAATCTTTGCCTCAAGGATAAGGAGTCCCAGAGACATCTCCCTGTGTCTGGTGAGACTACTGGCTTCTTGTCTTAATTTCTCTTTCCTTGGGACTTATTTGTTGTCACAACAGCAAGGACCACTTCTAGCTCTTAGAATTTTCAAAGCACTTTTGGAAATGTGGTATCACCTACATTTCTTCTCCAGTTTCTTCTCCTTATGCCTTTCCCAAATTTCTGAATTCTTAATTCTCCTAAAATCTACCTTTAACTGTAGGCAAATAAAAATGATTTTTAATGACCCATCACTTCTACTCATCGGGATGGATAGAAAATTAATTTGGGGCCCACTTACCTGGTTGTATCTTGTGAGTAGGTCGGTGGGGCTCTCCTACCGGCTTTCATTCACCTCCTTTGTTTTCCGTGATGGCCGAGTGTGTTGTATGAGCCCATTCATTCCTGATCGTGGCCCTGTGATTCAGCCAGCTCTATACTTACCTATTTACTTCATGGTTTTTCCAAAGAACCTTGATGGAAGGTGCTGTGAGAAACCACTAGACTAAGGACAGGTATCATCTCTAGGTAGTTCATCCCTTGATATTCAGGACCTGGCAGGGTGCCTGCCTCAAAGTGGAGCTCAAGAAAGTTTTGTTGAAGAAAACAAAAATGTACTAAATACATGAACAAATACTTACCTGCTGAGGGAAGGGGCAGAGGAGGGGGCTCAATATTATTTGTCTTCAAGGTAGACGAAGACAGCTGCGAGGCAGTGCTCTGGTCTGAGGGAAAGACTCTTCCGTGGACGAAGAAGTGGTTAAAACCGTGACTCGAGGCAGATTTCATCTCCCATCTGTGGCATTTTGGCTCTGTTGCTTTCTGGAGCTCAGTTTCATTATCTAAAAAATAGGGATTATGACACCAACTTCATGGGTTGGTTAAGGTAGTACAGATCAAGGGCGTAGATTGGTGCAACTCATTTAAAGGTTATTATTATTGTTTTTGTCATTTTAAGTGAGATTCTAATCCAGGTCTCAGTAACATCTAAATTTTATATTTTATTCTGTTACTAATTAGCCATTTGGCTTATGATATGGCAATTAACTTCCTTGAGGTTCCACTCTTTCATCTAACAAGTATAAGGATAGATGTACATTTTATACAATATATTCATTTGTTTAAACAGTATCTAGCATGGTGCGTTGCACGTGCGATGATAGTTGAATGGATAGATAAGTGAATTAGAGGGAGGATGGAGAAGGAAAGAGGAGAGGAGGGGGCGGGCAGAAGTACACTGTGATTATGCTGCTTTATAAACTATCTACCCATCTCGTGGACTGGATAGCTAAGGTTGAGAGAAATGAATAGAATATCTTTGATCTAATAAAATGATAATACAAGTAATGATTTCTTTTCATGGCCACACCCCCCCCACTTCAATGAAAGCTTCCAGAAAGGGTTCCACAGTGACCTCCCAATGAAGAAGATAAACTATTTAATAAATGTCTCTTGAGTCATCAAAAAGAATCAATGATTCAAGTTTAAACTGAAGTTCAAAAATGAGTTCGATTTTTTTCTGCAAGTAGATCCCCTTTTTTCTATTTATATATGACAAGGAAATGACTTCCAGCAGCAATCACTGCTAACCAGGCTTCAAGATGGATATTTCCATTCTGTCTTTGACAAGGCAGGAGGAGGGGTGAGATGTGCTTTCATGGTGCATGTTGGAGTGATTGTAAAAATTAGAAACACACTGAACCTGTTATGACAGTCCTGCCTTTGGAAACCTTCTAATTAATGTCTTCGTTGTCTAGAGAGCTAGTTCTGTTAGCTACATGGAGAATGTAGGATTCTCCTTGCCAGCTCATCATCCAGGATGGGATGGGATGGCTGGGGAAATAAATGCACACCATATCTGTGGTGGCTAGCAGTTCTGAGAGAATTACTTAAAGGGGATTTGTCTGACTGTGTCCATAATGCAGGCTCTTCTATGTGTGTGTGTGTCTGTGGGGTAGGGGGAGGGAGGGTGAGAACAAGAGTTTGAGAGGATGCCCATGTTTGCCTTTATTAACTAGAATAGTGCTTCATAAACTGTTATGTGTACACAGATCACCAGGGTGGTCTTATTAAAGGACAGATTATGATTCTGTGTGGGAGCAGAGCCTAAGATTTTGCATTTCTAGCTAGTTCACAGGTTATGTCATGCTTCAATATGTGGACCTCATTTTTTTTTTTTTTTTTTTTTTTTTTTTTTTTTTACATTTTTTTTTTTTTTGTTTTGTTTTGTTTTTTTTTTAGATAATTATTTTTTATTGAAGGGTAGTTGACACACAGTATTACATTAGTTTCAGGTGTACAACACAGTGATTGAACATTTATATACATGATAATTCTAGGTACCAGCTATCACCATACCAAGTTGTTACAATATTTTGACTATATTCCTTATGCTATACATTACATCCCAGTTACTTATTTATTTTACAATTGGAAGTGTGTGTGTATATATATATATATATATGTTTTTTTTTTTGTGTGTGAGGGCATCTCTCATATTTATTGATCAAATGGTTGTTAACAACAATAAAATTCTGTATAGGGGAGTCAATGTTCAATGCACAATTCTTAATCCACCCCAGGCCTAATTTTCATCAGTCTCCAATCTTCTGAAGCATAACGAACAAGTTCTTACATGGAGTACAAATTCTTACATAGTGAATAAGTTACATGGTGAACAGTACAAGGGCAGTCATCACAGAAGCTTTCGGTTTTGCTCATGCATTATGAACTATAAACAGTCAGTTCAAATATGAATATTCATTTGATTTTTTTTTTTTTTTTTTTTTTTTTTGAGAGGGCATCTCTCATATTTATTGATCAAATGGTTGTTAACAACAATAAAATTCAGTATAGGGGGGTCAATGCTCAATGTACAATCATTAATCCATCTCAAGCCTAATTCTCGTCAGTCTCCAATCTTCTGAAGCATAACGAACAAGTTCTTACATGGTGAATGAATTCTTACAGAGTGAATAAATTCTTACATGGTGAACAGTACAAGGGCATTCATCACAGAAACTTTCGGTTTTGATCATGCAATATGACCTATAAACCATCAGGTCAAATATGAATATTCATTTGATTTTTGTACTTGATTTATATGTTGATCCCACATTTCTCCTATTATTATTATTATTTTTATTTTTAATAAAATGCTGAAGTGGTAGGTAGATGCAAGATAAAGGTAGAAAACATAGTTTAGTGCTGTAAGAAGGCAAATGTAGATGATCAGATGATCAGGTGTGTGCCTATGGACTAAGTATTAATCCAGGCTAGACAAGGGCAGCAAGACATCCACGGATGCAGAAGATTTCTCTCAAAGCAGGGGGGGTGAGGTTCTGAGCCTCACCTCTGTTGATCCCCAAATTCTCACCTGATGGCCCCCCTGCGACTGTGCCTGTCTTAGGTTGTTCCTCCCTTGAGGAATCTTACCCGTCTCTGGCTAACCAGTCATCTTCCGGGGCCATACAGGGAAATGTAAAGTTGGTAAGTGAGAGAGAAGCCATATTGTTTGCAAAGGTTAGCTTTTTACTTCTTTGCAGATTTATGCCCTGTGGCTTCTATGCCCAGCACTTGTCTCGAGGTATCTTTACCACCTGGAGGAATTATGATACTCGGTAAATTCGATATGAGGCACGAATTCTATTTAAGGTTTGTAATAAGGAAGGAAGAAGAAAAGCTATAGATGTAGCATATGAAGGAAACTTGGGAGGATTGATTATTTCTTTGACATATCTTCTTGTATAGTACCTTAAGTATGTATAGGTTTTAAACTACTAACTAATTTGCACACACATATTAACATAATAGGAATACGGTGACATAAACAAAGCAAATCTATAATTACCAGCCATCTCCAGTGAAGCCAAGAAAACCATTTAGGCACCCTAGGCATTTGTGAAAATTTATCTATAATATGATGGATATTTTCCAACTGTACTTGAACCATCAGACAAATTAAAGCAGCCCATTTCTGGGATCTGTTCACATCCCATATGTTCTTTTAACCATAGATAGTCTATAGTCATGAGATTTTGGGGTGCTACAACTTGCACCCCTCCCAACTCCTGGTTGAGTTCCAACAGTACAGATCCAGTCAAATTCGTTGTCTCACTGTATGCACATGCCAGCCTAGACATCTCCCTCCTCCTTCTTATGGCAAGTCCAGGAGATGGTGGGCTGGATGCAGCCACAACCGCAGCATCGTCCGGATCCCTGGGGAGGCTTTTTGATGATCATCCCCCGGCACGAGTCCCCCAGAGAGTGCTGATGCCGGAAGCTCCTCCTCATATCGTATCTTAGTTCATTTTCTGGGTATCCAAGCTAGGCCTTGATCTTCTGCGTAGAAACAAACAGACCCTTTGCCCACACTTTGACATGCCCTCTATACCACTGTGCAGAACTCATTGGAGGTCAGCACACAGTAACTGCTTTTTTTTTTTTTTTTTTTTTTTTTTAATTAAGAGAAAGGAATATTATCAGAAAAGAGTACCTCCATAGCTGATCATCTGACACCCTTTAAGTGATCAACATTAAGGATATTTAAAGCATGCGTTGATCTTTGATTTACCAATAGTTTTATCCTGTTAACGAGTAATCCCCCTTTTCTTTCTTTCTTTCTTTTTTTTTTTTTTTAATTTTTAATCTACCCTTACATGAAGAATACTATGTTTACTATGCTCTCCCCTATATCAGGTCCCCCCTAACAACCCCATTACGGTTACTGTCCATCAGCTTAGCAAAATGTGGTAGAGTCACTACTTGTCCTCTCTGTGTTGTGCAGCCCACCCTCCCCTTTCTCCCTCCCCCCCATGCATGCTAATCTTAATACCCCCCTTCTTCTTCCCCCCCCTTATCCCTCCCTGCCCACCCATCCTCCCCAGTCCCTTTCCCTTTGGTACCTGTTAGTCCATTTTTGGGTTCTGTAATTCTGCTGCTGCTTTGTTCCTTCAGTTTTTCCTTTGTTCCTATACTCCTCAGATGAGTGAAATCATTTGGTATTTCTCTTTCTCCGCTTGGCTTATTTCACTGAGCATAATACTCTCCAGCTCCATCCATGTTGCTGCAAATGGTTGGATTTTTCCACTTCTTATGGCTGAGTAATATTCCATTGTGTATATGTACCACATCTTCTTTATCCATTCATCTACAGATGGACATTTAGGTTGCTTCCAATTCTTGGCTATTGTAAATAGTGCTGCGATAAACATAGGAGTGCATCTGTCTTTCTCAAACTTGATTGCTGCGTTCTTAGGGTAAATTCCTAGGAGTGGAATTCCTGGGTCAAATGGTAGGTCTGTTTTGAGCATTTTGATGCACCTCCATACTGCTTTCCACAATGGTTGAACTAATTTACATTCCCACCAGCAGTGTAGGAGGGTTCCCCTTTCTCCACAGCCTCGCCAACATTTGTTGTTGTTTGTCTTTTGGATGGCAGCTATCCTTACTGGTGTGAGGTGATACCTCATTGTAGTTTTAATTTGCATTTCTCTGATAATTAGCGATGTGGAGCATCTTTTCATGTGTCTCTTGGCCATCTGTATTTCTTTTTTGGAGAACTGTCTGTTCAGTTCCTCTGCCCATTTTTTAATTGGGTTATTTGTTTTTTGTTTGTTGAGGCGTGTGAGCTCTTTATATATTCTGGACGTCAAGCCTTTATCAGATCTGTCATTTTCAAATATATTCTCCCATACTGTAGGGTTCCTTTTTGTTCTATTGATGGTGTCTTTCGCTGTACAGAAGCTTTTCAGCTTAATGTAGTCCCACTTGCTCATTTTTGCTGTTGTTTTCCTTGCCCGGGGAGATATGTTCAAGAAGAGATCACTCATGTTTATGTCTAAGAGGTTTTTGCCTATGTTTTTTTCCAAGAGTTTAATGGTTTCGTGACTTACATTCAGGTCTTTGATCCATTTTGAGTTTACCTTTGTATATGGGGTTAGACAATGGTCCAGTTTCATTCTCCTACATGTAGCTGTCCAGTTTTGCCAGCACCATCTGTTGAAGAGACTGTCATTTTGCCATTGTATGTCCATGGCTCCTTTATCAAATATTAATTGACCATATATGTTTGGGTTAATTTCTGGGGTCTCTAATCTGTTCCACTGGTCTGTGGCTCTGTTCTTGTGCCAGTACCAAATTGTCTTGATTACTATGGCTTTGTAGTAGAGCTTGAAGTTGGGGAGTGAGATCCCCCCTACTTTATTCTTCTTTTTCAGGATTGCTTTGGCTATTCGGGGTCTTTGGTGTTTCCATATGAATTTTTGAATTATTTGTTCCAATTCATTGAAGAATGTTGCTGGTAATTTGAGAGGGATTGCATCAAATTTGTATATTGCTTTCGGCAGGATGGCCATTTTGACGACATTAATTCTTCCTAGCCATGAGCATGGGATGAGTTTCCATTTATTAGTGTCCCCTTTAATTTCTCTTAAGAGTGACTTGTAGTTTTCAGAGTATAAGTCTTTCACTTCCTTGGTTAGGTTTATTCCTAGGTATTTTATTCTTTTTGATGCAATGGTGAATGGAATTGTTTTCCTGATTTCTCTTTCTATTGATTCGTTGTTAGTGTATAGGAAAGCTATAGATTTCTGTGTGTTGATTTTGTATCCTGCAACTTTGCTGTATTCCGATATCAGTTCTAGTAGTTTTGGAGTGGAGTCTTTAGGGTTTTTTATGTACAGTATCATATCATCTGCAAATAGTGACAGTTTAACTTCTTCTTTACCAATCTGGATTCCTTGTATTTCTTTGTTTTGTCTGATTGCCGTGGCTAGGACCTCCAGTACTATGTTAAATAACAGTGGGGAGAGTGGGCATCCCTGTCTGGTTCCCGATCTCAGTGGAAATGCTTTCAGCTTCTCGCTGTTCAGTATAATGCTGGCTGTGGGTTTATCATAGATGGCCTTTATTATGTTGAGGTACTTGCCCTCTATTCCCATTTTGCTGAGAGTTTTTATCATGAATGGATGTTGAATTTTGTCAAATGCTTTTTCAGCATCTATGGAGATGATCATGTGGTGTTTGTCTTTCTTTTTGTTGATGTGGTGGATGATGTTGATGGATTTTCGAATGTTGTACCATCCTTGCATCCCTGGGATGAACCCCACTTGGTCATGGTGTATGATCCTTTTGATATACTGTTGAATTCTGTTTGCTAATATTTTATTGAGTATTTTTGCATCTACATTCATCAGGGATATTGGTCTGTAATTTTCTTTTTTGGTGGGGTCTTTTCCTGGTTTTGGTATTAGGGTGATGTTGGCTTCATAGAATGAGTTTGGGAGTATTCCCTCTTCTTCTATTTTGTGGAACACTTTAAGGAGAATGGGTATTATGTCTTCTCTGTGTGTCTGATAAAATTCCGAGGTAAATCCGTCCGGCCCCGGGGTTTTGTTCTTGGGTAGTTTTTTGATTACTGTTTCAATTTCTTTGCTTGTAATTGGTTTGTTTAACTTTTGTGTTTCTTCCTTGGTCAGTCTTGGGAGGTTGTATTTTTCTAGGAAGTTGTCCATTTCTTCTAGGTTTTCCAGCTTGTTGGCATATAGGTTTTCATAGTAGTCTTTAATAATTCTTTGTATTTCTGTGGAGTCTGTCGTGATTTTTCCATTCTCATTTCTGATTATGTTGATTTGTGTTGACTCTCTTTTTCTCTTAATAAGTTGGGCTAGAGGCTTATCTATTTTGTTTATTTTCTCAAAGAACCAGCTCTTGGTTTCGTTGATTTTTGCTATTGTTTTATTCTTCTCAATTTTGTTTATTTCTTCTCTGATCTTTATTATGTCCCTCCTTCTGCTGACTTTAGGCCTCATTTGTTCTTCTTTTTCCAGTTTTAATAATTGTGATGTTAGACTATTCATTTGGGATTGTTCTTCCTTCTTCAAGTGTGCCTGGATTGCTATATACTTTCCTCTTAAGACTGCTTTCGCTGCATCCCACAGAAGTTGGGGCTTAGTGTTGTTGTTGTCATTTGTTTCTATATATTCCTTGATCTCTATTTTGATTTGTTCATTGATCCATTGATTATTTAGTAGCATGTTGTTAAGCCTCCATGTGTTTGTGAGCCTTTTTGTTTTCTTTGTAGAATTTATTTCTACTTTCATACCTTTGTGGTCTGAAAAATTGGTTGGTAGAATTTCAATATTGTGGAATTTACTGAGGCTCTTTTTGTGAGCTAGTATGTGGTCTATTCTGGAGAATGTTCCATGTGCACTTGAGAAGAATGTATATCCTGTTGCTTTTGGATGTAAAGTTCTATAGATGTCTATTAGGTCCATCTGTTCTAGTGTGTTGTTCAGTGCCTGTGTGTCTTTACTTATTTTCTGCCCGGTGGATCTATCCTTTGGGGTGAGTGGTGTGTTGAAGTCTCCTACAATGAATGCATTGCAGTCTATTTCCCTGTTTAGTTCTGTTAGTATTTGCTTCACATATGCTGGTGCTCCTGTATTGGGTGCATATATATTTAGAATGGTTATATCCTCTTGTTGGACTAAGCCCTTTATCATTATGTAGTGGCCTTCTTTATCTCTTGTTACTTTCTTTGTTTTGAAGTCTATTTTGTCTGATATTAGTACTGCAACCCCTGCTTTCTTCTCACTGTTGTTTGCCTGAAATATGTTTTTCCATCCCTTGACTTTTAGTCTATGCTTATCTTTGGGTTTAAGGTGAGTTTCTTGTAAGCAGCATATAGATGGGTCTTGCTTTTTTATCCATTCTATTACTCTATGTCTTTTGATTGGTGCATTAAGTCCATTTACATTTAGGGTGACTATTGAAAGATATGTATTTATTGCCATTGCAGGCTTTAGATTCGTGGTTACCAAAGGTTCAAGGTTAGCTTCTTTAGTATCTTACTGCCTAACTTAGCTCGCTTATTGAGCTGTTATATACACTGTCTGGAGAGTCTTTTCTTCTCTCCCTTCTTATTCCTCCTCCTCCATTCTTCATATGTTGTGTGTTTTGTTCTGTGCTCTTTTTAGGGGTGCTCCCATCTAGAGCAGTCCCTGTAGGATGCCCTGTAGAGGTGGTTTGTGGGAAGCAAATTCCCTCAGCTTTTGCTTGTCTGGGAATTGTTTGATCCCACCATCATATTTAAATGATAGTCGTGCTGGATACAGTATCCTTGGTTCAAGGCCCTTCTGTTTCATTGCATTAAGTATATCATGCCATTCTCTTCTGGCCTGTAGGGTTTCTGTTGAGAAGTCTGATGTTAGCCTGATTGGTTTTCCTTTATAGGTGACCTTTTTCTCTCTAGCTGCCTTTAAAACTCTTTCCTTGTCCTTGATCCTTGCCATTTTAATTATTATGTGTCTTGGTGTTGTCCTCCTTGGATCCTTTCTGTTGGGGGTTCTGTATAATTCCATGGTCTGTTCGATTATTTCCTCCCCCAGTTTGGGGAAGTTTTCAGCAATTATTTCTTCAAAGACACTTTCTATCCCTTTTCCTCTTTCTTCCTCTTCTGGTATCCCTATAATACGAATGTTTTTCCTTTTGTATTGGTCACATATTTCTCTTAGTGTTGTTTCATTCCTGGAGATCCTTTTATCTCTCTCTCTGTCAGCTTCTATACGTTCCTGTTCTCTGGCTTCTATTCCTTCAATGGCCTCTTGCATCTTATCCATTCTGCTTATAAATCCTTCCAGGGATTGTTTCACTTCTGTGATCTCTTTCCTGACATCTGTGATCTCCTTCCGGACTTCATCCCACTGCTCTTGCATTTTTCTCTGCATCTCATCCCACTGCTCTTGCATTTTTCTCTGCATCTCATCCCATTGCTCTTGCATTTT